>NC_134588.1:43978831-45178831 GCF_037038515.1 Microtus pennsylvanicus
CAGCACCCCGGCTGCCTGTCTAGCTTATGCCCTGAAATAACAACACACAAACAGTATTCTTTTAAACACTGCTTGGCCCATTAGCTCTAGCCCTTACTGGCTAATTCTGATATCCAGATCAACCCATCTCTAATAAACTGTGTAGCACCGGTCTTACTGGGAAAGATTCAGCATGTCTGACCTGGTGGCTTGCTTCATTGCGTGCGTCTGCCCGGGAGAAGAGAGCATGGCGTCTCTGCTCCAGAGAGGAGAGCTGTTGAGTCTGAGCTCACTTCCTCTTCCTCCCAGCATTCTGTTCTGTTTACTCCACCCACCTATGTTCTAACCAATAAAATGGGCCAAGGCAGTTTCTTTATTAGCCAATGACCTTCCTCCATCGCCTTCCCTCTTTCAATCTTGCTCTTTGGGATTAGCTGGCCTAGTCACTCTTCAGATACACTCCGAATGCTTTGTGTTTCAAGGGTTCTTGAAGTAATTTCTTTCTTACAATCTTTGAGTGGTTCTTATTGCAATAAATGACCTTGAATGAGTGTATACTTGGAAAGTGAGAACTAGTCACTACTTGTAACTGATATCTGAGATATTAACTGGCCCTTAGTTTCCTGGTATCAGAAAACAGGAAGAGTATTCTCTCTGTAGGCCAAGCATCAGAGCTCCAAGGAAAGGAAAACGTTTCTGTAAGAACTAGCAGACAATCTCAGGGAAGTCAGGAAACTTAGGAATACCGAGTAAAATGGAAATATTTGAGTAACATACATTGGAATGTACTATAGTTTATTTTTTCTGCCCTGGATGTAAGTGCACTTTTATAATTCAAATGAAATTTTCTCTAACTTTCACATTTCCACACACCAATTATATTGGAATTAGATATACTGCAAGTCATTGTAAGTAGTAAAATCATTTATAATAAATAAAACCATTCTTTTCTCCAAAGGGAACAGTATCTTTATTATCCTCCTATTAATATACAACAGAAAATTAAAAGGAAATACTATCTAGTAACTTATCTTTTTTAAAGATTTATTTGTTTGCTTGTTTGTTTGTTATGTATACAGTCTTCTGCCTGCATGTGTGCCTGTACATAAGAAAATGTCACCAGACCTCATTACAGATGGTTGTGAGCCACTATGTGGTTGCTGGGAATTGAACTCAGGACCTCTGAAAGAGCAATCAGTGCTCTTAACCTCTGAGCTATCTCTGCAGCTCCTCCTATCTTACTGAAGTATTTCATTGTAGATATAGTACTCTTAAAGGGAAAAAAATGAGTTTCTTCTTTTTCCAAAAGAAATCTATATTAAAACCTTCTCTAACACTTAGGTTTGCTTTCCTGACAATTTTAAATAACAAATAACCACCAAGATACCTACAGAGGAATGGCTTTATCTCTTCTGTAATATATAGCTCTTAAGTAGCCTGATGTGGCTGCTGAGCAACTGAAATGTGGTTAATAAAACAGAGCAAATAAATTTTGAATTGATTTCATTTTATTAATATGCATTTAAATTTAAAAATTAAAGGGAAGCTATTTTTTTACTAATGACATACTTGAATGATAATACTCTAGATATTTTGAGTTACATTGCTACATTTTTACAAATTGCGTGAGAGTTTCATACTGCAATTTATTAGACAGCAGAACTTTGGAATAGTCTGCTATTGGACTTCATTAAGAATGCTTCAATTTAAGCTAGAAAGATAAGGGCATTGACCTATAAGTCTTCTGTAAACTTCTTAGCAGAAGTTATAACAGACAAAATTCAAATTGTTTTATTTTACTAAGTATAAGTTAATGTCTTCGTTTATAGTTTTTAGTAGTAATAAACTTATAAACAAAGTTTATAGATATGTATTTACATATATAGATTGTTTCTATAGTTATACACACAGGTAATATTTAACTACCTGGCTTATTTACAGGTTTTTCATTTCCAAACATCAAGTGATATTTGATACTCATTTGGGCATGGGAGAATTAGACAAAAAAAACATTATTATAATTGGGCATTTTTATCAATGAAACTCGAAAGTCTAGCGAGTTTAGGGGGATTTGTTTCAGTCTTACGTATGTACTGATTTAAAAGGTGAAGACCACAGAAATGAGAATGAAACCATGAAAGCAGATGCTGGAGAAAGTGGTTCTTTAAAGTTATTTCACAGCTTTGTTTTGACCTCAATAACAAGTATGAAAACTCATAAGAGATACACCACAGCAAGGAAAACAACTGCCTTTCTAGTTAGAACTCTGTCGTGGTTTTTAATTTTTGGTTATGGATACATTCATAAAATGTATTTGATAGTGAACATATAAAATCCAGTAAGACACTCCACAGTTCTATTTCAAATGACCACTCTAAATATATAAAAGCTAATTAAGTTGTATAGTCTTTGAGCTCGGTTATTTGGGTGTGTGATTTCTTTTTATCTGTTTAATTTTATAAAGTTTAAAAATAAAATAAAGTTTTATCTTAAATCAAAAGGTAGATAGATGTGTTTTACTTTTGACCAACATCTAGTACAATAAATCACTTCAAATTTTGAATTAAAAGTTATCAGTAATTGTTTGCGTATGTTTTCTGTACTCATGGAACTGATGGGAGGGAAGGTTGATACTATGAATTGTAGTGATAAGTGCTAAAAATTGCTTAAATGTTTCCAGCATCTCTATGTTTTAAACTACTTTGCAGACACCTACGTCTTTTATTGAAATTTTTAAAAATAACATAAGCTTGGCAAAAAAAATACTTTTATTTGTAATAATACTCTCAACTTGTATTAATGCAATATCTACTCTGAATCAAGTACTGAGACAAATATTAGTATATACTGCTATATAGCTTATTCTTTACATTAATTAATCAACATTTTTATTGTTGTTAACATATTTGGTTGACAAAACACTAAATGGTGAAAAATCCTTCGCAAGTGACATAGTTATCCAGTGAAGAAGTGGAGAATGAGCTCCATTCTGCCTGGGAGGAGACTTTTGCTGACTTCTGTTCTACAGAGTAGAGGCTTGCCTAAGATATGGTCAAACAGAGAAAGAAAATTTTCAGTGTTCAGGGCTGCTCCACCAAATACTGTTCCTGCTTAGATTGCCGTCTTGTTGAGTTTAATTATGACTCATATTCCCTTCCCTTTTCCCCGCAGAACGAAGCAGTGCTCTGTTGTCATCTGATGAATGGACGCATGAGTGGATGGATGTGAGTGAGCAAACGTGCAGACGGTGTTGAGACAGGCAGCTGACACAGTCTAGGCACACGTTCTACATTCCCTCTGCATCCCAGAGCTGAACCAACCCTCTAAAAGCACCAGGACCAAAGTGGCTCTTTAACCATGAATAGGCAAACAAAATACATAAACATATATGTACATGTGTTCATATATATTTCTACATATATGTTTCTTGTAAGCAGTTTATGAAACTTCTTTCATCTTTGCTCTTTCTCACTCTCTATTCTTCCTTCTCTTTTCCCTCTCCCTCTTTTCTGCCTCTTTCCACCCTGTTTTCCCTCTTTGTATGCAGTGAGGTTTTTTTTAAATTTATTTATTTATTAAAGATTTCTGTCTCTTCCCCGCCACCGCCTCCCATTTCCCTCCCCCTCCCTCAATCAAGTGCCCCTCCCTCCTCAGCCCGAAGAGCAATTTTATTTTTAAACAGGAGAAAATAACCATGATTGTGTACCTAAAGATATCAACACAATCAGAGAAAAATGCACAAATTAAAGATAGCATAAAGATGAACGACATGATACAACAACTTCAGCAATTGCCAAAGCAAGTAATAGGGAGGGTCTGATTTGATAAACTTTGGAGTTTTTCTTTGAACTTTGCATATCAGTATCAATAAAATATCAATATCAGTAGGAACATTCTTGCCCAGTCTTCTGATCCTCATTTTGTTTTTATAATTCTACAGAGAGCTACAGTTTGTTAAGTTGTGGAAGATATTTCAAATGTAAAAACATTTACTGAAAAAAAAACATAGAGGCATGTGACCTTTCAACAGTAAACGCTGCTTCTGGAATAAACTTTGCACATGCAGCAGCCTCAGAGCTACAGTTACGTCCAATAATGAATTCCTGGAAAGCGAGATTATCCAATGAATGGAAATCTTATCAGTGGAGGAAGCAATAAAACACAGATTGTCTTGCTGTCTCTTCTAAATACAAGACAGGGTGGGAAGAAGCTGGAATAAACTGAACCCTTGAACTCTGAGGAGTTAGAGAAATTTGAGGACTCTCTCCAAACCCTAAAGGGAAGATGTTATCAAAGGAAAGGTCAAGGCAGGAGGCCAGCCAGCAGAGCAGCCGCTCTCCCATACTGCATTGCTCCTCATCAGCCCACTTCATTCTTCCTTGAGTTTATTTTTGGTGACCCAGGCTTCGGTTTTCTTTCTTTCTTTTTCTATCTAACTCAAAGCTGTCAAAATCTGACCAATTCCAAAACAATTCATTTTTAAGATGAGAGTTTTGCTATATGGCTCCAGCTATCCTCTAATTTGTAATCTTTCTGCCTGGGCCTCTGTAATATTTGGATTTACAGTCCTATGTCACCATGCCCAACTCTAAGAACTCTGTATAGGAATTACAATGCTTACTGTTAGTCTAACATGATTGTGTTCTGCTGAATTTTGAGTCTGGTCTCGAAGTCAGGCTAGAGTCGCCTGGCACAGAATGGACATGCTGAAAGGGTCTTAGTTGTGCAGTTTGTACTTTAAGGGGAAATTAGATGTGAAACCCAGTTTCAATTAATCAATATTTTACAACCTTCAGTTATGGATATCACCAGTGACTCTAGGCCATGAAAACATAATGCACATGTGGAAATGATCGGGTTATATTAAACCTCATTCTAAGCTGTGTCCAAAGCAAGGCTAAAACAAATCAGCCCAATGGCAGAGTTCACGGGCACATGTGCTGCCCTTCATCCCTGGTAGGAGTCCCCAAATCATGCTAATGCATGTCACATTCCCAGGAACGTCACATACCCAAGTCTGTCACCTTTGTATTATGCTACCTTTGCTACAAAGAAATGGTGAAATAAGTTTTCATAAGGTGGGCTTCAAATTAAAGCCTCAATGGCTGATCTTTATGTTGGATGCTGTAAACAACAACAACAATCATTCCCATGCTGCTTGGTTATCAACTATCAATCAAAAAGGTAACTCATCAGCAAGCGACTTGCCAACGTGTTGGCGCTTTTATAGTAAGTGAAGCTTTGTTGAGTCCCAGAAGAGGATCCACTGACTACAATTCAAATATTCATAGGGAGTATACGATGTTTCAGGCAGCTGATGCTTTAAATGGGAATTAAGAAAAGTAAGTACAGGGGCTGGAGAGATGGCTCAGAGGTTAAGAGCATTGCCTGGTCTTCCAAAGGTCCTGAGTTCAATTCCCAGCAACCACAGGGTGGCTCACAACCATCTGTAATGGGGTCTGGTGCCCTCTTCTGGCCTTCAGGCATACACACAGACAGAATATTGTATACATAATAAATAAATAAATATTTGAAAAAAAAAGAAAAGTAAGTACTATAATGTTCCCATAATCCAGAAGCCTCTTCTTGTTTCACAAGAGGGGTAACAGAAAGTATTCATTGAAGAAGGCAATGGGATGAAGGCCAGCAAGTGTAACATATGATATGTGCCACCTGACATCACCTCATTCCGAAGGCATGCAGAGGTACGCAGGCTAAACTACAGGCAATATGTGAAACTGATCGTATGGTAATCCCAGCTTCATCCTGGTGGCACCGTCTCTTCCCGGCTATATCTACTTAGTATAGTATGTCTTTCTTTGTTCTTCAAGCTCTGTGCTGTTTTACTGTGAACTCTTTTCTCATCAAATTAAGACAAGAGTTCCTTTCTAGAGGGTGTGAATCCTTGATCACGCTTCCTAGATGGCCCTGTGTGCTCAGAAGACAAGACCCAGAAGGCAGCCAGGCAGGACCAATGCTGTCCTTGCAGCCGTTATTTGCTGCACTAAATACTAGGTATTCATACTGTCAAAATCTGCTCCAGGCAGCTCAGTTTTTCCCAGCCCCTGCTCCCCGCTTGTTCCTCCCTGCTACTTCTAGCTGTCTATCCAAGTCTCTCTTCCTTCTGCTTCAATGCTCACATGCACATTTTTAATGCTTTGTGGTATATTTGATGATGTTTTTATTATAGATGAGTCCATGAAGATTGTAATATTGACTATTTACTCTAATATGATAAAATATATATTTATACTACACACTTTTATGACTTTGTAAAAGTGTACTAGTACAATTCATTTTACTAATAAAACTAATTTTGAAAGCTTATAATTTATGAAGATGTTTCCATGAGGAAGTTTTATATAGACAGGGTTCATGGTCATTAACTAACCAATAAAACAATCTGGTAAAATGGGGACCGCATATACAATACAGTAGACAAATGAGGATTATTAAAAATCAACACATACAAAGAAAGATGGAGCCTTGGTTTAAAAGTTTATATGCAGAAACCCAAGGGACTTAGCTGATGACTAGACCACTATTCACTAATGTGATGTGTCTGCCAACAAGAGCAGATACAGGGCTCCAGCATCAGCAGATGTTGGCGCCCAGATGTTACTATGTGCAGGTCCCAGGTGTCATCTTCGGACAAAAACCAGGACTGAAATTTCTAGTTAGAGCTGTTTGGCTCTGGAGTACTGATAGCGCCCTGGGAAGGATCCAAGCATCTGACAGTTAATTGTAAAGACAATATTCAAAGTCAGTTTCAATTCCAAGGCTCCACAACTAATCTTCCATTTTTCACAAGACCCAAGAAGTAAAACTAAAGGTCTCTTGGAGAAATAAATGCTTCTGATCTATTTAGACTGAGAAGAAACCTCTCAGTTTTCCTTTCTATCGATTTGATTAGAAGAAACGTAGTCACTTTACTCTGGTAAACCTCCCTTTGGCAAGGAAGCATCTAAAAGCAGACAGAACCAGATCTGTCCATTACTGTGGGGAACAGACAGCCCCTTGGTGGGTTAAGTAGCAGATAGGGACTGAATCGTGCATCATATGCTAGCAAACTGTTTCTCACCAGGAGCCTCAAATGTTAATTTTGCAGAGTGTTATGTATTTATCCTTAAAATCAGTCTCACACAGGTGCATTTTGAAAGAAACATCGAGAGACTTCCCATTCCCATCCACACCTATTCTGCTCTAGCCATCTGTATATTCGGTTTTCCAAACAGGCAGAATATGGGTCTATAATCTTTGTCATTTTAAAAGATCAATCATTCCTTTAGTTCTGGATATGGCACCAGAAAGGGTGGCTGAAAATGAGGCACGCATTTCCACAGGTGTCCTCCACTCTCAGTCTCTTTTATTTACCTTTGAGGACACAGGGTAGCCCTCAAGGGACTTTTACTCTTTCAGAAACTCTAACAAAAACTCTCAGAAGCAAACTAGTTGTCAAGATGTTTCATTGGCCACAGATCAGTTATCATACTAAAGCTTCCATCATCATCATCATCATCATCATCATCATCATCATCCAACTACATAAAAAGTACTGATAGTCACTCTTAAATAAACGTGGCCCCTCTAATTTAGTAGAAATTTTCTAAGGAGAGAGAGTAACTTTCTAATTACAATTAACTTCGCCATTTTCTGCTCGGCAATTTTAGGTGAGCTAATTACTCAAGAACTGTTGGGAAGCAAGAATAGAGGTAAAAAATAATTGAGAAATAAATTCATTTTGATAAGGATAAAGTCAGCCCTAGACTCCCAGCTGCCTTTGATTATCTACTTTCCTGCTTTGAACTAAAACTAAAGGAGAAATTTTGTAAATAAATATGTTAATTTGATTATATTAACAAGGTCACTTAAAGCATTAGTTGGAAGAAAAGTAACAGAGCAATAAAGGGCTGGTTCAGGCACAAAAAGCCCCCAGTTTTGTTCTGGTTTGATTAATAATTTTTTTGAGATTATAATATAATTATATTACTTCTCCTTCCTCTTCCTCTCTCCATGGCTTCCCATGAACCTCCAGCTTACTCTCATTTTAAATTCATGACCTCTTTTTCTTTAATTGTTGTTACATACATATATACATGTATATATAAAATGCATGTATATAAACACACATGAAAACATACACATGTGTGTATAAATGTATATTGAGTGTGTGTGTGCGAGACAGAGAAAGAGAGAGACTATATGAATGTGGTCAGTCTTGGTGCTCAAAATTTGGGGAACTAAGTGAGATATGCCACATAATATCTCAACACTGGTATTTATTCATTTATGAGAAGACATAGCAATGTTTTGGAAGTTTTAAATTGAAATAATGACCTAGAAACACTTGCAAAACTTACCCTCGGGCACACATTCCATAACTAATGCAAATTAATGTCTTAAGTAGGTGGAGAGTGTGTCCCTTCAAGAAACAGTACAAGGAGCAGCAGCAGTAGCCGCCACTTCCAACTTTGGATCAGATGCCACAATTCACTCCTGAAGGCTGCACATGCATTACAAATTAGACTTTTCAATCAAAGTATTTTCCTCAAGTTAAACAATTAAGAACACGTCATTCTTTTAGAGTCTATATTTTGTAACTACAGATAGATGTAAATATATGGATGTAATTTATGTATAGCAAATATAAATAAGATGCGTAAGTCATATATATGTTAAAAGGAAAATCTTTTTAATATAAAAAATGTGAACTACAGCACCAAATATAAAAATAAAATCTTCGAAACATTTACATAATATTTACATCCATGGTGATGTATAACCCATTCTCTTTTGGTTTTGAATCAGGTTTCATTTTATTTGGTTTCTTTGTTTGGCAACTTACTATAGAAGTAAGGAGTGCACTTGCTCCAGCTGTGTGACTCAGAACACAAGAAGTTACATAAAGCACTTCCTGTCTGCCACTGCAAATTCTTCTAAAGCTGGCATTATCTTGGTTTCCATTTGTGAGCACTGTTTGCCAGCTTAGCCATAGTGTCTCACGGTCTCTGTTGGCAGAGAATTTCAGTGTCAACCATTCTTCTGGGACAGCCAAACATCTCCCTCACACATCCATCCACTGCATGTACACCTTGTGCTCCTCCCTATGCTTCTGTTAAGGACGGAGGGAAATCAGACCCCACCCTGATCTTCTTACACTCTGTCCTCCTGTTATGGGAACATAGCTGTCCCACATACATTTGGGCTTTAAAAAAGTCTATTCCATTAAATGTTGCAAAAGAAAGTAAGTTCTGTGGGAACTGAGGGAGGATCAACAGTATATACAAAAAAAAAAAAGCTGTGAGTGCTATTTAATTATGTAGAAATCTCTTGATTATTTTTTTTTGTGGAATTTTCTCTTGCTATTTCCAATGTTTGACTAATGCACTTTTTGTTCTTTAAAACATTTGGATAAAATACTTAAAAGCGTAACAGTGCCAATAATATTTTCTAAAACTCAACAGGCTTTGTAATTTCTTATAAAGAATGTGACCCCAGGCAGCACTCTTCCCTGAATATTTACAGCTTTATTAATTGCCAAGCCATGTGCACTCTGAACACCATTTGTTGTCCTTTTGCCTTCCCTCCTTGTCCCCAGAGAGAAAGTTCATTTGCCTTTAAACTCACTTCTCTGTCAACAAGATGAAAAGGAATAAAACACAATTAATGCAATAAACATAACGATTTAAATGTAGTCACTTTGTGCTTTTTTTCTTGGAAATGTTTAGATTGGTTTTCTTATTCCATTTCTCTATGGGAAAATGAACTAAGATGGACGCGGTGTTAATGGAGAAGTATTTAATGTACTTCAAACTGAATCCCTTTTCTTATTTTCAAAATCAAGTTAGATGTGAAAGGAATGTTTTCAGATGTTTGCTTTTCCACAAATCCAAGGTTTAAAAATGTAGCAATTCTTACTTCGCTCAATGCCAGTGATTGGGCAGGGGGAGGGGAGGTCCAGAAATTATACCCCAAATAAAATCTACTATCCTACACAAAAATTTTATAAAACATATAACATACTTAGTTTTTCATACTAATTTTTGAAACAATAAAATATTTTCCACGCAAAGAACAACGAGAAAACAGTGCCTATTTCTTAGATTAAACAAGAAGTACTAGTGCAGTCTAGAGTTGCTGGATTGTATTTTTTTTTAATCTGACCCTTACTTAATACAATTTTTGCCTTAATTAGGAAAAAAAAGAAGCATTTGCTAGAAATTTTCAAATTAAAATACTCCTGTGGTATTCTTGATGCTTGTAATAGCGCCCAGGCCTGAATGAAATGAAAAACTAAATATCTAATTTCTTTCTCAACAAGATATTCTAATTGACCCCTTGTGGATCTTATGACAACACAAGTCAAAATAAAGCAGCAATAAATAATATTAATAAGATGTGCCTCGCCCAGAGCAAATCTCCAGAGACATGGACACAAACTCCAATTCTGAGAGATTATTCTTTTTTAATTGGAGGTAAAAATCAAACCACCCTAGATATTGACGGCATCAGATTCAATTCCAGAGGGTGCTGGGCTGAGCTTTGCCAAGAGAGTCAACTTGTGTGAGTCAGGAAGCAGGTCTTTCACCCTGGAGACAAATGGCTCAGGGAGGATACGGACACTCCCTGAAGATCCTTCAAAATGCAAACAGGGAGCGGCAGGAAACAGCAGTGTGGTGCCAGGTCTTATTTGGAATGCGGCTATTTGCAGTCTGTTCAGACGTTTGTGAGTACGTTCCACTGCCTTCTTACAGAGGCGAAGGCGAATTCAATCTCTTCCTAATAGGTCCTCAGCTCGAAAGTTCCCTTCCCTGACCTTTCTGGGTCTCTACAACATCCTGAAAACTGGGATTGGGTTTTTAAGATACCTTTGCACCAGTGAGTTCAAATCATTTTGATATAATGTTGCTGCTAACAAACACTTTTTAAAAGAACTGTCACTCATCTGTGCAACAGCTATGTAAACGACCCCCCAATACCCTGAATCACCGCCCAGAAGGTGCCCAGGCTGCACCGAGAACTACAAGGCTCTTATCATCAAGAGTTGACAATAAAATGAGTGAGTGTGGAGATTGAGACCACGCAGAAAATGGAGTTCCTCAAGTCACAACCCCTTAACAGGATAACAATTCTATAAAGACTTTGCCCCACACTCCCTAGAGAATCTCAACATCTAAAGATTTTTCTATTCTAAGGGCTCTAGAGAAAAGAAAAGTGACTAGAAATGAAGTAGCAGGTTAATAGCAATGTGCCATAAGGTCGGGGGGACGGAGGATTACTGATAGGAAAGGTGACAAGAAGAATATTCATCAAAAACAAGAGCACTCAAGAGGTAATTGTGCAAGTTCATTTACATATCCGTTAGCGATAACTCACTCAGTTCAGTACGCACATCAAGACACGCACAAAACAGAGTGACCTTCTTGGTCCCAATCAAGCTCTTCACCTAACACGGCAACTAATTAAACGTTAACACTGTAAAATGTGCTCTAACCTGGGCTCGTATGCATATTCTGCCGTGTCTATTCGTCATCTCACTCGCGTTCCTACGTGAGCATGCTCTACACGTCAGGCATTTCTTTGGATGATAACGTATCATGTATAATGATGTCATACATGTTCCTTCGATGTAAATATGGCATCTGCTCTATGACAGAGAGGTAGTGAGATAAGAACAAGCCGGGAGGAAAGAGCAGGAGTCTCTGAAGAAATCACATCCAAGATAAGACTTTTTTTATGTGATGAAGCCCTAGCAGGGGTCAAAGTTCAGAGACGTGTTCTGAGACTTTCATCTACAGAAAAGCAAAAACCAGAGCAAACTCAAAAACATCACGCAGATGCTTTTCTCCATAGTTCAGTAAAGTCACTGGGATTCAGAATGTGTCAGGAGAGAGAAACTCAATGGATTTTTAAAGACATCTATGAAGTTTAAAAGTAGACCTTACTGACGTTAGCAGAAGAGGTAGATGAGAGGTGTATTAACAATGAATCAAATATTTGGGCGACTAATCACAATGCTATAACATTTGCAAAGCTGACAAGCAGGAGACAAAGACCAAGATGAAGGGCCAGGTTTGGACAACCATACAAGGAACTTCCATGAATCTTATTTTAGAGAGACACCTTTACATCCAAGAGATTAAAACGAGGATCTGTCCCTCAAAAGAGACTAAGGCTCAAAACAAATGTGATTGCATACAATTTTACTAAAGGAGGGACCGTAAAATGAGGAGAAAGTGGAATCTAGTTCCCAAAGCTTGAGAAACCCCCATGTCTGCTGGTCAATTTCAAGCCAGACGAGTTCCCAAGAAGGTGCCCAGGAAAAGGGAGCAGAAAAATAGGAGAATGGATGAGAGGAAAGGAAGTATGAAGGAGTAGGAAAGGGCCAGTATTATGAAGGACATTGAAGCTACCGGCTTTATTCCTGTGCCTGCACATGAAATTGAAGTCTGTCACTTGCTCTGAGTAGAACATTTGCTGAAACAACTGTTATAGGACTTATAAGAGTTGTCAGTAAAAGGAACGGGAGGTTGAGATGACTTAAGAAACACAGTAGAACTGGGAGAATTGCGGAAGGGTGGTTATGGGTCATCGTGCCTCTTGTTGGGCTTCATCACATATTCCCTGGGGGTTGCAATGTCTGAGACCCCGCTACCTCTCATCCCTTTCTGGGCCCACTCTGTCCCCAAGCTCTGTGTTCTGCCTCGAGGAACTGGCATAAATTCTCCCATCACTGTTCCTAGCTCTTCTCCTGAGGTTTTTGCATATGCTACTCTTTGCTCAGGAAGTTACTGTCCAAATCTTCTCTTCTGCACTCCCTTAGCAGAATTTACAATCTTTAAAATACTCAAAGTCTTATCTTGAATGGGATTTCTTCCGGGAGTCCTGCTCTGTCCTCCAGACTTATCCGTGTCTCACTACCTCCTTATCACAGGGCAGGTGGTGTACCGTGCTGTGTTGTAAGACTTCCACAGCCCTTGGCCGAGAAGCATGAACAACACAGAGAGTCAAGTCACTTAGAAATGAGGGGTTGCCTCTGGAACAGAAAAACACTGCACGGAGGAGACAAAACAATGTTTTAAAATGATAAATCTCTGAACTAGATGGGCGGAGAGTGAAACACTGAAGGCTGTAATGGCCTGGGAGAAAGCCTATGAGCCACTTGACTACAGCTTCTGGTGGATGTAAAAAAAAAAATAAAAGCAGCAACAAGTGTAAATTTTTTTAATGGAATAAATACATAAGTAATATGAGCAGCATAGGAAACTGCATCAGCATCTCCGATGCCGTGTGCTGAAGGAGACTGAGATGTCTGAATTAGTTATTGCGGAAAGGGAAGACTTGAAATAGTGGCGAGGTTCAGGATGTTTGTGGTAATTCAGGGCTAAAAAGTGCAGTTAGAGTCCGCTGAGATCGGCTAGCAGGTCAAGGAGTAAGGAGGTGCTGTTTAAGTGGAAAACGACACAACACACGTGGACGTCGCTGGGAATGGCAAGAGTTCTGAGGGGAACTATGAACAATGAGTCCAGATGGATGCTGGAAAGAGGCACAAACGTCTAGAGATGAGAGCAGGAGAAGCCACCAAGGAAGCGTAGTAAACCAGCCGCACAGAGGCGAATTCTTTTAAATGAATGGATTTAGGGATAATCTCAATGCAGCATGAAGGGGACAACTCATTCTCCAAGTACTGCTTTCAGAATGATCCTGAAGTGAACGCTACTGGCCTTTCCTGTTAACCATATGTAATTTATACCCCAAAATTCTATATGGGCAATTTAGAGGAAGGAGATTCACAGTCACCTTGGTTACATTTTTTTTATGTTGTAAGAAAGATTAACCATTTCTTGTGTATCAAAGGCAAGGGACCTTCCTAGGACAGGGTTCAGCAAATGGTTTCTGTAAAGAAGACAAATCTCCTCTGTCACAACTTCTCAGCTCCATTGTTACAGGGCAAAGGTGGCTGTCGGTGCAGCACAAATGAACTTACATATTCTACATCTGTTGATTCAGTCTAGACATGGGGGGAGGGACATGACATGTCTTGAGTCCCCTGAGGGAATAATTACTTCCTTCAGATTTTAAAAGTAAGGAAAGTCAGCCAAAGATACACGGTTTTCCATTTCACCCACCTGAACATAGAGTTCTCTGAGTTCATATTGAAACTTTTTGGGATCTGTGGTAATTGTCACTGGACCAATTTCTGTGAAGACAAAAAAAAATAGCATAGATTAATAAACAGTAATCAACAGCATTAAATACTTTACTATGTTTGTAAATGTCTTTTTTCCATTAAATAATTATTAAATATTAAATAGCAATAAATAATTATTGACTAATAAGCAAAGTACCAAAGACCCATTTTATAGCTACCAGAGCTAGTTCATAATTTACTATGGATTTTATACAGCTAAAACAGTATTTTTTAACTTTAGGGAATACAAGAGGGATAAGAACTGGCACAAGACCCAGTTCTTTTTAATTTCATCAGTCAAAAAATACTGAGCATATATGTGACTGTTAATACCTAAATGGATTAATCTCACATCCAACCTGTAATTCAATTTTCTACATTATAGAGAAAAGGCCACCTTAGTTAATTCAAAATAAAGAAACTGCTAAACGAGAGGGGGGGGAGGGAAGGGAACGGAAGAGAAGAGAAGAGAAAAGAAAAGAAGAGAAAAGAAAAAAGAAAAATGAGCATTCACCACCCAGTCTGTAAGATTTCTTAATAACTTCAAGAGGCACAGATACAAAGGCATTGGCCATACAAGAAACAGTCCTTCCAACTTCTTTCCCTGTGACTGGGATAGCTGGGTCTTATTATCACCATTGCCCTAAGCTGGCTCGGCTCACAGTCACCTTCAGAGCAGTGTTCCCTCCAAGATTTCCTTGAGGGACAGAGCAAGCCACCACTTCTAACAGGAACAAGGCAGGACTACTTCTTCCCATGCAGAGTCATGACGTGTGGTTTAAGTCAAGTGAAAAGCAGCCATCCAGATACCAGCTTGTATTACGATGATTACAAACACACATGCACACACATTATTTTTGGCAAATGTAACATGATTGTGACAAATACTTTTCAGTGCCTAAAGCTTATTCTTTAAAAAAAAAAAACTTTTAAATTACATAGTTGAAAGTGCCGTGCCCATGTGTAGATACCATTCACCTTTTGAGAAATCATCCGTGTCTTTGAGTAATAGTATTAAAATTCATCTGTGTATCATGCAGAAATGCATAGCATTTAAGTTCCTAGAGCAGATCGCAAGTTTTCTATTTCATGTAAAAAAAAGATCTAGGATGCATTCAAAATTATAGTGTGCAATAGCAACACAATATTAGAAATATTCTTAATAATTAGCTTTTATAAAAGATATTCTAGCTTCAGAGGCATATTGGATGTTATACTTCAAAGGATAATAGCTAATTAGCCAGGCCTTCTATACCATGCTACATATGGCTTGAAAGCAGATGTAGAATTTGAAAAGTAAATGAGATAAACTAGAAAAGAGCACAATTTCTCTGCCATGACCTGTGCAATTTTTCTTAGAAATGCCACAAGAAAAAGTATCTTGAACCTTCCCTATAGATTAGACACCTTGCAATTTGCAAAAGGAATGGAGAGCTGATTGGCTAAACCGTGTGAAAATGCAAACATCTGCATTCCATACAAAGCAGAGTGGCCATTAGCCATGTTCTGAGTGTATGGAAAAATGAGGGAAGCCGATTCCCCCAAGACTAAACAAAGGCATACTTTGCAAAGGAATGCAAAACAGTGACTGGGCATGCCAGACAGTTACACCCTGACAGACGAATTGTCAACAGCAGTGTCAAGCCAACCTTCTGTGTTCCTGCATGGCATACTACTCAAGTCTTTCTAGAATGGAGACAGGATGCAAAGAAGATGGGGGGGGGGGGTGGAACTATCTAAGAATAAAGGGAGAAAAGAGTAAGGAATGTGGCTTGCAAAAACTGAAAGGATTTGCATACGTGTTTTTCTTTAAGAATCGGGGTCAGAGGTGCTATTTGTGTAAGAGGACTGATTAGCCTTCCTTTAGTTACCCAGAGACTGTCAAATGTACACCTGTTTTCAACCAAGATCAGAATCTGCTCTAAAGCTCATTAATAAACATTTTTGCAAACTACTCTGGACAGCCGAGATAAATCTTTTATCATTTATGAGAAACGCTCAGGAGAGGTAACGGCTTGCCAAGCTGCCATATTCCTCCAGCTGGAAGCATCCTTTCCAACTTTTAAAACACTGAATGATACGACTATTTGGCAAACCCAGCCCTCCTCCCTTACAGCACTTGCTTTCATTCCAGTCTTTCTCTTTACTTAACAGAGCCCTGCATCTGTGTGTCACTGGCAATTTCCTCTTCCTTTTCACTCATGATGGTTTCATTTCCTGCCAAACTTGCAGTGATGTTCAGCAGGTACAACTTTGTCCTCTCTTCCTGCCCAAATGTGGTCCTTTACTCGTCACAAAATGTCATGGGCGCTCTCAAAGACAACCCAAGCTCTTCTTTCTGGGGATTCAAATTTCAAACTTTGCTAGAATCCTGTAGCAGGAGTTTTTTGAGGTTCTCACCATCCCCAAGGTCTTCCCCTGACCTTCATCTACTTGAGGATCTTTCTATATAGGGCCTCATTTAAATCCAGTCTCTTGAATGTTTTGCCTTTTCGCTAATGTCCTTTAACGTCATCTCAATCATTTGATTGTAATAAAAACAACGGAAGACTAAAAGTGAGTATTTAGCAGAATGGATTACTCTATAGATTGATAATGGTTTACAGTGAAAATTCAAACCCAACAAAAATTACACATGAAATAACCATCAATCTCACTGGGGAATTACAGAGCAAGGAGAGGGGTGGAAATCCCTTGGTTTCATCTTTGTATCTTACAAACAAGACATTTCAAGGTGCAGAGAAGATGAAACTGAAAATTTTGGATGCCAATAAAAGAGGAAAAGGCAGCTAATATTTCCTATACTGATGAACCTATGCAGCTCACCAGCTTTCCCACTTTTGCAAAGCATGCGTTCTATGAATGATTGTACCACCGCTAATATTGTGTTCCTTTACTCTGAACCATAAATGGAATGAGTCCTAACTGGAATGCCAATCCAATCCCTAATTGGATGCCTAGAATTCTTTATTATTGCAAGCCATGATATTTTCTTAATAAACAGTAGAAAACTATCTCTGTTGCCTAGTAAATGCTGTAATCAAACATAAAACAAAAAAACATGGAAAAGATGTCTCACTGGAAAATCGCTTCTCAAATCTACTTCAAACACCATCAGAGCAGACAAACAGATTTGGCCCTCAAAATCTTCACAATCAAGCAGGAAAAGTAAAATGTAGAATTATAACTATACTATAATGTAGCAAGTACACAAAAAGAATTGTGAGAAAGATCATGTAGGAGCTCTAACTGATTTTTGAAAATTACTTTATTTGACAAATAACTAAGAGAATTGAGTGTGACGGCATATGCTTATAATCTCAGCACTTGGGAGGTTGAGGAAAGAGGATTTCAAGTTTGAGGATAGTCTGAGCTACATAGTAAGACCATGCCTTGTCCACCAAAAAAAAAAAAAATGCAAAACACACACACACACAACTAAGGGATATTTCATCCAGAACATGAAAACTTGTACAGGCCAAATAAGATCCTTTTTAATGTGAGTTTCTTTCTAAGTCCATACATCAAATTTTCAATGCATTCCTATATTGACTCATGTAAGTTACTACCTAGGGCTGTGTTTGCAAGGATAATCACAGGAGACCATAACATAGACTATCTCCCTTGGAACCCTACAACATCCTCCTGACATAGGCAGAGCAGATTAAGGATAGAGACAAGTGAAGTTTAGACGATAAAACAGCCACTCAATCTCTTGAAGGGCCATAATACCCTGCATCTGCAATAGCATCTGCCCCATGAGTCTGGTTGGTAAGCCATTTTTATGTACCCCTTGTCTTAACCATCAGCACTTAGAGAGGATGAACTCAGTGAACATCTTAGTAGACTGTCAAAAGTATTGAAAGACAAGAGAAGGGAAAAGAGAGAAAATAATAAAGGTTAAACCAAGGTTTGGAGGCCTAACTCACATTTGCACCGTAAGTCCATCAGGGGCTCCTTGCTAAGCTAAGATCGGTGATACCAGATTCATCAACTGAAGATTTCTCATGTCCAACGTAACCACAATGCTTTGTCCACTGAGTAAATGAATGGTATACCCAATATTTTAATTTCCACACGATTTATTTTCTTAAAAAAAACCGTCTTGGTAGTATGTGTAAAAATGTAAGATACATGTCACAATTTTAATGCCCCCTTTTGATTAAAAAAAAATCTTAAACCCTAAGAAGCACTTGCTTTGTCTCAATAAATTTGCTATTTCCTGTTTCCAGGGACTTTATCAGAGGCATTGGATTTTGTCCCAGCATCTCAGCCATTGTTCTCCTAATCAGCCATTGCTGGACCTACTTGAGAAAATAATGGAAAGAAATTCACAATGTAATATTTTCTTACATTGCTTCATTTGGCAAGATCAATATCCAGCTTCTCGCTTCCTTTTTCCTTTCCACACACAGATTGCTGCCCTGGCAGTGTTTCCACCTTGCTCAGAGCAGTCTCTTGATAATGAGAACCTCTTCCTCACTGCTGCCTTCTGGGGGTTTGCTTGACTTCGTGGCTACACTCATGCTTTGTGTTTTTTCTCTCAAATATGTTGATAGTTGCAAATAAGAAGGTGAAAGTGACGAATAGCATTCAAGCATTATAGAAGAATCAAAGCGATATGTGCCAATAACAAGCATCTTAAAAGAAGTCTGAACTAGCAACCGCAAAGGGCCAAGGGAATAACGCACAGAACGGCAGGAAATGCTCTCCGTATCTGAGAGAGACAGAGAGAGACCCTAGAACTCCAGGGGAGCTCTCAGGGGAGGCACCAGGAAGGAACCTGGTTTTAGCGGCAACCTGAAGAGACTGCCAGGTTAACAGACAGACAGACGGCAGAGGGCTGGGCCTCCAGAGACAGCCGCCTCAGATTTCCTCTCAGCCTAGACAGAACTTGATCCACTTTCAAAAAACTGTATTCTCAATTTAAGACAAATCAATTCTAAATGATCTTCTGTGCAAACGGCCAGTATAATTATACACATTCAAAGCATTCAACGTGTTTTCTGAATAAAAAATAAACCATGTTTCCTGTTGGGAGATGCAGCAGAAATTGGATTAATGATTATACTCAGCTTAACCACGGTATTCTCTTTCCAGGTCCCCCACCACTGTCCTGAGCCATTTTAAAACAATCTGCATCGAATCGCCCAGAGCAGATCGGATACGGGAGTTTGAGCTGAGTTAGCGCCAAGTACATTTCAGGACTTGTGGAGTTGCATGTATTCCTCCTCACATTAGAAGAGGCACCTGTAAGGACCACTGAACAACCCTTAATGAATGTTTTGGCCACATTTGGTGCATTTTATAAAATTGGACTCAGAGATGAATTCATGAGAAACAGGTTATCTAACACTGACTAAACATTGACTAAACAGCATTCTGTTCCACTTTCCAAAAGGAGCACCCATTGAACAAATGGGTTGTGTGATAGCCTTCAGGATATGCATTCTACAGACCTACAGTGTGCATATAGTGCACAGATGTGTTCAGCTCATTTATCCTGTGCTGCAGAACAGGATGTAGAAAAAAAAAGTTCAATGAATTCAGCAACGTTACACAGTGCTTTAGAACAGGAAGCAAAGAAGAATGCCTTCATAACAACCATGGAAGATGAGGTATGCAGAGCAGGTTGTTATCGCTTAGACTGGATTCTGGCCAGGGCATCAGCAAATACCTTTGTACAGACAGCCGTGGGATTTTTTTTAAGAGAAACAAAATTCAGACTTTCAGTTTTGTATATATTTCTAAACAAAAAAAATAGACTTTTGGCTTGAATATGTCTGTGTGTTAATAAGGAAAGACAGGAGAACATAAGATAGTCTAAATTCATCTACTTAATAAGATTTAATTAAACAGTTTTTCTAATACAGTCAAGGTACTATGAAAGAAAAAATTAAAACAAATGTCATTTCCAAGAATACTTCTCAAATTTAAATAACTATATTATTATATAGAAATGTTCCTTAAATTTTAGAATTAAAATTTTGAAATCTTTTGTATGAGTGTGTATGACTCTGTGTGTGTATGAGTAAGTGTGTGTGCTAAAAGTGAGTCCTGTGTCTGTGAGTGTATATGTGTGCGTCAGTGAGTGTGTGTGTGTGTGTGTGTGTATGTATGCATGAGTGACTGCGTGTGTGTGGGTGTATGGGTTCATGAGTGAATATATACATATATATATATGTATTATGTTGTGTTAGTGTGTGTATGTATGAGTGACTTGTGTGTGTATGAGTAAGTGTGTGTGCTAAAGTGAGCCCTGTGTCTGTGAGTGAGTATATGTGTGTGTATCAGTGTGTGTGTGTATGTGTACGTGAATGACTGCATGTGTATGGGCGTGTGTTCATGAGTATAATATAAGTATGTTTGTTCTGTTAGTGTGTGTATGCATGAGTGACTGTGTGTGTATATGAGTATGTGTGATACAGAAATAGGCTTCCTTGTGGATTATTTAAACATGCTTAGTGTTAGCCACCCAGCCTATCCTCTGCCATATGTTCTCATCTTCTCTCCAAACCTCCCTCTCCATTAGTCAGCGTTCCCATTTTGTATCACCTGTATATTCACATAAAAGGGCTTAATTGGAGTTATCCTATACAGAGGATTATGCTCATCCCAGAAGTCATAGGTTGACAAATAAAAAGCCCAGCACCAGGTGTGGGTGATTATGCCTTGAGTTGTTGGTTGGGAGTATCATATAGACACCCCCTAAACAAACAAGCTACTGCCACTGAGTTTGGTTGCCCACCAGAACTTTAGGGTAAGTCACCATGGCTTAAAACATTATACACTTTGGTCACGGGACATGAGAGATCAACTTGGTACTGACCAGGAAGCTTCCTTCATGGTGATTGGTTTGCACAGCACCAGTGCTGGGAGGGTTAGTGGAAAAATTGTTATTAGCATTCTTACCCATCTATTAACCCTATGAACTTCAGTAATAACGAACATGGCATCATGCCAACGTGCCCACGGGAACAATAGTGGCACAAGCAGGCTGATGTTAGCCAAACACTTGCTGATTGGATTTAAGGCACACTTTTATTATTCTTCTAAGTGGACATAGTATCAAACTCCAAATTTGTATCTTTTATGTATAGATTAGGGCAGATCTCAGAACTCATCAGGGAAGGTTCCTTGTGCAGTGGACTGTGGTTAGTGTGGGGACTCACTACTGGCCTAACTGAAGAGAATGTCAGTGAAGTGCTCACCCACAAATGGGATATCTGTCTCACACATACAAGGTTCAGGAATCATTGTGGAAGAGGGGGCAGAAAGGTTCTAAAAGCCAGAGGCCAGAGAGGACCAGAGTATAAGTGTTCTCAACATTGTAGGACCTCGGCACTCATGAACTCAAAGCAGCTGTGTTGCCCACACAAGAGCAAGCTATTCACCTTGGATCTGTGAGGGATCACAAGCCTCTACCCTGAACTGAGGCGTAACAGCTGACAGCTTCCAGGAGGTCAACTATTTTCCCGGAAATGGCCCCACGTTTCTAAGTATATAGGCAGCACAAGTAGAACTCAGTAGGTTGAAAAATGAAAAGAAGAAGAGGAGGAGGAGGAGGAGGAGGAGGAGGAGGAGGAGGAGGAGGAGGAGGAGGAGGAGGAGAAGAAGAAGAAGAAGAAGAAGAAGAAGAAGAAGAAGAAGAAGAAGAAGAAGAAGAAGAAGAAGAAGAAGAAGGAAAGAAGACGATGATGATGATGACGACGACGTTGACAAAGTTTTAGGGGACGACGACGTTGACAAAGTTTTAGGGAATGGGGAGCTGGGAGAAGGATATGGTGACTATGATTAAATTACACTGAAATTCTCAATAAATAAATGCTAAGAATATAAGCATGTGTCTGCATACACAGCAAGATTGTGATCTTAATTCTTTGGGGGCAGACGCCTAGAAGTAGGCTGAAGCATGAGAATCTCAAGTTTGAGGATAGCCTGGGCTACATAGCAAGGCTCAAGACCCTGTCTCAGAGCTAGAAGAAAGTAAAGAAGGAAAGAAGGGAGGGAGAAGAAGAAAAAAAGAGGGGGGAGGAAGGGAGGAATGGAGGAAGAAAGAAAAGAAGAAAGGAAGGAGGGAAGGAAGGAAGGAAGGAAGAATGAGCCAGGTAGTAGTATCTCAAGCTTTTTTAATCCCAGCACTCAGGAGGCAGAGGTGGGTGGATCTCTGGGAATTTGCTTTCAGCCTGGTCTACAAAGCAAAGCAAGTTAGAGCGTAGTCAAGACTGTTACACAGAGAAATCCTGTCTTCAAAAAAAAATGAATAAAAATAAAAAAGTAGAAAAGAAAGAAAAGAGATGGGAAATTTCCTAAAACGAGGTAGAACTGCTGAGTCACACAGTAATTCTATTTTTACTTGATTTTTACTTGTTTTTAAAGTGCCATACTGTTTTCCTCGATGCTATCAAGTTTTACATTTTATCAGCTGTAGATAAATTTTCTAGTTTCTCCAAATCTGTCCATAATTTATTATTTTTCATGTTTTATTGTTGTTGTTCTATATACTAGCCCTTCTAATGTGTGGTGGTATCTTACAATATTTGATTTCCCCCATGATTAAACATTGAGGACATTTTTAATATACTCACTGGACATTTGCACATTTTAATATTTTAAATTTTAAACATTTTAATATTTCCTCAAGTATTCTGCACATCTTTGAAACAAGCTGTTTGACCTGTTGCTGAGTTTCAGGGACTCATGCAGACCCTGCAGTTGAATCTGCTGCCCCACATAAGATATAGTGCTCTCCACAAAGGTCGTCTCTTTCCTGTCAAGAGTTTCTTTGGATACATATAATTTCATTGAGGACAAACTTTTTTGCAAAAATGACTGGATTTCATTTTAAAGTTAGGAGACTCACTCACAGCAGGTTCTAGGGCAGAGAGAATAAGCGACTGTGGGGCGCCTAGTCGTCCATGAACATGTGTATCATCCTCCTCCCCTTAGAGGACAGGGATCATCGCGAAAGAAGCCGTGGAAAGAAAGTAAAGGGCAGCTGTGAAACAGGGCTCTGCAGCCACGAGAGGAATGTTTTATACTCAGACTGGCTGTGACTGCCTTCATAAGACAGGAACAACCTCAAGCCAGTCAAAATCCCAGCATGAAGGGGAAAGGGCTCACAAAGTCCCACCTCTCGTTGAGGAGCTATGGGAACAGATGACTGTCGGACGTGGGAAGTCAGAAGAGCTTGGATGAGGCTATGATGGGTTGCTCATGTTCCAATGGCTAGCCCCTCATCCCTGTACCTACGGGCAGCCCTACATGAACTCAATGGCCTTAATTAGTACTGTAGCTGGAAGAGAAAAGTGGTAGGGGATGCAGAAGAAGTTGGAAGGTAAGAAATGAGGATGGCTTTGACCAAAACACATTATATTTGCATATGAAATTCTCAAAACTAATATTTTTAAGAGAAAATGTAACAATAAATTGCTATGTTAGACAATTCTTTAACATTTACATCCTTTCAAAGAAATACACAGATAAGTTCAGGCTAAATAAAAAGGAAAATTATTAAGAAAAAAAAGAGTCCTCAGCTAAGAATAAAAACTATGCATTTTCAAGGCTTTACAAAAGAATCTACTTTTGTTAAGATTTCCACATGTTGGGAGAATAGACTAGACTTCAGTCTTGATTGCTTCCATAACAATCAAGCAAATGTATGCAGTCTTCCGATTGTGCTTTCAAGAAAAAAAATGTAATTAGTGATCCAGACCCATATTTGCAAGTATTTTATTTAAAAAATACAGGAGATATGTTAGCATATGATGGGTGTGTAAATGATTTTCCCTAAATATTCATATCAATTCAAGCAATAGGAACAACAACCTTGAGGATGGCTCAGCTGTCAGGCAAAAGCACAAGCAAACAAATGATTTAAAGGAAGTCTTGATTAGAAGGCTCAGAAATATCTGGGTGTGCCTAGGCAGCTGCATGGATTTATGTCCAGTGCATTTGTGCACAGCCCGGCTCCGAACAGAGCCCCGCCCTAGAGTTTAATGCTTTACAGTCACTACTCTGAAATTACTTTTGTCTTTGGACTCCTTTTACAAATGAAGTTGGATAGAATAATGGACTTAGACGATAGGGCTTTGAGCCCTGGTTAACGCCTGAGTCTGGCTTCCCACTGTCTTCCAGAGCAGGTGGTCAGCCTCAGACTGTTCTACTTGCAGATTATGCCACCCAATCAACTCAGACCAGCTGTCATTTCAATGCTACAAGGACCAGGATGAGCACAAGCATCAGGGCCCTCAAACACCCTGCACCAACAAGGAGCAGTGCGTGGGGAGTGTAAAACTTGCTCCGAATCGGTAGAACTCCAGCAGTGGCTGAGAGTAAGCTCCCTCAAGCCTTTCACATACTCTGGATCTAAACATACTCTGGTGCCCAGGTTTAAAGACTGCTGTGAGTTGCCTCTTCATCAAAGGATGGGACTCTTGGGAAAGACCTCTGCCTCAGCTTCACTCACTGCACAAATGAGGTACACAACATGGGTCTCGAGGCTTGGAAGAGAGGCAACCTCACATGGCAGACCTGCCATGGGTCAAGTGCATCCCACATGATAAAGAACCTTTTAGTAGTCATATGATGCTTCACTTAACCCAGAAGTACCTGTGTGCATCAGGTTGCTGGTGCAGGATCTATGCCTGAAGGTACAGGCTTTCTTTTTTTTCTTTTTTGCTTCCAACCCTCTAAAATCTGGTTTCAATTATTAGCATGTTTTTTTTTTACCATCCATCTTTATTTTGTGGAATAAATGCAAATATCAGAGCATTTAACTGGTATGCAGATTTACTCAAATTACACAATTCCTATTTTGTGGCCGATCCCAGATGTCGTCTGCAGCTATCCAAAAGAGACAAACACAAGCCAGATTAAGGAATGCTGAGGACGAAACCATTTATAATCCTAGCAATAGTATGAGCATTCCAGGTTTATCATGAAATTATGTTAAGTGGAACTCCCAGTGAAAAGGCATAAACCATTTTTAATAAAGAGGAAAACATAAAAGAAAGATAAATATTAAAGCATGTGTACTCTGAAGTTACTTTATTGATTTAGTATATTATTAAATATATATTCTTAAGAACTTTGTGCTGTATTTGAGAAAAATCACTGTTATTCTTAAATTTACTTTTAAAACAGAAAGGCAATTAGATCAATGAAACCAACAAAGAAAACAGCAAAGGACATCACACCGCCAACAAGTGTGATAGGAAAGCTGTGTTCAAATAACTATGGAATAGGGTGGATATGCTTACAAGAAAATGCACATACAAAGATAAAATAAGTCTTCACTTTCAAAATATCTAACTTTGGACTTGTGAGAAGGCTCAGAGCGTAAGGGAGCTTTCAAGAAAGCTTGGCCACCCAGAACCTGGAACCCCAACTCAGCAGGAAAGAACCAACTCCTGGAAGTTGTCTTCTGAACACAAACCTGCCATGGCAGGTATGTTTTTGATACACACGCACGCATGCACACACACACACACACACACCCCACAAATACATAATAAAGAAAATTGTTCTGAATTCCAACTTTCATTTATATTTTGAAGTATATAGCAAAATAATCTCTAAATTAGATATTATAGCCATTATATTTTGGATTGTGAGCCTAGCCTTAAAATGGCTGAGCCATCTCTCCAGCCCAATAATCATTATAATTATTTAACCAAATCTAAATTAGAATGTATAATTAGGATACATATCTAGATTCTACATACATGAATATGAAAAATCGCATTCTCTTTTGCAAGGCAATATAATAAATTAAGGAGAAAAAATTATAGATATGCATACCTAAAAAAATAAATGAATTTTTAAAAAGATATGGAAATAAAATTTGCAAACAATCTTTCTACTAGTTAAAATAAGTTAGGCTCTACACTGGGGAAAGTGTTCAAATTGATAAAAGGAAGCAACACGCTAACGAACATGTGGAAGGAGGACTTGCTTAAGAGTGAAGACAGGAACAACACAGCCATGCAGTGAGTGTGAACGGGATGCAAACTGCTACGTCTGAAACACACCATGCAAGAGGGAGACGTTTTTTTATTAGGCAAACCAGTGCCATGATGAACTTGGAATGTTTGTACTTTTGGGAATATTATGTATAGTTACCATTGCTCTGTTGTGTGTATTAGAGGTATTGTAAGTCATCAAGATGCTTGTAACAAACTCATTTTCCTGTTATAGCTCACTGGAAATCAAAAGACACTGAGATTATCAGGATATGAATGAGCAGGGTCAAAAATTGAGAAGTGATTAAACTGCACAGTTTTCTAAAGAATGTCGACAGTAACTACATATCATTGCATGTGGAAGCACAAGTCAATGTTTATCTATGAAATTTAAAAAGCCAATAGAATTGCTCGTGTTAACTGAAATTATTTGCACAGACACAGAGATGTAAGGACAAATTCAGAAAGGTAACACCAACAAAAACAGATGCTTGGAGTTGATAGGATAATAAATACTTTTTTACTTTTCAAATTTTTCTAATCAGGAGCTGGAAAATGGCTCAATATGAGAACGCTTGTCATGCAAGTGTGAGGACATGAATTTAAGTTCCTAGCACCCATGTAAAAGCTGGGCATGGCTACTCGGCAGAGACAGGAAGACAACTTTCTGGCTAATTAGACTAGCCAAAACAGTGTGCCACTGGTTCAGTAAGAGACCCTGACTCAAGAAAACAAGGTGGAAAACAGGATCTGCCTGTCTCTGCCTCCCAGTGCTGGGGTCACAGGTCCAAGTAGCTCTGGCCTCAGCATGCACAGACATAAATGCATGCACTGCATACTCACATGCATGCACATAGACACTTGCACCAAACACACACACACACACACACACACACACACACACACATTAAAGATTTTCTAATCATTGTACTCACAACTTAAGAAGGCAGAGATTTCACTTTACTGTCTACAAGCTGAGGTCATATTTATGACTATTAGCTGTGTGAATTTATTAATTTGTTTATAATGATTATTGAAAAGTTCAAAGATATTTCTCAGCATTAGGCAAGGTAACAAAGAAAGCACTAATTTGAGGCATCATCTGTTAAAGTTGTATGTAGACAGAAGCTTCTGTCCTGCCCAGTCTCACAGCAATTCAGTGTGAAAGAAACACACAAAGGCTTATATTAATTAGAAACTGTTTGGTCTGTTAGCTCAGACTTATTATTAACTAGCTCTTACAACTTAACCCATAATCCTTGTCTATGTTTAGCCACGTGGCTTGGTACCTTTTCTCAGTGAGGCATTCTCATCTTGCTGTCTCTGTGTCTAGCTGTCAGACTGCATCTCTGCCTTTCCTCTTCCCAGAATTCTCTTAGTCTGGCCGCTCCACCTATACTTCCTGCCTGGCTACTGGCCAACCAGCTTTTTATTAAACTAATATGACTGACAAATCCTCACAGTTTACAAGAGCTTTATCCTACAGTAGTAGTGAGTTTAAACCTTATAAATATTTAGAATTCAATGAGAACAATCATTTTCAAGCTACAGTGTTCTCTCCCAATCCCCTCACTTCTCTCTTTTGTCTCTTTAAGGGCACACCTGTCTGCAATGTTACCTTCTTAGTCTTTGGTCATAATACAAAGAATTTCTGTTGATGGAATGACATAAAATACTACTTAGGTTTATAACACCAAAATCCAAACACAGCCCGATTTGAGCTCTTTTCCTTCATGTTATCATTTTTTTTGCATATTCTTGCAGTTACATATGTCTATATAGGCAGATGTTTTACTTTTGTGTCTTCATTGAATAGTTAATATGAAATAGGTGAAATAATTGTAAAAATTAACTAAAAACAGAATTGTTTATATGAGCATCCATGTTAAATTTAAATATTTCTTCTAACATGAAGAGGTTCCTAATATTTATCTTAGCAGATTTGAAACAGCCCCCATTTGGAAGTTGCCTAAGTCTCTTCAAGGTCAGTAAGCTAATTACTTTGTTCCTTTTTACTCTCCATTGTCTTAGTTTGAATCTTTTTCAAAGGCGTTCAGTGTAAGATAAACTGAGCGTCACCGTGATGGGATAATGAGAACACATCCACTAGGTCCTCTTAAACCACCAAAAACCACCCTGCTACAATGGCAGAGAGAGGCCTGCGTGTCCCCACAGATGCCAGTGGCGAATATCCAAGGCTTTTCAAAAGCTCTAGAGAGGAAACAAGGGGCACTCTGTGCCTTTCTCTCCTATCGCAGCCATCGGTCCTCTGCTACCAAACGATATGAAGGAACACGAAGGTTTCAATACCTCTGCTCCCAGTTCCCACACTTCTCTCCTTCACGCCAAAGAGCATTCCCACTAACTGATGCTATCAAGCCATCCCTTTAAAACCTGTGCTCCGAAAAGCAAGAGATGCTTTTCTTCCTTATACACTCTGTACTCAAACAAAACTCTGGTAATTTGCATGTGCATTCCAGGCGTCCATTAATAACAATTAACAGAGACACCAAAAGAGCGAGTGGGCCAAAAAAGCTCCCAACCAAACTGAAACATGTGGCTTAGGCTGCTGCTGATGCACAACCTGACGGGAAACCGACTGAACCCAGACGAAAAAGCTCCTAGGATTTGCCGCAATCTCTCACAGGCCTCCTCCTCCCCCGCCCCTCGTTTGCTAAATAGTTAAGCTAAGATATTGATTATCCTTTCATTGGAATCTAAGCAACTTCAGTAGAAATCAAGACCCCGCACAAAGTAATTTTGCTTGAGAGTTTTGTCAAATTTCTCCTTGTTTCCCTACCTGAGAATGGCTGCATCTACACAACAGGGCTGACGTGAGCGCTAGTGAGAAGAGCGTGGCACAGTGACGAGATAGACTGCGCGCATGCGCATGGTGGAAGCGCGGCTGCGGCTGCTGTAGCTTCCAGTAGTTTCCACAGGAAGGTGTTGTGATGGTGTTATAGCTCCTGAGTAACTGTCTACAGCATATCAGGGGGGACCTTAACTTCTGGAGCTAGAAAAATTGTCACCTAACGCCTGAGAGCATTTACTGAATTACAATTTCTAACTCAGAAAGGAGGTAGGAAAATTATATTCTTATTTTATATTTTTACGTTTTTACTGTACATTAGAGGGGGAAAGTGCAGACTGTGATCAACTGGCGCTATTAGATAAATGAAACTGTGCTTCTTGCTTTCATAAAAATGAATTTTGTTAAGCAGTAAATCATTTTCCAGCCTGTCACTGAATCAGATCATCTAATTTCACATTAGATGATACGACATTTCACAACTATGGCTTGATCTTTCATTTATACTTTATATTTGTAAATATCATAAATACTCAAGCATGAAGGAAGTAAAACCATGTAGCAAAAATCAGCATCTGATTTGAGTTTGCTAATTAGTGTTTTCGCTGTGCACAAGAACAGCAGAATTAGAAACTCCATGGGAATTTGCAGTTGTGTCTTATGTTGCTGTGTTCGATGCCCTGTAGAAAATGGCTGCCTCCTTACTTTTGTTTAAAATATTTTTTGTTGTACAGGCTGCTTTTCTCATTTACCCACCAAACTTTTCATTATGATTCAACTCATAACCCATCTTTGTGTGAAGCCTCCAGAATGCCTCATTTCTCCTAACTAAAGATCATTCTTCTGAATTAATTCTGAGCTACTTGCAGAGGATTTCCTAGGTGCGGTTAGCAGCGCCTAAAATAGTCTCCAGCAGTTCCCACCTCCGTGGATACATGGATACCATAGATAATTTGCTTCCACTAGTTTGGGACTGGATCTGGATGTCTGTTTCTAATGGACTAGGACAAAGTGATGCCATAGCCAACACCAGGGAACTGAAAGATTATGGGTTCTGTCTTGTATTCCCTCTCTGACCCTCTGATGGAAACCAGGCATGAGAAATAGCTATGTGAGCTACCCTCTTACCCACCCAGAAAAAGTCACATGACATAGACTTAAGGCAGTTTCTACCCAACAGCCAGCGCGTGCATGAGGTACACAGTCCAGCAGCTCACAGACCACTCAGTCCTATCAGCAGGAAGATGAGAAATCGGGATGTGGTCCCTTATTCTGTCAAGTTTTGTTATGGCTGCAGGCCCAGGGAGCGACTTTCCTGTAGACTTATGAGAAACGCTGAGCCAGAGGACCCACGAAGTTGTGCTGGCATCTTCACCTCACCAAATCTATCCAGTAATAACTGTTTTCTCCTCTTAAAGAGTGCTTCTTGGAAATTATTTTAGAAAACGTATTGAAATACAATACGGTGTGCAGCAGGAGATGACCTCATTCATATCTGCGCAGTCTCCTGCGGTGGGTTACTAAGGGCTCAGGTGAAAGCAACAGGGACATTTTGACTCCAGAAGTAGATGTGGCCCTCAGTGATAAACTCCCAGACACAGACAACTGTATTAAACAGCATACACAAATCACTGCTTTAAGGTAGTCGTTGTAGCAGTTTAGAAAGGAGCCCATAATATAACTTACAAATGGAGAAAATATGTGTGTACATATGATCATATGGGTGTACGTAATTGATCATTATAATAGGAAGATACAGACACATAAGTAATGTCTTTAGAAGTGAACATTAAAGAAATAATTAAAGAAGTGAAAACTGGTATGTGGTGAAATTAGAAATCATTATTATAGCCATATTAAAAGAATAACTTGGAAACTACAAACACAGTTAGAAGACCTCTTACAATGTGCCAGTTACTTAATCCCAAAACTATTAAGAGAAATAGAGAATATTAATCGGATACTGAAGTCATCATATAATATCTAATGAGCCCTACGCATCTCATCATGCTAATTAAGTTTAAAAATCAAAGACGCAGAAGAAGCGAAGGAAGTTCAAAGCAATTGGAACTACATTCCCAACTCTGAAGAAGTTATTAATGAAGCTCTATGCCCTGCCAAAGAAAAATGAAAAATTGACATCTCTAATGGCAAGCATTCTTCTTCCAATACTTTTAATTCAATAAACCACTTCCAAATCCCTATGAGGTAATTGTGTCCTGCGCTTGAAGCTGGTGAAAGCCTCAAGATGGTTCATACTGCATGCAGCCCAGTTCCTTGGTGAATGTGTTTGTTGTTGATTCTGTAATATCAATCCATCTGTGGAGCTCAGTAAATAAATTTGTTTGATCTTCATGGATTTTTTTTGCTTTCTTTTTATTTTTCTTTGTGTCTTTCACATCATGCCTCCAATCCCACCCATCTCCCCCATCCAGGACAAAAACAAAATAAAATTTAAGAGAAAAGGGAAAGAAAAAAAAGGGGGAAAGGGGAAACCTCATCATGGAAGCTGCAGTGTGACACAGCTGGCCATGCAATAAACCCCTTATCCGTACATTTTTATAAGCAGGCATTCATCACAAAGAATTGTGGTCTAGTTCAAGGCTCTGGTCCCTGCTACACCATTGACGCTGTGCCCTCACTGGGACTCTTCCTGGACATCCTGTTGTTGCCCTGTGTCTTGGAAATCCTGCATCCCTGGGTCTGTAGGACGTACTACACACACACACACACACACACACACACACACACACACACGTTCTAACAGATCACATATAACCTTGGTTCTGGGCCTGGGTAGTTGCAGGGTTGGTCAGCCCTCCAGAACGCCTGTCTTCACGATCAGGGTGAGCTCTCCAGCCTTGTCCTGGATAGTTCATCTCTTGCAGCAATGAGTGAGGGACAGGGTCAATTCCCCTACTTTCACATCCTCAGGGTTGGTTGTCCCACACCTACACTTTTGTGGGCCAATTCTACTGTGTTGCCCAGGTGAAGTATAAGGGTATTTTAAGATTTAAGACCTACTTCACAAAATTAAATGTATATTTGGCACCATTATCAAACCAGGAACTATAGCCTAAACAGATCATACACCATAGATGAGAGCCTACTACCATTATCTTGCTAGACAGGCACAGTATTAAACCAGTTCCTAATAACTTATCATAGTCATAAACTAATACACCTCTCAGCCTCATCAGAGTAGCTTCAGCTTGCAATAGATGTTAAATAACACAGAGACCCACAACTGGCCAAGTTACAGAAAAGAAAAGATTGCAGAGTACTCATCCCCACATGAAAAATACACCCTGCAGCCCTTCCTCCCGAGGCTCCGGGATCATTGAAGAAGAGACTGGGAAGTCCCTAAGAACCAGAAGCAGTGGAGGACTATGAGGCAGCTGTGTTTTCTGGATACAGCAGGGAAGCTGTACGTATGGACACACAAAGTCACAACCAAGTGAGGCCAGATCCCAGCTTGCAAGGGAAGTCAAAACTAAAATCCCACCCCTAGTTGTGGACCTGTTGGCAACTGTTAGTTGTTGGGAGAGGGAAGGTCAGTTTTATCTGATAGCGTAGGCATGGCAAATTGACCGTGCCCCAACCACATATCCAAAAATATTTGGGCCACATAGACAAAAATAATTGGGCCTTGCAAATTGGTTTTAATGGAGAGAGAGAGAGAGAGAGAGAGAGAGAGAGAGAGAGAGAGAGAGAGAGAGATCAGGTTGGTTGTGGGAAAACAGGGTGGATATGGAAGAGATGGGAAAAGGGAAATGAAGGTGATCAAAGTTCATTGTATAAAAACCCCAAAGGATTCATTCAAAAATTTAAAGAAATAAGTTGACTATCAATTCCAATTGCCTATCAGTTCCAATTGACAAGCCACTGCTGCAAATGACACAGACAAGGCAGACATGCCATCTTACTTCCTTTGTGTAAAATACATGTGCAGAACCTTCTCTTAGTTTTGTTATATCATAGTGTTGAAGACTTAAATATAGTAAGTAGGTTAGTTTTTATGCTCAGTGTAGAAGGGAAAAAAAGAGAAAGGAATCTGCATGGTATTTCTTATAGTGATTTTGGCTGTGAAGAAATGGTTTTCTTTTATGCAGTAAGACTTAGCTAGTTTCTGCAGTCCCTGGTTTTAATCATAGTTAGAAAGCGTTTCTTCATGATAACACTGAATTTTCTATGATGTCTTCTAGTGGTTTTTTTATGGCTTATGTTTTACATATTCATTTATGTCCCATTTGGAAATTATACTAGTGTAAAGTCTGAGGTATGGATCTATATTTTCAAGACAGCTTGCTGGCTGACACCGTCTTGAAAAATCACATTTTCCCATGCATATTACAGGCTACTTTGATTCACATATGCATTCTATATTTTATCCCACTAATCTTCACTTCATGCCCAGACTAAATCCTCTTAATAACTCAGAGTTAACAGTATGTTTTAATATCCGGTGGAGCTAGCCCCCCGTCCTGACTCTCCTTTTGATGATTTTTCCTGGCCATTCATGTGTGCATATTTTTCCATATTAACTTAAAAGCAGCCTATCTAGATCCAAAATTTTCCTGATGGTATAGATTTATATAAAGAATTAAGAGACGCAGACAACATGCTGAAAATGCCCATGGTGCATTATTTCAGTTATTACAGAATTCTTTGGTGAACTTCAGAGCTTCTCCAAGGTTTTCGGTTGCTTTTACATATATGATTTGGCACATTTATTGGTAGGTTTAATGATAACTGCTTTCTCTTTTTTAGAGAGATGGTAGAGCTTTGTCTTCTGGATGTCTTTTTGTATATGTTAAAGCTACTGATCTTTTATCATTTTTTTTCATCCACCACTATCCAGAGCTCTACCTGCAAGATATTTCAACTGATGTTTCTGTCTTCATGATATATGATCGTGGAAGCTATAATTATTACCTTGTGTCTTTAAGTGTGTTTATTATTTGAGAACTTCGTGCAAAAGTGCAATTTATTTTTATTAGATCCACCCCTCCTTCCCTCCCTTCAACTTCCACATCCTCTCATACACAACTTCATAGTCTCTTCTTTGTTTATATATCACCTACTGACACCGCTTAAGGCTGTCCCAATGTATGCAATGTCCTTCCCCCCCTCCCCCCCCCCCCCCCCCCCCGCCTAACTGCATTGGTTAGTACTTTGCAACAATGTTTTATATTAATGGTGATAATGGGTGCCTTTGCTTGTTTTCGGTTGGGGGATGAGTCCATGCTCCTTATCAGGTTACAAAGACATTCACCTATTAATACTGCATTGGCAACTTCCTATTCAAATCAAGTATAAACTTTAAATTTTGTTAAATGCCTTTTATATACCTTAATAGATTCACTTGTTCTTCTTAAGTATATTTAACAGATTTCTTTTTATTGAACAATTATTTAAGATCCTGGAACAAACACCCTTAATCGGGATGTTTCATTTTTTTTAATATGTGTTATACTCTATTGGTCAATATTTTACTTAGGATTTCAGAAGTTATTTGCATGAATATGAAAATGAATATGAATGACCTAAATTTTCTCTTTTTCATTAATTTTTTTAAAGTTAGCATTAAAAGTAGTGAATTTCTTTATGGCATGTTCATACTTATGTGTCATTATCTGTCCCTTTTAGCTTAATTTTCAACTTGACACAGCTTAGAATCATCTGAGAAAAAAGCCACAGCTGAGGAATTGCCTAGATCAGATTGGCATGTGAACAGGTCTGACAGTGGGGACGGGGTTACCTGATGTAGGAGGGCCCAGCTCAGTATTAGTGAAGACCACACAAGGGCAGGTGATCTTCAGCATAGAAAATCAATGGTCACAAAGGAAAAATCAGTTCTCCCCATTGGAGTCTCACTGGCTATATTAACCATACTTTGGGGAACACTTCATGCCCACGGATAGTTAGAAATCCCAACGCAAACTCAATGGTATTTTTGTGGACTTTCTGTAATGTTTTGTATTGTTTGGGCTTTTTTTTTTTTTGGTCTTACTGATCTTTTGCTTGTTTATTTTTATTTTCATCTTTGTGATTTTTGTTGGGGGAGGGCTATTTCTTTTTTTGCTATTGTTGGTGTTTGCTTTAAAGAGAAAGAGGAAAATATAAAGTTAGGTGAGTAGGAAGGTAGGGGATCTGGGAAGAATTGGGGAGGAGGAGACATAATCAAGATATATCATACCAAAATTTATTTTTCAAAATGAATTATAAAAATATAAAAAATCAAGCAAGCTAGGTAAGCATGAGCCCAGGAGAGCAAGCCAGCAAGCAACATTCCTCCATGGGTTCTACTTCAAGTTCTTGCTTGAGTCCTGCCCTGGTTCCCCTCAGTGATGGACTATACCAAAGGAGACTGAAGCTCTTTCCTCGCCATTTGTTGCAGTTAGAGTGTTTATTGGAGCAACATGGATGAAACTGGAACACCCATTCTGCCCTGCTGTCCCTCTCTTGCTTCTTGTCCATAAAAAGTTCCCATTTCCTCAATGTCACACAAATTCTATTACCCTCTCCTTCACCCTTCCCAGATGATCTCTTCCTTTCCTTTCACAATGCCTGTTTTTACATTGTGCACACGTGCACGCATGCACACACAAATACACTTTTAAATTTAAGTTTTACATATAAAAGAAAACATGTATTACTTCTTTAATGCATCTGGCTTGTTTGGGTTAGCATAATGCTTCCTAACTGCAACCAGTTTCCTGCAGATGTCATTATTTCACGTTTCTTCATGACTGTATGAAATTCCATTGTGTATGCAGACCACAGTTTCTATCACTCATCTGCCGATGAACATCTAAGCTGGTTCCATTTCCTGGCCATCAAATCATGTAACAGTAAAGACGGATGTGCAGGTATCTCCAGAATGTGTTGACTTAAGGTCTTAGGCATATACACAGAGTATCAGGGCTGCATTATATGGTACTTTGTGTGGTTTTGTATAAATATTTATTTCAATTGTGTATGTGTGTGGCTCCATATGAAAGTACATGCAATTGAATGCAGGTGCCTACAGACACCAGAGGAAGGCATCAGATCACAGGAGCCGGCATTCCAGTTCTGCTGCAAGAGCAGTCCCAGCGCTGGACCACTGAGCCATCTCTTGAGCCTCGGTTTTCAAGTCCATACTCATTCCCTAGACAGCTGTGGCTGGACCATCTGGCGATGGCTCTAGAGGTATGTTCCAAGATAACAGCAATTTTTCTCATGATGTATAATATTGTGCTTTTTGTTTTGTATTTCCTCAACAGATAAACAGGGTGTCTGTGTAGGAGCGTGTGTGTGTGTGTGTGTGTGTGTGTGTGTGTGTGTGTGTTTGTCCACTACAGTGGAATCGGCTGCTGGTTGAAATGCTGACCCACATTTCAACTCCTTCATCACTGCTAGAAGCAAAGCAGGTCTAAGAAAGCCGCTCTGGGGCATATTCCATTTGCCGTTTTAGAAACAGAAAGCTCAGACACTGCTCCTATGTCCCTCATGTTGAAAATGGCTCTCTCCGCTGGAGCTGCTAAGTCAGCTCTGTATCCATGTCCTAAGCTACTGTAGCCACAACTTGGGGCAGTCATTCTGCCTTCTGGAGAGGCTGAGACTTAGCAGCTAAGTTTCCCCAAACACCATTATTCACCTTGTGTGTGACAGTTCACCTTGTTGGCTGTGATTATTTTTGGAGAGAGGATGGGATAATGTGGCCTTAAACTATCTCATTCACTATGGAAGTACTTCCCTGAACTCTCATTTCTAACCTTAGTTGAATATCCTAAAGCACACATGCCTTCTTTGTGTTTGAAGTTAGAAGCTGAGCTGGAAGCACCAGGGAATACCATTCACCACCTACTTGGTGTCCAGCTCTGCACACACCATACTATCTATGACCTTACTGCACCTTGTTCAGGACAGCCAAGCACCTTGGCTGTTACTCTCTTCATCTTGCAAACGAACAATGAAAAGCACAACTCAGATGTTCACACAAATTGCTCTGAGTCTGAGGCTTAGGATCTTCACTCTGAATCACACTCAAGCAGATTCCTGTTCTCCAAAGATAATTTTTAAATGTTTAGTTGTTGTGGAAACAAAATAATTCCTAATTGATTACACTATGGGGTTATTTCTTTGTTTTGGAGTCTAGCTTTTTTTTTTTGGTCTTCTCCAAATATTTTTTTTAAAAACCACTAGTTCCATATAGAAGGAAACTTTGAGAACAAAAATGGTTGCATGCTATTAAACAAAGACTGGACTTCCTAAACTGTAAAACCGCAAAGCCCGACATAACACAACCAATATGCTGTTTGCTTCTGTCCCCTAAGCAACTGACCAAACACTACTATAAATTTGCCTGCCAATGAACTTGACAAAGATTAAGAATGCTGATACATCCTCTACCTAAAACAAAATAAATAAATAAACTTTGAATAAACACAACATAAAGAACAAATATGTGAATTCAAGTTACAAATTTAAGCAAGATTACAAATAAATGCTTTGCTTAAGGCACAATTAATTTTAATTATTTCATGCACACACTGAACTGGTTGTATATACAAAAAGTCCAGACACACTGCATTTCTGAGAGTTATAGATAGAAATGAGCAATTGCTACCACACTTTTCTTAGCATTCAAAACAAAGTAAGCCCTACACTCACACTCTCTTCACTCAAGATAAGGTCTTATTAACATTTCACAGATAAGCTCTAAAGGTAGCACTGGAGCAAGTTGTAACAGAAAGAGTATTGTATTCTAATTAAGACCTGTGTTTTGTGTTCCACTCGCACACTATTGATAGTATAGATTTGGAGATGTTACTTAATTCTCATGTCTGTAACATATGTCCCTGGGTAAGGAGCCCCCCTCATTTTTGTGCAGCTAATACCTGCATAAAATTAGTTCCACATTTCCTAATATATGCAAAGTTATCATCTTTCTGTTGCACTGAGTTCCTCACTGAACAGTGGTAATGAAACTAGTGCTTTTTCTCAAGGGTGCACTGGCCACTGTAGTTAGACTTAAGTGTCAGAGCCCTGTGAGTTTTCCTGTCTTTGGTGGTCATGTAAAAGCAAGAGGTAGTGGAGAGTACGTTAGAAAACTTTCTGTGCTACTTCAATGCTTTAACAAAGACCTCCGATGGAATAAAAACATCGAGAAGCAAAGCCAGTCTCTACCTCTTTTGGAACAAAGCAAATGTAAATATCGATCCTGGCTTTCCCATGTACTAACTACAAGAAGATATTCTGTATTTTGGAGTCTGCTTGCCTTTATTTGCAATAATCTGACAGACTGGGTAGAATCAAATGGGAAGAAATAAATAAAACAACATACATAGGAGGCTTTCCACTTAAAACCCCTTGTATCTTTCCAGCTCTACTTATGCTTATAGTTATTATATATGTCCTCTCACCCCCAGGCCTGAGCAGGGTCTAACCTACAGTCGGAATTGATGCACAAGTATTTATGACCTCCTACTAGAAGACACCACACAGCTTCTGAGGTCTCTCTCTTAAAAAAAAAATAACTTTGTGGGCTTCTTCAGAAGTAATCCAGACGGATCATAAAGTTCAATATCCAGCACATATTTGTTATTGTATTGATAGCATCATGAATGTCAGCTAAGTCTCTCACAAAACAGGATAGATCTATATACACAGATTCTATTTACAGGAAAAATATTCTGCCCCAATTTCCCACAGGAGACTGAGTATGGTTGTCAAACAAATAAAATGTATTTTATTTGCAATTAGTTTCAAGGTGTTCAGATATGTTTGGGAGAAATAAAAAGACAGAAATAGTAGCATAGTAAAAGCAATAAAAATAAAACAACACACTAGACTGAACCATGAACTTAGGTAATCTAATTACTATGTCTCGAAGTCTGGATTGGTTCCGTTTTAAATTCAAAATACTGCTTCTTGCTTACATTTTAGCTTTCAGTCAAAAACAGAAAGAAATAAGGAAAGACACACAAGGCCTTCGGGTGACTTATTTCCAGAACAGGATATTTTATTTCAGTTCTATCTTCTGGCATTCTGTCATGTCAAGAGCTCAATGGTGCTCACTTGGATTTCACTAAAAGCACAAAGCCAAGAGATGGACCCCTGGGAGACTTGTGACCCATCGGTCATAAGAATAAGAATCCTTGCCAGAAAGCTGTAGAAACTTCAGATTCAAGACAGCATCAAAATTGCAGTCAATTGAGGAAACCAGAGAAAAGAAAAAAAATCTCAGGAAATATTTATGATTTATGACTATGGAATTCACACTAAACATCATTTACACTACATCTTGAATTCCACTCTGACACTTGTTTGCCTTGGATATGACAAAAAGATTATGGAAAGATCAGTATATTGACTTAAAGTTTTGCTAATATCGATGGGAAAATAGCTATCTTTTCCCATAAAATAGTGTCCCTGAAGATGAGAATACATGCTTCCAAAATAATCATATCTAATCAAAATTTTACTTAAGGCAAAAAGTCTGGGGTTGGAGAGATGGCTCAGTGGCCAGCAGCATTCTCTGCCCTTACAGAGGACCTAGGTTCAGTTCCCAGCACGCATACCCAGAGAGTCCTCAACAGGCTGTAACTCCAGCCCCAGGGCATCCAGGGCCCACTTCTGGTCTTCACAGACACCTTCAGATTTATACACATACCCATGGATGCACACACACATACATGTAATTAAAAATTAAAATAAATTTTAAAATATTTTTAATGTTGAAAAATGATGTGTTGGTCCATGTGTATCATTTTTGTTAAAGTTTAGAAGGATGTAAATGCCTTATGAAAATTTTTAAGGTACAATATATTTCTAAAAAATTAAAATATGAAATAAACTATCCAAGATAATCATCATTTGACACAAGGAAAAAATGAGATGGATGATGGGGGAGGGACTAAATTTTTTAGCAGTGAGACTGTTAGAAATTTGTTCAATTGGGTTTGTTCCTCCCACTTTTATAAAATATCCTAGTTTTCTACCTAAGTATAAATTGCTTCCATTAGCACACGAAATTTCTTAAATCTGAAGTATTCTTTTGCTTTTCTTAATCAAGAAAAATTTCTACAAATTCTTATAAAATTAAGTCATAAGTGGGAAGAACTATGTTCTCATCAAGAAAACTGTTCCCTTGGATGCATTAATATCACGCCAGTGACTCTCTCTGAGACCGGTGTAGAATGACCCCCAAAAGCCATCTTAAATCTTTGACCCTTTAGACCCAAACACTTACTGACAGGAAGAATGTACTCTTGGATAGCAAACCCAATTGCATACATCAATGTAGCTATGTGGAAGAGTCAATTCATTCACCCTGGATATTACCAAATACCTCTGCCTTGCAAGGGAATGCTCTTTGGTCAGGTGGGAGCTACAGAGAGGTCTAGAATGCTTCACAAAGCCAGCGGCTTGATCTCTCTCCACTGAGGTACTATTGGGAAATTATGGGACCTTTAGAAAGCATGGACTAGTAGAAAGTGTTTAGATGCCTGGGGCTTAAACTAAAGAATGCAGTGGGACTCCCCTTCCTGCTTCCCTTTGGTAGGGCAGCCCTGCTCTACAAAGCACTCCTACCCCCTACAGATCCACAGCAGGGAAGTCACACCATCAGGACCTGGAGCCTCCAAGGCTTCACTATTCTCTGCAAACTGAGGACCTCATGGGTTTGATATAGCAGTGATGGAAAGGCAAATAACAGCCCAGTCTCTATATGTTTAGGCCTCCTTCTTCCCTTGCAGGATGGAAAACATGCTTGTTTTATTTCTAAGACAATTTTTAGCTCGTTCGAGTTTACAGGAAAGATACCAATAATTCCACCGCACGTCTTTCCTCACACATGCACAGCTTCATTAATTACCAACATCCTCCACAGTGCTCTTTTCAGAACTGAGAAACCTGGATTGATTCATCATAACCATACAGAGTTTATTGTTTCCCATAGGGCTTACACATAATGTACATCTATGAGTTTTGACAAGTGTGTAATGAGAAGGATCCATCAGCATTGTACAGGCTATTGTCACTGCCTTGAGAGTCCCCTGTCCTCCACCTCGGTCCACTGGCAATCATCACTCTTTATTACTTTCTCTCTCGTTTTGGCTTTTCCTAAATAGTACGTATCATTTATTTAATAGTATGCACTAACGATCTCTAAACATGCAACTTCTCTTAACAGCAAATCAACGAGTATGCTACAGCTCTGCTTGCAGAGCAGGGCGCACTACTCTTAGCCCTGCAGAGTCACGTAGGTCTCACCAGGCATTTTTCTCACTGCCTGTCTTTCTTAGTTTTTCAGATCCTTCTTCAAGCTCAAGTCTGCCAACCAAAGGGGGATCATGATGAGGCCCTGCTTCTAAAACATTCTCATTAGCACGAAAAATAAAAATACAACAAAGTTGGCCCAAAGGCTCCCAGGAAGGCGGAAAAAGCTGAAACAGACCAGAACTAAAATTTAGTGCGTAATCAGACATGGAGTAGAATTGTCATCAGGTTTTCACACATTTGATAAATGAATTGCTTTCTAGAAAGTTAGTTTGCTTGCAAATTACATGTACTAATCCCAGAGAACAAAATCGTCCCTTGCTGTTGACAAGTCAGTGTGGCTAGCAGTAGGCTGCCCTTAGCTTGATTAGATTGACACATGACACAATGAGTATACATGTTTTGTAAACCTTTGTATTCATAAAATAAGCTGTTTTCTAAGATCCAGCCAATGTCAATGACATATGGTTGCTATGCATTTAAACGAGACGAAACAAAACTTGAAGCTAACTTTTTCATAATCCTTTCCAATATGTGCATATTTAATTAGCTTACACCAAAGGATACAGCCTTTATATTAGTGAACACTGCATGCAATACAGAAATCTCAAAAAGATACACAAAAATAAATGCATGCAGAAATTTATGTGTGTATCAATTTATTTCAATTATTCATAATTTGGAGTGGATTTTCATATTGATTTGGGGTGTGTGTGTGTGTGTGTGTGTGTGTGTGTGTATGTGTGTGTTTGTACAATTTTCTTTCCTCTCACTACCATGTGACTTTCAGAGGATTGAACTGAGAGAATCAGGTGTGGCAGCAGCACCCTTACTTACTGAGCCATCTTGCCAGCCCAATTTTTATGTTTTAAGCTAACAATGTATTGGGAAAAATAGCATATATGTGAATCATGAGTTCATATACTTTTATTCTAGGCGTACATTCAATATAATATCAATTAGGTTATTTGATTTTTATGAAGATAAAATTTGTCAATCGGGGGTAATGAAGAAAATGTTTACTTAAAATATTTACAAGTAAAAGTCAGCATTTACCTAAGCAAATATATTTATCCAGCTGAAGGCTATAAATGGTTCATTTCAATCAAAATTTATGGCAAGTGCCCCACAGCCAGCAAGAAACCACTGTTGAGGATTGAAATGTTATATATCTTACTGACGTTATTTCCTACAAAGCATTCGCTGGCAGTTCAAGAGGTTTGCACCACGTGTTTTTATTTTTGTCTGAGTCATAACCATTCCATAAACTGTAGCTGCAAAGATTATCAGTCATAATTTGAAATACTTTCTTCAGATTATGCTTTAAAATTGACTTTTATAGACTTAATGGACTCCTAAAAATAACTATTTTAATCTGGGCTGGGGGCGGGGGATAGATGATTCCTGTGAAACTGAAGTCATGGGAACCAAGTCTGTCATCCATCCTGACTAGTCTGGTGCAGACAGGTCATACTTTCTACCAGCTAAGGATATCTACTATTTGGGGATCTCTCTGCTTCCTTGTTGTAAACCCAAGATTAGAGAAAGCAAAGGAAGAATGTCTTAAGTAATGAAATAGACATCACAACATCCAGTATTCTGAACTCCGGTGAGGTCCAGGCAAAGTGTGGAGGAAGGTGACTGTAACTTGGGATTCATGCCACCAAACTCCTTTTGTTTCTTGGATGATAAGGATTAAGTGACTTGAGTGATGACATCAGCACTCTCCCTTGTTCAGTTTCCAATCAAGACTAGTTAGCATGTGCACATCGCTGGGGAATTGGTTTAGAAGCACTGCGCCCATCATTGGGGACTTGGTTTAGGAGCACTGTGCAAATCATTGAGGACTTGGTTTAGGAGCATTGCGCCCATCATTGGGGACTTGGTTTAGGAGCACTGTGCACATCACTGGGGACTTGGTTTAGGAGCACTGTGCAAATCATTGAGGACTTGGTTTAGGAGCATTGCGCCCATCATTGGGGACTTGGTTTAGGAGCATTGCGCCCATCATTGGGGACTTGGTTTAGGAGCACTGTGCACATCACTGGGGACTTGATTTAGGAGCACTGTGCACATCACTGGGGACTTGGTTTAGGAGCACTGTGCACATCACTGGGGACTTGGTTTAGGAGCGCTGTGCACATCACTGGGGACTTGGTTTAGGAGCACTGTGCACATCACTGGGGACTTGGTTTAGGAGCACTGTGCACATCACTGGGGACTTGGTTTAGGAGCACTGTGCACATCACTGGGGACTTGGTTTAGGAGCACTGTGCACACTGTTGGGGACTTGGTTTAGGAGCACTGGTGCACATCACTGAGGACTTGATTTAGGAGCACTGTGCACATCACTGGGGACTTGGTTTAGGAGCACTGTGCACATCACTGAGGACTTGATTTAGGAGCACTGTGCACATCACTGAGGACTTGATTTAGGAGTGCTGTGCACACTGTTGGGGACTTGGTTTGGGAGCACTGTAGTGTGATTATTCTTTCTAAGAAATCCTTTATCTGCTTCCGGCCCTTTCTGTTTTGTTTCTCACTGTGCCTAGAAACATTTTTAAGAGGTCATGTTAAACATGATATGAGGCATGGTATACTCATTAATAACATTCGGAAACTAAAACTAGATTTCAGCATGTTGGCTCACCATCAGAGTGCTGAGCTGTTTGATCTTGTCAAGGTGGTGCAGCAGGGCCCCTTTCCTGTGGATTTCTCTAGTTTTGAAATATATGGAGCAATTCTTTATAAAGCTGCTCCATTTCCCACTTCTTTCCAAGCAACAAAGTAAGAATATTCTCAGAACGAATTGTTGAAGACAATTACAAAAGCTATAAGAAAATCATTATGATCAGAAAGGTAGGTCTTTTAAAATGCATTTAAAAGACAGGATGAAACACCAGCTAATTTGGATCAGGTAATTTTTCTGCATTTTTTTTGTTTTTCTTTGATACAGGGTTTTTCTGTAGCTTTGGAGTCTGCCCTGGAACTTGCTCTATAGACCAGGCTGGCCTTGAGCTCAGAGAGAGCCCCTTGCCTCTGCCTCCCAAGTGCTGAGATTAAAGGCGTGCACCACCACTGCCCGGCTACAATTTCTTACTGAACCGTATTTTAGCTCCTAAACAGATACCGAAGGGCACATATTTATGTAAAACTGGATATCTGGTAGAACACATATAGAGAGCTAGTATTCTGTAAGAGATATAGATAAAGGTAGATATGAAAATGTGATTTTCCCAAAGGAGTTAAGGGTACATATGAGAAAATATGAGAGAATTGGTAAACTTAATTTTAAACTCAATAGGATGTCTAGTTTGGACTATTTATAAAAAAAAGATGTGGTTGCATGTGAATAAAACCCAAAAATACATCAAATTAGCAATGTATCTCTTTCAAACATGGCCCCCTTGGAGCAAGATCATGGAGTCACATGAAGTAACTTGATTTGGGAGGAAAGAAACAAAGTTTTCTTGTGCTGAGACTGAGAAATTTTAGCCTAATGAGAGGTTTTTAAAACTGCAATTTTGTTAGGGTTAGTGCATATTTTACATTTCAGTTTCCAAAAGTATAGAGACGGTGATTCATGGCTATTATTTCAGATCTATTCAATCACATTTAGAAATTCACAGTCAATTATACATTTTGAGAAAGGTTTGTAGTGATATTTTACATGTATTTAAATAAATAAAGCTTGCCTAAAGATTAGAGAGTAAAACAGCCACACTGGTCAGTCATACAGACCAGGCAATGGTAACACACACTTTTAATCCAGTAGCCACAGTAGCTCGTGATAGAAACCAGGCAGTAATGGCGCATGCCTTTAATCCCAGCCCTAGAGAGGAATATAAAATGGGAGGAGACAGCTCTCAGCTCAGTCTCATTCTGAGATTCCTCGAGACAGAATTGCCATTTCAGTCTGAGATAGCAGTAAGAGCCAGTGGCTGGCTGCTTTGCTTTTCCAATGTTCAGGTTGAACCCAAATATGTATGTTTGTGTTTTTATTATTCAGGTTATTATAGAAGTTAAGTGCTCAATGGAGTAGAGCCATAGAAAAAGCACTATTAGGTCTTGAAGTATCTTGATCTGCAAGCCAGTACTCATATGAAAATCACCAATAAAATAACTATGTGTAAACAGTCATGACATCTCAAAGGAAAAGAACAGAAGGCACACTGGGTAAAAGAAATAAAAAGAACTCAATTCAATACAATAAATCATTTTTTAACATTTGATAATCCTATGATGAGCCCACCCTCTATCCCTCCAAATACATACGGGAGCTTAGGGAATCAATTTCACCAGTGCTATAGAGACATGCAATGGCTGAAATGATTGATCATTTCTTATGATAAAAGATAACTACCATGCCCTGAAAGAATCGTGAATAACCAGGTGCAGATGAGATTTTGCCCTGGCTGAGAGGTCAGGGAGTTGAAGGAAGGTTTCTGTAAAGTCCCAGGTAATGAACACATGGTTGGAGTTCTGAAGAAAACACTAGATGGGAGATGGACCCATGATAGAAAAGGGACAGAGAAAATGTGTAAGACCTTCATAGGACAAACATAAAATAAGTGTCAACTACGATACAGACCAAGCCAACAGATATAAATGCTGTCTTTTCAGCTGGTCAATGAACCATTGCCCTTGCCTAACATTCTAGCCTTCCAGGGCCTTGAGAACAACTTCTAGTACCAGAAGGAAATAATTACACAAGTGAATAAGTCATCTTTGTGCACCCTGAAATGTTATATCAAAAGGGAATTTCTTGTCATAAGAAACATGAAATAAAATACTAGCTGGTCAAAAAAAAAAAAAAAAAGAAAGTGGCAGCTACAAGAGACTAGCAGTTTTAAAGCTGGCTAAATTTTCCTCCCAACTTCTGAGACTCTGGGAGCCAAAACGACTTCGGTGTTCATGGCATAGACTGGCCATGAATACTTTTTAAATCTTCCCTTGCATGTTACAAAAGCTAAATGAAAAATTACTAATAAAAACCTGCATGTTGGCAAACAAACGAAGGGCGAGGACCCTTCTTAGACTTCTCTGTAAAACATGTATAGAACATTACATATTCCCTTGTGAATTTTAATTGAAACAATCAAAACAGCAATTTCTAAGTAATATAACATGCAAAGAAGCCAAAATCAGGATCCTTTAATATTTCAGAGTTGGCTACTATTCAGACTCTTGTGTATATGCAAACTTCTATTTCTCTGTAAAATCACTGCTGGCTAAAAGATAATCTGCCTTATCCTGGTCCTGCCTGCTCTCTATAGATCAGTCCTGATTCTCATATCAACGTTCTCTCCTACCACGTTCCCCTCACATACCTTACCCCATGTCCACCCTCTCAACTTGTTTTATAATTACGTCCCAACATTACACACACACACACACACACACACACACACCACAATGCTATTATAGACCATATTCCTTAAGATCTAAGCTAGGAAAAAAAAAAAAAGATCTAAGCTAGGTTTCATTAGCTCTGGGGATCGCTATTGGTTGAGTCGAGTCCACCCCCCAACTAAAAGGACTTCAAGTGCAATGTGAATCCACAGCCCTTGGGAATATTCTGCTATAAATTTTATATACATACATGTCTTCCCTGTTGGAATCTGTCTGGCTAAGTAGAGTCTTTCATTGATATTTTCCTCCCCATCACACTTAATAAAACACTTTGTACAGAGCAGTCTTTCTGAAAATTCATCTCAATAATGTATTCACAAATTTACCAAGCTTCTACTGTTTACTATTCACCGTCCTGGACATTAAAAATCCAGGATATGTATGTGTATATGTATATATATATATATATACATACACATACACACACATACATATACACATACATACACATACACACAGAGAACAAAAATATAAAATTAAAACAAGATGACAACAGCAATCTTCCCCTGTGACTCCTCCATGTGGAATGGAAGGTTTCAGCAAGAGACCAGAAAGAGACTCAGCCTACAGCCTACAGAAGCATGAGAAAGACAGCCTACAGCATTCTCTCTCGGCAGCCTCCACTTAAACCTTATGGTGTCAGTGCCGAAGTCCCCTCTACTTTTCACTTTTTGTCTCTTGGCCTTTCCCCAGCTAAAACCAATTCCATGTGCTTGCTCTAGTGACGCTTCCAAAAATCCTAAGACAAGACGTACTTGAGTACTTCAACCCACACACCAGGGTAGTGGTCCTGACTCACTCCTGCTAGGATGTTACCCAATGCTGACCACTGGTTTTTCCACATCATGGTCCAAGCTGCCTTTAATGCTAATGAGATACAGATGCCATGAGCATCCTAGTCATACATCACTATCTAAAACTTCTGCTATGATGGGCAAAGTAAAGATGAATAAACCGTTGTAATCTCTTAGCCTGGATCCAGCTAACTGACATGCATCAGAAGCTACCAAGGGACATGCACTATCACGGCTTGAAAGCTGGGATGCAGACCCAGGAATATGAAATTCTGGTTAGCTTTTTGTCAATTAATACATAACGAGCATCTCTACAGGGGCTAAAATAGGCAGCCAAGTGCTTCAACATGCAATGACTGCTCTTTAAATGTTAACGTGGCAGAAGACAACACTGTCCACTTTACAAAGGCAGCTGAGCGTGTGGACTGATGGACGCTTCTCAGAGCTGCCCGAACTCTGCCCTTTTTTCCAGTCCTTCAGCCTTCCTCTCTGACCAGTAACTCATCCCACGAAGATGGGAAATAAGTCATATTTTCTGGATATGTCAATATCCATAACTTTTCTTGATGAACTTCCAAGTTCATCAAGAAAAGAAAAAAATGAAAATAAAAGAGTCATTTGTAATGTTTTGGAATCCCACTTATAACTCAAAGTAAAATATACAGTCCATTTCAATGTGAACAAAATGCACTGTCAAGATCCCCACTGATCTATGTGGAATACACCCATTATGGGTCATGTTTCCTCCAAGCCAAGTCTAACCTTGGCTTTGCAGGAATACCAACTACAGCTCCTGGTGTGTCTTATTAGTATTCACTGAAAGAAAATAAAACATACTCCGGTAAAGATATACCCTATGTATATAATAACAGAGCGAAGTCTAGAAACAAACGCAAAAGACAAAAAGGCATTCCCATTTCCTATTAAACATCAAATGATTGTTATCGTATATGTGCAAGTTAATGGACATGCTTCATAGCGTGATATGCAAATTCTCTTGTAAAATTATTGATAGAATTTCGGTTTTACCAGATGAGCCCACCCTCTGGAAAACAGCATTTCTGACTCAGTATTGGAATGCAGTGCCACCTGCTGGTACCTCTATATCCATGTTATAAACCTTTCCCAGGCCAGTTAGTCTTACTAAACTGTGTTTATTCAAAAGCCACTTCGAGAAGTATTCTTTCCAGAAACAATTAAGAGTTGTTTTTTTAATCTTTTAAAGTAAAATTATGTGAAAATCTGCTATTGAACTCAATTACTCTTCGATAAAAGTTCATCACAAACTATAATTTTGCATTTACTAACTAGAAAATTTTAAGGAATATCAATGTAAAGAGTTTATATTTTTATCTTTTGATACCATCAAATAAAACATCAGAAATTCATTTACCTTACCCTTTAAACTCTTTTAATTTTAATAAATGAATTAAAGCTACATAAGTAGGTATGTAGTCACCTCTTCATCTTCCACTCACAAATATCAGCTAAGAACCTACTCTGGGTCGAGTTCCACGCTGGGCTTGGGGAAGTGGAGCTGACAGGGCTGATGCAGTGTTTATTGTGTAGTTATGGAGAGAAGTTGAACACGTGCCTACTCAGGTTGTTGCTATAAACTTCAATCAGATGCAGTGAGGAAGTCATCAGGAAATGCTCTCATAAGAAAAGCATTTGGAAATTGCACTCATGTACATTTATGGAGAAAATGTGCAATACTGGGACCTGTGAAACCGCACTCTTACAAGCGTGGAAACTTAACCGCTATACACTTTCTTACATTAAAAGGGAGGAGACTTCACCTTATTGATCGTGATTCCCACTAATGAAGAGAATATGGACATGTGGGTTTGTGAATCTATGTATTTAGATTCCAAGCAAATGTCAAGTCGGGGATAATTGAGAACCTAGAAGCAATTCCTTGGACAGCTAAATTGCCAAAGTCATGTTCAATGCTTTTCCCCTCATTTATTTAGTGAGCTGTTTCAATGTTCCTATTTTATATTTAAAAAATAGCACTTTCCCCAAAAACCTAATATCTGCATTAAATATTTAACTTTAAACTCTCACAAAATGAGCCGTGTCTCGGGAGTGGTGCTCTTGAGAGCACGAAGACCTGAGTTCCAGCCCAGCGCTCCAACACAGCCAGAGCTCCCCATGTGGCTCTCTTGGCCAATGCAAAACAGATCAAACAGTTTTTACTTCTAGGATCGCAAATATTATGTCATATAATCAACAGACAACCAAAGAGCATGATGACATAAAAGCTATTTCCAATAAATCGTTCTCACTCTCCTTGGAGTTGCATACAGCGAGTCCCTTTTCCTTGGTTAATGAGACAGTACCAGTGAGCTAGGATGTACTCCTTTCCCCTAGTTAACCACCTTTCTAGATGATCCAGTGTTTTATGTGTTCTCATTGACTGGAGTGCATGAGTGTATGCTTGTACTAAGTTTTTCAAAACACATCAAATGGAACACGGACATTAGTGTTGCAGTAACAAGATGTTTATTGAGAGGAAATTAGTCAAACACCCTAGACAAAGTGCAGCAAGCTGTTTCTGTTTTTCATCACAATTTCTCCCTAAAAATTAGTGTTACTAAGTAAAGTAAATTTATTAGCACTTTTTTTTATGTCTTGAGAGTTTCATAGATGGATATTATGCACTCTGGGTATATCCAACCTCCCTGAAATCCCTCCAACACATCCTCCTCCCAACTTCAAGTCATTTTGTTGTTTCAATTTGGATTTTTTGTTTGTTGGTTAGTTTTTAACCCACTGCATCCAATTAGTGTGCCTGCATGTGCATGAGAGTGAGGCCACCCACTGATGTATAGGCAAGCCACCAGGGGCCACACCCTGAAGAAAAATGACTCCTCCTTCCTCAGTAGCCACCAATTGTGACTATGCTTCCACGAGGAGTAAGGTCTCACATGCCTGCCCCTTCTCCATCAATGCCAGAGCACCAACCCACTTGATCTTGTGCAGGCCTTGGGCAAGTAAACAGAACTGCTGTGAGTTCGTGAGTGTGATGACTCTGTCACATCCAGACAACAGACTCACAGCAGTCCCCCACGACCTCTGACTCCTATCCATCTTCTGTCACTACTCCCTTGGTGTCCCTGAGCCTTGGGGAGAGATGTGATAAGGATGTACCAGTTATGGCTGAACACCCCACAGCCACTTCTTATCGGCATGCTGTCCACCTTTGAGTCTCAATGTTCATTGCCTCCCACCACGCACAAAAGCTTCTCTGAGGAGGCCTGAAATTTGCACTACAGACATAACCTGCCTGCCTGCTACAACCGCATGTTAACGCGGGCATTGATTCTCTTTGCTACTGGCTAAATTCTATGAAGTCCTAGTCGACAGGGTTCACCTTAAAAGAAAGGGGATGGCCTTTATGTGCATACCTGATGCTTACATCTAGTCTTCTGCTTCACACCTTTCAAGGAAATCCCCTAGGAAGGACTTAATGCCATTAACTAAGGCAACTTCAAGATATTCAGTGACTAGAATGAAGAACTACAAAAGAATGTCAAGAAGAAATAGTTAAATTGTTACAGTGTATTCACCATTCTCTTAGACAAAAGTTAAAACGAGTTAGTGAAGACACAAACATACATGCACCTGTATGTTTTTAAAGAAAGAACGAGCAGTAGCCTTCTCTCTAGCCAGTCATCTAGTCTTAATGAGAACACCAGGTTATACAAGCACATGTTCGTATATTTCTACCAAAAACATGCTTCTCCACTTCAAGCAGACTGGGGTGTAGAGTGTACCATATGCTGTGCACTAAATAAATGCATTGAGTTCAGTTGCTGGAGCACCTTCAGGAGGACAGAGGATACACGCTTCTTGGTATGGCTATAAAGCATGGTCGCTCCAGTTTCTCTAATAGCCCTTCTTCAAACTGGAACTCTAAGTGACTCTTTTTCCCTAGTTTTGTGAGGTTTAGTTAATGCTATAAGACTTTCCTATCTAAAGTCTTAGATGTCAGGACATGTGGAAATGAAATAAACAAATAAACTAAGCTCATACGTATACAGGAATCTGGGATTGAATTTCATGACAATTGAAAAACATTCCTTGACAAACTAAACTTGTTTGAGAGATGGGCGCGTGGGGTGGATTTGTTTTTTAATAAACAAATGCAGATGTTGAGGGGAAAACGTTTAGATTTTTGACACTGCTCTTTGCTAACCCAATTGCCAAATGTTTTCCATAAGCGAACAATGTTGAAATGTCTGAATATTTTTTCATGAAATCACCACCCAGATGAACTTTGAAAACTGGAATTTACCAATCTACTGTTAATGAATTTGTGTATTGATATTTCTGATCAATGTATCTGTTACATTTTTATTTCTTTCCCATATGTTTTTATTTAAATAGTTATGGGAGGAATTCATGATCTTTCCATGTTGTGTATATCTAAGATATACACATACAATTGGGATTTATTCAATTGTCATCATTCTTTAGCAGTATAAAGTTTCATGTAAACTAATTATGGATGCAATCGACTATTTTACTATATACAATAGTCTGGGTCCATCTTTATGTAATTAACAAAATGCAAAATTGATCTGCCATGCTTGATAGCACACATTCGTAACCCAGCATTTGACAGGCTGTCACAGGGGGATCGCCATGAATGCTAGAACAGCCTGGAACTGTTCAATTGCTAAGGGATAATAATCTAAATTTCATTTGACAAAGTTACTCTTAGTATTAGGAAGAGATAAGTGATCTCATCATGATAGATGAGAAGGGTTCATGTATAAAAGTTTAACTGTAGAGTGTGTCTCTCCTTTATTTAGCAGTAAGATCAAGGCTCAACTACATCTGGTCCTTTCTCTTGAATAAAGTGTACAATATAGTGTAAAGTGTCAAAGTACTTTGCAAACTGATTACCCTGTAAACAGTGCCACCGTGCTTGCCTGGTCCAGTTATGATTTCCTTGCTGTTCATCTTCACACTAGAGAGAACTATCCGTAAGTAGAGCCAGAGGAATCCCAGATTGCAAACGAAATGCTGATACCAAACAGGACAACTCCATAAAGAGGACCTAAATTCTGCAACAAGAACCTTCAAGTTTCTGATAGATAGAGATGGGTGTTGGGATTGAAGAAGTATCATAACCTTCATGGGTGATCAGTAGCAAAGTAATTCACTAAATCTTGTAGATGCAGCTAGTCTCTGGGTAGCTCTAAATGCTTCATTCCTGGATGACCCTACAATTCAAATACCAAAAATTAACCTGTGTTCTACTTATTATGACCTTCAGAATTGTCACCTAAGAATGAGAAAAGTTCATCTTTTTATTGACATTATCTTCCTGCCTTCATCAACCCACAAAATAAAGGTAGACAGATAAAATTATGAAAAATATGCATATATGTAAAATGGTCTTGTGATTATAATTACATTTCTCCTTTTCCTTTCCTCCCTCCCATGCCCCACATACTTCTTTTTGCTTTCCTTCACTAATTATTATTGCATTAATATATGTATATACATATGTGTTCCTAAATATAGCCTACTCACTGTATATAATGTCTCAGTACTTAATTCTTAGATATTTATAGAGGTTATATGTATACAATCATATGTATTTATTTTATTTTCATTCAGTGTATCAAAATAAAAAATTATATTTTTAATTATGAGTATTTTAAAGATTTTTATTAATAAATCATGTTAGAACAAAGCCTTTCAAACTAAAATGATTTGGAGAAACTGTCAAAAATTTTTCCAGAATATGATCTAGTACTCATTGCACTGTCTGGAAAATGGGGGTTTTCCTATGGTAAATAAAAATTCTTGGCTCCTAGCTCCTTCTTAAACATATATTAAAAATAAGAGACATAATAATAAAGTACATTTATGTCTCTTGGGATAAAATTCTATACTGTAAGGTAAGTCAAAACATAATTGGACAAGAGGTAATTACCCCTTAGAATCCTTTGGCTCTGGGTCACAGAGGAAGGTCGGTAAAAACCTTGAAAACGTGGTCTGGTATAAATTAATAGCTCTCCATTCCAAAGAGCTGATCCATTACATACTTCTGTTGCTATTTCCCTTCTGAATTCTTCTGAGTCTTGTGAGAGTTGCCCACAGATCCATGCTGGATGCCATCACATCATTAACAGTCAAAGAGAGAATATTGATCTGCCAAGAAAATGGAATAGCTAACCTCTCATATCATGCCGATGCCTGGGGAGCAGGGAAAATGGAATATCTTTAAAGAAATCCTTATTTCATGGAGTTTATCAAGTTATAAAGATCAAACAATAATATGAAACACAGTCAAAGATTTATCCCCACAAAAAAAATTCTGTGTGAAACTCCACAACCCATTCAAAAAAATTCACACTTTATAACAATACGAGAAAGAAGGCAACTCAGAGATAATTGGCAGGCTTCATGCTATTTTTTAATTAAATATTTTTATAATTATTTGGAAATTTCAACACCAAGCAGGAACTATGTCTCTCCACCCAAAATTAAATCAGAAAGTTTCACGTCTTAAATGTTTTTAAAGGACGATATTTTTTCACTTGCTTTACTGAACATAATGTTTCCAAAATATTTCCATTTTAGAAAGTTAGTAAGCTATACCACTTAATTTGTTATCTCTTATCTTTCAGATTGCGCAGAAAAGAAATCTTCTTGTCATAAAAGAATTTTCAGAAAGAATCCAGTGTAGAAATATATCACTTATAAATAGTCAGGATGTGGTCCTAGGAGCAGGAATGCATGGCTCATTATGACAAGTTATAAATAATGTCAAAAGGTTGTTTTCAAGAAGTTCAGCACCAAACCAAAATTGGCCAAAGGAAGCTGTTAGCCAGAACTGGTCTGTCTAAAAAATGTGTGTATTTGAGCAGATGAGTAGTGTGTGTGTGTATACTGTATTTATGAGTGTGTGCGTGTGGGTGTGTGTACAGTAACAACCTACATATGTACAGATGTGTTCACGGTAACAACATATATGTGTACAGATGTTCCCACACATGTGCTCAAGCTCATAAGTGAAGCTACTAGCTTTCTTTCCTCAATCATATTTTTCCTGAATGTTCTTTTTTTTATTAATTTTATTGAGTTACACATTTTTCTCTGCTCCCCTTCCTACCTCTCCCCTCCCCTTCAACCTTCTTGCATGGTCCCCATGCTCCCAGTTTACTCAGATCTTATCTTTTTCTACTTCCCATGTAGATTAGATCCATGTGTGTCTCTCTTAGAGTATTTATTGTTGTCTAGGTTCTCTGGAATTGTGATTTGTAGGCTGGTTTTCTTTGCTTTATGTTTAAAAGCCACTTATGAGTGAGTACATATTATAATTGTCTTTCTGAGTCTGGGTTACCTCACTCAAAATGATGTTTTCTAGTGCTATCTATTTTCCTACAAATTTCAAGATGTCATTTTTTTTTCTGCTGTGTAGTACACCATTGTGTAAATGTACCACATTTTCCTTATCCATTCTTCGGTCAAGGGGCATTTTGGTTGTTTCCAGGTTCTGACTATGACAAACAAAACTGCTATGAACATAGTTGAGCACATGTCCTTGTGGCACGATTGAGCATCCTTTGGATATATAGCAAAAAGTGGTATTACTGGGTCTTGAGGAGGGTTGTTTCCTAATTTTCTGAGAAATCTCCACAGTGATATCCAAAGAGGCCCTACCAGTTTGCATTCCCACCAGCAAGGCAGGAATGTTCCCTTTTCCCCACATCCTCTCCAGCATGAGCTGTCATCAGTGTTTTTGATCTTGGCCATTCTTACAGGTGCAAGATAGAATCTCAGAGTTGTTTTGATCTGCATTTCTCTGATGGCTAAGGATGTTGAGCATTTCCTAAGTGTCTTTCAGTCAATTTAGATTCCTCTGTGGAGAGTTCTCTGTTTAGGTCTGTACTCCACTTTTTAAATGGATTATTTGTTCTTTTGATGACCAATTTCTTGAGTTCTTTGTATATTTTGGAGATCAGAACTCTGTCTGTTGTGGGGTTAGTGGAGATCTTTTTCCATTCTGTAGGCTGTTATTTTGTCTTGCTGACAGTGTCCTTTACTTTGCAGAAGCTTTTCAGTTTCAGAAGGTCCCATTTATTAATTGTTTTTCTCAGTGTCTGTGCTACTAGAGTTGTATTTAGGAAGTGGTCTCTTGCATGTTCTAAGAACTGCTTATTAAATGGTGAAGAATGTGTTGCAGAGTCAAAATACTATATAGGACAAGAAATGTGGCATACAAAAGTCTGACACTTTGAGCCCAAAATATGACTTTTGATTTTTTTCAAGATTTATATAGCTTTTAAAATGGAAAATCATAATTAAATGTAAAATGTTTTTTTATCATTCAAGATTTTTGGAATATTCTTAAATAGACTAAAGACTCCAAAAGGAAATATGCTTTATTTTTAAATTACCAACATAAAAGCAGCTCAACCTTTTGATAATTGCTGTGACAATCATATTTCAAAAACACTAATAATGTAAAGAGCATAATTTTAAATATTTTCAATAACTGAGAAATTCTCTGTCTTGATCACTGATGAATTAAGAAAAAATGTTTCTAAAACAAGAAATGAGACTGGTATACGCCTCAGAACCAGGCTCATTAAACCGTCTCAGTGTGTCGCTTACATTCAGTTGTATTAAATAAATTAAACACCACCCAAACACAGTGGGCAATTTACACTTGCTCTCACAATATCAGATCAATACAAATATTTACAGTGTGTTACATTGAATTTTTAAACTCAAATTAAAAGATGTTCCCCCCCTTCAAAAAAAAAGGACATCTCTTTGTAAAACGTTTGTGAGGATGGTGCTGCTAAAACTCCTCAAGCATGAGAGGCCAAGTGGAGAAGGCCCTCTGCACTGGGGACAGGAGAGCTTCCTGCTTAAGAATGCAGGCTCTGGCGTTTGAGGGTTCAATTCTGTATCTTCTCGGTTGTCTAAGCATTTAACTCCTTAGTAACAGTTTCTTCATTAGTAAAATAAAAGCAATATCAGAACTACTTCATCAGATCATGGCACATTTAAATGTGTTAGCCAACAAAAGCATCTGGAGCTGTGACAGTCTTTTAATAAAAATCAATTCATTGCTAATACTATCAATATGTCACTGGTACACACTTGGGTTCACTGTACAGTCAGCTCTTATTTTCCTCAGCTCGCATGCCTGCTCTAATGAGAAACATTTTCTCCAGGAAGAAAATGGATGGATCCTCTTTTGTTGACCCATTTTTAGTAGACTATGAGCCATGCCCCACCTATAAATGTATCCTCAAATGGGATTGATCAGAGCTTGTGTTTTACCTGCCCCATAATCAATTGAAGTCCTGGTCCTACAGGAGCCTTTCAGGCAGAACACCGGCTGATGTGCTGTGCTACCCAGTAAATCTCCAGAAGAACTTATGCCTCAAAGATCGGTATTAGACATATGGTAAAGAGACAGAGACAGTGGCAGAGGGCGAAGGGGAGGGGGAGAGGAAGCGTGTGCTGCAGCAATATCCTGCTTTCCAGAGTAAATTTGCAAATATAAATAAATAAATAAGTAAACAAACACTTAAAATATTTGTTCCATAAAAACAAGATTGCTTAAAGATTTTTTTGGAGGAAGACACAAAGTTTCTCCTCTGCCTACAATAAGATTTAATAAAAGCTCTACATTATGTCCCACAAAATCCAGATGTCTCGATCAAATCCCAACCCTCACCAAACTCAGTACCTCTCACTTGTGAAAAGAGGACTCTAACACTGAGCGAAATCCCAATCCCATCAGAATTTCATTTGACAGTAAAAAGGTGTCATTTCTACATAAATGTCATTGTGTGATTATAAGTTCTTTGCTATTTCCAAAAGGGAAATATTGGAACTTTGCAGCCTCTTCACCTGATAACTCATGGATTGAGGGCAAAACTTGGTATTCCTTTTATAAAGATTTGGGAGTTGCGTGACCAATACAAAAATACTATAGAAATAATACAAAAGGGGATAAATCTCCCTATAATCGTAAGTGTGAAAAGCATCTGAAGGTCTTCAGAATATAAAAGATGCAATTACATTTCAAAAGCATATCATGTCTCCTGTCTAAAGTGAACTGCATGAACCTTTAATAGATGGCCACCGTAAACATACAGAAACTCTGCCCTCAAATTAGTTAAAATGATGCAAGGTATGTTTCCTGCATCTTTCAGCTGTGCCATCCTTCCCAAAGCAAATCTCAACTGTGTTCTAACCAAGCAGTTGCAGCATGTCAATAGGGAGACAGCAGCATTTATTGAGAAATCCACACTGTGTCCTTACAGTTTGCTTCAAAAGAAGGCACATTACAGCAGCAGTGACCATGGTCTCGCCAGAACCTTCTGAGCCCCTCTGAAGTATAACAGGTGAGGATTTAAAAGACTCTAAAGGGAACTGCTACAGTCATGACAGGAAACAGTTAAGGATAAATAAGAGTCTCCGCAGAAACAAGACAAATGAAGACATAGTTAAGAAGGTCCTGATGGTGTCACAAACAGGCATATGTTTAGGTGATGGGTTTGGAGAAACGTGAGTGTTATCTGTATTGCAAAAAAAGAAAAAAAAATGCATTTCTTATGATGATTTTTTTTTTATTTGATGGTGAAATACAGGTTGACTAAGTTGTATCTGTGTAGTTTAGTTGCTTGGTCTATGACAACTTGTATCACCTTGAATTTAAATTTAAAAGAAGAGAATGTATATTTGAATATGCAAAGGCTTTGACCTGAAAGCCCCAAAATTATTTCTAAAAATCTTAAAGATTCATAAAATTTCCTAAAGATAGTGATGTGTGAGACTATTGATCACCCTAAGATTTTTGAACAGGTTCAAGTTCCATTGTGTAAATCTGAGGTAAATCGGGCTTTTTTCTTTCTTTCTTTCTTTCTTTCTTTCTTTCTTTCTTTCTTTCTTTCTTTCTTTCTTTCTTTCTTTCTTTGCTTCATTTAGTAAGTGAAGCACTAACTAGAGGTATGAAAGAAAGTGATTTAGGTTTCTGGCTTACAGTCAATTTCTCTCTTCTCTGAACCAGTTCATACATCTGGGGCTCTAAGTGGATGCTCGAGAAATAAATACAGTATATTTTTGTTGACAACACAGAAATCCACAAGGATCCGCTTTGAGGACAACAGAGTGACAACCAGCAAGCAAATGACCAAAGTTTACTGAATCCTTGAACTCTAAATCAGGAAGGAAATATTAATACAATCTTTCGAATCACTTTGTCTTATACGCAGCAAAACTGGGGAGCTGATTTCTAGCAAGCCTACACAATTTACTCTTACGGGAGATAAGAAGAAAACTTTAATGGAGACCAAAGAGAAAAGCGCATATTAAAAGGTGATATCCAACATGTATACAAGGAGATTGAAAAAGAAAAAAAAAAGCTAGCACTATGCTTGAGTGGACTCCCTCTTCCTAAGCAGGCAGCATTTTTCCAAACTGCTTCTCCATCTCATCCTATTTTATGTCCCATCCCCCTTTTTAATGTTGGAAGAACATTGTTCATTAGAGAGTTACATTTCAGTCCCATCTCCCTGCCACCACAAATCCTTTAGAAAGGTAAAACTGACTAGGACAGAAAAAAAAAATGTTGTTAGACAAAACATAATGAATCTTTCTTCTTACATGACCCTATGGGGGCCGAAAACCACAGATGAATACCCGTGTTTGTGTCTATAGACTTGATTTACTAGGGGAGTTTATGAAGAGGCTGTAACTACTCAAGAGTCCAGAGAACTAAATTAAGATGTTTCTTGATGTGGGATTACCCTCTGTATGCTGTGAATACCATTGGTTAATAAAGAAGCTGTTTGGGGGCTGCATAGAGCAGAATAGAGCTAATTTGGGGGGGGGAGGGGATAAACTGAATGCTGGAAGAAAGAAGAAAGAGTCATGGAGAAGCCATGGAGTTGCCAGAGGAGAAAGAAGCAAGCCACCAGCAGGAGCATTGCAGGTAGGTCACGAACCTCATGGTAAAATATAAAATAATAAAAATGGGTTAATTTAAGATATAAGAGTGAGTTAGAAATATGCACAAGCTCATAGGTCAAACAATATTGTAAATAATAGTTTCTGTGTGAGTATTTCAAGACAGAGCTCCCCGGAACAAACGAGTGGTCTCCCAACTACAGTTTCTCACCCGTGTTTACTTCCCGAGGTCATAACCTCCTTGTTTTGACTTTGGTTCTGTGGATTTTAATGGAAACACTAATAAAGACTCCTTTTCATCAATAACAGTTATTGTGGAAGGGAGCCAAGAAGTTCACAGAGAATCCTGGCATCCCTCTTTTGACAGGTTGGTGCAAAGGAATAGTCGGAATCTAGGAAGCAAAGGGAAGGGCCAATTACACACCTGACCTTGGCACCTTGGTTTCCGATGACATGACCTCTCTACTGTGCATACTTACTCCTTTTATTAGTTTTCAAATCCTTCCAGATTCTACAACCTAAAAACACGACAGCAAAACAACAGAACATCTCTTCCAACTCTCCTTTCCGTCACCCCTTCTCTTGTCTCCTCTTTGCACAAACATCAAACTATGTGTCTATGATCAGCTCCTCTTCTTCCACATGGAAGTCTCAACTGGTGTCAAATCTGTCCTCAGCACTCAACACTTTGCTAAAATGGCTTAGAGTTAGTCACGGGTGTCCTTCCTGACATTACACCAAGCAAGAGCCATTCTGTCTCCATCTCTGTGATCTCCAGCAACATTTGGCACTAGACTCTCTTCCGGAAATGGTCTCTGTCCTTGCTGGTGCATCATCCTGGCTTCCTCCCTCCTCTTTTATGGTGGTGTCTGGGTCTCTCTATGGCTGACTCTTTCTTCCTCACAGAGTCAATAAAGATCTTGTAGTTCCTAGAGGATCTTTCCCAGGCAACCTTAGTTGCATTTTTCCAGTGTGATTTCATCCTTGGCAGAGCCTTCAGTTAATAGTCACTACAATGGTAGACTTCATGTCCCACCATGGGGCCTCACACGTGTACACCTTTCCTCTAAGACAGCTTCACTACGGGATCATTTGTCATGGTGTCTGGTCCATTTTTACTAAAGTGTCCTGCGTTGTCTCCAACGATACATCAAAACAAAAAGTGCATACTCTTACTCCTACCTTAGAATCTGGTTCTTTCTTACTTAGAACCTGTCAGTCATCTCTGAAAAGAGTATCTATGTCCATCCAGTTAGCCGAATTCAAAATGTAGGCAGTACCTATTCAACCTACATTCATCCACATTCCTCCCATACCTGAACCACCACCAAACCACACCCATTTTACCTACTAAATACTTTTTAAATATTTCCAGTGCCTTCTTATCTCTACCACTACAGCCTTGATCCTACCTCCATTTCCTCAGTTTCCAAAGAACCCAGACTACTGGAGGAGACTCTGATAGTCCCTCCTTAAGGCACTATGAAGTTCTCTTTAGTCCGTTGCCCACTGAAAACAAAGTGAACGTAAGCACCATTACATCATAAACCAATTAGATCCCTCCGATGTTAGGATAAAACTCCAAAGCACAGGCTACATTGGCCTATGCGGTCTGGTTTCCATGTTTAAAAACTCACTGTCTTATTTTCTCTTACTTGGTTTGCACGTTCTTATCCCATAGGATCTTTTCTTTGTGCCTCTTTCTAAGCTGGTCTTTCCTTTGCCGTTCCCCTGATTAATTTCTGTTTCTTCCAGGTTTTTAGTTTCGTCTTCCCTCCCTGTAAAGAAGCCTTGCCTGCCTCCCTCAACTAATTCATACTCTCCAAGCTACATTTTATATTTTCAACTGTTTAATTTGACTATTTAATCAATTTCTTTCTCCACAGACCGCTAGCCAAAGGGGGGAGGGACGACATCTGGTTTTCGTTTTCAGCCACCGCAGTGCCAAGTGAGTGCCTAGCACATTGCAGAAGTTCAGGATCTGCTGAATAAAGGAGCACGTGACAGAACTCAAAACTCGGAGTGCTGAGCCATTACAACAACCTGCAATTGTTGGAGACCCCGTGAAAGAAACAAAAGAAGAATGTATCCAGTCCTTTGGGCTGTTATTTTTCTAGAACATTTATTTTTCTTAGCACGCAAGTGATAATATCCTAGCCAATTGACTTTTTTCTCTGCTTCAGCACTCATCGCTAACATGAATCATTCTGAATTATTGACTAAGCCCTAACTATGAAAACCTTTCATAAGAGCAGTGCACAATTTTCTTCTGGCAAGGAGTATGTTATCCTACTTGGTAAAACAGGAGGAAGAAAAGAAGAGAAAGAAGGAGAAGAGGAGGAAAACGAGGTGCTATATAACTGAGCATATTTATATTTTTTGACATTGTCATAGATTTATTTTACTTTTAAATATATTTAAAAGTAACTCACCTTTTACCTTGTAGAATTTTTTAAATCCCTCGAAGTTTAGAGCAGTGACCCAAAAAGAGCAGGTATCATTTCTTAATAAAATCATTGGAAGTAGTCATTGGTTTTTCTAGCTGACACACAAGTGTGTATTTCTAAATACTTTCCACATAAACAAAACAGAAAAGCTGTTGTCAAATTGTGTCTCATGTGTATCCTACGTACACCCTATAGCATGAATTTGTTCTCTCTGTTCACAAAAGAATTCATGAATAGTCAATCTCATCCATAAACTGATTCATGATTAACACAATAACTGTAGATACAGAAATTTTATTAAAATATATAATCCATTTATAAGACAATTTAAACTAAAAATGATTGTGATTGCTTCACTGGTAACTATAATGACGAATTAGTAAATACATCCTATGTATTAGGTGTTTACCATGAGCCTTCGAAACAACCTGAGAAACATAACTTACACTTATTTAAGTTACAGAGTTGGACAGTGAAGCTTGAAAATGTGAAAGATTCAGCAGGTGGCTGGAATTAAAACAAGGCTTGAGGCCTTTTCTGTGCGGATCTTTGGAAAATGAACGTGGTGCCGTCGCCTGGTTTTTCAGCAAAGGTGCTAAGAAGAGGCGTTGGAGAGAGAGCAGTCACTGGAGAGAGTAAGCAGTGCGGGCGACGCTGAACATCTCCAGGCACAGGATGAAGCGGGACCCCATCTTGCATTAGTTATAAAGAACAGCTAAAACAAAATAAGGATTAGAAACATAGATGGAAGAAGACCCGAAAGTATGAAAGCAACAGAAGAAAACGGGAAGATTACTTGAGAACATTGGAATGGACAGGGCAGGTGAGGCCCCCCACAAAACACAGGAAACAAAGGCAGAAGCAGGCAAATAAGATTACACCAGACTAAAAAACACGACATAATCCCATTCAACCTGTACATGGGATTCAAAAGCTGATGTCACCAGGCATGGTGGTATATGCCATTACTCCCTGCCCTTGGGAGGAAGAGGCAGGCAAATCTCTGAGAGTCCATGGCCAGTCTGGTGTATATAAAGAGTTCCTGGACATGCAGGGTCACACAGGGAGGCCCTGTCTCAAAAGTAGATAGATTGATAGGTAGATAGATAGATAGATAGATAGATAGATAGATAGATAGATAGATAGATAGATAGATAAGAAAGGTTGAAGTCATAAGAGACTGTAGAATGACAATTATCAGAGGCCGGGGAGAGCAAGAGGCAGAGAGGAAGAGCGAGAACAGGTCAGTGGCTCCTAACTGTAGTCAGGAGTAAGTTCTCGTGAACTGTTGCATAGAATAGTGTCTACAGAGCACAACAATGTTTGTGCATTTCAAAAGAGCTAGAAGAAAGGTGGTACTTGACAACTTCGCAGACAGATGATAAACGTTTGCCGAGAGCACAGATGTGTTTAGTCTGAATTAAACTGTGCGATGTAGGCAGGTGTCTGTGTTCTACAGTAGTGGGCCATATTTGTCTTTGATTTTATTTATTGCTTAAAAGTAAGCTTAAATATAAAATAAAAAGGCAACATAGCTAGGACAAGCACCACAAATACTATTTAATTAATCAGCTTTTCTTTACTGAGTGTGTGTTAGACTGTGGGATCCAACACTGAACAACACAGAAACAGCCGTTTACCGTCATTTACATCTTTTGAAACCCACATGGGAATAAAGCAGCGTCAAAGTTTAAAAGGGAAACCCCATGGCTGATTCCTTAAGTAACTATCGTCTAGGATTAGTGGTTAAAAAAAAATTCCTCTTTCTCATAGCCTGGACATGGTTCTCCTCATGACCTCCCAGTGTAAACAGATCACATCTGCTCCTGAGAAGGTTCAGCTCTCAGGACAAGTGTGTACATTCAGGACATTCCCTCGAGGAGTTGCTAAGTACAGTTTGGCACCAGAAGTCTCATCACAATTCCTTGAGTTGCGTCCTTGGCAGGAGGGCACCAAGCTAGTGAGTTTCTAGGAGGTCATATCAACACGTCAGAAACTGATGAGTTGGGACCCACTTGACTCAACATACAACTCTTTGGCGGTGGGGGGTGGGGGGGCGGCATTTCTTGGGAAGAGATTTCAAAATGACTATTTTTTTAGGACTTAGTGATTATATGAAATAATAATATAAAAATGTATATTTCTTGGACAGCTGAGCAACTGAAATATTTAAGTTGGCAACTGAAAGAAATGAGTAAATCAAAGGGAAGAGTGCTTCTGTCAACTATGCCAACTACTATGGGAAAGGAATCTCATAAGCTGAACTATGACTATCTTTAAAGTTTAGCACTTGAATCGACAACATAAGCCTCTTTTTGAAGTTCCACAATCCCCAGAGAACTCATTAAGGTTCTCACACAGGCTTGTGCACATATATACACATAAACACACACAAACACACATGTACACACACACACACACACACACACACACACACATTCTTCCTTCTGTTCCCAGAAAGAGACAGGAGATCTTAATGAGGGGTAGAAACGCTCTAAATATAGAGGCTCAATTTCTTATAAAATCTGTATTTTGCCAATATTGCTATGACAGTTTTTTAAACTAGTATCTTGCATCCATTCTATAACACTGAGCTAACTGTGCAATCGGGGCCTAGAATGTCGTCAGTGTGCATCTCTCGATGTCAACAATGTTTCTAAAGATATGTCTTTTCACACAGAGGAAGAAAAAGCAAAAGACGCAATTAAGTAAAGGTCAGATACTACATAATTAAGTGAACTGTAACATTCCCCAGAGCTTCCTACTTATCAAGGAGCCTCACAGAAATCAGGGACTGCCCTGGTGGTAAAGTCCCATATCACTGGCATTTGAAAGAAAGGGGCATAGCCTACATCAACCCTTCGTGGACTGACCTCCTCATAGTTAACAAAGAATTCACTGGCCCAGCGATGCTCTTTATGTCTTGCACGCTTCACCTGCACAAGGCATCGCAATCTCCCATGCCGCTCACTGCAGGTAGATAATAATTCTGTCTTCCCAGATTGAGGGAGATGGCAATGCTGCTACCTTACCCCTCACAAAGAACACATGCAAAATTTCAGGGGCTCATACTACTTCACAAATGTACCCTCTGAAGCCTGGGTGCTTCTCAAGATGGGGGGCCGTCTCCTGCTTCAGATATTTGGAAACATTGTATATCTTTTGTGCACTTATTATTACTTAAAACGTTAGCTATAATAATGGAACTGTTAGTCACTGAAAGCACCTGGGAGTAGCAGACTATGAGCCCTCCCCCAGTACTTCTACAACCAAGTCCTCCTCCCCCAGTACATCCTCAACCAGATCCCCTCCCCCAGTACATCTACAACCAGGTCCCCCTCCCCCAGTACATCTACAACCAAGTCCCCCTCCCCCAGTACATCCTCAACCAGGTCCCCTCCCCCAGTACATCCTCAACCAGGTCCCCTCCCCCGTACATCTACAACCAGGTCCCCCTCCCCCAGTATATCCACAACCAGGTCCCCCTCCCCCAGTACATCCTCAACCAGGTCCCCTCCCCCAGTACATCCTCAACCAGGTCCCCTCCCCCAGTACATCCTCAACCAGGTCCCCCTTCCCCAGTACATCTACAACCAGGTCCCCCTCCCCCAGTACATCCTCAACCAGGTCCCCCTTCCCCAGTACATCTACAACCAGGTCCCCCTCCCCCAGTACATCCTCAACCAGGTCCCCCTTCCCCAGTACATCCTCAACCAGGTCCCCCTTCCCCAGTACATCCACATTCTGGTCTCCCTCCTCCAGTACATCCACAACCAGGTCCCCTTCCCCAGTACATCCACATTCAGGTCCCCCTCCCCCAGTACATCCACATTCTGGTTCCCCTCCCCCAGTACATCCACATCCAGGTTTCTATCTGCCCCCCCCCTCCCAGAAACAGACTAGGCGCCCTTGCCCAGAACATCCATACCACCCAGATCCCAGAAGTATTCTAAGATGGGAAGAATTGCCCAGACACTAGATTAATCACACAAAAAAATTTACAAAAGAAAGAAGGAAAGTCAGAGAGGGAAATAAGCACAAAGGCAGAAGTTGGGGACAATGCAAAGGAGGGATCATATCAAAACAATGCAACCTGAAAAGGAACCACAGCTGGAAAAGGCTAGGAGTGGATCCTGGCAGCTTCCAGAAAAAGGGTAGCTGTTGTATTTGGACATGTTGATACTTGGACCTTAACTTTCAAAACAAATAGATAACAAATGACTGTTTTTTAGAACACTAAATTTGTGGCAGTTTGGCAATGCAGATAGGAAATGACCAAAATTAAGAAATTGAGCTCTGCCAGAATTTTCATGGAATCTATCAACTAGAAAATAAAGAAAAAATTATGAAATTGTTACAAAATAATATGAGGGTGACGGTTTACTGATGATTTGTGGGCGGTAGTATGGCACCCTAACATGAATTAGTATGACACAATGTGAGATCCAGCCTGGGGGTGATCATGAGTTGATAGTGAGCTAGACAGAAAATTCTATTATCTTAGCTCATAAAATTATAGTCAGGGATTTCATTAAGGAAGAAGAACATTTCATAAGTGCATTTTTTAGTGAACATGATGATTTCTCAGAGTACATGCAAAGACGACTGAGGCTGGGTGGGTCCAGCTTACGCTTGACATGGTGTCCTCTGATGCTGAGACATGAGCATGAAACAGGTCATTCGTTTAAACAGCCCTGCACATCCTGGAGAAACTATCTTCACTCAAAAGACACTGAGCTCCCAGCGAAAGCTTGGCAGATGACTGAAACAGCTTTCCTTGTAGTTCTAAGGATTCACGCTGTCCATCAAAATTCTCCCTCAGTATCTCACTCACCACAAGGCTGTGACTGGAGACACCATTTGTAGCTCTGGAGTCCTCGAACGCTATGCACTTTGTTTGAGAACAAATAATCCCATTAACTGGCTCAGTGATGGCGCCTTCCAAAGCAAACCATTCCTTCTTATCCTTAACCCTCCCTCAGAGCCTCCTTCTACAATGTCCTGAGCATTGTTTATTGCAGCTGTGTCTAGTTCCTCCTCCAGATGGCTCATCTCTTGAGGACAATATTTGTTGTCTCCTCTATCTCTACATCCTGGCTGTTTCTTCAATTAGTCTACCTACACAGACCCTCGGTCTTATCTTGGCTCGTAAATGAGTGAAGCGAATCTTGCAGCAAAGAGCAGGGAAATCACCTTTCACAAGCTCACAATCTGCCTGGGTTTATCCAAGTTGGTAGGGCTGTCCCACACATTTGAGAGAAGCTAAAACTTGAATCATTTAACTTGAATATGTTTACTGATTATAATCAATTCCAACCAGCAATTGAACACAGCAGTTTTTTGTTTGTTTGGTTGGTTGGTAGACTTTTATTTATGTCTTTTTTGCTTGCTTTTTAATAAACAAAGTCAGAAATATACTCTTGGGCAAATCAATAAACTGAATAAAATCAAATAAAACATTAAGGGGAAATGATCTCTTCTGGTTTTAAGGCTTAGCTAAAAGATTATTTTTAAACAAAAATCCACCCATATAAAATGAGCAAGACTACACCAAAGTAAGCATCTTTTTTCCAACTTCCTGGGCCACAAAATAAGGAAACTGATAGAGAACTTCTGAGAAAACGAATCATATTCCTAGCTCCTGACCCTCGGGATAGCTTCACTAGCACCGACAGAGCAGTCTAAGACCAGAGGCGCAGCAGCAGGTGTGCGCATGCTCTCCCTTCAGTGGCACTGAAAGCTGCCTACAGATCATGCAGATCATGCTGTGACTAGCACTAACTGCTGAGGTTAAAGTGAATGGAGAGAGCTGGATACAGTAGTGCAAGCCTCTCATCCCAAAGCTGGAAGGTGTGCACCCAGGAGATTAGTGCAAGTTTGGGGCCAGCATAGTGACCTACATAGTGAGTTCCAGATTAGCTAGAATTATGCACTGAGACCCTGTAAAGACAGCAACAAAATCCCAGCCTTGGTGGTACAAACCTTTAATCCCAGCACTTAGGAGGCAGAGGCAGGTGGATCTCTATGAGTTTTTGGCCAGCCTGATCTGCAGAGTCAGTTCCAGACCAGCCAAGGTGACAAAGTGAAAAGTTGTGTAACAAAAGGGGAGGGGGAATAAAGAGAAGGGAGAGAGAGAAATAGATAGAGGGAGGGAGAAAGGAAAAGAAGGAAGAAAAGAGGCAGCAAGGGAGGGACAGGGACAGAAGGAAGGAAAGAAGGAAGGGAGGGAGGGAGGGAGGGAGGGAGGGAGGAAGGAAGGAGAACTAGAGCCTTGTTCATAAGACTGCTGAAAACAGCAGAAAGAGCCCTTCTAAACTTGAAGTTTGCTAGAAAGCTTCTTCAGTGGTTCAGCTAATGAAATTCTCAACTTTCATCAGTTGTGCTGAGGTATAATTTGCTGTCAGTCCTTGACTTTGCTCTTGTTGGGAATTCAATTCTGCATCCTTCCCCAATCTGAATGTTCTGAAATTATTTTCAATAATCATAATCCTGTCACCTTTCAATCTCACTCTGGGGTTTTTGACAAACTTTTCAGCAGAAAGTTAAGTTGACTAAAGCAAATGTTCTTTCTAACCTCAGGTATCACCTGTGCAAACCCAGGCCATTTATTCGTTGTCAACTGTCCCTCACCATCTGCACAAGAGAGCACAGACCTTCACCCCACGCATGAAGACTAAAATGTAACCACTGTTCTCTACAGTGTGGCAAGCTGACATAAAATGTTTCTACTTTCCTTCTACCGAAGTGTTTCCCTCCTTAACAATACCTTTCATCTTTCTTGTTTAAACAACAGCAAATATTTCTTGACAATCTACTATATGTTACACACTGTTGTTGACACAATCAAAATGGTAACTTTTCTCACATGTACTGAAAGGTAGACATGAAACACGGTGCATTGCAATGTGATAATCATGACTCAGCCATCTAGGAGCTCATAGAGATGGTTTATACCTAGAAGCCCAGGGGTTTAGGTCTGAACTGATTCTGAAAGGTGACACGGAGCTTCTTTAAGTACTGAAGTTTCATTTCAACAAAGCCCTGGAAGGGGGAAGAATTGTTTGGAAACATATGATTAAGGGCATAGAGTATGGGAGATGTGCACTTTGGGATGGGTTAACATAAACAACACCAGAATGAATTTATCACATTGTTCTCTCAAAATAATAACAATGATAAAGGATAAATGGCATCGGAGGAAAGGGGTATAACCCCCAGTTACCTCTGAACACAGGGCTGCGCCAGCCCTGTACAGAACATCTGGGAATGAATGTGTGCAGCAGTTTGGGGCTGACACAATGGAGGATGTAACCAGCAGTCAATGCCTTCAGGTCAGGGATGCAGAGCACCCTGCAGTGCCTGGGAGAGCCCTTCTTGGGAAGAACTGTCCCACCCCTGTACTAACAAGGCTCCATTGAATAAAACACACTGCTCTAGGCCTTGTGGCATCAAACACTTCCTCTCCATTCTTTTTGCAGTGTCTCATGAGCCAGAGACTCAGAGATTCAGTAAGGTACTGTTTGCAGAAGGTGCAGGTCACAATTGGTTTCACACCAAGTCCAATTGCAAAGCCCTGATCCATCCATTGGATGGTTTTTATTTTTATTATTATTATCACTGCTATTATATTGCACAGACATGAAAGGGAAAAGAACAGAAATATAATAGATAAGGGTAATAGATAATAAATAAAGCAATACTTTGAAAATCCAGGCACAGAGATGGCATTTTAGAAAGAACTGAGTGGTTAGCACAGGCTGCCAAAAAAAAAATTACTGACCAATCACTGTGTGGGCCTGCAGCAACTGTAGAAAAGTCGTAGCTCCATCACCAGGAGTACACATGTAAGACTGGTTGGGGCTATAGATTACAAGTAGACTTAATACATACTTTGAGTACATTTGACAATGAATGGATGCATGTTGCTTTGATTAGACAGTAAAGTTATTGAAGCAAATATGTATCCCTATTGTTTATGTCTATGTCAGAGATTGTTTGAAGGGAGAAGCTGTATGGTGTGTGTGTGTGTGCACGTGCATGCGTGTGTGTATGTATGAGAGAGAGAGAGAGAGAGAGAGAGAGAGAGAGAGAGAGAGCGCTTATGTGTGTGCATGTGAGTGTGCATGTTTGTGAATGTGTGTATGTGCCTTTCACAAATGATGTGATAACTTCTTTGCAAGCACCAATCAAGACTGACTGAGGGAAAGTGTCTCATAAGAATGGAAGGAGAACACACATTCGGGGAAGGAATCTGATGAATATTCAAGTGCTGAAGGTTTTTACACACCAAGACTCTGAGCAACTTCTCCCATTCTGCCCAGGTGAAGCTCAGAGAGGAGAGGAAAAGGATCACAGCCATCATGGCTGCTCCAAGATGCAGGAAGCTGACAGTCAGCTGTGACTCTGGCACAAACATTCTGCATCTGAGCAAGAAGAACAAAGAAGGAATGACTACAGGAGCCTCTGACAGAAGTCAGGACAGAGGCACTTGAATTCTCAGAGATGTCACAAGGGCATTCTAGCACAGTCACAGAAAGGGACTCATTCAGGTATGCGGTAGAGAAGAGAGCCATGTCCTCTGTCATTTCTCTGGGCCTACTGTAATTTGTGGCAAAATGTAAGTAAAATTAATAAGAACATTTATGCTGCACAAAAGGGTCAGTGTGGTCAATATGTGACATGATTCCTTAGCAACCCAACATTTGTTCTTTATTACATCACAGCAAGGCTGTGGTCTTTCCAAATGCTGCTGAGCTATTTGCCACAATTTCCATAGCATGTCACGCTAACTTTACTGTGGGGCAATCATTTTACCCTGTAAAAATTTGTTTCTTGTACTTGTTTAATAAAGTGCTGATTGGCCAGTAGCCAGACAGGAAGTATAGGTGGGGCAACCAGACAGGAAGTAGAGGCAGGACAAGGAGAACAAGAGAATTCTGGGAGAGGAAAGGGTCAGTCTGCAGTCATCACAGAGAAAGCCAGACATAGAGCAAGCAAGATGTGACTGCCTTGCCAAAAAAAGGTACCAAGCCACATGGTTAACACAGAGAAGAATTATGGGATAATATGTTATAAGAGTTAATAAGAAGCCTGAGTTACTAGGCCAACCAGTTTATAATTAATATAGTAGACCACCGTGTATTTCTTTGGGATTGAATGGCTGTGTGACCAGACAGGACAGAAATCTCTGTCATCATAACTCTTTGGTTTGATTCACCAGTGTCTCAATGGTTCCTACTGAGCAACCACACAAACCACATGGACATAATGTGAGCCCCAAAACACCCTGTTTTCTCACACCCACTGCCTTCCACCCTGCTTGTCATTTGACCCAACTGTAGAAGCAAGGAACACTAAATGTTTATCAAGTCACATTCAACAAAGCCCCACTGTTAAAAGAAAACTGCTTTATAGATATCAATGATGGTAAAGTTATAAAAACACTACACATGAATTTAAAATTTGTAAAACGTAACAAAATAATTTTTAACAGAAACAAATGTAATTCATGTTTTCATATCTGTATCTCAAAATGCTTATTATACTTTATATATCATAAAAATTCTAGTGTTAGTAGTTTTTTAATCTGTTGCTTTGTTACATAGGTATTAATAACCAAGTAATAGTTAAATGTCTATGATTTTTTCAAAGTCATCATGAAACACCTCTACTGAAGAAATTTGTTTAAGACTTTTTTTTCTGAATATTGTTTTGAAAAAAATCACAGTAAAGAAAAATGACATTTAGGGACAGTGCTGTGTCATCACAAAATGAAATAAAGTCCCCGTTCTTCTAAGTGCAGGCTAGGAAATAGCAATGGACTGTTCAACAATCTCAGAAAGCATTTCAGAGGGATTCCATTGTCCCTTGAGACAGTTAACTTCAGCTCATAAAAACGCTAGTGTCTAAGGGCAGAAAATTACAATGGCTTCCTGTAAAAGCCTCCTCTCATCTCTTGGGCTAATTTAAACAATATGGCAAAACTCCAACCCAACCTCAAGCACAGATTTAAAAAGCCTATTATTTAAAGCCCAATCTACGCATTTATCTGTCAATAGGACCTCCCTTCCTCTCTTCTATTTCTAGTCCCACATGTTTTATTGCCTGGAAAGAAACAAAAAGAAACTTTGGTGTACTCTAATGCAATGCTATCCAAACCCCCACACCTTTCTCAGCGGTTTCTGCTTTGTCTCAGAAGACAGCAGGAGAAGGCTGAACACAACACCTTACAGATACGTGTGGGGATGTGCGAAACCGGTTGTGTATGCAAAGCCACTTAATAAAAGTGCTGGTGAAACCACAGCCTCTTTTTGTGTCTGTTGTTTTGACATTAGAGAAATGTGAGAATATTGCAGCAACCCTGATGCCTTTTTAAAACAAAAATTCTATTATAAAATAATATCCATGTATCTCAGACATGCTAAACTGTTGTTCTGAAAATCAATTCAATTCACTATCAACTAACAGTTTTATACTATGGAGGATAAAGAAGCTAAAGTAAATTTTATTTAGATAAATGGACTTCACTGAGTATCAGGTGGAAGAGAAAGATATAGTACACACTAATTCAAGCACATATCCCAAATCCTGACTCTCTCTTATCTGCTTATTTTATTTCTTACTTTGTTCTACTAATGGCAATATAATAAAAATAAATAATGTGTGAAAGTAAACATAAACACAAACTAAATATTACATACACACATTGATATATTAATATAATAGGGGAAAAAGTAAATCTCTAAAATGACTCTAAAGAACAGAAAGAGAAGAGGCACTGAGAGGTGAGAGGTGTCCCTTCCATCTCCCTCTCCAGCATTGCTCCTTGTACTTTAAGATGAAGAACCAAAACATATCCCAGCTCTTTACTAATTGAGGACTGCAGGAAGAAGAGACTCGGCAGGAAAAGCTGGGAAGTGATGATGGAATTATTTCGAAGTTTTATGGGCATTTGTGCTCCTCATTCCCAAAATGGTGACTCCATTTCTCACAAAATTTGCTGTGAACTCTCAGGCGACATAGCAATGTTTTTTGCAATGTTAGCATGCCTTCATCAACTGGCATCCCGAAGGCTTGACAGGCTCCTGCCAAACTCTCCAGATTCTAATTCATGCGGCTGCACTTGCTGGTTCTCATTCTCCCAACGCTTACCAAATGCATTCTCTACTGTCAAGTCCAGCCTCATTCTAACCCCATCTATTACTAGTAAAGAAGGAACTCCAAAAGGTATGTGTTTTCCATCTCTCTCATCGAATAATTCTTCATCACAAAATCTCATACTGTAGCACACTCAGTTTTCTGTCTCCCACTCTGCCACACACACGCGCGCGTGTATATCCACCCACAGAAAACACATTTAACTCAACTTCAGATTTTATATAACACACTTTAATTTGTTAAATTGCATGAAGATGGGCAAGGATGAATAAAGAGCATTGAGAATTATCTCATACAACTGAAGACAAATATAAAAAGTATGTCTCTTCACTGTGTGTTTGGTTTAGAGCAAGCCTCAAGAGCAAAAAGGATCCCTATGCAATGTTGGCATGTAGTATATTAAATAATGATGATAACTGTAAATCAAATATCAGGCAATTTCCATGGCCCAAACCTAGAGACTAAGGGAAACTCAAGAGTTTTAGTTTGGTTCTGCCATATTTATTTGTGTAAAAGTTCCGTGTTGGTTTTGTAGCTGGAAATGTGTCTTCAAATAGTTTTAACATTAATACTTCAGATTTAAATGTATGATTAAGTACATTTTAAGAGGGTATCTGTAGCTAGCAAGGGTTTGCATGACACCTGCTGGAACTTGGCTGAGCCATAGAACAGATTCTTAAAGAAGTTAAAGAAAGCCAAGATACCAAGGGAACACAGTCGAGGCAAAGACAGGCAAGGTGCCGTGTTTAATACAAAGCCCAGCCTCTCTTTGCCTATTGTTTAATACAAAGCCCAGCCTCTCTTTGCCTATATGCATTATCATCCTCAAAAAAAAAATTGTGTTGTTTCTAAATCCCCAAATAGTGAGAGCCCTCCAAAGATAAAAAACAACAGAAGAAAGGGATAATCGACACAATTGGGTAGGGGAGGGGTGGAGATCAGGCTAACTACAAAGTTATGGGCTCACACAGAGAACATGGAAGAATGTGCATTGTGCAAATGCTATGTTCCAAATGCTATTTCTGAATTTCCATGGGAAACCTTCACAATAGGGAAAATTATTTCTGGGCCTTCAAATAGGAAACTAAAAGAGGCCTCCTTGGAGCTTGATAAATAACAACATCAACACGATGTTATAAAATCTAATTGTGTTCTTCTGAATTACCTCGGAATGTCTTACAGACATCCTTCTGTTGATCTGCAGAGATGCACATGCAGCTTTTCACTGACTGCAGACTTGACTCAGAAAGAACAATGGCTTGTCAACTCTAGATGAGGAGACAGAACTACATGCTGGACTACCACCTTTATGCAACACGCCTCTGTCCAAGGAGCAATGTTGTTCACAATAGAATCACTCAAAATATTGTAGGAAGAATGAACCTTATACACCCCACTAGTGAAGATTTCTCAAAACGAAACCAAGATTTGTTTATCTAATGATAATTATAGCAAGTCTAATGATATAGGTCTCCTACAAACTATAAATAGGATCCCATCATAGTTGTCAGAATCTCTAATTGGCTCTCAAAACAGAAATGAACAAAACAAAGCAAAATTAATCAATAAAAATACAGAAGTAAAGAATATGGTTTGATTCTAACATCAATTTCTTAAGAAATAGTCATTATAGAATAAAAATAATACCCTATAAAGGAGAACTTAACACAAGGCAGACCATATATATATATATATATATATATATATATATATATATATCAGAATACTAAAGAAGAGAAGTGGATACAATTCCTAGATCTTCTATCAATATCCCCAGTTGCTTTTTTTCAGAATCAGGTTAAGCAACATATCTAAAAATAACCAAACGATTGTGTTCCCAGCTATTATACAAAAGAAATAAAAATATACATTGAAAAGAGATATTATACAAAAATGTATAAATAGTTAAACACAATAGTTAAAACCAAGAAGCAACCTAAATACCTCTCAATGGAAGAATACACAAAAGAGATATGCTGATAAAACTATTAGTAGTAACTAAAAGAAATTAATTTAGGTAAAACATTGAGCTGAATGAGAGAAATCTGACACAAAGAAATGTAAAGTCCATGACTCTGGTTAAATGCAAACCTAATCCTTGGTAATTGATATCAAGCAATGGGTCCTTGTATAGAGAAATGTGTCAGAGAACAGAAATATTCTCTATCATTAGCTTGGGCTCCATGAGTCTACACATTTGTCAAATGTATCATACGTTAGAATGTGCAAATTTTGTTACATATAAATATATACAGTAGGTTAAAAGGGTAAGTAGACCGTCTAGGCAAAAGACATGGAAACTCTCAGAGAGTAGTAAATCCTTCCTTCTACAGCAGGATGTCATGCGTTCAGACACGCCCACTGAGTCTATCCAACTCATCTTTTGCTGACAAGAAGGAAGCTAAGATGAGAAGGCAGAACTACTGAAACCAACCCACCAAACATGCAGCCATAAAGAGCGGTGATTTGAGAGATGGAAAAGGAACGTGAAAATCAGACAGGGTTACTGAAGAGAACATGCAGCCTTCAGCAGGAAATACACCACCAATTCCTGTGGCAATCTCCATGCCTCTTCACAGGTTATGGACAAAACCCACGGTTTTCCCCTTGATGACAAAAACAAAAGCTTCCAGATAAATCACAGCACATGAACACCTGGGGCTGGTTGCCTTTGAAAGCAGAGAACGTTCCAAAGCATCACCTTGATTCCAGAGAATTCCTGAAACCAACAGGAATAAGAAAGTCCCCAAGTGACTGCAGTATAAGACCCTCTTGCATGTTAATGGCTTCTGGATAAACAGAGGTGGTCCAACCACTGAAACCTATTTGACCTTCTGTTCTCCCCCATCCACATGATGTCATCACAAACTAAAGCATATTGAATATCCAATGCATTGAGTCCTACAAGAAGGTTAAAGGCATGACAGACCTCAAAGCAGCTAGAGGCAAGAGTTCATCAATAATACCTTAGATGACAACGGAATTGCCTACATCTCACTTAAAATAATACCCAGAAAAACATCGTCATGCCTCAGGATTTTTGTTAGTATGAATCCCAGTAGATTAATAATACAACTTTCCCATTGGGCCAGACATCTGAAGTTGCAGATTCTTTTGTAACATTATGGTACATGGAACATAAGTGGTTAAGTATCACCAGTAAATGACTAATCCAAGTATAAGAAGTTTAACTGTTCTGTGCTTATGTCTTTGAACAGACAGTGATGGAGGGGAATTAGCAGAAAACATTATCTTTTCTTCATTCTTGTATATTTCCTTACACAACTTACTGGTGGGAAAACAGAAAGGAGGGAAGGAAAGAGGTGCTGAAATTTTCAGCAGCTCCTGAACACTGAAAACCAAGCTGATAAGCTATGGTAGCTGTCTTAATTAGGATTACTGTTGCTATGATGAAACCCCATTACCCAAAGCGGGATGGGGAGGAAAGGGTTTATTTGGCTTAGACTTCCACATCATAGTTCATCGTTGAAGGAAGTAAGGACGGGAATTTAAACTAGGCCAGAATCTGGAGGCAGGAGCTGAGACCATGGAGAGGTGCTGCTTACTGGCTTGTTCCCCATGCCTTACTCATTCTGTTTTCTTATAGAACCCAAGACCACCAACCCAGGGATGTTACCACCCACAACGGACTAGGCCCTTCCACAAAATCACTAATCAAAAAAATACCTTACAGGCTTGCCTGCAGCCCTGTCTTAGGGAGGCATTTTCTTAATTGAGGTTCCCTCCTCTCAGAAGACCTTAGCTAATATCATGTTGACATTAAACTATCTAGCACAGTGACTAAGTTGTCTGGTATTGATCCAGTGCTTTCACTTTTGCACGTAAATGGTTAAATCCAAAGGGTAAGGCACACTGTGGCTGCATTCTTTTGTAGTGGCTGTTGTTTAGCTGAGTTCATTTCAAAGGCAATGCAAAACTCAGTCTTAGCAAACCATATGATGGAGCTCACCTAGTGAAACTAGCAGTCACTGAAAGAGAATCTACACAACCATAAAGGGCATGAAAGAAAAATAATAACCCAAATAAACAATCGCCTAAATAGGCAAATCCAAAAGCAATGTGCCCTTCATGGTATGCCTGTTATGTATTCAAGCTTTCAGCTGTCATAAATTCATTGAAGCACCTATGGATGTTGAACACTTATGTATTTTCCCTCTCTCACAATGGCCCTATTTAGTTAACCAAGATTTCAAAACAGTTTATCACTGTCAGAAACCCAGTGAAGCAACTAACTTAGGGAGATTTTTAATTACAGAAAAAGGAAGTCATGAGAACATAATTGCTTTTTAAAAAAATGATACATAGTTACTTGAACTTAGTCCACATCACTATGTGGTTATTTTCATTAATACTTCGCCCAGAGGAAAAAAGCCTATACAGCCATTGTTGATAGTGAACATTAATCACCACCTGAAGTGTGTAAGGAAGCTCAACTACAACAAATGGCATTCATCCAAGAAGTAAAGGCCCCATAGAGCCCAAGTGAAGTAAAACAGAAAGACATCTATGTTCTTCCATAATTGAGCATGAGAGAAAACTTAAAATTTTGAAATCTCCAAGAAGAAAATGAGAATAATCTGATCGTGTATTTAAATAAGAAAATAGTAAACTAGAATATATAATCAATAATAATAAAATAATAAAAATGAACACCAATGGCTTATCACCCAGTAAACCTCATACTCCGAGCCGTGACTGGAGTCCCACATAAAAACAAACTCGAACTTCAGAGTGGTACATTCCGTATACAACTGTCAATCAAACCTCAAGTGAAAAACCACAACCTCTCTATCCATCGCTTCCTATTAGTGGCCATGTCACCTACCACATAGTAAGCAGTGGTTGAGAAGTACGGCTGATCTCTTTCAACAATGTTAGAGCTTTCTCCATCGCAGCCCAATAAACACATGTTCTCAATAACTCCCCCAATGAATAAGCCCCTTTCAAAAGAGAAGCAGGACTCACACGAACACTAACCTCTTGATTAAAACATCCCCCGGCTCAGTGGACTGTGAAGGTCTCCCCCAATACACATGCTTCAGGCTGCATTCACAATCAATTAGTTACATCAAACCCCCTTTGTTTCCCTCCAGTGACTTTTTATCACCCTGTTATTTGACTCCTAAACAACTGCCTCACCTGGCTTGTTGCCAGATTCCCCACACGCATGGCTTTCCTACAAGACAACAGCCAGTCACAGAGATTCTCCACAATACGGTGAATGGAGAAATGTCTTCAGAATAACTCCCCAGGCCAACGAAGGCATTCATAAAACATTCACTTAATTGAGGAGGTTCGTTTTTCTTGCTCAATGCCTTTTTACGAAGTACTTTTTTTCACGTATCTCAGAACTACATGATCAGCCCAGAACCAAAATATCCTGGTTCTAATCTATATAGCACTAAAATGAACATCTGACCCTAACATCTGTTCTTACCACCTCTGAAATATACATTCTCTCTTTACAATGCAGGTTGCTAGTTCTCTTTCACTGTAACGAATATCCTAAGTAAACAAAATTCATGGATGGTAAGCTCAACTGGACTCAGAGGCTTCAGTTCATGATGTCTTGGTCCTGTTGCTTGAGGCTGTGGTGATACAGAACATCATGATAGAAGATGGTCAACTCTCTATGAGTACCAGGAATTTGGGGAGGACTGGCGTCCCAATGACTTCCAATGTCACACACCCAAATGAGTCGATATCTTTCCCCTACCTAATGAAGGTTCCACTATGTTCTAATATTACAACAGGCAACTAATGCACAAAAGCCTTTGGGGGTCATTTGGTACCCAAACCATAACAGTGGGTGATTTAAGTAATCCTATCAACCTCAAATGGGACATATATAATCAACAACAACAACATCACTCCCAAGATTTGGGACCATCATGAAAGAAGGGACTGAAATAGCATCTGAGCCAATGATCAAGATGGGTTGCAAGAAAATACAATCTTCTGAAAATGATAGGGCCATTGCACTTATAAACTCATAGCAATTGTGATTGCTTTCCCAAGACCTACACAAGATCAAAACAGTCAACATTTAGCATAGATACGAGTGGGGAAACTCACCAGGCACCACCTCTACCTGAGAAAAATTGGCAGCTGATGGCTACTGAGAAAGGGAAAGTAAGTTTTCTTCAAGGATGAAGCCTCTGTAGCTGGAGACTTCTCTTCCACCCACCAGTTCACAAATAACCATTCTGAGGCATAATATTAATTACAAAATGTTTAGCCTATTAGCTCAGGCTTATTATTAACTAGCTCTCACAACTAAAATTAGCCCATTTTTATTATTCTATATTTTACCACAAGGCTTATTACCTCAAATCTTACTTCTCTAGCAGCTACTGGCATCTCCCTGACTTTACCTGCTTTCTCCCTGTATCTGTGTTTGGATTTCCTGCCTATCTGTATTCTGCCTTGCCATAGACTAAAGCAGCTTTTTTTTTACCAAATGGTAATCAAACATATTCACAGCATTCATAGAAGCAACCCATATCATCTCCCCTTTTCTGACTAATTAAAAAGGAAGATTTTAACTTTAACATAGTAAAACTACATATAACAAAACAATAATCAAGCAAGAATTAGTTACAATAGTCTATTTGTATCTAACAAAATACAAATACTCAATCATCTATCATTTGTATTTGACAAAATAAAATACTCAATCACTTATTCTATCTTTGTGAGTCTAAAGTTTCATATCCAGCTTACCTTTTATCATAACTAAAGATAACTATAACTATCTAGTCTTCAACTCCATCAAAGACCCCAGAAAGATATACTATTACCTAAGTAAAGAGTAGGTGCATTGTAAGCAATCTCCAAAACTCTAGAAATGACAGAGATATCTGACTGCCTGGACAGTAACCCAAAGTTCTTCTGTAATATTGGGGCATAAATCTTCAGCCAACAGACCTAGAGTGTCTGAGAGATTTCTCAATGACATAAGAAATCTGAAGGGTTGTCCCACCTATTTCAGCAAAATTTAATCAGTAACTTTCTTCTGCACCCTGCAGAATGTCTGACAAAATAATTCATAAAGCAGGAGCCCTTAAGGACTGTCCCACCTTGTTTTAGCAAGTTCAGCAGTCATTTTCCTGTGTGTACTGCAGGTCAAGCTTATGTAGCATATTGTCAAGCAGTCAGGTAAGATCAGCTTCTTACCCAAATGGCTAGCCTTGCCACATTTAAAGCAAACTCCATAAGGAGTTTCTTCAATATCCATCATCCTCTTGAAGGAATTGGTGCTGTTAGGAGCAGATGTGTCTCATGTTGAGAAAAGTCTAAGTTAGCAAAACATTTTAAATGCCAAATTCTGTAGGTCTTTGAAGTGTTTAAAGATTACCTATCCATTTAAAAATATCTCTGCATATCTAGACAATCAAACATGACTATAAATTTGACTACTATAGATAACTATTAATTTGTATTTATAACTATATATTACATTTTTAAATAAGCTGAATAACACAATACCTTAAACAAGAGTAGAAATACACTTATATATATGTATATATTATAAGAAAATTGACCTTAAATTTATATCAGTAAATCAAAATCCATACTAAAGTAAAGTATTAATTTTCATATCATATCCTCTGTTTTGCTTTAGAAAGAGATTGACTATGACCGTTAATCATTTATAATCAACCCCCTTTAAATGAAGACAAACATTCATAAACAATATTTGGGACATTTTGGCATAATTTTCCATACTTCTTCCTGCTGATTGGGGGCACTGGTAATCTTATGGGGATCCCAAGAAAATTTATAATTATGGTTAAATCTTGGCTGTAGTAGCTTGTGGGGCTACTTCATCTCAGCCAGTTGCCTTGATGCTCTTTTGGATACTGGATCACCTTGGCCATTGCTCCTATGGTAGACTTCCAGGGGTCTTAGAAGATCAAACCATATTAGCCTGGTAGGAATCCACAGCTTCTCATCTTCTGTAGAAACAAAAGCAGAATTTCTTTCCCATAGAAACATCCCTAGACCCAAATTTGAAGTCAAGATACCTTTATGTTATGTTAGTTTAGCTTAGCAGCCCCCAGAATCAAATATCTCTCTGTAGTTAGCTCAATGGTCAAAAAATTCAAGGAAAACACAATAGTATACATAATCCAGACTCTCTGTGTACTTTCCATCTTTATGTGGCTTTTTTGTATTAGTTTTACTTTCTCTTTAAATACTTTTTTTAACTATCTACTTCTTTTATAATTGCCTTTTCCCATTTTCTTTCTTAAGTCTATGTGCATTTTTTTAACACTGTGAACAATTTTCAGGTTTCTTTTTATTGCATATCTGTAATCATTTTCTGGCCAGGAAAATTTTTAAAATGCTACATGGGCAAGGCTAGGGTCAGTGCTTTCATGGCTTTGACTGTTGGCTCTGCCCTATTCAGCTTTTCAACAAGTAGAGGTACATTCACTGCCAGCTCTGGGAGTCATGTTCACCACCCCAACTCTGGGATGCAGTACTAAGTAGTGTAAAGCTGTGCTCTTAGGCCTGAGGCTGTGTTCTTAAGCTCACAGGCAGTGGTTGGGAGAAGCTTCTTTGTACTGTGGCCATGAGAGACCAATGGAGTCCACCACACAGTGTGTAACTGTGCTCTCAAGCCCACCGCTCAAGTCCAAAGGCAGCAGTTCAGAAAACTTCTCTGTACTGAGGCCCTTTTAAGAGGCTATGGGAATTTGCCATGTTGCTTAGCTCATGGTATTTGGTGGCTGGCTCTGTCTCATAAGCAGCTATCCAGAGATATGTCTCTGTACCTCAGTCAGCATGAGAGACTAGGAAACTGAGTGTGGCTACATTTTTGTATGTTTAGAATCTTTTAAAGCTTTTTTATGTCTTATGTGGACCCAGGTCCCATGTTGGGTGCCAAATGTAGCTGGAGACTTCTCTCCCACCCACCAGTTCCTGAATACCATTCTGAGGCTTAATATTAATTACGAACTGTTTAGTTTATTAGCTCAGACTTATTATTAACTAGCTCTTACAACTTAAGTTAGCCCATATTTATTATTCTATATTTTACCACGAGGCTCATGGTTTGTTATCTCACATCTTGTTTCTCTGGCAGCTACTAGCGTCTCCCTGATGCTGCCTTTTTTTCTTCCTGTGTCTCTGTTTGGATTTCCTGACCAGCTATATTCTGCCCTGTCATAGGCCAAAGCAGCTTCTTTATTAACCAATGGTAATAAAACATATTCACAGCATACAGAGGGGTATCCCACATCAGGCCTCCACCACATTATCCATGGTCCAGTGCACCCTACACCTATGTATATATAGAAAGCAATTACTGGACTCAGTAAGTTATAAAGGACAAAAACAAGATATAAAATTGGGAAGGGAGTATGATAGGTTTTGGAAGAAGTGATGGCTTAGGGGGGTAAATATGTTCAAATATATTGTATACAAACAAATAAAATATATTTAAATATATATTAATAACTATGAAAATCAGGAGATATGTGATTTGACATTCTAATCATACTTTATTCAGTATTGCTATCATTTTAAGTGAGTTCTCAATCCCTACCCACACTTAGGCTTCCTTCCCCAAACAAGATTAAATGATGGCTAACGATCCAGTGTTCTCTTCAGTCTCCTGTTTCCAGATTACCTGAGTGTATTTTTCTGGCCATGTAGTGCTGAGTGATCTCTGCAGCCTTCTAACCAGTGCCTTCAGTAATTACCTTGTCAGTTCACCTTCTGCTTCCTGCCTTTTTTCAAATCCCAGCTAGAGTTAGCAAAACTGCCTATTTCCTTTAAAGGGTCTCTGAGCTTTTTGCCAGGCCAAAAATCACATAAATATTCTGATTAGTTCCATCACAAATTTATGAGATTCAACTCCAGCTGCTCAGCAACCCATTTATTTATCTCTCTCCTGTTCCTCTTTCAATTGCCTAAACATAATTATTCCAGCTTTGATCACTCTCCCCAAGCACTAGACTCCCTGCTTTGGCATGCCTCCTCCTCAGCAGTCAACCCTCAGAAGAAAAGAAAGCCTCACGGTATGCAGCCCACAGCTTCTCCTTTCTTTTATATCATATACATCCTTCCTGCCTTGCTGCCCACACTGTACAAAATGATATTAGGATTGCCTCTTTCAAAAGCTGCATCCTTTCGATGAATGCAGCCTTTCATGCCCTTCCAAACAGCCATCTTCAGTTGATTTCCCTTAGCAATGATGGTCTTCCACTATGTTGATCTGCCCCTGACTCTTAGAGTCTCTGCTCAAGCGTCCCAAGTTTTTACACCACAAGCAAACTTTCTCACACTCAGCTTTCTCAGAGTTAGAGATATCCACAAAATGTAGTCAAGCAACTTCATCCCAGTGATTATTCCATAGGGCAAAGTGAGAAAGCACTTTCCCATAGACTGCACGTTGCCCACAACACCATACTCCCAATCAGTTCCACACATAGCTTGCCTGACTCCTTTAAGTGGATCCTTCAACATGTCAGCTTCCTCTCAGCCTCACAATTTAACAGCTATACTCTAATGTTCTGCTTTTCCTGCATTTCCCTCTTGATCTCTCCCCTCTATCTGAATTAGAGTGTCAGTGCCATGGCTATACCTACCAATGGGTGTATGCACTTCACACACCTTATTTAGTGCTCATTTGGAATCAGAGTGACCTTCTCCAATAGGATGTCTTAGGGTAAAAGTGATAGGAAAACACTATGAGTTGTTTCAGGCCATGTATGAATTTGCAGTTGCTCTAAGAAGAGCTAGAGCAGCTCATAGACACTGTTCAGATGTGCATCAAAGCTGAGCGCCTTTTTCTCTTCCTTTTTCTTGGTTCTTTTTTTTTTTTTTTTTTTTTTTTTTTTTGATTTTCGAGACAGGGTTTCTCTGTGGCTTTGGAGCCTGTCCTGGAACTAGCTCTGTAGACCAGGCTGGTCTCGAACTCACAGAGATCTGCCTGCCTCTGCCTCCCGAGTGCTGGGATTAAAGGCGTGCGCCACCATCGCCCAGCTTTTTTCTTGGTTCTTTAGTCTGTATGTTTCTTTTATTCTCAAGATGGAACAATGGTTCTATGTGTCCGTATTCAGAGATAGCATCAACCAAAGAAAGAAATGCACCACTTCCTTTAAGAGAAATTCTTTATAGAAGCCCCACTGATGTGAATCCATGCTTATCTCCAAACCAAGTATTAATAAATAAGATGTGACTGCTATAGTTATGGTATAGTAGGCTTTCTACACTTAAAACCAATGACAGTTAGGGGCAGATAACTCTGTTGTGGAGGGTTATGCCATGCAACATAGATGTCTAGAAACATCCTGACCTCTATATTACTTGCTAATAACATACCCCACTTGCATAAATGAGAGTTTTTGCTATGGACTTATACTCGGACGTAGGAATTTAATTCCCAGTGCAATAGGGTTGGGACAAAGGGCCTTTGCCAGGGGGTTGTTTAGGTCAAGAGAGCTTCATTCTCATGAATTGATTACTGTCACTATAGAAGGAACTGCCAAATAGGAAAATGTTCTGTCTTTTTTTTTTCCTGCCTTAGTGTACAGTGTCTGTTCAGGCTTGTCCTTCTGCCTTATACCATGCAAGAAAACAGCAAGACATCACTCACCAGATGCCAATACCTTGGCCTTGGACTTCCTAGCCTCCAACACTCTGAGAAAAGAAATGCCTGTTCTTCTAAAGCACTCATTCTGTTTCATTCTGTTAAACAACACAAATGGACTTCTCTTAAGATCAGTAGTTAATACTAACTACTAAGCTGTTGAAACAAAAAGGATATTTATTCTTCTAGATTTTTATCAGTAAATTCTCTCTAAATCTAAGTCTCTAAATACTTCATGAGCCCTAAGATCTCTAGAGTCATCTTGATGCTTTTTTATTGCCTGTGACCAGACATCAACAGCCCTGACCAGCACAGTCTATAAAACATCCAGTGATTTTTATCTCTCCATCACCACTATAGCCAGAATATCTGCAGTTCTCTGCATGATTCAGGGGCTACTACACTTGTGTACTTCTAGACACAGTGCAGCTTGCTCCAGACAGTTCTCCAGTATTAAACAGTGTGTGGAAGTATCTGAGAATAGGAGATGCTGTAGGAATATCTCCAGATACAAACAAGAGATGCAACCAGATCTGAGAAACTAAGCCAAGGCAATATGTCCAGAAGACAAATGGGGGATTTGCGAGGGTACACACGTGTGTGTGTAGGGACACACACACACACAAATTGACAGGCCAGAGGAGAAACTAAATGCAAAATAAACAGGTCAAGGTGTATAGACCATCTGGGGAATGTCACTAGCAGATGCATACTGCTTTTAGTCTGTTTCCATATCCTTCAAGGCATGGGCTATCTATAAACTGGGAAAACAATGTGCAATTTGTGGATAGCCAATGTGTTGTTTCATAGAGATGTGGCTTCTCTTTGTCATAAAAGTTCCATTTGAAAATCTTTGCTAGACAAATAATCAAAAGACAGTCAAAGCCTGCAAGATGTTTCTGCATGACCTGCAGTCCAACATGAAAGACTAGCACAGCTTTTTTATGTTTACTTGATAGGATAATTTCTGAAAACTATGCAGCATCTCTATGAAAACAGAGATAGTTACACTTAAACTGTTTATATTAGCAAATTGTATTCCTGTTCTAATTATACAAGTTGAAAAATTACTTGTGGGAAGGTACTACCTAAATATATGAAAAATATTCTCAGTGAGATTTATGCTAGAACATTAGAAATCTCTAAATCTTGTACCTCTTAATTATTTTCCACACTTTCTGCACCATGGTTTCCTGCTTAGAGTTTCATTTCAAGTTAGCAAGCGTACAACAAAGGAAGAGTTTCAAATGAATGCCATTTCCACATGCATTGGGCATAAGCAGCCACCCTACAGAGAACACCCTTGTTTGGGCACACTGCTACCAAAGAAGGGCCAACACAGCACGCCAGATGCATTTGGCTCAGTTTGATTGCCCTCTTGTGAAGTCCCACAAGCTCAAAGCTCAACTCACAATTGTAGGTGTAAGCCCCATTGGCATTGTCTGGAAGAACGGGAAATATCTTAGGGCAGTTTCTGAGGCTTGACTTCTAAAATATCTAAAACGTGCTGCTTCTCACAACATGAAGAAAGCCCTATTATTTGATCATTTACCTTATCAAAACGGGTGAAAAGTACTTGAGCCAGGAGCCACACCCTACATACCCTCTGGTCTACCATAGGGAACCTTAAACATATTAGCCTATTGGCCAAGGTACAAGGGAGTCAGCAATCCAGAATGTTCTAGTTCCAGGGACTTCTTCATTTTAAGAACACATAAATCAGTCTCTTTGATATCACAGGCATAGTTAGTGCCTCAACCACATTGTTAAATCTTGTGTCTAACGTGAGATATTTGTGCATGGGTGTCCTTGTACTGCCCTGAGCTCTCTGCGCTCTGGGTTTCTACTTAGCCTTGTTTGCCAGCAACAGTCCAGGATCAGCTCTCAGCAATAATGGCAAAACCTGCTACAAGCACGGAGAAAGAGGAAACAGTAGGTCAGAGGGCCTGGCCAGAGTGTGACGTCATTGTGTGCTTTGATTAGCGTGTGCCAAGCACAAGCATCACCTTACAAGGTTCTGCACTTAACTATGCCTTTTATTTTTGATCCCTGCCAATCAACTGGAATAGAATAATGAACACCCCCCCTCCACTAATGATTTCTCCACAGTGGAAGCAAGTGAATCCTGGGGGAAAACATATAAATTCTGAGGACGGATAAGGCCTATCTCTGTGCTGTTATCACACACAGGCAGTCTGCCAGGCTAAACAAGCTCTCTCGTTCTCTCTCTCTCTCTCTCTCTCTCTCTCTCTCTCTCTCTCTCTCTCTTTCTCTCTCTTTCTCTCAATAAATGAAATAAAAATCTTTTTAAAACATATTCCTTTAGTTCACTGAGCTTCTCTATATTGTTAGCTAACTGTTTTAATATTTCATCAAGCTTAAACCTTAAAACTAAATGACTCATTTTTTGTGACTTCTATTTTTTTAATTAATTTATTTATTTATTAAAGATTTCTGCCTCCTCCGTGCCACCGCCTCCCATTTCCCTCCCCCTCCCCCGATCAAGTCCCCCTCCCTCATCAGCCCGAAGAGCAATCAGGGTTCCCTACCCTGTGGGATAAATGACTCATTTTGATTGAAAGGAATACTAACTCTTTGTTGACTGTTTTTCCAGTGTCCAGCCACCCAACACATCACCTTCCAGGGCCCTTCTCCACGGTGCCCTAAGACAATGTTCTTTAGAACACTACAAGAAAATGGCTCCAATATTCATGCTCTCTGGAAGGTGGGGCTTTTCCATAAATGACCAGCATGTGTATCAGCAAGCAGCAGGAGAAATCACTGAACTGCAGGCGTTGCTATCCAATAGGCTGGGGTCCCAGACAGAACAACTAAGAAGAGGGACCCTCCTCTTTCACACCACACTCTATTTTGCTATTTTTTCCCTGATTATATTGCCCACAGATATCAGACTCCAGATTCTTAAGTCCCTAAAGCAGAGCTGTACCAAGAACAGTCATATAGGGCTTACATAGTTCAGCCTTGAGCTGAGGCTACATCATTGGTCCTTCTTGTTCTGAGGCTTCCAGATTATTGAACTAGCTACAGGGTTCCCCAGCACTACAGCCTAAAGATGTGAGATCATTCACCTTGTAATCATATAAGCCAATACAATAAAGTCCTTCTTTCAATTATTCCTACGTTCTGCTGGCTCTGTTCCTCTGAAAAAGTGATACAATATCAAAAGAATGAAATTTCCCCAATAATAAAGTATTTAAGGTAACATTAATACAATCATATAATATTGAAATAAGTCTTTACTATCGCTTCAAGATCATAACCTACTATGTGTGAAACACTTTACAATTATCTCTCTTTTCATTTGTCTGTGTGTTTGCATGTGTATATAAGTGTGTTGTGTATAACGTGTGTGGGGGTGCTCATCCATGACAACAGTCAATACTGGGAAATCTTCCTGAATTATTTCTCCATCTTCTTCCTTCCTTCTTTCCTTCTGTCCTTCTTTCTTCCCTCCCTTCTTTCCTTCCTCCCTCCCTCCCTCCTTCCCTCCCTCCCTCCCTCCCTTCCTTCCTTATTCAGCAGGGTGTTTCACTGAACTTTGATCTTTCCCACTTAGTGGTTCTGGCCAGCAGCAAACCCTCAAGATCCACCTTTCTCCACTCTCCAAGATGCATTCCAAGGCCAAGTCCAGCTCTGATGTGGCTTCTGAGCTCTGAGCTCAGGCTCTCGTGTTTCCACGATAAGCACTTTACCTGCTCCCCCCCCCAATATCTCCCCAGCCCCTCTCACTTTCTCACGTGGACTTGACCTATAGTGTTCAAGGTCAAAAGTGGGTGGCTCTCAAAGATGGCACTCAAGTTCATTTCTTTCTAATGATAAAGCCTGTGCTGGTTTTTCTTTGAGGGGAGGGGTTTGTTTTGGTTTTCCCCACTAAAATTTGTCTCAATCGCACTGTCGCCCAAGCACATGTGACTAACTTCCCTTTATTTCCTAACACTCTCAGCTCAGTGTTTGGCAGTGACTTGCAGAGCAAACTCCTTAAGTGTTTCCTTATTTCATCCACCCATTCAAGTGGCAGATGTAGCAGAAGAATGCAGCGCTCCATCCCAGCCCTCTCTCGAGCACCGAATCTCAAGCCCTGAGAGGTATGTCAATGTTTTTCTGCCTTCTGACACTTTCCCCATCTCAGAGGTCACAAGACTGGGTCAAACCAGTTCCTCACTACTCCCCTACATATGTATTTTCCTGGAGAACAAATCAGCTATCTCCCCTAAACCCACTTATATATTCCAGACTGGATTCTAACCAACAGCTGAAGTAGACAGAGAGGGACAAAGCATGGGAATCAAAACTCCAAAATGTTAGGTAGTTAGGTCTAAGAGGCTACTTTCCACCAGCTATAAGATCCACCCCCCCAATCTACCCCTGGTGTGACCAGGCCCTGAGTCACACCAATTGTAAGCTTTCAGAAAAACATCTGCTCTTCCTTTCTACTTTGACATGATGGGTGATCAGTAAATGAATATTGAGGAACAATTGAGCAAAAAATGGAAACTGTAACTCCTCCCTCTGGCTTAATGTTGCATTCAAAGGAATTATCCTTTATGGCGTTTGACTTGAACTGTATGTTTTTTCCTTGCTAAGGGCTAGTAACACGAATATTGCACCATCGAGGGGATTTTTGTTTTTCTTCTGATAGCCATCTTTCAGCAAGTCTGGCTACAAGTTAATGAGATCAGCATTTCAAGAGCCAACTATTGTGTGGCTTGCTGCCTGTACTTGCTAGGCTCTACTTTCCCCACAGTTTGCCTCTGCTTCTATCATGACTTTATCTTGTAATGAAAATTAATGCACTGATTTAAATGAGTGATAGGAAATATGATCTATTAGGCCTGCTGGCACGTAGTGTGTTTCACCTCATTACCACATTCTTAAGGCATAATTAGCATCTCCAGGGATGAATTGGATATGGCATAGCCAACATCTGCAGATACCTTCACTCACAGTCAGAACACAATGGCTCTGTCCTTCCCCCATACTCAGCCTCAGCTGAAAATTTACCAGTTCAGAAAACTGAGGTGATTTCCAGGGGCACAGGTTGTGTGGCAGTGTGTCACACGCGCGTTTCCAAATTCATTTCTTATCTTTTCATTCTTCCCAAAGTTATGTATACTCTTCCAACACTCGGAGCTCATAAAATAAGACAGAAAACTGGCAACACTTGACTAAAATATTCACCTTCAGAATCCAAGCGTTCCCAACATAAAGACCAATAAGTTAAAAGCTTTTGCTCAGTTTATCTGTGTCTATATTTCAAGTGGATATGGAAAGACAAATAAGACAAATATACTGCATGTCTAGTGCACCTGAAATTATCTTTATATATTGGCAATTTAGAATGTATAGTTAACTAACTATAATTATAATTAATGTTGATAGAGGATCTCCCTATAGCCCAGGTCATTCTTAAAACTGTAATCCCTCAATTCATATTCCTGTGTCCTGGGTAGCTGAAACTATAGGTGTATGTCATTATGTCCAACAAATTTGAATTTTAAAGGTAACCATATAAATTATACCTCACAAAATTCTACTCAAAAAGCTGATGGTTGAACATTATAACCTGCATTGTTTGACAATGGGGCCCCCAGAAGCCACAAGGGTTTTTTTTTATTGTTGTTTTGTTTTGTTTTTGTTTTTCTGTTTTTTTCAAGACAGGTTTTCTCTGTGTATCTCTGGCTGTCCTAAAACTCACTCTGTAGATCAGGTTGACCTCTAACTCACAAAGATCCACCTGCCTCTGTCTCCCTGGGAATAAAGGTGTGCGCCTCCACCACCCAGTTGGAAACCACAAGTTTTTAAGTGAAAATCCCAATACCAGGTATGGGAGACTTCCCTGTGAGCTGTTTGCTGAAATCTCTCCAAAATGATAAATGCCATTGCCATCACTCTATCAAAACTATAGAATAAGATATTGAAACACCACATGGTTTGGATACAGGATATGGAGAAATTATAGTGGAGCACAGCTAGATACTTCCTTCCTGCTGTTTATCAAAAGGTGCTGTGTATGTTGATGAAAAAGACAACAAAAGTCTCTCCCAACTATGGACCCCTCGTGCTACAATACCAACAAGATATACTCACTGATGCAATAGTGTCAAAACTGCGGAGGGGGTAGCCACTCACATTCTAGTTGGGTAAGAGGCTTGATTAATAGAACACATTACATGTCTTGTGCTGTAAACTTGGTTAAAAACTCGTAGCTGAGAAGGTCCCAAGTTCTAGTGGAAAAGGTACCACTGATGTTTTATTAAATGTTTATACCCATAGACTAGCATTATTCTTTCCTAGGTTGGAGAAGTTTCTATTTGCAGAGGGTAATACAGACAGTCATAACCAGTTAAACTGTAGAATATAAGTGACTATTGAAGCTCAGCTCTAAGTGTGACATTGAAGTCACCCTCCAAGAAACAGGAATCAACACACTAGAGAAAGCAGACAAAAGAGGGTAGAGAGGGGCTGGAGAGATGGCTTGGTGGTTAAGAGCATTGCCTGCTCTTCCTAAGGTCATGAGTTCAATTCCCAGCAACCACATGGTGGCTCACAACCATCTGTAATGAGATTTAGTGCCCTCTTCTGGCCTGCGGACACACACAGACAGAATATTGTATACATAATAAATAAATAAATGTTTTTTTAAAAAAAAGAGGGTAGAGAATGGTGTGGAGTGCTGTCTTCTTGTTACAGCGAGGCTGACACAATCATGCATATGTATAAACCTGCATGCACGAGCATGTGTACACAAATACAGACACACACACACACACAATGAATGTAGGAAGCTGTATAGTTGGGAAAGGGGGCATTAATAGGAGTGGGAGAAGTATAAGAAAGTGTAATAGGATAACTATGAACACAATGTATTCTACATATACATGAAAGTGTCCAAAAATTTTAAATATTAAAAACAAACAGAAGCAAATACTTGTGATACCAGTATTCAAGAGGCTAAGGCAGAAGAACTGAAAGCCCAAAGCCAGCCTGAGATACACAATGATACTAGGAAGTAAAAGAGAGGTAAAGAAGAAGGGGAGGAATCTAACCAAGGTTGTTCTCAGAAGAAATACTTCCTCTCTAGTGTAATTTTTTCATTTTCATCAGTACTTGTAGTGATATTTTGTTTGTGATCTAACAAATAAAGCTTGCCTGAAGATCAGAGTACAGAGCTAAGTCATAGAGGTCAGGCAGTGGTGGCACGTACCTTTAATTCCCACACTCAAGAGAGAGGCATATGGATCTCTGTGAGTTCAAGACCACCCTGGGCTACATGAGATTCAATCTATCTAAAAAAGAAGCAGAGCTCACACAAAAGTGACCCCAGAAATTAGGGTCACACGCCTCTAATCCCAGCACTAGAGATGTGGAGACAGGAGTGATATGGTTGGGCAGTGAGAGGAAAATAAGGCAGGAGGAAACAGAAGCTCAGATGCAGTCTGAGAATTCATAGAGACAGCATTCAGTCTGAGGTTTAATAGACATAATTGAGTCTGAGGATTCATAAAAACAGGATTGGTCCTTTGGTCTGAACATTGGTAGAGGTAAGAACTCTCTAGTGGCTAGCTGCTCTGTTTCTCCGATTCTTCAGCATTAACCCCTTTATCTGATTCTGGGTTTTTATTATTAAGATCAGCTAGAATTCATGCTACAAGTACTCTCTTAATTGAACTTCTTTGATGTATTGCTTCTATATAGATGCTATTTAATCTCCTATCACTACAACTTTGATTTTCTGTCTGCTAAAAATATTTTAAGCTTGTTCTATTTCTCTAAAGAAAAGATTTTATTTTATGATCTGTATGAAAATTTTGAGACCTTGACTTTTTGGAGACCTCTTCTGGCATTCAATAATTCCTTGGGTGCTTAATGAAATTAGACTTTGAATATCTCATTTTATGTACTGAACTTTGCTGAACTGTGCTGTGGGACAATGGTTTTATACCCTATAAAGTTTTTCAGGTTATACCGGTTTAATAAATGCTGACTGGCCAGTAGCCAGGCAGGAAGTATAGGCAGGACAACCAGAAGAGGAGAATTCTGGGAAGAGGAAAGATTCAGTCTGCAATCAACACAGAGGAAGCCAGATACAGAGGAAGCAAGATGAGAATTCCTCACTGATAAAAGGTACCAAGCTATGTAGCTAACACAGACAAGAATTATGAGCTAATTTAAGATATAAGAGTTAATAAGAAGCCTGAGCTAATAGGCCAACCAGTTTATAATTAATGTAGACCTCTGTGTGTTTCTTTGGGGCTAAACAGCTGCAGGATCAGGCAGGACAGAAACCTCTGTCAACAAATGGCACCCAATGTGGACAACTAAATTCACACAAAACCTGAGAAAGCTTGGGAAGTAATTCTAAACACAAAAGAAAAGAGTTAAGCATGACTTTTTGGTAGCGGCATTTTCTCGGGTGGGCTCTGTTTGCTAGAGGCAAGCATGTCTCATTTGAGAGAGATTTCCTGATTCTGCTTTAGCTGCAAAAACTTTGCAGCTCTTTTAGGAGGCCCCGCCACAAAACACCGAAATGGTGTTGATGAATAGCTGATCACATGCTTTTTGGTGGTGACAAAGACCTTGAAACTCCATAGAGTTGTGGCAATAAATATGGCTCCAGCTAGTACCTCCCCCATGACGCTAGACTCTCTGAAAGCTAAGGAATGAGCTGGATCCAGGTGTCAAAGCCACAGCTGTAATCCTAGCCATATCACTTAGCAAATTAAAGACTCATGTGGCAAGAAAGAGAGAGAGATAAAGTAAAGATAGATTCAGATGACAAAAACCTCTAAATGGGTCACAGTGTGTTTAAAAAAATATATTTGGAGAGAAAAGAAAAAGGATAAAGTCCTTTTAAAAAGGGAAGAGATTAGTTGGGTTTAGCTGCACACACCTTTAATTCCAACACTTGGGAGGCAGAGGCAGGCATATCTCTGTGATTTCAAGGTCAGCCTGCTCAATAGAATGAGTCCCAGAACAGCCAAAGATACATAGAGAAACCCTGTTCTCAAAAACCCAAAACTTAAAAATAAAAAAAACAAATAGAGTTTAAAATAAAGCCGCATAAAGATGAAAAATACAAAGAGAATCTGAATATTATATGTTGTTGTGTTATCTTTATATTGTTTGATGGCTGAGGAAGGAGCAACAGCTGCTAAAATACATTTGATTATAAATTCTGCTTGATTAATCCAAATACATATATTGAAAATGCCTTGACTTCAAAATTTAAGTAAAAAGATATATTACTTTGGAGAAGAGATTTTGCTTTTATTTCCACAGGAAATGAGAGACTGTGGATTTGTTCTGGGTTTAAAAAAAATCAGGTTTGATCATGGAAGACCCCCTGAGAAATCTCCAATAGGAACATATGGCCCAGATATCTAAGTTCTACATCTAGAACAGTTTCAAGACTGCTACCTGAGATGATCAAGCCTCACAGTATACTCCAGTCAGGACTTGATCATAATTCTCAATTTTCTTTAGGTCCCCATAATATTATCAGCATGTCCAATTAGCAAGAAGTAGCCTAGAAAACTATGTCCACATTCTCAAAAAAAAAATGGATTATGGATGTTTGTCTTTGTTTAGAATGTTGGTTGCAAGTTGTTATGGATAATGGTCAGGAAAAAAAAACTAAACAAAGGAAAGTCCATTCAGAGTTCTTGTTTTGAAAAAAAAAGAGGGCAGAAAAAAAAGAGTGCTGTGGGAAAATGGTCTTATACCCTGTAAAGTTTTGTAAATTGCACTGGTTTAATAAAATGCTAATTGACCAGCAGCTGGGCAGAAAGTATAGGCCAGGCAATCAGAATAGAAGGATTCTAGAAAGAGGAAAGGTTCAGTCTGCAGTTGACACAAAGGAAGCCAGACAGAGGAAGCAAGATGAGAACACCTCACTGATAAAAGGTACAACATGGATAACACAGATAAGAATTATAGAATGATTTAAGATAAAAGAGTTAATAAGAAGCCTGAGCTAATAGGCCAACCAGTTCATAATTAATTTAGACCTCTGTGTGTTTCTTTGGGGCTGAACAGCTATGGTATCAGTCAGGACAGAAACCTCTGTCAACAGAACTGTCTTTACAAGTTACTGGAGGCCTAAATTATCACTTGCCTCTGCCAAACACTCATAGGGAGCAGGATTTGGCAAAAAGTTCCCAATAATTTATTTCATTTAGTATGATTTTTGTGTCATCTTCTATTCAGCACTAGAATAACTTTTGTTTTTAAGACAGGATCTCATGTATCTCAGGCTGATCTTGAACAAACTGGGTATCCAAGACTAGCTTGATCCACCTGTCTTCACCACCTAAGTGCTGGGATTACAGGTGTGTACCTCCACACCCAGCTTACTAAAGTGGTTTCTCTTGCAGTCCCATGACAATGGGAGGGAAGAAGGGTTGCCTTGCACTTCTGTCTCACCCTCAGACAGTAGCCATTAGGACCCCAGTTTTATTCGATGGTAATGTCTCCTCTTAGACTCCTAATAAGCCCTTGGCCGAGGTAACCAGATTCTGCAACCTAAATGAATATTTGACAAAAGTGGCTTCAATATGTTCCTCCAAGATGTATGATTTCTTACTTTACTCTAAGATTATGATGACAGCAGCAGGAGCTCAGCTAGTCACACTTTGCCCAAAGGCAGGAAGCAGAGAGTGAATAAATGCTGGTGTCTGTTCCCTTTCTCCTTCTTATTTTTAGAGATCACCATCCACAGGATGATGATGCTTCTATTTAAGATGAGGCTTCCTACCTCAGTGAGCTCAACACAGAAACTTCCTCACAGATGTGCCTAGGGGTATGATTCTTAAGTGATTCTAAATCCTGCCAAGTTGACATTAATATTAACCATCGTAGTTGACATTAAATAAATTAGGAGTTGTAGAATTCCTTGAATAGTGTCTAGTATTTAAAGCACTTGGTGGTATCCACTATTATTGTTATTACTATCAGTTTCCCGCCCCCTCCCTGTTGCTCTTCCACCATCTCTTATGCTTAAAATACCCCAGCATAGGATGCATTGGCTAATATCACCAGCTCTACCATGACTCTCTTTATTTTATGGCTTATCTCTTTCCAATCTTTTGAGTTGATTAACGGCTATGATACCCTAATTGTGTCAATATTTCTCAGTATAAATTGCCAAAAGACAACCTGAGTAGCCCAGCTTGTCCTCTGGTATAATGCCAAGTCACAGATTACTCAGCAGCCCATGAAGTTGCCTCCTCCCTTGGCCTTAGGCATCTGCTCTGCCCAATCAGCAATGCTCATGTTCTTTATGGAAAGCAGGAGGAATAAAGAGGCTGCAGAAAGCTCTCTTCCAGAAGTGTCTATGAATAGGGATGGTTCACTTAGAGATTTCTAAGCATGGGTAGACACCATGACTGACACATCCATGAGGTATGATTGTAAGTCTGAAAAATAAACATTGTTCGTCTGTTCTCATTAGAGCTAAATGTCATAACCAAATCCCCTTGTATCAAATTACATATAACTCATTCAGACTTTAATCAGACATGATTGAGTTCTCACACATGGTCAGATCATGGAAGCCTGTCAGCAGTAAGTATCACAGCACTTCTCTAAGTGAGTGGTAGGAGACCACGGTGGGGAATTCATCACACTGTAGAATGAAATTTGACTAAATATTTTTATGCTAACATTAGACCCATCAGTCAGGAATCAGAAAAGGGGGATAATTTATATACACTTCTCAGCAGTGTGATGCTCAGAAGAAAGTTTGTGTCATAAACATGAAGAGCACATGAAGATCTAATATTAATATTAGATCAAAATAGTGGACAATCATTTCCAAAGATGGCATTGGATAATAATTCTATAGAAGTGTGTGCTTTTAAAAGCATCATCTTGAAATATTAGCTACCACAATCTCAACTTTTTCCATAAATAATGGTTATAAATTCATCAACTATGAGTAAGATGAAATCTCTACTGAGCTTTTTTTGTACCATTGAAATATATCATCCATGGGTGCAGTGTTTCCCCTTACCTTCCACTTCATGGTGCAAAGAAGTAGACAATTGGATATTTCCCTTCTCAAAATGTCCCTTGACACACTGTTTATGAATATGCTTTCCTTTCCTGTGTTTATCATATTAGACTCTATCTGTTGATTCAGAAGTCAGTTAAGGGAAATATAAATTATTTTAAAATGAAGACACTTACTCTCCACTCAGGACACTTGGCTCCTTCCATCATGGATATGAACTCACATCCTCATGGACCTATCTCAGGATCAACATGCAGTCTCAGTGGTCTAAGAGCATATTCCTTCTTTTTCTGATCTGAGTAAATGACTTGCATGATCCACTATATATAGGTATTCATATTACAGGCGATCATATTGTGGAAATTAAGTGTGTTTTAAATATTATAGCACTTAAAACAGAGCCCAAATCATTGTATAACAGAGAAAATAAAGCATGAATAACTTTAGGTGATTCATATAATTTCTTGACCTTATCTCTTCAACTATAAAGTGGGTATACAAGATACTGCCCATCCTGTAACAAGATTATGAGACTCAAATAAGATGATGGACAAAAGCCCCTAGCTGGGGTTTGGATTTTGAGATAGATGGCACATACTAGGTGCCAGGGTCTTATAAAATGTAGTTTTAGGAGGAGATGCTATGACGTCCCTAGAATAATAGCGCCAGCCTTCGGCCAGAGAAGGAGCAACAGTAAAGGATGTCACTTTGGACAAAAAAAAAATCCTTATGTCTCTCCCTTCAGCATGATTATTTTGATGCTATTTTTTTCCCATCACTGAAGCCTCATGTTTGGAGTCACACTTTGTTTCTCTGTACTTCCTGTGAGCTCTTGACTACCAACTTTACCTGTGGAATATCCTGACACCTCAATTCATCTTTGTGCTCATCTGCCTGTCTCAAGTGTCTGCTTCAATTTTCCAAGGCTCTGAGACAGGAAATACAGGCATGAGCAATACATCAGCGTCCTCTGATTTGGGAGCCTAAGTGCACTTAGAATCGGTGCTGTTTTCCAGGCATTCCTACACACAGCATAGATCTCTGTCCTTCTAACATCTGATCTTGTTTCTTGACCTCTGAATTCTAGGAGTATAAATGAAAGGACATGAAGTTAGTCAAAGAACATACGTGTATGATTTGAGGAAGACAAGAAGAGGATTAGACAAGCATATATTTTTTTAAATGTGTCTTACAAACAGCAAACATTTGAGAAGTATCTTTAGTGTTGAAAGGGGTATGATCAACCTTTGATCTTAAGCAACACTGGAATCTCTTCTGCACTAAAAGCCTTCAGTTCAAGCTGTTAAGTGATACATTTGTTATTACAGTCAGTGCTAAATGGATCCATTGATGATGTAGCTTATGCTTATGCTAAGCATTAGTCAGTCTAGCCCAGTGGTTCTCAACATTCCTGATGCTGGGACCCTTTAATACAGTTCCTCATGTTGTGGTGACTCTCAGCCATGAAATGATTTTCATTGCTATTTCATGGCTGCAATTTTTCTGCTATTATGAATCATAAATATCTGATATGCAGGATGGTCTTTGATGACCTCTATGATGGGGTTGTTGACGACAGGTTGCAAGCCACTGATCTAAGCTGTATTGTCACCTTCTTTACTTGGTTTTCATCACTAAGAAGGACACAGCTTCTTTCTCTGATTAGCCTGGCGATACATCCATATTTCTCCACTGTAGTATGAATTCTAATTGGTTTTATCAAATAAAAATCCAAACATTAGGGGGTGAAAGCTGAAAGATCAGAGAAGCAGAGCAGCCCAGTCACTAGAGTTCTTACCTCTACCAAATCCTCAGACTACACAGGTGCTCCTGTCTCTACAAAATCTCAGACTGAATTCCTGAGCTTCTGTCTCCTCCTGCCTTATATTCTTCTCTCCACCCAGCCATGTCCCTTCCTGTCTCCACCTTCCTAGTGCTGGGATTAAAGGCATGTGACACCCAAGTACTGGGATTAAAGGTATGAGCCACTACTGCCTGGTTCTGTTTGTCTTTTAGACTGATTCAATCTCATGTAGCCCAGAGTAGCCTTGAATCCACAGAGAGCCCTCTGCCTCTGTCTCCCTAGTACTGTGATTAAAGGTGTGTGCCATCACTGTCTGGCCTCTATGGCCAACCCAAGAAAAGTGTGAAACTTCATGCAAGCTATCGGCATCAGTGGATGTGCATCAAACACAGGCTGGTACTCATGAATGAAAGTCTTACATAACTTCTTAATCCTTTTTTGGATGAAGCTCCAGCTTCATTAATACAAATGGTTATAGTTTATAATTCTTCCAAACCCTCAAAGTTCAGGGAGCTCTGGCTTAAAATTATACAAGTGGCCCCTTTTGAAAACTAATAATAATGTCCGTTATTCCTTCCCAGCAGCACTACAAAGGAGGGGAAAGTGTAAGACCTTCCCTAGAAACAAAGGAAATCGTTGTTCTGAAATATTCCTCTCCTTTCTATCTGCCAGTGAGCAAATTACAGAAAGTACGCTAAAGTTCTTCTGGCCACTTAACCAGCGGGAGAGTCAGAATGTCTGTTGCAACTCTGTTTAGATGCAGTGACAGGCCAGGAAACCAGTGTTGTATGTGGTCCATTTTAAAAACGGACAGCAATTACAGACATGAATTCTTACTTAGCACTGTTCTTTGTAGCATGAGTATGAAAACCCAGAGACATGTATTGGGGTTCAAGTTGAAGATCAGAAAAATAAAACAGCCAAGCCACTAGAGAAGCCTTACTTCTATCAAGGCTGGGCAATGGCAGACTGAGCCCTGAGTCTCTGTCTCCTCCTGTTTTATATTCGCCTTTAGTGCTGGGATTAAAGGCGGGTGATGCCCTAGTACTGGGATTAAAGGAGTGAGTCACCACCACCTGAATCTGTTTCTGCATTTATCTTGTGTAGCCCAGGATGGCCTTGAACACACAGAGTTCCATCTGTCTCCCAAATCCTGAGATTAAAGGTGTGTGCCCTCACTACCTGGCCTCTAGTAGCTTAGTTTTACCCTCTGATCTTCAATTAAGTTTTATTTATTAAAACATAAATGAAATATCACTATAATTCTTTTTCTCATACCAAAGCATTTAAATTTAGCATTTTCTGAGATTAATTATACCACATGATTAGTAGTAACAAAGTTAGAAACACTCATTTTAAAATTATTACCAGAAGTCACAGATAAATTATCCCCAAATTCTGTGTTCTTTAGTGTTTCCACTTCCTATGTCACCAAAATGGTTTAACTGTCTATAGACAAAGTCATTTAATTGTTTTATATTACTCCTTATAACATTTATTATAAGTAATATTTACTTCCTGAAACATGAAATGGTTTGCTAGGCTATATTCATTTACTATATCTTTTCCTTTCATTTCATTTATTTACAAATTTTTCAATTACTATGCCAACTTAATCCTTTGTTGGAGAAGTTAATGAGCAGTAAGTGAAGTAACACTGAGGAATGAGGATCTGGTCAGGACACCCTGTCACACCCCACGAAGTCCTCAGGGGAAAGGATCTGAATACAGACACACACAACCAAAGAAGAATGCGAATAGGAAAGAGAGCTGGGTACATAGAATCTTAGAAGAGAGGTACTTGGTTAGTAATAAGATTCCAAATCTAAGCATCTTTAGCACACCTCCTTTGGGTGCCAGTAGGAACTCACACATCAACCAACATAAACAGTCAACCACTCCCCTCTGATTGCCTGACTGCGCTCCAATTTAATCATTTCACTTGCATCTTTGATTCATGAATGTGCTGGTTCTGCCTCGTGCCCAATCCCCAACAGCCACCCAGACATGCTTGCTGTGTTCCTCTCACCTAGATTTTATGCGATATCCCTGCTTAGGAAACCTCTTCTTGGCTATTTGTACTAGATCCAAACCCACTTTCTCCTGAAGATTGGAGACAATATAGGCAGTTAGGGATGTGGAGGCGTACCATTACAAGAGTGGATTCTACAAATTAAAATTGGTTCCAAATATGGTACCTACCATTATAGTTGTGAAATATTTTACAGGCAATAAAAGTTCCTCTAGGCCTCCATTTTTCACAAGATAATTATAAGGCTCAAATGTGATAATGCATGTTAAACACTAAGAGACATGCCTGATACAACTATGTCCCAGTGACCACAAGCCATTTGACCTACATTCCCCATACCCAATTACTATTAGTATTAGGTCAACCTCAGTAATGCTACTGTTATCTATTTCCTTAACAGATTATGAACTCTATATGGGATAAGAACTTCTGTCTCATTCATTGCTGTATTCTGTGCACCAAGTACAACTTAAGGCACACAAAAGATGACAAGTAATGTGTGTGTGTGTGTGTGTGTGTGTGTGTTTGCACAGAAGAATAAGTGAAACACTGTTAATGCTGTTACCTTCATCATAGCTCTATTCTTCCACTTGAAGAATAAGTTCTGTGTCTTTACAACCCCACTCCCTCATGTCAGGCATATCCTCCACTCACACCCTCAGGGTCTCCACTGCACTAGAGGCTCCCCACCCTCTCTCCCATGCTGAGTTCCACTGTGCACGGCCCTTGAAGATAGTTTACCTGAATGATCTGTTAAAACATCTTCTCTATAACATGATGTTGGCCTTTAGACTAAACTACATGATTCTTATACTTACTGAATCTCTGGACTTGTTTTCAGAACTGTTTGTACTACTGTGTACTTAGGAAATAAGAAATATTCTTCTCTTGGCTTACCACTTGAAAAGAAACATGCTTCTAAAAACGTAGTCTATATTCTATCCCCATCTATAAGTAAGAAAATCAGCAATACAGCAGTCAAAAATAGCTCTGCCTATAAATGTCGTAGATCTAAGGAAAAAATATATCATGGGGCTGGAGCAGTGGTTCAGTGCTTAAGAGTACTTACTGCTCTTGTAGAAAACATGGGTTCAGTGCCCAGCACCCACACAGTCCCTCACAACCACAACCACTTATTAATCCAGTTCCAAATAATCAAATGCCCTCATGTGACTTCTGCTGGTACTGCACACACATGGTTCTCATATATACAACCAGGCATACACATACACATAAAAACTTTTTAAAAATTCTGAAGAGCTGATTTAATTTTATTAGTTTTTAATTTTGTCTTTATAAGAATACAATAACAACCAATGTTAGTAACGACTTAAATTAGTATAGTAATGATCATTTCCCTGTGTGGTTTCTTTGATGTTAAAGAATCTTCTACATTCACAATCCTTTAGCATTGTCTCTGGCATCTAACAGAAAACATTTCATACAAACAAAAGCATTGAACGATACTGGAAGGAGTGATATACAGCAGTCCCTATGAAAGATGATACAGCAGATAATATTGTAAAAAATTTTCACTGGTCCTGTGGTTTCCATATACTAGTATAAATGTTAAATATGTAAAAATGAATAAATCATAATCCATGCTTTCACAAGCACAGGTTAGCAATTTAAAATTTAAGTTAACACATATTTGAAATAAAAATATAATGTTATAAGCTTGCTCTTCACCTTAAAAGTGCTATTCACTTGGCCTGGAAGAAAAGTTGCTAAAGTAATAGAATCTATTGTTTCTATTAAATCTCCTTTAATATGTACATAGGACATATTCAAAAGGACCTTCTGTTAAATCAGTAACTAGGCCTATCAGAATGGTGTCTGTTCTGCCTAGTAAAGCAACACTGTGGGGAGCAGAAGAAGATGTGACTCCCATCTCCATCACTTGCAGAGATCATTGATTCACTATTGAATTTCTCTAAATACCTACAAAATGAAATGAAGATGTCATTCTGGTAGTGCTGGGTGGGGTAAGGAGAAGACAGAAAATACAGTTAGTTGATAGATTTTGTGTGAAAGTTAACTTTTTTAAGAAAAAAATAACAGAAAGCTGATGAGCAAATATAGACACAAAAGAAGAGACAACAGGGAGGAAGGGAAGTAGAAGAAGGCAAAAAAAAGAAGGAGAAAATGAGTAAAGGAAGAGGAAATGTTGCAAGACAATAAGAGAACTGTTGAGTCATGAATGGCATGGAGTGTGGGAAAAATGTCATGTGGCTTCAAAAGCTCACCACCCTTAATGCAGCCTTCTCCAATGTATTGCCTGGTGGTTCCTTGATGTGCTGTCTCTAAGAAAATAGAATGAATTCACTTTATAAACCTTGAGCTGAGACAACATGAGACAGTCCTAGAAACCATCCCTAGTCTTCAAAAAGCTCATCTCAATCCAAATGCTACAACTGTCAAGACATGTAGAAAAGTGGCAGTGAGCCAAGGAATAGCTGTTTTTAGTGTGGTCTCTTCTATCTATATTTTAATAGATTAGGGGAAATTTTTCATGTGTGATTGGCTCATGAGTTCAACAAATATTTAAAGAACACTTGTTCTTTAATTCTGTCCCCTAATATCCTATAGTCTAGTAGAACATACACAAGAATATATACAAAAAATGCCAGTAGTATGATAATGTTGACAAAACTGCATTCTGAATAAAATGGAGATTTCAAAGAGGAGGAATTGAAGTACTCAGAAAAGACCTCCAAAAGAAATTATTTCTTCATTTATTCATCCATGCATTAAGTAAATATATTTTGGTATTTGCTCATGTGTCAAGTATTATTTAAAGTTAGAAACATTTCAATGATCAAGAGAGATGAAAATTATACTCTCTAAAAGAAGAAAATAACAAACATACACGCTTAAGCATATATGGTAACAAATTAGATCATTATAATGTTTTTAATAAATTAAAATAAGTAAGTAAACTAGTGAAGAACAATTTGGAGGTAGACTTGATAACTTCAGACAGCTGGGCAAGAGAGATTTTTTTAAATTTTGAACATTTGAGCTAAAACCTAGAAGCACTCTTGTCAAAAAGAATAAGACCAAGTGCAAAGATCTTGTAGCAAGAATGATGTACATTTAACACAGCATTTAGAAGAAGACTAGAATGAAGGAAAGAGAGAAAGCATGAGAGGGTATTCAGGGGAGAGATCACATGGGAGTTCTCAAGGGAAGAATTCATGTGAACTCAAAACTTATGGGATGCTATTGAAAGGTTCCTAGTTTGTAGGTGATATTTTTAGATATCCGTAGTGACTATGTCAATGAAAGAAAGATTGGCAGAGACCAAGAGAAAAGCTAATTGCAGAATTTAAGAGAATGGTGACAAGTAGGAAATGGTAGCAAAGACTCAGGATTGGACCTACTCAACATATGACTTGGAAATAAAAAGAACAAAGCTCTCTCTCTCTCTCTCTCTCTCTCTCTCTCTCTCTCTCTCTCTCTCTCTCTCTCTCTGTGTGTGTGTGTGTGTGTGTGTGTGTGTGTGTGTGCTGAAATCAGTTGGCCTTGAAAATTTAGAGAAGTAATAAGGAAGAGAGGTAAAGAAGAAAAAAAAAAGAAGAAAGGGGTAGAATAATTGATAGCTACTGGTCACATGCTGTCAGTATTTCTATTTCTCTTAAACATTGTCACAACTTACAGAAAAGGATGCTGTGAGTGCCCTTACTGTCCTCCTCTCTATGGGTGTGTCCGTCTGTCTCAATTTTACCTTTGAAGCAAAAGGTAAAAAGTAAGCGAATTTCCCACAGATTCCCTACTTGGTGATGACAACTCCAGGTCTGGCTTCTTCTCACTCAAAGCTGTGTCATCTCTTGACTTGTGCTCTTTCCCTGGGCCCTAAGAAAGGCTGGGGATGGAACAGGATTTTGAGGTCAGTCAGTCTGACTGAAGACTACAAGTTTAGAGGGAACTCACTAGAAGTTAACCTGCTGCATTCTTTAATAACCCTCTCTGCTTCCAGAATTTCATCAAGGTCACTCGTGAACTTGTTGACTTGTAGAGTCTCTCCAGGCTTTGCCACCTCAACTTGTTAGCATTACCTCGTTGACTTTGTATGAGAATTTTATTATCATCTTGTGCAATACTTTAGAAAATCCCTTGCTCTCTAAGGCTATTGGACTGTGCAGAATTGTGGATGCCCTTTGCACCCCATGTGGGAAATACCTTCAGTCACATCTCCTTCTCCCTGGAGCTTCACTGGTTTCAGAAGCCCTATCCTTGAGGATTCTCCATACCCTCTGATCTCATCAGGTATGCCTGACTTCCAAATTCCTCAGCCCACACCTGAGCTCCAGATGTACTTTCTGGAACAGCTGGATCTACTCAGACAGCTAATGAGCCAATATTTGAAGCTTTTCAGCTAGGTTTCCTGGCCTGCTACAGGAATACCCCAGTTGCTCACAGTGGTCTCACAGCAGCTAAACTCTATTTGAGCCTTACCTTAGCACTCACTACATCCTGAGATTCAGTGGCACACCGCCCGTAGAGAGCTGAGGAAAGACAACCTTCCAGACACGTCCTGGCCCAGGGATGTCTTGGGATACATAAGCTGTACTGAGTAGCTTCCTAAGCAGGTTACAAAGCAAGTTTCTTGTAGTAAAACATAAGACTTTCTATATACACACAGATTAAGGAGAGGCCTGGGATTCGATGGATATTAGCATGTAATACCAAAATGAATAAAAACTAAGTAAGTACTATAACTATATGTATACATTTCACCTTTAAACACAGTTAACAAAGGTGGACTAAAAGATCAATTAAAAAGCATATCATAGTAAGTGGATTAAATATATCTCTACCACAAACTGATACATTAAGAAAATAAAAGTAAACAGAAATATGGATTGAGTAATGGCAATTTAGATATTATATACCATTAGTATGTTCTAAACACTGTTCTAAGTCCTTTACTAGTAATTTGAAACCTGAAAAATACTCTATGAGGAGATACCATCAGAATATACATTCAACAGATAAGGAAGACAGGTTAAACTCACATTTACAGACAAAATTAACTATACAGTAAGTATTAAAAAATATGCAATTATCTCCAGAGCTTGTGTTCTTAACAATTATTATGTCACCTCTCTGTGCAATATAATTAACAAACTATGTTACTTGATCTCTGAGTCACCTGGTGCTCCTCTAAGTAACCTCTCACCCATGCTCCTATAATTAACTTCAACAGATATACTGCTTCACTGTGTTGAATTTTGATTGTTTCTTGATGTCCTTGGTACTATATCTGGGCTGAAAAGACACTTGTTTACTTTTCAGAAAAAGTAATGCACTTTTTAGAAAATTAATGTGTTTTCAAATATAACCAACATGTTTATAAACTAATAATTAGCCAAACTGATTTCTTTGTTGCCTTAATTTCATTTCTGTCTTGAGATAATAGATCTCGAAACTGGGGGGGGGGGGGACAGGTTTATGTTAGCTCTCCGTTCCAGGTTCCAGTCTGTCAAGGTAGGGAAGGCAAGGTATAAGAAACTTGAAACAAATAGTCACATCCATAATCAAGAGCAGCGAAAGAATGAATGTATGTGTGGTGACCCTCAGCTTACCTGCCTTCTCCACTCACACAGTTCAAGATCTTTTGTCTAGGGAATGACGCCACCCACAGTGGACAGGTTCTCCCACCTCAGTCACTGGAAGCCAGACAATTCCCCACAGAATTCCCATGGACCAGCCTGACTGAGACAATCTCTCACTGACACTTTCTTTCCAGGAGATTCAAGATTGTGTTGACAATCAAAACTCGCCATCACACCTAAGAAGTCTCAACTATTTTTTGTTTGTTTGTTTTTTCAGGACAGGGGTTCTCTGTAACTTTGGAACCTATCCTGGCACTAGCTCTTGTAGACCAGGCTGGCCTCGAACTTACAGAGATCTGCCTGCCTCTGCCTCCCGACTATTTTCTAAATGAGTATTGTTTAAAATCTAAAAGCAATATTTTTCAAACAAATATCTATTGAAATAGCAATATTTTAGATAGGAAGTTTAACTTAAATGGCCTAGTTTGTTAAAAATCAAAAATATATTTTTAATATTTTTGTATAACTGAAACCCTGTAGCATTTGATCATTGTCTGCCCATTCCCTCCAGCCCTACTCTTTGTATCTATGAATTTGCCTCTTTAAGTGTTAAAGTATTAAGAAATACTGCATATTTGCAGATATATATATCAGTATTTCTTTTTATGTGCACAGCTTATTTCACTTAACATAATGAAATATTATAGACAATGCTGAAATTATAGATAAGTTGTTTATCATAACAATACAGTTATATGCAAATATAGCATATTATAAACAAGCTATATATAAATAAAATAATACTCCTATTAGAAATAACCTATTAGAAATACTGAATAAAATATGGATGCACAACTGTCTTTTGAATGTGTTGATTTCAAATCCTTGGGACAAATAACCTAGAAGTAAGATTGCTAGAACACATGGTAATTCTGTGGAGCATAGTTTTCATGATGGGCTGGGCTGCTTTTTGCCTACAAATTGTGCAGAAGTTCCTTTTGTTCCATATTTTCACCAAGGCATGTTATCTCTCATCATTTTGATAAAATATCTTTGGTCAGGTGTAAAAAAATCTTACTGTAGTTAATAAACATGCTTATGAGCAGATCATGGAAATAGAGCTATGGTATAAATTATGAACTATTTAGAAGTAAATGATAACACAAATACAGGCGATCGAAATCATTAAGCTACAACTAAAATGGCTCATGAAAATAAGCGTGTTAAAGCTGAAGCCTTACATTGTATTACAATGAGAAAGAAAAATATTGAGTTTTGCAAGTTAAAAAGGAACAACAGAAAAAAAACTAAAGACTGTAGCAGCTAATCAATAAAAACTTTGGGACAAAATTTATAATAGAAAAGAAAAAAATCAGATGATTAAAAAAAAAACTTCACAAAGTTTTCTTAAAACTGAAAAACCAAGCTAAGATGTTCATGAGAATAGAGAAACACAAATAATAATAGAGATAAAAACTAAGACATTATTTAAATGTACTTGCTCATTCCTCCCAAGGTGTTTTATCCTCACTATACTGCAAAGTAATTAATGATTAAATATTATGATTTATTTGAGTTTTGGAGGTATTTTTCACATCAAACCAGTAATGTACATTCCTAATTTTGCTGATGCTTTGTGTGCTAAACAATGTGCATAATTATATCAAATAATATATATATATATATATATATATATATATATATATATATATATCCGTGTGTGTGTGTTGAACTGATTCTCCTTTTATTCACTAATATTAAAATACAATTATTTCTTTTCAGCGTCAAGTCATCTTTGGTTCTTAAGATAAAAGAACCTAGTCACTGCATAAGCTCCTTTTTATATATTGTCTGATTGGCCTGCTATAATTCACTTGTGGATTCGCTCATACAGATTTATGAAGGGCCTTTTCTTCCCGTAGTCTCCTTTATCACACAGCTGACACTGGAGCTATGCTAGCATCATGAAAAGCATTCCTTCTTTTCTATTGCCAAGAAATACCTCTGTAAAACTGTGACTATTTCTCCTTGATTGTGCTTTCCTGAGAAGTCATCTGGGCCTAGGGACTTCTTTGCAGGAAGATATTTTACAACAAAGATCTTTTTTTAATAGGAGAAATTTGGGCATAGGAAACGAATACAGACGCAAGGAAATGTGCAAGGCTGTAAGGCATGGCCTTCGGTGTTATGACAGACTACAGGACATGAAAGATCTTCCTTCCACCAAACAGAAACACTAGACAAAATATAAATTTTTCTTTTTAATCAATAGCCAAGTTTGATGGTAAGAATAAAGGGAAATCTCCCAGATGCCAGAAATAATAAGGGAACTCAAGCCAGAAATAAACACCAGTTGTTACCATGGCAGCACAAAAACCTGATACAAGACTTGGCTACTAATGTTTTAATGTCCACATGGGTACAGTTTTTATGGTCACAGCCTCTTGGGGTCAGAGAGCTATTATAGAGCTATCCTTTTAAGACTGAACCTTACCGATAAAATAGGGATCAGCAGAAATTCCTCCTACTAGCCCACAAAATTGGCAAAAAAACTTGGCACCTGCCCAAGTCTTTAAAGAAAAACAAAATCTCCTCAGCAAAACTGAAATCCTGTGTGCTGCATGAGTCATTATCCAAAACAATTAGCCGACAAACTAATTTTAGGATGCCTTCAAAAGCAAATGCAACCCTGTCTGTAAACTGTATTATAGGACAGCGGTTCAGTGAACCATCCAGGGTGCGCTAATTCCTTGATAAGATTGCATTTATAGTCAACACTTAGCAGCCATTCAAGGAAATAGCACACAGGGAGGGACAGCCAACGTACCCAACAACTGGGAGAATCAGCGCCTATTGTGAAAAAGCAAAAACAACAGAGCAATATGAAATAGACTATACTATTGATTAGCATGTGATAAAAAAAACAAAGATGTGAAAAGCAAAAGAAGCATAGAAATAAAGAACAATGGTTATAGAAACTGAAAACTCAGTGGGTGACTCGGAGGAAAGATGAGAGGGAGCTGAAGAGATGGCAGCTAATAATGCTGACTGCCATTCCCAGTACCCAATTTGTCAGGCTCACAAGTGCCTGCAACTCCAGCTCCAGGGGATCCAGTACCCTCTTCTGGCTTCTACAGATACCTGCATGCATATGGCACACACACACATACACACACACACACGCACACACACACACACACGCATAAAACTAAATCTTTAAGAGAAAAAAATGGACAGAATTAAACAAAGTGTAAGAAAATTTTAAAGAAATCACCCAGAATCTAGCAAAAGGGAAAAGGAAGAAGAAAAGGGGAAAAATACTACAGAAAGATAAAGAAACTTAGAAAATAAAATAACAATATCCAAAAGCAACAAAATTTTATACTGGGGGCATCACAAAGAAACAGGAAAGGAAATATTTAGAAGATAAGAATTGTCTGGAATTAGAGATGCAAGTCCGTGATAGAATTCTTGCCTAGCGTGTACGCATATGCAAGAAAGACCTTGGGTTCCATCTCTGGTACCACCAAAAAGAAGAAAGAGAACCTCAAGAATTATTTTAACAAATTAAAAAGTACATTTTGTTGCTAACTGAATCAAAAATTTCCCAAAATTAGTAATTATATTAACAGAAAACAAACATTTAAAATGTTTTCTTTTCTAAACAGGTTAAAAATTAAAGCAAATAAATCAACATCTTGCTCAAATTGCTGCTTTAGAAAGAGTAGGCATTTTATGGAGGGCAGTGACAAGTCGTTGACAAGCACAGTGAATCGTGGGTAATCGGGCACAGCAAGTAATAGATACATTTCCAAATGTTATGCCCTGGCAGAAACTCCTACCTGAGCGACATAGGAAGGAGAAATAAGACAACACTAAGCTGCCTGTTAAGGTCCAGACAGCAAAACAAAACAAAACCACAAAAGTCATCACAAAATAACCTTAAATGACTTAAATACATGGTCCAAATATATTTGAATTCACAAAGCACAATGTTGGGGATTTTCTTTTCATTTGCGGCAAATCTACATAATATGAGAATTTTATGAAAATTTAGGAAGACAAAGCAGGAAAAATAAAATCAAGTCTATGTCTACACACAGAGAAGCTGCAAAAAAAAACATGAAGATAAAGAAACAAACAAATAACAGTAGAGAAACTGTACCTTATCTTAAAAGGAATAATCATATTAGCCTGAGGAAAGACAAGAAAAAAGTTTTAAAACAAGTATGTGAAGTCCAGCATTCTACAGCTAACTGTGCTGTATGAAGTGTTTGCTGCATGCCGTGTGGAGTGGTCACAATTAAAAAGACTAAAAGTGTCAAGTCATGTGAGATATGAAACCACTAAAATACCTGAAAAATTACTGACAGAAGTATTCAGTGGTACAACCACTTTGGAGCATAATTCAATGGTTTCTTATACAGTTAAACATTCCTTTAACTCAGGAGTAAAGAAAAGTCCATGCCACACCCCTGGGTGAATGCGCAAGGCAATTCCATCCTTAACAATTGCAAACTGGAAACAACCAACTACCCATTAACAGCAAGTGAATGAATAAGGAAATTGTGACCTTTAAGAACTACCCAGAAAGAAAAGAAACTACCAATGCATGCATGCAAAAACAAACAAACAAAAAAAGATGAGTTTGAAACTCATCATTCCAAGTAAAAGAAGCTTAGAGTGGGGTGGGGTTGGGGTCAGAGCATTAACAAGGAGGATTGACTGAGAGAGAAGCTGTAGAAAGGCCTAACAAAAAAGATATGTACTTTGTTGTTGCAGAGATCTGTCAAACTCATCAAATATGTCACTTAAAATTTGTGGACTTTATTTTTATTGTATGTAATTTGCTGGAGAAAAGCGGGCTTTTAAAAAGCAATGACTCTGAATGTATACATTAATATAAATGTTAATATATTATATAAGAGAATTTTTTAAAAGAATTAAGGCACTATTCAAAATTATCAAATAAAAACGAAAGCGATTTCCTACTTGTACCTGGGCTGCTTTCTGCTACTTAACTAAAATACAAAATATTAATAAAATCATTTTCATTAACATTTATTGAGAGCCCCAGGAAACAAAGTCATAAAATCTTGATTAAATCAACTTAGGTGAAGAAAGGGTTTATTTGGTTTGCAGGCTGAGACACTGGGTCAGGAACTCAATCAAGCAGGAACCTAGAGCAGAAACTGAAGCAGAGACCATGGAGAAAGGCTGCTCGCCACCTTGGCCCCTCTGACTTGCTCAGGTACCTTTCTTAGACAATCCAGGGTCACCTGCCCAAGGACAGCACCCACAGTGGGTTGGGCCCTCTCTCATCACTTAGCAATTAGGAAATTGCTCCCCAGACATATACCCACAGTCCAGTCCGATGGAGGCAATCTCCCTCAGTTGAGGTTCCCTCTTCCCGGGCGCGTCAAGTTGACACTTAAGCTATGTCACTATTAACATGCCATTCCTAGTTTTAAAAAGTCTCCTAAAGAAAGAGAGAGATGGCTCAGTAGTTGAGAGCACTTCCTGTTCTTGCAGAAGACCAGAGCACTGATAAAAACAACTAATGCATTTAGAAAGAAAATTTCATTTTCCTTAACTATTTGTTGAGTGCCCTCGGAAACAAAGTCATATAAACTAAATGCTTGCCTCCACGTAGTGTCCATTTCGTGAAGTACAACATAAACAAACAGATTCATTTCGTCTCTAACATAACTGGGGAAACCGTTGGACTGGGTGGTCAAAGAAGGCTTCTTTGAGGAGGTGACATAAGCCATAACCCACAGAAAATAATGGCAGATGCCACATGGGCACGTGAGGAGGAGGAGAAGATCAAGAGGGGGGGGGGGACTAGAGCAAACTGTGCCTGGCAAGTGAGAACAATAAGGAAGCCATCTGCTAGAAGGGAAATGAAAAGACCATCAGAATGGAGAGCTGGAAACCTGCCTTTGGATTTAAAAGGATCCTTCTGGCAGCTCTGGGGAGAATACTGGAGGGACCAGTTAAAGTGTCTCAGGCTACAGGACATCAAAAGGCATGAAAAGTAGCCAAGTTATCTCACAAACTAAGCCAAGAGATTTTGTGGAGGGATTATATGCGGCGGGGTGTGAAGAAAGAGAAGTCCTGGGTAACTCGAAGGGCTTTGCCCAAGTGACTAAGAAAATCCTGGTGCATGAACTGAGATGGGAACACTGGAGAAGACAGGAAACACACGTGGGGTTAAAAGGAGGTGCTGGTAATTGTGAGATGCCTGCTAAGTGCCTAATTGTGAGATACCCACTGGGTGCCTTATGGAAGTTTAGGTAATTGTGAGATGCCTACTGAATGCTTTATAGAGATTTAGGTATTTGTGAAATGCCTACTGGGTACCTTATGGAGATTTAGGTAATTATGAGATGACTACTAGGTGCCTTTTGGAGATTTAGGTGAGATACCTATTGAGTGCCTAATTGTGAGATGCCTACTGGGCACCTTGTGGAGATTTAGGTAACTGTGAGATGCCTACTGGGTGTCTTATGGGGGTTTAGGCAGAGAGCACCTTCCTCCTGTCTCGTTGTGTTAGTGCTGACCAGCATCTCTTAGTGTTTGCTGTTTAGATTTCCCAAAACTGTCATTCAGTCCACTTTTGCAATCATGGGGCTAATTTTACCTTCACCAATTCTGCCCAGAGAATTCCCTTTCTAAGCAAATTTAAGCTAATATTTAGAGAATGTTTATTACATTAAGTTCTTTTCACAACTACAGTCTCTTTTAAACCTAAGCATCCCCATTTCTGGAAGAAATTTAAAATGGGAGATGACTAGGTATATCTATTCCTAACTCCACATGCACCGACATCCGACTGGTCTGAACTGGCTTTGTAGGAGTACTAAACTATGGAAATTGGCAAATGCTACAAATAGAGGGTGCGTCTCCCATCCTCAGCTCAGAGTCCATAGTTTAGCTTCATCACCACACCACTGATGTGTTTTGTACAGGCAGGAACACCACACCCATGTTTTGTACAGGAAGCTGAGACCCTAGGAGACATATGACCTGCATAGTTATACAGCCAGGTCACCTGGGTCTCCACCTTATTGAGCATCCCCTTGCTAGCACTCTGTTGAGTCCTTATTCTTCAGCAAAGAATTTTGCTTGTATTTCTTCTAGTCCTAAGATGATTCTATGAGGAAAGTTCTCCTTTTTAATGCTAGCCTACTAAGGTTTTGAGAAATGAGTAAATTGCCAATTTGTAATGCATATGTAATTACATTAATTACTGCTCAATATTGCCCTGTCTGACATTCAGACCCATCCATTCCAAGCCTATGTCATTCTAGTTTTACTAAAATCTATTTATCAAGGTAAGTCAAATAAACTATTAATTTTCCTTATATCGTATAAGAAATAAAAAGTAGTGAAGTTGTTATGGGCAAAGTAGATATAATAAATATATAGAAGCATTTCAACATTAAGAAATACCCTTTGCTAATACTCCAGGGTGATTCCTTAGGGACATAAATTGTGGGGAATCCTTAAGTAGAGGAGACTGTGAGACTTTCTCTCAGATGTGGCTAAGGAGAAAACTTCAAGGCAAAAAATGTAAGGACCTGATCAAGGCAGCAATGTGAATATACACCTAAGAAGAGCAGGAGGGGGCCTCTGGGGACCAGGAAGACAATGGAACTGAGGTTTCCTATGTGCTCTGGCAAGGGACTGTGAAACAGAAATAACAAACTAAACAAAAGGCAAAGCAGATTCTACTTTGAATCTCAAAAATGTACTTCCCAGCATAGTACAGTTTTGTGCTTAGAAATTTGTTCTGTAATGCTAGGTGACATGATGTGTTTTCTGGACCTCCTACCTGGTAACAAACATATTAAAGATTGGGTGGCATGTCCCATGTCTGTAGCTACCCAGCACCCAAAGGCTCATCTAAGTAGCCTCTCCCTGCAGATCTCGGTAAGAGCAGCTATGGGCCACCCTGAGGCCTTGTCGGTGGCAATCTGCCTTCCAGCCTTGAAACATCAGGGAATCCTCCTACCTATTGTAAAACAGTGTTCAAAGGAAGTTCTCCAAGATGTGGAGAACTAATGCAAAAACAAAACACGAGCAAAAAAATTCCAATTAGTGTGTTTGGAGTTTCCAAGAAAGAGATCTGGGGTTATACAAACTCAAAATACTCTGGGGGCCTACACACAATTCCCAGAACGCCTAGCCCCTATACCACTTTCACCATTTCAAAATTAAATTTCTAAAATTTGTTTATAAAAGATCAAAAAGTGTTTTATTAAATGCCAAGGTTTACAAGTAAAATCATCACAGCCTTCTTAATGAAAATTATTTCAAGGGTTTAAGCAATCCTGTGCTCATGATTACTGTTTCCCTCCACAGCTGCCAATCAGGACTCTGCTCATATCCAAAAAGGGATCAGAGACTAGAGGCCAAGATGCCTTCTGATACCAACATTTGTTTAAGGGATGTATAGAACAAACTGAGTGTCACTAGAAAAAAAACACATTGAGGTACTTTAAATTTTTAATGTTAATTGATGGATAATCTGCTAAAGGTGGAACTGTGTCCTCCAAAAAGTCCTGTGCTGAAATCCTTCTGAATTGACTATATTGACATTCCAAGTTTGACCGTATTTGGAAATAAGGTCATTGCATAAATAGTTGGTTATAATGACATCATACTTGAGTATGGTGGGCCACTAATCCAGTACGACTAGTTAGTGTCCTCCTTCAAAAAAAAAACAAAAAAAAAGAAGTGGGAGAGATGGGATTGACACAGAACACAGAAAGAATATCACATGAAGATGAAGGCAGAGGTCTGGCTACTGAATCTACAAACTAAGGACTAAGGACTATTTAAGATTGCCAGAAACCACAAGAAGTTAGGGAGAGACATGGCCCAGACTTCACACAATGTTCAGAAGTAAACAACCCTACTAACCCCTTAGTTTGGAATATTGTTCTTCCAGCCTTCAGCACCATGGTGGTAAATTTGCATTTTTTCAAGTCACCAAGTCAGGTGACTGTTACAATCTCTCTAGGAAACAACTTTGCCCTGTCTTCTTGAGCATATCTTTTCTTCACACATTTATCTAAACAAAACATGAAGAAAAAAAAAGCTTGTCAAAATCTGCTTCTGCTTCTCTTCAAAAAACATAGCATAGTTTGTGAGGTCATATAAGCTTTAGTTACTTGGAATGTAAAATAAAGAGCTGCCATTTTACCCACAAAGACACAGAAAAGAATCCATGACACAGAACCCCACATCCTGTATCCTCGTGTACCACTAGTCTGTAACTTTGCCTGTCTGTGCTCTGCTTCTCTCTTCTTGTACTGAATTAAAGGTCTTTACCTGCCAACAACTGATCCTTCTTTGCAATCTATCTCTTCTCACTTCTTTGAAGTTCTGGTTCCACGCGCTGCCTAGTCTCTCTGGTGTCATTTGCAATGCTTTTTAATCATGTGGGTAAGTTTTCAACTGTACTTAACTGTTCTTTCCTTTTTACCATCTGAAATCAAAACATCTTTACACAACCCCATGATCCAATACCCAACAACTGCTGGGAATTTACTGTGTGTAAGAAACTTTGGACATCTATTATAGTTAGCCCTCACATAAACCTTAAAAGGCACATCAGATTGAGGACAAAGATGGTAATATAGCAAACCATTGGAGGAGTCAAGCTTCTGAGCTAGAAATCAAGCTCAGAGCCTGCTCTACCTACTGTGTCATGTCTGATAAAAAAGCAAAGAAAACCATCCCATGAATCATAATCTCAGAGAACCTAGACAACAATGAAGACCCTAAGAGAGACATACATAGATCTAATCTACATGGGAAGTAGAAAAAAACAAGATCTCCTGAGTAAATTGGGAGCATGGGAATCTTGGGAGAGGGTGGGAGGGAGGGAGAGAGGGAGGGAGGGAGGGAGGGAGGGAGGGAGGGAGGGAGGGAGGGAGGGAGGGAGGGAGGGGAGCAGAGAAAAATATAGAGCTCAATAAAAATAATAATAATAATAAAAGAAACACCTATACTCACTAGATTCGTTCTCTTACCTTCTGGATCCACGAGTCCAATGAGATGTCTTTAAAAAATAGCCTTAACATTATTTGACCTTTACCTTCCTGGATAATGAATAACAATAATAATAATTTCATAAATGTTAAGAGTTGAAAGCTTGCTTACAACCTCTGATCTTGGTGCTTACTATTTTCATGGGCTTTTTTGGAGTCCCCTATGAGCTTGCTTTCTTCTGCTCTCTCAATGTTTGCATACCCCACAGCCCCATCCAGTTTTTTTTCTCAGTCTGCACTCTCCTTGGGTGATCTCACTTATTCCGATGGCTTCCACTGTCATCTGCACAAGCTTCAAGTGGCTAGAACAGCAACTTGGCGCATCCAGCTAACACTGACAGCTAGGAATGCTGGGAGTGATACCTGGAGACAGACAGGCCACCCAAACAGACCCAACAGGAAAACATGGACTGTGATGAATTCGCCATCACTGACTAGTATCTGGCTCTCTGATTTTAAAAACTCAGAAACTTGAGCATGACACTGTCACAATGTTTTAAACAAGGGAGGCTGATGTATACAACTGGTATGCCAAAATATGAGTTACCCACAAAGAATATGACTGTCTGCTGAACCTGATGTATGTGTCCGTCTGACCGGAGCATTCTCTCCCCATAAAGAATGACATGAGGTTACTTTATCAGAGAACTGTTTAAATGGTACATCCAGAACAAGGACAGTTCATTGTATGGCACTAATGTGCAATGACATCATTTCATAGTTATAAGGAAAAACAGTCCATCACCACAGTGGAATCCCGGTCACTCAAGTGTAAAATAAATTAATACACTGAATTTATCTTATAACCAAGTTAGAACTTGGTTGGACACTGCTCAAATATGTTTCTGTAATGAGTTTTCATTGCTGACCCATGAACTTCTTTCTGGTCGATGTTCGTTTTAGACAAGTGAATCTATGAAGAGCTTGCTATCAAGACTCACTACCCTAGGAATGACATTGTCTTTGGGAGGAAACATTGCATCGTATCTCCTCTCTCCTACGGCGTGGAATTTTAGTAGGTAATTATATTTATTTTTCCTATATTCACAGGACCAACTCAAGTCAATTGTGCTTCCTTAATAACTCAAAAATCTATCCTTTTCTCCTGGTACCCAGGTCTCCTCATGGGGCCCTCAGGATTTCCTCTGAATTTCTAACATGGCCTCATTTCTCATCTCCCAGCTCTGAAGACTGCCTTACTCTACTATGCCAAGAGATAAAGTTCTAAATTGGAAACGCAGCGATGCCATGATAATCCTTGCAACCCTTCCAGCTCCCAAGAGCTTTCATCGTGAAATCCAATACCTTTAATACGTTTTGATTAAGCTGCTTGTATTCATGAACTTCCTCAGATTTCAGCCCAGATGACACTTCTTCCAGAAAACCTTCGCTAGCCAACCCTGCTTGAATTCACTAGAGTAGAATACTTTGCATTTCGTTCCACTACAGAATTTGCTTTAGTATATTATATCATCATTTCCCTTGCACCCCTCCCCATTAACCATAAGCCTCTTCGGAGTTTGTCTCACTGTTTTTGAATCAACACGCCTACCATGATCCTTGATATTAGTAAGCAATGACAAGCTTGTTGGCTAGGGAATGAGTAACAATAGAAAGGCTGATAACAGAGTATTTCTAGTCCTTTGCAGCTTTCTCTGTGATGATGTTAGTGGTGTGGGACCAGGGGAACGATGCAACAAAGAGCTCATGTGTCTCAAACATTCAGTTTAACAGAACGGAGCTGAGGCAGGGCTGGTTTGAATTGTCCTTTGCCTGTATGTTGACTTGTAGTCAAGTCATCAAGCAGACATCCCTTGGTTCTCTCCTCTTACTATATAAACACTGCTCAGCTTCTCCTGCAACTTCATTTTCTCCTTCAGCTTTTACAAAGCAATGTGGCTTTGAGCCATTCATTTTATAGTACATTTTATTGTGAAAATTGGGTATTTGAAAATTACATCTGTTTACATATTTACGAGGGGTGAGACGTGGTGTATGTGTGGAGGTCAGAGGACCGCATTCAGGAGTTGGTCGTCTCATTCTACCATGTAGGGCCTGGGGCTTGAACTCACATTAGGCTTAGCAGCAAATGCCTTAACTTGCTGAGCCATCTTGTCGACCCTCTGTAGTGCTTCTAAAACATTTACACAAGTACTGCTTTATTTAACCAAGATAATGTCACTAGGATGAAGAGAGCTGACATAGTGCACTTTGATACGGGGCCAGTGTCAGAAAATCCTAGCAGAGCTCACCATAAGTGACAGAACTGAAGTTTCAAACCCTGTAGACTTGTGAAAATAAAAACATGGTGTGGATCTTTTGTTTGTGCAGTGCTCCTTGGAAATCAGTTTCTTTGCTCTGACACTCCATCAGTAGGTCCAGCAGGAATTGGAGAGTGATCAGGCTGCCTGAGGCCATGTCGCTGAGACATTCCACATGACAGACACACACACCCCAGCCTAATCAATTGCGTATGCAAGCATTCAATAACTACCCAAGAATCAAATGCTTTCTAGATCACAATATTCCTTCTCTTGTAAAGCTTACAAGAGAGCTATGTTATCATTGAAAGACTTAACTGACAAGTAAATATGCTGCAAGTTTTGGTCCCATTAGGAACGCGATTTAAAAATAGACTCACAGATGTGAAAGGCGACTTTTAAACACTCATAGAAGCACTTGCTTCCTTGGCTAGGCTAAAAGTACACAGAGAAATCGTCTGTTCTTTACATTCATCTATTCATCCATGCATCCATTGAAGAAATATTTCCCAAGTATCTGTTGAGTTGCTGGGCCTATGGGATAAATGAAGCACTTAGGCGGAAAACACCAAAAATTATGTTTTGATCAGGAACAAATCAAATAAAGCCCAATTCTGTTTTATTAGCAAGAAAGTTAAAGATTTGTTCTCAGATTTAACCACAAACAAAAATAAAATACTGTCATTCTGTGGTAACCTGAGCAAATCCTTTGCTTATCAAAGTCTAGTCTCTGTTATCATTTTATCTTATCCTTTCCATTGTTTTAGATTTTAAATATGTATATACATGTGTCTCTGTGTGGGTATGAGCCCATTCACGCTGGTGCGCAGAGAGGCCAGACGATGGTTTCAGATCCCCTGGAGATGGTATTACAGGCAGGTTGTGAGCCGCCAGACAGAGAGTGCTGGGAACTGAACCCAGATCCTCTGTGAGAGAAGTAGGAACTCTTAACCTTTGGGCAATCTCTCCAGCCCCAGGCTCTTTTATCTTCTTGGAGGGAGCTTTCATTGTGTATAAGAAAAGCATCTCTCCTTATCTTAACACTATCCACTGAAGCAGTGTCCATTACCTCAGCTTAAAACATTTTATTCTGAGAAACAAATTGCCATTGTTCACTCAAAGCCCCTCACTCTGGGGCTAAAGAGTGGAGATTAGAAACAGAAGACTTGTCTTCAGTGACCAGAACTGAAGAGGGAAAAAAAAAAACTCACTTAACTGTTAGTGCAATTTCCTCAGTTCCTCAGATCTATCTCTCCCGTGTGTGTGTGTGTGTGTGTGTGTGTGTGTGTGTGTGTGTGTGTGTGTGTGGTGTGTGTATGTGTGTGTGTTTCTCCTAACCTTCATGAAAATCCTTGCCCTGGACAATGTGTTAGAGGCTGGCTGCTTCTTGTTTTCCTATACTCACTGAAATGGAAACTGTTCAACTTTTGGTTCAGTTCATGTAAGAGCAGCTAAATTTTTAGGGTCTTAATGTATGTTATCTTTCCTTCGAAGAATCTTCCTGCTCATTATGGTTTAGAGTAGTTCTGCTACTCGCCAGAAAAATATTCTAAGAATCTTACAAAAGTCCTGGGGTGTTGTCATAACACTTCACAGGTCTGACCAAACCATGCAAAGTCATTGAAGGTTTATAGGTTTTATTAACATGAAACTCTTAAATATGAGACATGCAGTGTTGGTATTTCTGCTAATGAATCAAATCCTTTCTATTTCCAGTCTCTTTAAACTCACTTACCTTTCACTGTGTTATGACAAAAAATTATAGTCAAACTCATTGTCTGGTAATGACAATGCATTAATTTTATAGACAGCAAAACAGGGGTCTGTCAAGACTATTAAACAATCTGCTTCAATGAGAAGAATAAGAAAGGGCACATAAGTTTTCTATTACCAAATGGATGTTCATTCTACTGTATGACATTTACATTTAAAAAAAATACAGTTGAATATTTATCTCAACTAGACTCAAATCTAGCTCATGAATAAGGCAACCACCCCAGTAGTTGGACACAGAAATACAGTTACAAAGATTTTCAATTTCTCTTCTCCATTCTCTTAGTTCTCTGCAAACAGGCTTTCATCACTTCACTTCACTGGAATAGTCTTCTTGGATCGTCAATGGCTTCCACGTTGCTAAGCTCCTGTCAGTTCACCGGTCTGCTTCCCTAAGACACAGTTTCTTGGGCCTCTCTGCCTCAAGTTTTCCTGGGTGCTTTGCTGGTTATCTGTCACCTCTTCAGTCAAGCTTCTCTGCAACTGATGTTGAGACCTCAGACCTTCTCTCTTCCCCATGCACAATCAGTCCCTCAATCATTTCAAATAAACACCATCTTCATGTATGCCTTTGGGTCTGAAATTCATATCTCTCAGTCTGCCTTTTCCCCTTGAACTCGAATGTCATATATATTATATGACTGTCTTCTTCCATCTCCACCAATATCAAAAGGCATCTCAAGTTTACACAGGTTCAAAAACGAAAACCTCATCCTCCTACCACTTCTGAAACCTCTCTCTCTCTCTCTCTCTCTCTCTCTCTCTCTCTCTCTCTCTCTCTCTCTCTCCCTCCCTCCCTCTTATTTTGCTCCATCTCAGAACTCTCCACCTGCCACATGTCTATTTGCTCAAGCCAAGTTCTCAGAACCCATTTCATCTTCTGTTTTAATCCTTGTAATTCACATCCAGTGACTCATCAAGTCTTCTTGGTTTCCTACTCAAAATATAAACAAACACTGTTTCTCAAAACACCAGTAGCTATCGACTGCACACAAGGAATTCACATTCTTCTACTGACCCATTTCTACTCTTTATCTGCTTTCCATTACTACCTAATGATAGAATGATGCTGAAGGCATGTTTGCCAGATTGTGTTGCTGGTTCATTTAGAACTCTGTAGTTGAGAGTTGAAGAGAAGGCTCAGTGGTTAAGAACACTGGCTGCTCTTCCAGAGGACAGGGGTTTGATTCCCAGCACACGCATATCAGCTCACAACCATCTATACCTCCAGTTCCAGAGAATTCAATGCCCTGCAGATAGTGGACATGGAGACAAAACACCCATATCCATAAATTTTAATAAATAAAACTCTAAAGCCTCTCTCCACATCGTTCACAGTAAAAACCAAAGCTTAGGGGGGACGATGAGTTCTTTCCTGAACTCGTCAGGCCTCATTTGCCAATTCCCCTCTATCACTTTCTGTGACAAAGACACTCAGTTGCCTCACTGCCATTAAAAATGTCAAGATACTCTCATTACAAGAATGTTTTTACTGATTGCTTATCTGCCTATAAAAGATATGTATAATGTTCCCTCCTTCAAGACTTTATCAAAATAAAATCTCTTCTTTTGGAGGGACCCCACCACTATATTTAAAATTCTAACACCCTCACATCCACCCTGAGCACCGCATGCCCTTTTATTGCTTTTTGTTTTCTCCATAGCAACCATAGGCATCAAATGCCTTTGTGCATTTTAATCACATCCTTTATCACCAGTGTTATCCTTTCCACAATAGAACAAGGTCTATAATGGCAGGAGCCCTCTCTTTGGTGTTACTTTCTTTTGGCTACTCAGTGCATTAAGCAATGCCTGAAACAGAGTGAGCAAGTGAGCAAGGAATGCAGACCAGTAGCAGATATTCCAGAGGGTGAAATGTAATTGTCCAAGAGAAGAAGGGGATGCCCGACTCATTAAAGCACACTGCCCACTCTCACTCCTCCTGTCTCACAGAGGAAGGGGGAAATAAGACACCGGGTGACCAGAGGGCCTTCACCCAGGAAAGGTCATCAGCTCTCCCCAGTTCTTTCAGAGGAAAACAGGAGTGAAATCTGGGTAGTATTAAAAGCAGCAAAAATCAATACATAGTCTAATAACTGATAACATGTTGATGAAGCTATGAAGAAATTGGATCTCACCCATCAGCCAGTGGGATCATAAAATGTCATAACTGCTTTGGACAGTAGCTTGCCCACCCCCTCAGCAATTAAACATATAGTTTTCATGACCCAGAGGTCCTATGTCTAAATAATACACTCAGAAGAAAGGAAAACATGTCTACACAGAAATGTATATGTGGGTATTCATAAGTTGATGGAGGAAGGTCATTGGCTAATAAAGAAACTTCTTTGGCCCATTTCATTGGTTAGAAGATAGGTGGGAGGAGTAAACAGAACAAAACGCTGGGAGGAAGAGGAAGTGAGGTCAGACTCCACAGCTCTCCTCTCGAGAGCAGACGCCTCAGAGAGAGACGCCATGCCCAGCTCCCGGGCAGACACACGTGATGAAGCTCCAACCTAGAATCTTCCCGGTAAGACCGGTGCTCACAGATTATTAGAGATGGGTTGATCGGGATATCAGAATTAGCCAGTAAGGGCAAGAGCTAAAGGGCCAAGCAGTGTTTAAAAGAATACAGTGTCCGTGTAATTATTTCGGGGCATAAGCTAGCCGAGCTGGCGGCTGGGGTGTTGGGGACGCAGCCCTGACGCCTTATTACTACAATAAGTTATCCACAAAAGAGTAGGGAATATCTAAATCTCCATTGTGGACCAGTGCATACTGTATAAGTTGTATATTATACTACAGAATATAATTTGGTTGTAGAAAGAAATGATGAGCTGTCACATGCTTCGATACGAATAAACTTTGAAAGCATTATGCTGACCTAAGGAATCCAGTCACAGAAGATCATATAGGATTATAAACAATATCTATAATGTATAAATCCAGAACAGGAGAACCAGAGAGATAGAAAGGTGGATTATGTGGAAAAAGAAAACTTTAATCAGTGGCTAGGAAATTGCCAACTAAATGGCATAGGACAATTTTTTGGTGGGGGGGGGTCAAGACATGGTTTCTCTGTGTAGGCTTGGCTGTCCTGGAACTCTCCCTGTAGAGCAGGCTGGCCTTGAACTCAGAGATCCTTCTGCCTCTGCCTCCCAAGTGCTGGGATTAAAGATATGTGTTACCACTGCCCGGCGGTAAACAACTTCTTTGAGGGTAAGGAAAATATTTTAAAATCAACTGATGACAGTGTCACCTATCTGTGAACATGATAGAAATCATTAAGTTATACATGACAAAGGTAAAGAAAGTACCTCTCAACAAAGCTTTTTTTAGCTCACAGCAGACAGGTATCCCAGTGCATACCTGGAATCCCAGCACCAAGAACCAGATGTAGAAGGATCACCCACAAGTTCAAGACCAGCCTCGCCTACATCATGAATTCCAGGTCAACCAGGGCTACATAAAAGACCATGTCTCAAAAGCAAATTAATTAATTAAAATTAATACCGGAAGCATGTCTTTGGAGATTAAAAGACTCCTTCAATGTGGTTAATTATCATTAAAAGGCTGGCTTCTGCCTCCATGAACTGAGGCATTCCAGGGAAGCTATATCCCTTCCCCCAAGCACATCTGATGTTACTGGATCTTTCCTGCCCTTTCCTGCATAAATACCTTCATAAATACCTTCTAATGAGCTTTATCACCACACTGGCCAGGACTGGGATCTATGTTTCCCATGTATTTTCAAACTATCGCCACCTGGAGGCACGCAGCTTTCCCTGAATTGTTACATGGACCCACAGACTAATCATCTTCAAAGACTTAAAGCCTCAGACCATGTCCCCAAATTCGCCCATTATTTAATCTAGCTACACGGGGTGGTCGATATCAACAGAGCAAGCACTGAGGTCTCTAGTGTCATCACTTAGGTCAGTACTATATGTTATTTCTCTCCACATTAGTTGCTTCATTCAACTGTACAAAAAGGCATTAGATACTACAAAAATAATAGCCACATGCAAAGTAGAGAATCACAAAATGTCACAACTAGAAGTGTCCTTAGGTATGTTCAAATCCAGATCTCTCACTTTGATATTGAAACCGAGCTTCAAAAAAGGAAAACTGATATTTCCCTAATGTCAGTAAGATAATCAATCCCCATTCAAGGTCCTATCATTACATCCTGATCATCAACTGAAAGAGAAACAAAATTTCTCAATGAACACGTGCACGCACACGTACACACACAAAAAGGAAATCAGGAAAATTACACAATGGCAATAATCTGCTAAAGCGAATTTGAAGTTTAGATACTCTTGGATAATATAAACTATTGACAGTTCTCCACTTTTAATCATAATGGAAATAAATTAATATGGATATTGAGTTATAAACACAATTTTATTAAACAAGTTTAGACTACTAATTATTTTCTCAATTTAATTCAATAAAGCTCTAATTTTATTAGTCATCTGCAATTAACATTCCAAGTTTTCCCCCACTTTGAATTCCGATTGCTAAACTATAGGAAAATCAGCTACAACAGTGTGCAGACCTTCTCACTGCATAACAGTTGGGAGGCAGCACACATCCTACAGTTTGTTACAAAATGTTTCCACATCACTCCAAACTATGATAGTTCAGCTTCCATTTATGCAATGAAACATATTTTATATGTTTCTCGGCAACATAAAGTCACAATGTCTTTCGGATGGAGGCAAACAAATTAGCAAAATTAGTTTTTACTTTATATTTGAGCCAACTTCAGACTCATCCCTATATAAGACATATATTTAGGCTATTCCAAAATAACAAAAAACCTTGGACTGCATCCTTAGTGGCATCTTATAAATTGAAACATCCTGACCCTTGAGGTGTCTTACTGAGACAGTAGACACAACAAAGGACCATCTTACTCTGGATTCAAATGATAAAGCAGGTTGAATCAATGTCGAAATGCATGTGTGTGCTACAGGAGAGATGGTTTAATGTGTGGTCATTGAAGAACAAGACAATTCCAGAAAGTTCTAGCTCCCTCTCAGTTTATCCCAATGAGAACTATACCACATTTAATAACTAGTAGTAATTAGGGTTTTAATATGTTTGGCAACTGCACAAGGAAGAGAAAAGAACTGAGATCTTCAACATCATGCTCTCATTGTGAAAGAGGCTATGCCAAAGTCTAGTGTAGAGAGCATTTCAAAGGCGAGGGGCGGGGGATGTGGGAGAGCAGTGGGGGAGGGCTTTTAAGAAACCACTGTTTTATTTCTTCCACTGAGCAGCTATTTGCAGTAATGAAACTCAGGTGGACACAAGACGGCAAGCCTCGGGGCTCCCCCTGTAATGCTACCCTAGACAATGACAACGGGGACTCCTAGGAGCCTCACAGAGAGGTGCTGCTTTAGAAAGAAACTGGAAAAAGTAAATAGGATCACATTACAGTGCAGCAGCAGAAACCCACAGCCCCAGGGCACAACATAAAGTTATTTTTCGCCAACTACCTTTCAAGAGCACAGACATAGCAAATTGCACGCATTTGTACCGCCCGAGACACGGACATACTGTTTACAGACATCTGTGAACCTCACTAATGATGACCCGGTGCAAAGATGAATAGATCCAGTTGAGAAATGAATGGCTTCTGTCTTTCATTTTTATGCCTTCAGTTCCACGCCTAGTTACTATTTACAGACTTGCCCTTGTGTCCCTCAGCAGGCAGGTTTGTTTCCCTCTCCGGTGAGGTTTTCCTTAGAGTGTGCTTGCCCTTAACATCTAGTGACCTGCTGTGGAATTCCACGTCCCTGTCCCAGTCTGCCTTTAGCTTCAAAATGCAGACCAGTTAGCTCTGCTTTTGCTGCTGTTGCTGCTGCAGATTCCCGAGTCTAATCTTCAGGGGACCACATTTCCAGGTCAGGGCACCACTGGTTAAGCTTCCTAAACAAGTCATCTACTCCATGGTTAAGCCTAGCAGAGCACTAAGGAGGTATGAGAGCAAAACCAGATGCCAGCAAGCAATTCTTTGTTACAATTGTATTCAGTTGCATATTTTTTTAAAAAACTCTTCTGAAACTTTCTGACAATAAAACAAATTCCTAGCATAAGTAATAATAAATTACAACAAATACAGAGCGTTTCCCTTACCTGGATCGTGGAAGGGCACCAAAGCAAAGTTGTAAAGAGGTCTCTTAGGTCTTTTCAAAGACGTCTCCAAAATTTTGGAAGCCCCTTCAATAACCTGAACTAAATCATCATACATGGAGCCAGTCACATCAAACACAAAAGCCAACGTGGATGCCCCCTCCGGAATCTCCTCATCCCTGCTCTCCGACTCGGGGGTCCCATCTCCAGCTAGGGAGGAACGAAGAAGAGCCACAAAGAATACTGTGTGGACCACTTCCCAGGCAATCATTTTCCCCCTTGTTTGCTCGCTGCTTTGCTCTTTGCCCTAAGCTCCTAAGCACTGTGCTTACTCCTCAACAGCAGTCAAAGGACTTCCTCTCTGGTGCCTCATCAGCCTTTTGCAGTCTCTCAACTAACGCAAAGTTTGGAGCAGAGAATGAGATGGGGACCAGCCCGGAGCCCGGCTGCCTCCCGGGGCTGGGCAGGGCAGCGCAGGGATGCCGCGCCTTTTGTCCGGCTGGGTAGGTCGCGGGCTAGAGGCGGTCGCGTGCAGGGCGCTGCGAGTAGCCTAGCGCGGGCAGAGCGCGGGGTCCATGCCCCGGGGGACGCTGCGAGCCTGCGGTGCCGCCTCCGCCGCCGCGCTCCAGGCCAGCGACTGAGCTTCCCAACTTTCCACAGCTAGCCCCCTCGTCGGCGAAGCCCGGCTCGACCTCGCCTTCTGATTGGCCAGCGGCCGTCCCTCCTCTGCGGGAGCCCCCACCCAGGAGGGCGACTTTCCCCACCACCCTGAGTTCCAAGTCACTCCGATACCAGGGAAGCGCTCGCTGTGTCAGCTCCTGTGTTCTCGTCAGAGCTAGCCCCAACTTCCAAAATCCCAAGGTTTAAACAATGGTTTTCAAGAATGTGTGGCCCAGTACCAAATTCGGGGGCATCGCATTAGCTAGCACAAAAGGAACTGGTGTGCTTTTTTTTTCTTCCTAAAGTGTGCAACGCTGTTTCAGACACTTCTCTCATAATTCCTCACCCCACCCCAACCCCAGAAGCTGAGACACCCCAACCCAGCTTCCAGTCCCTCAACCCACCATTCAGCCCAGCCAGAAGAGGGAGCTGGAAAATTCCCTCCTCAGGGCTGCCACCGCGGGAAGCTTCTTTGATCTCCCTTGGGGAGTGTTCAGCTGAGAGGAAGGCGGGGAGGGGAGTGCTGTGGAGGCAAGGGGAAATTCAAGGAGGTGGGAGGAAAGTGAGCGACATCAAGATATCACTAGCTACGCTGAGGGACTAGAGAAAGAAACTGGGTATCAATAAAACATAGACGTCCAACAGAAAGAGTGGAGTGGCTGGGGGAAAAAAGAGAGACATACTGAAACCTGGGGGAGATGTAATTTCATTATCAAGCTTCAGTTTGCTGAGCTGTCTAAACCTACTGCGAAGCATAGTTCTGCAGAATAATATCCCCATTTCACATATCCTCTTGTACAACTATGGGTCAGATTTCAAGCAAAGATCCACAAAAACGTCATTCCCTTCAAGGGCATTTTCTTGCCAATACTTAAGGGAACTTCACCGTGGAAAACATTACTGTGTTCTTCCAAGTCGTAATCATTATATACATTATAGCCGTATTAACAGATTTAAGAAGGTAAGCAAGGAAAGCCAGTCATGAGCTTTCATAAATACATTCTTTTTTTTCCTGGAAAAGGGGTCATAGTCTGCATGCGAGCACACAAAGAGCACACGAGCAGCTTTGTACTGGGACAGAGTGTGTGTGAGACCACCCTCCAACAGCAGGGTAGCCTGAGGAAGAGCCAGTCCCGCCAGCCTTGTATGCTCCGTAACTGTCTTCCCTTTCAGACTCACCAGCTGTGGAACTCGAGTTTATGATACCTATAAGTCATGTCACTTAAAGGAAGCACACGGGCCATTTGGGCTGGGTGGGAATATGAGGAGGGGGAAGAATGTGTTTCCTTTCCAAGGAGTATTTAGAGAATGTTGAATGCTATTTGAGTAGTCCATTCTTTTGTTTATTTTAAAAGGGCTTCATTCTAGGTCATAGAGACCTGAGCTATTCCAGGTGCTCAGGGAGGTGGGTGAGTACAGCCGAAGTGCTAAGTCCTGCATGATGCCTAATAGCTGTGACCCTTAGCAAGCTACCTACCCTTTCCCTACCTTCTTTTATTCACTTGTAAATGGAAATGATGGCACTCATCTAATAGGGATTAAATGATCTATAAGTCTTCCAGATGCACTTGAAAAAAAAAAAGAAGTGCTGTTGGGTAAATTGACCTCAAAATGATAAACCAATTTCTTTGATGGCGTTCAAGTTTTTTATACCGTTACTGATTTCTGCCCATTTGCGAGCAGTTATTGACGATAGATATTGACAGGTAGATATTGAAATAGAGTACTCTGTGGCTTTGTCAGTCTTCTTGGAGTTCTGTGAGTTTTTGCTTTGTGCATTTTGAAGTTTTGTAGCCAATGCAATTGGGATTGTGTCCTCTTGATTGGTAAACATATCTTGAGCGTTATGAAGCGTCATTTTCAGTGGCATTACTATTCTTTGCTCTGAACTATACTATTAATGCCAGCGTTCTAACTTCACTTTCACTAGCGTTGCCATAGTGCATGTTCTTATCCTCTCATTTTTAGCTCAGTTGTGTCTTATATAAAATGTATTTCTTTTACTCACCACAAGTTGAGTCTTTTTAAAATTCCAACTCAACAATCTACGCCTTTTTATAAGCATGGCTAGTCCATTTACATTCAGTGTGATGAAGAATATGGTTGTACTTAAAACAATTGCTTTTCTGTTTGGTGTCTATCTTTCTTTGCTTGTTTTTTTCCCCCTAGTTTTCCACCTTATTTTGGATTGACTGATGGCTTTTAATTTATTTTATTTTCCACTGCTCGATTGTTAACTATTGTCTTTTGGTTAGTAGTTTCTTTAGGGTTTCTTTTTTGTTTGTTTGTTTTTGTTTTTCGAGACAGGGTTTCTCTGTGGTTTTGGAGCCTGTCCTTCTTTGGGGTTTCTAATCCATATCTTTAACTGACCACAGTTTCCCTTCAAGCATATTACACATTACTTCATATAGAAAAACCTTGGACTGTGGTTCGGCAAATTGCTCAGAAGTAGAGTGCTTGCCTAACATGTGGGAGGCTTTGGTTTTGATCTCTAGCAAGAGAGAGAGAGAGAGAGAGAGAGAGAGAGAGAGAGAGAGAGAGAGACAGAGACAGAGACAGAGAACAGAGAGAGAGAGAGAGAGAGAGAGAGAGAGAGAGAGAGAGAGAGAGAGACCCATCCTTGGCTACTTTGCTATTATTGTGCCTATTTTAACTTAAAGTGGTACTTTTTAAGTTCCACAGTAGTTTCTGTGGTATAGTTCAACTAGAAATTGATTGTCTCACTTTTGTGTATTTGAAAGTCTTTATTAAACTTTTGTTTTCGGAAAACGTAAAAACGTAGAATTTCTTAGCTAACATGGTATTTATTTATTTATTATTTTATGTGCATTGATGTTTTTGCCATGTGTGTTGAGTCCCCTGGAACTGGAATTATAGGCAGTTGTGTGCTGCCAGGTGGGTGCTGGGAATTGAACCTCAGTCCTCTGGAAGAACAGTCAGTGCTCTTAATCACTAAGCCATCTCTCCAGTCCTTGGTTGTTTTATTTTTTTGGTTTTTTTTTTCTGGTGCTTTCTTTCTCTCTATTTCCAGTGAGAAATCTTTGTCATCTTCATATGTGCTCATCTCTATGAACCAGGTATTTTCCTTTTGGTGATATTGAGTCTTGTTATTGTTATCATTGTTGTTATAACTCTGATCATGTGCCTTGATATTGTTTGCCTTGTGTTTCCTGTACTTGGAGGTTTTGAACTTCTTCCATCTCTTGACATCAAATTTGGTTATTATAGAACATTGTTACTTTTTCTGTCTCCTAGCTCACCTTCCTTTGGGAACCTCCAGGGATTCGTGTATAAGAAACACTTGAAGTTGGTTCCACTGCTCACTAATATTCTGTTTATTTCTTTAATTATTACTTTTTTCCTGGTTTCACTTTTTGAAAGTTTCTATACTATTTCTTCAGTTTTTTTCCTAGTCCGTTCTTTACTGTCTAATATACCAGTGGTCCTTCTCATGTACTTTGCATCATGAGTGTTGCAGTTTTCATCCATCTACAGGAATTTGATTAAGATCCTTTTAAAGCCTTTGATGTCTCACTTTTTGGGTACAGTAGCTGGTAACCCTGACGTCTGTCTCAGGGAGAGGTTTCTCAGGATTCAGAATCCTGAGATATCAGACACTGTGAGTTTTACTTTGGTGGGTTCTAGGCATCTCAGGACTCCCGTAACTATTCCTTGTTGGCAGAGGCTGTTCATTCATTTCCCAGTCACCCAGATTCCTGAAATAATCACACAGAAATCTGTATTAATTAAAACACTGCTTGGTCCATCACTTAGGTGTATTGCTAGTTAAATCTTCTATCTTAAATTAACCCATTTCTATTAATTTGCGTATTGCCATGTAACTGTGGCTTAGCAGCAAGGTTCCAGAGCATCTGTATCCTAAGGCAGCTAGCTATATGGTGTCTCACTGACTCTGCCTACTTTCTCCCAGCATTCAGTTTAGTTTTCCCACCTAGTTTTATTCTGCCCTATCACAAACTTTTTTATGTGTTAACCAATAAAAGCAACACATATACTGAAGGCAATCCCACATCAATTCCTAAACTTTATTGTGGGACAGAGTTAAGAAACAGTTTTATCTTTTTTTTCCAGAATTTGTTTTTTTTAACTTTTTAGATATAATGAAAACAGTTTTCAGTCTAGAACTAATCATTACCTGTAACTAAGAAAGGATCTTTGTCTTTTGCCCAATACTCTGCAAATCACAATCAGTGAGAATAGATCGCCTTTTTACCCTACCCATTTACCTTTCTTCTTGAAGAATGGCTTTTAGATACCTGGCAGTTTTCAGGGATTGAGTAACTTTAGTAGCCTTTAGCAATGACCAACTTCATAAAGCACTCATATAGGTTTCTCCCTTGCTTTGTTCCTCTGTACTTTTTGCCTACCACAATTTGTGCCTTCATTTTTGCTTTTTGGGGATCTTTGAGTGATATTCTCAGGGACTGGGATAGCTAAAATAGTTTTAGAAATTATTTAATGTGACCTGATGGTGAATGGTGGAACTGGTAAGAACTAGCAGTATATTTTCATCACAGACAAATCCAAGATTGTTACAAGGAACTGCTTGTTTATCCTGGCCACCCAGAACTGAAATAATCACACAGAAACTGTATTAAATAAATCATTGCTTGGCCAATTAGCTCTAGCTTCCTATTGGCTAACTCTTACATCTTAATTTAACCCATTTCTATTAATCTGTATATCACTATGTGGTCATGGTTTACCAGCAAAGTTTCAGCACATCTGTCTCCAGTGGGGGATCCATGGTGTCTCGCTGACTCTGCCCTTCTTTCTCCCAGCATTTAGTCCAATCCTCTCTGCCTACCTAAGTTCCACCCTAGCAACAGGCCAAGGCAGTTTCTTTATACATTAATGGCAATCACAGCACACAGAGGGGACCATATCACAGGATGGTACAACAAGCTTATAATGAAGGCTGAGGCAAAAATAACTGTCAAAGTATACCTATGTGAACTTGATCAGACCCTGGGTAGAACCATGGGAAGTCAGATGAAGCCAAAAAGATAAAAGGAATAGTAAGAGGTGACCAATAAGATGACCTAACCCAAAGAATTTTTGGCTATTATCCAATATTATCCTTTATTTGACAGCATAGTAAACTGTCTGAACCTAGCTCTGTGTCTATGGCCGCTAAGCTTTATTTGGTGGTTTTTATCCATTTGTCAAGAAATTTACTGAAAGTCAAGCATGATGGCTCACACTCAAAAGACTGGGGTAGAATTACTGCAATGAGTTGGAGGCCAATTTGGGATACATCATAAATTCAAGGTTATCCTGAGCTACCTAGTTTGGGGGAGGGGGCGCTGTCTGGCAAAAAAGAAAAAAGAAAAAAATGAAAATCATTATAAGTTGTCATTTGTGCACACGCATGCAAACTACTAGACAAAGAATATCCATTCCCTGTCCCCAAGGAACTTAACAGTCTAGTATAGAAGAGAAAAGTATAGGATGTTTTGAGAGATAAAATCCAGCATTCTAAGGAACCATGTCAGGCAGGCACCTGATTTAGGAGAGGCAGGTCAGACAGCTGTCCCAAAGGCTGGCATGTGTAGAAATCACCAACATTAGTTAGAGATGTGGTTCCAGTAGTAAGGGCATGACGTTTCCTATAACTGGAGATTTGACTGGAATGAGAGACAATAGCAACAGGAATCCCAGCATATAGCATCAACTGTGAAGGTTTGGGTTACATCTTGAAGGCATATAAAGACACTGAAAGACTTCAGGCTAAAGAACAAATATTTAATCAGATTTGAGCAAATTACTCAAATTTTGAAAGATGGAATAAAAGATATGAATTAGAAAAAAGATAATGCTGTAGGAATTCCTACAGCCAGTAGCCTTTAAGTTACTCCCCCACGTAGGTGCAGCCTCTTATATTAAATGCCGATGCAAAGCACGTGTCCCGTCTCTCTTCCAGCTGCGGGATTTGGTTGCTGTTCTTGTTCCAGCAGAATACTGTGATCTATAAGTCTACCCCTAAATAAATAACCTTTTATTTTACTGAAGTCTGAGCTAATGTGGGATTTCTTTTTAGTATCTGTCTTCATCTGGCACCCACGTGGACCCAAACTCCACACATACTGGGTGGACCAGCTTAAAGGCCTAACCAGTCCACAGCTCAGAAAGTCCCTCACTGTAGTAATAAGAGTGGCTGCGGGCTGCGTCCCCAACACCCCAGCCACCTGCTCAGCTAGCTTTTGCCCCGAAATAATTACACAGACCCTGTATTCTTTTAATCACTGTTTGGCCCTTAGCTCTAGCCCTTACTGGCTAATTCTGATATACCGATCAACCCATCTCTAATAATCTGTGAGCACCGGTCTTACCAGGAAGATTCTAGGTCAGAGCTTCATCGCGTGTGTCTGCCCGGGATCGGGGCATGGCGTCTCTGCTGAGGCATCTACTCCCGAGAGGAGAGCTGTGGAGTCTGAGCTCACTTCCTCTTCCTCCCAGCGTTCTGTTCTGTTTACTCCACCCACCTAAGGGTGGGCCTATCAAATGGGCCTAGCAGTTTCTTTATTGCTTAGCCAATGAAATCAACAGATTGATATATGACACTCCCACATCACCTCACCCCTGCCCACCTGACTTGCTTTTACCTATTAAGCAGTTTTTGTGTAAAACACCCAACGTAGCAGAGCAAAGTGTGTGCTGTGCGGCACCTTGGAAATTTCCAAACTCGCACACATTTCCCCAGCCACTACCGTGTTTCCTGCCACATGGCGACTTGCACAGCTTCTGGTTTGTGCTCCATGCTCATGAGTTCTGGGCTTCTTGTTCCATGAATGGAATTTATTTAATTGCTTTTAATTTGTCAAGCAAAGCATATTTCTCAGTATTTAACCAGCACCAAAGAGGGAAAACAAAGCGGTGCTGGACTGTGTCACAACTCTGCAACAACGACACCTGCTGGACAATAAAGATCATTACACCTAAAACAATTTACCGGACCTCATAACAGGTAAATATTTTTAATAAATAAATCAATAAACTTAAAAGTTATATAATTGCTGACAACATTACCATTGAAAATTTTATTAACTTTTTTGCTAATACTATAGATTGTATTCTGCAAGGCTTGTATGATTATTGTGATACATCCATTTATTGACTATTAGGGCTCAGTTTTATTCTTCATATTTATATCTTTAAGAAAGAGTTTGAAGCCAGGTAGTGGTGGCACACACCTTTAATCCCAGCTCTCAGAAGGCAGAGGCAGGCAGATCTCTGTAAGTTTGAGGCCAGCCTGGTCTATAAGAGCTACAGAGAAACCTTGTCTCAAAAAAAAAGAACAAAAGAAAAGATCCCATATGGGTCTGCGAGGTCCTCTAGCACAAGGTAATTTGGAAATTGATCAATTACAGATTGGAAGTGCATAGAAGGCTTCAGAATTTCATAAGAAACATCATGTCAATAACAAAGGTTTAATGAAAGAGTTTTCTATTACCTGGTAACAAGCTAAGGATATTATAAATAGCTGTCCTACTTGCTCTTTCTATAACCAAATACCACTACCTGCAGTGACTAACCCAAAAGGTACTCAAAAGAATAAAATCTGGGAGATGGATGTGTTCCACTTCGCAGAATTTGGAAAATTAAAATATGTACACCACACCAGTGACACTTATTTAGGTTTTCAATGGGCAACTGCCTTGAGCTCAAAAAAGGCAGTAATCACACATTTATTAGAAGTTATGGCCATCATGGATATACCTGCACAAATAAAGACAGATAATAATCTAGCATATGTCTCTAAGAAAATGAAACAGTTTTTTGCTTATTATAATATAAAGCATATTACAGGTATACAAAACAATCCTACAGGTCAGGAAGTTATAGAAAGATCTAATCGAACTGTAAAGGATATGTTAAACAAACTGAAAGGGATGGAAAATACCCCCAGAAATAGACTACATAATGCTTTATTAACCTTGAATTTTTTAACACTAATGAGAAAGGGACAACAGCAGCAGAGAAACATTGGATAATAGAAAAGTCTTCTGAATTAAATCAACCGGTGTATCTCAAGGATGTGTTGACCTCACAATGGAAGCCAGGAGATGTGCTATGTTGGGGAAGGAGTTTTGCTCTTGTTTCAACAGGAGAAGAAAAGTTATGGATACCATCAAAATTATTAGAGATTTGGTTTGAAAAAGAGAAATCTCTTGAGAAAGAGAAATAACGGCTCATCCATAGACGTGACAACTAATCAGGTGGTAAGGAAACCTCATAGGGGTTGGGGCAGGACTCTGCTCTTGTCTTTGCAGAAAAATACTCATCTTCAAAAAGTCAAGAGACCTAGATGCCTAAAGAGGAAAAGATAATTGTCCGGAGAGCACTACTATAAGACCTGTTTTGGGTACCAGCTGCTCAAGATGGTTCCAACTTGGTTAGCTGAAATGTTGCACTTTTCTTTTTTACAACATTCTGGACAGAACTCCAAATAGGAACCTCTTAAAAATCCTACCGAATACTCGGAGACTATTTGCAATTACACCAGACAGTGATTTTGAAATTTAACCATCATTTTACTTTCACAGGATCCCATAGAAAGAACATCGCCCCCATGACAGCTGGAAGTAATTCTAGAAGACGACGTCCCTTCTCCCAAAAAAGCTTTTTCTCAGGGTTAGGGACACCATTTAGGGTTTGATTATAATTGTTATAGGGTTGGGGGCTAGGAGGAAATTATGTAAACTCAGGGATCTCTTTGGGGGAAAAAGGGAATTTGAATGGGATAATAGATTAGTATGATCTTACAATAATAATAATAGTGAGTAATAGAGTGAATACTTGTGAGCTATGATTTATAGGCAATTTACATTACTATAGATTCTTGTATATTGATACAAACTTAAATTATATTGAATATGTTTCTATTTTCATCTACAATATTTGTATATCTATGCAAAGTTATTTTGTCATATTGTATGCATGCATGCTTCTACCTCTGATCGAGATACTTATATATTATTTACATTTTGAGGTCATTGTCCTCATTTGTTGCACAGTTTTTTAAAGATTGTTTAATATTCTAATATTAATGAAGTCTTAGTCTTTAAGTTATATAGGTATTAAGAATTATAGGGCAATAGTCATTCAGGTTTGTCATACTTAGAGTTAGACTAATCAAGATCATTAGATACATAGAAATTGTATTCTGCATACACAGGTAATCTTCAACCTCTGCAAAGAGCTGTAGAATATGGAATTTAAATAACTTAGGGTTCTGTTGACATGAGACACGATGCTCTTGGCAGCACCGATCTATTCCCCTGAGAATGTTAAGCACTGAAGACACTCCACTTGGAGCTTGTTTTCTTCTTGACAAAACTGGCTTTGGGGCAAGGAACTGCCCGTGCATCAACCACTGACAAAATGCATGATGTCCAGACAGGACAAGCAGGATACAAGAAAAAAAAACTGTCAAATATTGCCCAAGACAGGGTAAGATGGTTATGAAAAATTTCCTGCCTCTGAAAATGGTCTGTCAGTTACTCTAGGCCTTAGCCAGAGTTGATTATTCTAATGTTGCAAATGAGACTTTGGGTGATTGCCCAGGTAGCCAGTTGTCTCTGTCATTTGTTGTACATTTTGGAAGTTACTTGATTGCACTTCCTACTTACTCAAGTAATATAATAATATCCCTTCTCAGGTCTTTGATGGGGTTGAAGACTAGATGGTTGTAGTTACTTTCCTCTTATGACTTGGCCAAATTATTTATCATACAAGACTAAGACTCCTTAGGAAAGAATAATTGTTGAAGCATTTATCACATGTTTCTTGCTTGATATTGTTTATGCTGGCTGTAATTCTAATTTTTATACATGATATTTGCTCTTATTGTATATAATTTTGTATTAGGCTTAGAACTCTCTTATTTAAACAAAAGGGGGAGGTGTTGTAGGAATTCCTACCGCCAGTAGCCTTTAAGTTACCTGCCTGCATGGGCATGGCCTCTTATACTATAAATGCCCATGTAAAGCTCACATCCAGCCTCTTTTCTGGCTGCGGGATTTGGTTGCAGTTCCTGTTCGAGCAGAGGACTGTGATCTGTGTGTCTACCCCTAAATAAATAACCCTTTATTTTACTCAAATCTGAGCTAGTGTGGGATTTCTTTTTAGTGTCCGTCTTCAAAATAAGAATAAGTTGCACCCATAGTATTAATAACATCCTTTGTCCCAAGAAATTAAGATCTGCTGAATTTGACATCTTGCCTAAGTCAAGGTTACAGAGAGGCAGCCTCCTATTCCAAGCCCTCTCGCTGTATCTTAGGAGGACATGAGCTATTAAGTCATATATGATACAAGGAGAGGCTATGACAGCAATATCAAAATTATTTGCAGCTTTTAAAGTAATAAAAAGGATGTCTCAGTTTATCTATCCTAAATATACCTCAGACCCTCTGAGAGGTCCCAGAAGCAGCGGTGGGAATGGAAATGAGCTATGATTTTGCCAGAACATACAGCAGATGATTGGCCATTGCCAGTCTCTTGCTAATAATTACCAAATTAGTTTCAAAGGTCTTTCCCTATATTTTCATTAGTTACGTTCTACGTGAGGGAGAGAGGAATAAAGTATATGAGGAAGCATCACTTTCTTAATGAGTCATACATTAAGGACTCAATACAAAGATCTCTCCCATTCTGGGTTTACTCTTGAACTTCTTCTGCATGCCCTGAAGCAGACAAGGCTGCTTGGTGGTTAAGGCTTTTACATGCTCGTCTAATTGGAATCATCAGCCTGACTTCGGTATGTACAGACTTTGTTAAAGCTGTGAATGAGTCTTCAGGCCTTTTGCAAACCTCCCTATGGCTTCATGTCGTCCTCAGTGGTCCTTCCCAAAATGTCTTCTCCTCTATGGAAGGAGGCCCAACATTGTTTTATGTCAACTTTAGCACGTTTCTACAAGGTAAGTCACTTACAATTACCACTGAATTAAGAATAGAAGACTTTTGTATTGACCATAATGATTATAATTGGCACTGCACACATACACAAACACACACATACACACTAATTAAAATGAGGATTGTCCTTCTCTTGTCTCCCTGAAGAAGGTAATAAAAGGACAGAAAGCCATCGTATGTGTTGTAACTGGAAAATTAATCACATCAAGTATTCTCTATACTAATCAAGTTATAAGTCTGGAATGGGCTTATATAAAACAGATGTTTACATTCTTGCTCTCCTTGGGTACTAATGTCAAGGGAAGAAAGCACAGAATAGCTATGTCATGGCGTGCTTTGAGGAATGTAACACTTTGCTTTTATTCTTTTTAATGAAGCCACAAAGTCTGTGGTCAGGGAGGAGAACAGGCCAAAGGGGAAAAACACTAGGGGGTCTAATCTTCCAGACCTTATAAAGACAAAACTCTTCTCTCCAGTGACGGAACAGGAAATGTACTGCCTCAAGGAATGGGAAACGGGCTCAGGGTAGGAGGGAGCAAATGTCTGGAATCTTGTCCTCTGTGGCTGGACTGAAACCCTGGTTCCCTAAGGCTTGTGACTCTCTGGTGGTTGTTTCAACTACGGCCTGCTCTGTAGGGACTCAGCTCTCTGCTTCCCTTCATCTGGAAATAAAGACCAACAGATCTATAGGCTGGTCTCAGAGTATTTCAGGAAGAATCCTATAAAGCCTAATTCAATGTCTAATGAGGAAAAGAGGCCCATGTGTTAAAAATTTGGTCACCAGCATACACTGGCATTACCTCGGGAGGTGGTGCATTTTGGGAAGAAGTTAGGTCTTTAAAGGGCACCCTTGAAGAGGCTCCTGAGAATCTACGTGGGTTCTCCTTTCTGTTTTTACCTGCTGGCAGCACTGAGATGATCAGCATCTTCTATGTGTTCTTACATGAGCTGTGGCACCACTTGCACGCTCAAAACAGCAGAGCCAAGCAACAGTGGACTGAAACCCACGAGCCCACCAGCTAAAATTAATCTTTCTCCTTTTTGATTGGTTGCCTCAGACGCTTTGTCATGGCAACAGAAAGCTAACAAAGGACCTTCATTAAACAGAGAGAGGACTGGGGTGTAGAAAGTGATTTGCCTAAGATCCAAAAAGAGATACTTGAGACAGCGCTGTAAGTTTGCTGTTATTCATTAAACAGAGAGAGGACTGGGGTGTAGAAAGTGATTTGCCTAAGATCCAAAAAGAGATACTTGAGACAGCGCTGTAAGTTTGCTGTTATCTAGTGATTGTCAGTCTCCCACCGCCCCTGAAGTACTGCTGGACACTTGTTAAATTCTAACTACAACCCAGGAACTATTTTAAGCTTGATACACGGGCAAACTTGACCACTTTCCCTCTATATTCCAGAGCTAGGAGGTAATCGCAATACTAATCTGCATAAGAGAAAGTAGAAAAGGACACAGAGTGCTTAGGTCACCTGCCCAACTTATCACAGCTTGCCTTTCTCATCATTTTTCATTTCCTGCCTCTAGGCTAGGTGGTCCCTGTCATTTCGTTGTAAAATTGAAAGTGTTGGTGGTGACACTTAGAATATACAGTCACTTTGTATGACACTGTAGGGCTTCATTATGCCCTATCGCAGCCTATCGGGAGGAAACGATCTCCATTTTTTAATTTCTTTTTCTGTGTGAATTATTCATGAAGTGATCTTCAACTTCGGGCCTTTCCTTTTGCTCAGCATTTTTCTGAGTCCTCTTTCTTATTTGTTATAAATTAAAGCTAATTTTATTTTGTGACCACAACGCCACGAATTCCTTTGAAATAATGGCCGCGTTTTATTTGTTCTAACATAGTAGGAATTCAGTAATGGTTGTTCAAAGGATTGCTGAATTCACTGTGATTCATAGCAATGACAATACTAACTTCATATGAGGACTTCAGTCATCATTTTAGACATAAATGTAACTGTGTGCATGAACACATCAAATATGTCCACAAGACTAGAGAGATATCTCAGCAGTTAAGAGCACTGACTGCTCTCCCAGAGGTCCTGAGTTCAATTCCTGGCCACCCACATAGCAGGTCACAACCACCTGGAACTGTTGTCCCATGAGATCCGATGTTCTCTTCTGGTGAGCAGACATACATCCAGATAAAACACTCATATATATAAAATAAATACATAAATATTCCCAAAAACTTTGTGCAATGAGTAATTCTATAACCATTTTTAATATAAACAAACGATGCTTAGGATGCCAAGATAGCTTCAGTGCTATGTGGACAGCCAGAAATAGAACCCAGGCCTTTCAGTATAATCACCAGAGCAATGCGTTATCATAAGATGACTTTATAATTTAGGCTGTCTGTGAAATTCCTGTAAAGCCAAACACTCCAAAGAGTAAGTTGATCCTTTTAAGGACAGAGGAATTGCTTAAATTATCTTGCTTAGGAGAAACCTCATTACTTACCTCCAAGAAGATAATCAATGGATTGTGGAAGTGGAGATAATTTAGCAGAATATACTAAAATTAAAATGAAAGCTCTTTAAGAAAAAATGAAAGAATAGCATGAACCCATGGCCTTTCTGCTAGGAGCAAATCCTTACAACCTATGCCACCGTCTCTGGATTACATGGTCTATTTTTAAAAGGCATTCATATATTACAATATGAATTTTTCACTGTCCCTTAACACTATGGAAAGTGATTTGAATTCAAGTGGTATACAATGGTATACAACCCATTTCATATTGACACCTTTATTCAGATATGTTCTGAAAGGATAACCCCTTTTTCTCCTCTTTCTGCAGACCCAACCTCTGTGTCTTCAAAACAATGTTCTTCCCAGGCTCAGAATTTAATTGTGTTCTCAAAAATCTTGTCTTATGGGATCAGAAAGGGGCTTGGAAAGGCAGAATACCTACTATTCTCACCAGCAGGGAACCTAGCCTAACTTAGAAAAACTGAAGAAACCCTACCTGTGTGTCTTACATCCCACTGCTTGGTAGCTCTTTGTCAGAATAGCTTTCCTTGTGTTTCTTCTAAGGCCGTTTGAGACGCTTTCCTCTTGCTCTGTTTTCAGAAAAATGACAGATGCTTACAGCCTGCACTATTCCCCCATACTAATTAATGAAAGGAGGAATGAGCTGGAGCCATCCCAACTGCCTTTACTTTTTTGTAAAGAGCTTGGTCCTGTCTAAATCACATTAATGAAGACAGCGAATAACTCCAGGGGTCTCTGAAGAAATAAGGAACTACACCATGAGACCGGCTGCTCTTCTTTCCTCCCCTTCCTTTGATTTTCAATCCATACTGTTAAAAGCAAAAACTTAAGTAAAAACTTGTCTCCAGGGAGCTAGAAGGATGATTCTGTGGTGATTAAATGGAGTTTGAATTGTGGGTAGTGTTTACTGCTTTGCTTTATAGGATGGGGCGTGAACCTGGAAGAGTGGAGCCTGAAAACGAAGCAGACTAAAGTCTCATGCAGTAGCCAACTTTACTCAGAGTGTCACTAAATTTATATCTCAGAGCTAAGAATTGCACAAGTAAACTATCTAATCACAAGAACAAGCCACATGTGGCGAAAAGATGTCCTGTGGAGGCATATTGACACATAGCAATAGCCTGTTGTAACGAAGAATCTAAAGCATCCTCACTCCTATCCCTTACACCTGGGAGGGGCACAAAAGCACGCTCCGAGAACAAGTCCGTGTTTTGAAGAAACTGAGGTCACAAGACTCTTGTCTTATTCTCTTGTAGTTTTGTCACAAGCACTCAGAATTCCCCTCACAAGACTCCATTCTTAGACCTTGTTGTAACAAGTATGAACTCATGCAGGAACATATAATTATATGAACACATGCACATTAGTATGTTCCTGTGTTTTCTTTCTCAGTCAGCTGGAAAATTCTAGAAACAATGGCCCCCGCATGAATAAGCATACCGAGAGTCCAAACCTTGGTTTTTAATGACAAAAATTTGTTTGTGATAAGAAAGGAAGCAGTATCTTTGGAGAAATGATTTCTTCTAAGGCTGGGACAGGAAACATATGACATGAACCTGGTGCATCTTATAGGGTCAGAAATTAAGAAAGTCTTCTAAAAGTTATATGCAATTGAGTTCATCACAAGGGACAAACATTAAAAGACTTCCTGGTCATCAAAACAAGAAAGAAAAAGACCAAAATTAAAAGACTTTCCAGTCATCAAATGAATAGCACAGCATTAAAGTGTAAAATTAATGAGATAATTTATAACACAAAATTATAAATAAATAATAGAAATAAAGCTAACGGACATGGTGGCAGTTGCTTGTAAGTCCAAGGATGCAGGAGGCAAAGTCAGGCAAAGTTAAGAGTTCAAGGCCAGCTTTGGCTAGAAAACAATTTTGAGATCACCCTGAACCACATAAAACCTTTCTCAAATAGCTAGCAAATTTAGTAAATTAATTAGAAAATCTCCCACATGGAAAAAATGCAACTATTATAACAAGATTCTCCCTGCTCAAGAAGATAAAGAATAACTATCTACCCCATAAGTGTACACTACAGATGGATTTGCTCCCAAATAATGTGTTAAAGAAAAAGGAAAAACCATACTTCAAGGGAGAAATACAGCAAATGCTACCTCTGACAGATGACTGAGATTAAAATCAGCAGTGGATTTTCATCCCGATAGTATTTCCTCTTGATATTGTAGAAATAAAAGTGTCTCTGGTCTTTCCAAGAACACTCCCAAGGCTTCTTGTTGTTGTTTCAAGAAGTTTAGTGTACAATATAACACTCTGAATGAAATACGAAACAGAAAATACGGAAGTACAAAATACAAATAAATCATAATGTTTGGTTAATGATGGTGGATCAATATTGCTTCCTGTGCTGGCTCATTTTGACTTCAACTTGACACAAGCAAGAGTCACGTGGGAAGAAGGAGCATCAACTGAGAAAATGCCCTCACCAGATTGGCCTGCGGGCAAGCTGTGTTGAGTTTTCTTAAGTGATGGTTGATGCGGGAGAGTATATCTATATCTATGTCTATGTCTATGTCTATATCTATAACTATATAATCCCAATACATATTCTAAATATATTTCTAATTCCTAATATTTATTTCTAAATATATTCATATATATGTGTATATACACATATATATTCCTAAATTACAACTGTTTTACTCAGAGAGATTGCTAATGGGACTCAAAGCAGTAGCCCGCAATTCAGTTAGTTCGACTATTTTTGAGATAAGTTTCTGCTCAGTGAAGGGTCGCTAGCCAGTCCGAGTATGGCAAACACTTCCCCCATTCCCTCTGTCTTGCAAAAAAAAAAAAATAAATTAGATTACATTCCTAAAGCCTAAAGCTAATCACCAAGGTCTAGTTTCTTATTTGGCTACTTCCTCCTCCTGAGGCTGACTACCAAGATCCAGTTACCAAAGTATTCAAGTCCAGCAATCTAAAGCACCCTTTGGCTGTCCTAATTAACATGCCCAATAAAAATTAAACACATCATTCTAACACAGGGTTTACCTCCTTATACCTTTATAAGCAGCCGTTATCCTATGGGCCACATCTGTCTCCTCCCCTGGACAAATTTCCAAATATTCCTTCCCCCCTCTTTTGTTCCTTTCCCCTTCCCTCCCGTCCTCTATCTCCTGTCTTTGTCTATTGTTCCCTGCCCTCTGTCCCTCTGTGCTGTGAACTAGGTCTTGGGAACTAACTTGAGAACTAACCCTTGCCTGGGAACTGTTAGTGCAGCATGGGCGTGTACCTAAAGCGGCATAGACCCAAACCCTTCCTAGAGAAACTATGTAAGCACCACAGATTCTGCTGGAGCTGAGGGGTGCTGTTTCCTTGCTGAACTTGACCAGCATGACCCCAGGCATGGAACCTAAGCAGAGGCAGTCAAGCATGGCTCTTGTCAGAAAACTTCAGTACGATTTGATGAGCTAATTTCAGCCAAAGTCTTCCACCTGAAGTCACTGGGAGATGATGGGATAAACAGTCAAAGTACCTCCATTGATTTCTTTAGCTGAGACTCATAAGCTGCAGGGGCTGGGGATGACCAGGAAACTTCAGAAGTGTATTATGGAAGGGTTTTCCCCACTCGTGTTGTACTTAATGCCTTAAGGTTGACTTTCTCAAAACAAACACGCAGTGAACTGGGGCAGGCATTAAAATTCATTCAGTTGTCCCTGATGGGCATTCCTGAATGCCAAATATTTAGCTATACCCTGAAACTGAGAGTATAGAATTAGAAACATTTAACAGATGTTGAAAAGAAATGGGCATCATGCCAAGCAATGCAAACTTCCAATGTTGCTGCTATCAACCTATGTAACAAAATAATAATAAAATGATAGAATTACAAATTTTAAATCAACAAAAATAAGTTTTTGCTTTTGTTTTTTTTAATTTGGCTGGGAAATGGCTCAGTCAGTAAAGTGCTTATCTTGCAAGCCTGAGGACCTGAGTTGGATACCCAGACCTTTGGGGCGGGGAAGCAGTCACAGGGATATGACTCACTGGGACTTACTGAGCAACCTGGCCAACTTATCAAGTTTGGGGTCAATGGAAGACCCAATCTCAAAAGGCAAATAAATGAAAATGGCCAGTGTGTGGGGAATAACACCAAAGGCTGCCTTCTGGCCTCCACATACACATTGCATACAAGTACACACACACATGCACACACTCAAATACCCACTAACAATTTCCGTTACATCTCTCCTAGTTCAGATTTTAGAAATCGCAGCCTTTTCCTGACTTTAGCTTTGTCAAGTGACTTATCTAACTAAACCAACAATTGATAAATATTGTTTTCATTTCTCTTTTCAAAAGTCCAGTCTAGCCAAATATAGTCACCAATGCACAGGAAGCCTTGGCCTGTGCAATAGAAGGCCAACCAATGGCACTCACCTCTTTGAAGGCAAAACTCTAGAGACCATACTGCCCTGACGTTAGTGGAAAGAGCAGAAAACACTCTCAAGGATCCTGTCTGAATTATTCGGTGAAACCATGAGCAGAAACAAGTGCTTTCTAAGTGAGATGAGACCAGTGATTCTCAACCTTCCTAACATTTAAAACAGTCCCTCATGTACTAGTGAACCCAACCATACTGGTTGGGTTTCTGTCACTACTGAACTGTATTTTGTTACTGTTATGGATCATAATGTAAATATCTGATACGCAAGATACCTGATATGTGACCCCTGTGACCCATTGGACTAGAAAGGCACGTTTCCATCCTTCCCTTGGCCTCCCCGCTAACTGCACACATTCAATAAGCACTTAGTTATTTAGAAGTTATTCAGTGCTGGGACTCTGCAGCAACATTAGAATCAACTGATCCTCACGTCTTCCTGGCAATAAAAATAAAGAAACTTAATTGAAGTGATGGCTCAGTTAGTGAAAAAAAAAGGCCTGTTATGCGAGTATGGGAGTCCGAGTTCAGATCCGCTCGTACCTGCATAAAAGCCAAGTACAGACAGTCATATACCTATAACCCAGCGAGTTGAATCAGTGAGCTCCAGACTCACTGAGAGACCATATCTCAAAAGCTAAGGTGAAGAATGACTGAGAAATATTCTCAACACTAACTTCCGACCTGCAGACATGCATAGACACCCCCATGAGCGTGTGCATATATCACACAGAAACTACATAAGTACAATCTGCTTGATTCTTATCAGAATGTTGGAATTTTAATAATCCTCACTGCCACCCGTCTTTACTCTGCTCGTGGCATTGCTCTTGGATGACTGCAGAAAAATGTTGCGGAGCCCAAGAGTTCTACCGAACAAGTCCCTGCAACGTGCGAAAACTAATACTGCCCTCTACTGGTAGTCTGCGGAGAGACGTTTGCGTTTGTGGGGCTCTTGGTACCTCACTTCTGTTTGCAGTATTCATTTCGACTCTAAGAGATTTGGATCTCAGTCCTGGCTTCGATACCCAGCTATGCATTGGGAGCAAACTTCACTTCCTCGAGCCATCTATAAAATATTTTTTCCTCCTTCTCTTAGGGATACGAAAGGAAACGTGTGTTCTGGAAAATTCTTGGTGCATAATGGATATTGCAGAGTTTTCTTCTCTGCGTTCCCAGATAAATTCCTTATTTCTTTCTCTATAATCAGAACTATAGGTGACCGTGACCTCTGATGCATTTTGAGAAGAGGAGAAAGAGAGTCTGTGGCTCCGACACTCTTTGTCCACAGTATTAAGCCTCCCTTTTCCTGCCAGGAACAAGAGTAAGCATGTATGTGTAACCGCCCCTGTTTTGCGGCTTTAAAGTTGCTACTGATTTCAAAGGAGGTTATTGGAAAAGGCAGCCGGGTGCTTTGTTTCCCTGCCTGTCATTTTCCAACTAAGCAAAAGTGGAGAATTACACCACCTTCCGAGCAATCAATGAGCTACAGACTTCAAAACACTTCCATCTAGTCTCTCACTTCTGTCCCGCGTCAACTCCCATTTTAAAGCGAAAAAAAGGAAGAACAGTGGAAGGACAGACCTGCCAGATGTGGGGAATAAAAATAGATTTGTGTTCTGACTTGTCCAAGGGTCCTTTGTGATGTGCCTTGCAGCAGCCATTCTGTACTCACCCGCGCCCTCTAGGCTCCACATCCGGTATTGCATTCTGAGATTCTGCTTTCTCCTGCTGCCTGGGGCGCTGCAGTCTACCCATTAAGACACCCAAGTCCTGAGTCCTGGTGTTCATTTTCCCCCTCAGTGAGTCACAACTGGCATGTGGTGAATTGTTTGGAATTAGCTACTTTCCCAAGGTTTTGTAGCAAGCTTGAATGCCCTTGGTGATGTTTTTAACAATTCCGGGGAAGCGCTCAGCTTATTTTGAACATTCAAGATGCTAAAGTGAATGTAAGTGGAATGGAAAAGATGAAGAAGCTCTTGTCTGCGGGGCTTACAGACTCCGAGTCGCCATTGGAAACAGCTGGGCCTGTAGGTTTTCTTCTCTGATGCAGTGCAGACGTTGCTGTGTTCCCAGTGCCAGTGGTGGCCAGCTGTTCTCATCAGAAACTCCCACACCATCAAGAAACATTCTATGCAAAGATGTGGGCAACACCTCTCTACTGCTGTTTCTGTGCCAACTCTACATCCATACCCAGCCCTTCTTATATCATTTAGTCTCACACTGATGACACATCCTTCCATAAAAGTCTTGCTGATCTTGGATCCCTGTACCTTGCAGAAAATTATATCCCCCTGAAATTGTGTGTGTGTGTGTTTAAAAAAAAAAGGAATGTGGATACTTAGAAGTAGTGTTTTTAACACTCTCAGGTGGATTCATTCTTTTTTTTTTTTAATTTTCGAGACAGGGTTTCTCCGTACCTTTTTTGGTTCCGGTCCTGGAACTAGCTCTTGTAGACCAGGCTGGCCTCGAACTCACAGAGATCCGCCTGCCTCTGCCTCCCGAGTGCTGGGATTAAAGGCGTGCGCCGCCACCACCCGGCAGATTCATTCTTTACAACAGAGGTAAAGAAGGTTGGCTATGGTGGACAAGTGTACCATATCCTTCCTCAATGCAAATAAAATAACTGTTTCTTCTCAGTCAACCCTGGGAACTCTCAAGGGCTAAATAGAAAACTAAATTAAGTAGGGACAAACACAGGACTGGAGAAGTGGTTCAGCCATCAAGAGCGAGTACTGCTCTTACAGAAGACCTGCGTTTATCTCCCAGCATAGACACTGGGGTACTCACATTTGCTTATGACTCTGGCTCCAGTGAATCTGGTGCCCTCTTTTGGCGTCCAAAAGCACTGCACTCACGTGCATAAATATGCACACATACTTAAAATCTTTTTTTAAAAACATAGAAAAAAGTTAACTATAAACAGGGTATCAGTTAGCAGGTAATGGTTGATAAATCACTCTATAAGAATTGGTCAAAAATGGGCATAAAATTGGTCATAAATAATGAACTTGTCATACACAAAATTTTACACTATTGCTTTGCATAACTCTGCCACACACTAGCAAGAAGTTTATGATAGGACTTCCAGGAAAAGCTGTCAGGGAGGCAATGGGTATCACTAAGGTCCATGAGCTCAGTTTGTGTTTAAAAGCAAAATAGATACCCAATTTTAACAAACAATTTATTATGGATGCACTGATTGTAATTGTTCTATCTCATCTGCTTCTCCAATCATCTTAGCCAAGGAAAGCATCCAGTTCAAAACTGGAGCCCAAGACCCTTCTTTCTCACAGCATGGAAAAGATCACAGAAATTCTGAATATGTCTTAATATGACAAATGCCAAAATGTGATATTTACTGACCAACGTCACCAATTTGGTCCCATAAAATTGCCTTTTAAGTTAGATTTTAACAAATCTTATTTAAGTTTCTACACAGATTCCCTCTAATCAGAAAATGCAAGTCCCTGAAGTCTCAAATGTTGCTAATTTAATCATCAAACTCCTATGTTGATAGTATTTGGATAAAGGTATTTGGGAGTTAGGCAAATTAGATAAGTCCATGAGGTTAGGGCCCTGCTGGTAGCATTAGTGACAAAAAGAAGAAGAAGAAGAAGAAGAAGAAGAAGAAGAAGAAGAAGAAGAAGAAGAAGAGGAGGAGGAGGAGGAGGAGGAGGAGGAGGAGGAGGAGGAGGAGGAGGAGGAGGAGGAGGAGGAGGAGGAGGAGGAGAGAGAAGAAGAAGAAGAAGAAGAAGAAGAAGAAGAAGAAGAAGAAGAAGAAGAAGAAGAAAAGGAGGAGGAGGAAGAGGAGGAGGAGGAAGAGGAGGAGAAAGAGGAGGAGGAAGAAAGAGGAGGAGGAAGAGGAAGAGAAAGAGAAAGAGAAGGAAGAAGAAGAAGAAGAAGAAGAAGAAGAAGAAGAAGAAGAAGAAGAAGAAGAAGAAGAAGAGAAGGAAGAAGAAGAGGAAGAGAAAGAGAAGGAAGAAGAAGAAGAGGAAGAGGGAGAGAAAGAGAAGAAGAAGAGGAGGAGAAAGAGAAGGAAGAAGAGGAAGAGGGAGAGAAAGAGAAGAAGAAGAAGAGGAGGAGAGGAGAGGAGGAGGAAGAGAGGAGAGGAGGAGGAGGAGGGAGGAGAGGAGGAGGAGGAGAAAACAACCGGGGAGAGGACTAAGTAAGCAATGTGCTTGCACACGAGCACAAGGACCTGAATTTAGATTCCCAGCCCCTCTCCCAGTAGAAAGCTGGGCGTAGCATCCTAGCACAGGGGAGGACTAGGAGACAGAAAACCCCTTCAGCTTGCTAGCCAGCAAAACTAGCTAAAATAATAAGCTTCAAGATCAGTTGCCGATCTGTCTGAAAAAGTTGAGGACGATACCAAACATTGACCTCTGACCTCCACCAACACATGAACACACACATACATACACAACCCCACACAGAGACACAATACATAGATAGAAATAAATAAAACACAGGTAGACACATTCTGGATTATCTTGCCTTGTGAGAACCTCAGCAAGAAAATCTTCACCGGACCAGAAGCCAAGCATATGCCAATGTCACACCCTTGGTTTCCTCAAAACTTCAGAATTTTAAGCCAAATAAACTTTCTTTTTCAATGTATATATAAATTACATAGTCATGGGTATTTTGTTATAGCAACAGAAGATCATGAACCGGGACAGGACCCAGGCTTCATCTTTATTCTTTGCTTCCAGCACTCCTCCTTGCTCTACTTCTTCCCGTTCCTCTTCAAGGGCTTCCCTGATAACAGAGAAAAGTAACTATAGAAGTAGGCGCTCTCTGATGACAAAGAGCTGAGCCTAAGGCTGGTTTACACAGTAAGAGAACAAATCTCCTTGAATGTGAAGCGACTGTCTCTGCCCCCACAGCATCTCTGCTTTCCCTGTGCTATTTCTGCTGTCCTTCTCTGAATGATCTCAATAATTTGCTGCTCCTAAGAAAAACTGTCCAGTCACTGAAGCAGCCTCAAATCCCAGGTCTCATGCCACCTTCAATTTGGCCAAAAGAGAGCACCTGAAAGAGAAAAGAGCAGAACTAGGGAAAGGAGTTGAAATCTTCTTGGTTTTTTTTTAACTCCCTCCCTTTTCCACCCTGTAAGAAAAGAGTCACTGTTGAGTAAGGGAAGACAAGTTAAAAGGAAAAATATAATCTGCAGCAACACAGAGTGTGCACTCTCAGCACAACGGACAAAATTTTGGCTAAAGAGAATAAATGAATAGTAAAACAAAGCACATGTTAGCCATCAAACAATAACAGAGAGGAGCATTTTAACAAGCGAGTTTGGGGGGTGGGGAGTTACACTTGGGTCACTTCTAGTAAAATTTCTATTTTGTATCCCTGTAGAAATTTATCCCCTCTTGACAGAGCACAACCAGGCTGTCAAAAGTAACTTCTCTGAAGAAAAAAGTTAGTGGTGCAATAAAATCAGACAACTTGGTTCTTCAGTACTTGAGGCTCCATTTCCAGAAGCTGATTCCGACTAGTTTTATTTTTCCATTCTCTCCATATCTATTCAATATAGTTCTTGAGGTCCTAGCTAGAGCAATAAGACATCAAAGGGAGATCAAGGGGATACAAATTGGAAAAGAAGTCAAATTATCATTATTTACTGATGATATAATAGTTTATATAAGCAACCCCAAAAATTTTACCAAGGGACTTCTACAACTCATAAACACTTTCAGTAATGTAGCAGGATACAAGATTAACTAAAAAAAAAAATCTGTAGCCCTCCTTTACACAGATGATAAACGGGCCGAGAAAGAAATCACAGGTTAAGGCCTAGGATGGTTGGCATGGGAGAAGGCAAACCATGGTCGAGGTGTGCTCTGTGAGGTCGCCAGTATTTTCCAGCAAACTGAGGAGCTGCCATGCTGGGATCTGGCATGGGTGGAGGACAAGCCACAGGATCCAGAGGATGAGATGGGTAGGAAGTTGCCTGTTGTGGTGGTAGTGAATGGCGTCTTCCAGGTGTCAAGTTCTCTGGTGGCCAAGAGGCACTCACAGACGATGAGGAATTCAGCAGGACAGGCCACAAGGGTTTAGAATCTTTGATCAACAGGTGTCCATTGCGAGGAGCAGAGGAGGTCTCTAGGGATGAACTGGTGGCCACAGACTTCTCTGTGGGCTGCCCAGGTGGCAGGTGGGCTTTGGCAGCATCTGGTGTGAATGCTTCACCTGAGACATCTTGTCCTAAGAGCTGGCAAAAGCTGATGGTGCTGACAAGCCTCTCCAGCATGCTGTGCAGAAGTAAAGCCAGTTCCTTGTCCTCCTTGGGTTTCTTCCTGCGGCGTCTGTAAGTCTTCACGGTCCTGATTCTCTTCCTGACTTTGCTGGGCTCCCTCTTCACCACCTTTTTGGTGGTGATGCTTTCTGCTGGTGGAGGTGAGGGTGAGTCAAAAGGGAGGAGGGGTAATAATAGGTGGAAGAGCCCCAGCCCACACGCAAAGGCAAAGATCATGTCCATTGCCCAAGTGGTGGAGCTGGGGGTCAGCCATAAAGGATCAACGCTTTCCAGAAGAGAGAGAAAAGTCTCCATCTGAATCGCACTGTTGCTCTCAGGCAACTGAATGCTGAGAGTTCTTTCTGGGAGTTGGCAGCTGTGTCCAGGTCCGCATCACAGAGCTCCTGTCTCCCTGTCACAAAGGGCTCCTGAGTGTGGGGGAGGGGCGCTATGAAGAACTGACCAGTCACTCCCTGTCCTCCAGGCTTCACATGGGCTCCATCCTCCTCAGCCTTTTGTGTCTATTTTCAATTCCATCTGCACACTCCATCAGAAAGAGTCTCATCCATTTTTTCTTCCTTTCCTGCCCCCAGAGAGAGGTTTGTTCATGTTCTATGGGCCTTAGAGACCTCCAAGCCACCTCCAGTGACATACATCCTCCGAAAGGCCCCACCTCCTAATCCCTTCCAAAAGTTCTAGCAACTGGAGACCAAGCACTCAAATATATGAGCCTATGGGGGTTTATTCCACTCACCACAGCCCATTCTCTGGCCCTCCATCGGCTTGTAGCAATGTCATAAAGCAGAATTCACTTTGTCAAACTTCAAAAGTCCCCATAGTTTTTCAGAGTCTCAACACTACTTCAAAGCCCAAAATCTCTTCTGAGACTCAAGTCAATCTCTTAACTGTAACCTAATATAAATGTAAGCATCAAATTGCCTGTTTCACCATACAGTGTTACAGAAAACATATTTCCATTTCTTTTTTTTTAACATAATAACGTTTTTAATGTAAGTTCAGTGTTTTTGTTTTTTGTTTTTCTTTTGGATTTTGCTGGTTTTTTTCCGTTTATTTATTTATTAAAGATTTCTGTCTCTTCCCCGCCACCTCCTCCCACTTCCTCCCCCTCCCCCAATCAAGTTCCCCTCCCTTGTCAGCCCATAGAGCTATCAGGGTTCCCTGCCCAGTGGGAAGTTCAAGGACCACCCACCTCCATCCAGGTCTAGTAAGGTGAGCATCCAGACTGCCTAGGCTCCCACAAAGCCAGTACATGCAGTAGGATCAAAAACCCACTGCCATTGTTCTTGAGTTCTCAGCAGTCCTCATTGTCCACTATGTTCAGCGAGTCTGGTTTTATCCCAGGTTTTTTCAGACCCAGGCCAGCTGGCCTTGGTGAGTTCCCGATAGATCATCCCCATTGTCTCAGTGTGTGGGTGCACCCCTCATGGTCCTGAGTTCCATGCTCATACTCTCTCTCCTTCTGCTCCTGATTTGGACCTTGAGATTTCTGTCCGGTGCTCCAAATTGGGTCTCTGTCTCTGTCTCCTTTCATGGCCTGATGAAGGTTAATATTCAGGAGGATGCCTATATGTTTTTCTTTGGGTTCTCCTTATTTAGCTTCTCTAGGATCACTAATTATAGGCTCAATGTCCTTTGTTTATGGCTAGAAACCAAATATGAGTGAGTACATCCCATGTTCCTCTTTTTGCGTCTGGCTTACCTCACTCAGGATAGTGTTTTCTATTTCCATCCATTTGTATGCAAAATTCAAGAAGTCCTTGTTTTTTACTGCTGAGTAGTACTCTAATATGTATACATTCCATACTTTCTTCACCCATTCTTCCATTGAAGGGAATATAGGTTGTTTCCAGGTTCTGACTATTACAAATAATGCTGCTATGAACATAGTACAACATATACTTTTGTTGTATGATAAGGCCTCTCTTGGGTATATTCCCAAGAGTGGTATTGCAGGGTCCAGGGGTAGGTTGATCCCGAATTTCCTGAGAAACCGCCACACTGCTTTCCAACGTGGTTGCACAAGTTTGCATTCCCACCAGCAATGGATGAGTGTACCCCTTTCTCCACAACCTCTCCAGCAAAGGCTATCATTGGTGTTTTGTATTTTAGCCATTCTGACAGGTGTAAGATGGTATCTTAAAGTTGTCTTGATTTGCATTTCCCTGATCGCTAAGGAAGTTGAGCATGACCTTAAGTGACTTTTGGCCATTTGAACTTCTTCTGTTGAGAATTCTCTGTTCAGCTCAGTGCCCCATTTTATAATTGGGTTGATTAGATTTTTGAAGTCTAGTTTCTTGAGTTCTTTATATATTTTGGAGATCAGACCTTTGTCAGTTGCGGGGTTGGTGAAGATCTTCTCCCAGTCAGTGGGTTGCCTTTGTGTCTTAGCGACAGTGTCCTTTGCTTTACAGAAGCTTCTCAGTCTCAGGAGGTCCCATTTATTCAATGATGTCCTTAATGTCTGTGCTGCTGGGGTTATACATAGGAAGTGGTCTCCTGTGCCCATGTGTTGTAGAGTACTTCCCACTTTCTCTTCTATCAGGTTCAGTGTGTTCAGACTGATATTGAGGTCTTTAATCCATTCGGAGTTGAGTTTTGTGCATGGCGATAGATATGGGTCTATTTTCATTCTTCTACAGATTGACATCCAGTTTGGCCAGGACCATTTGTTGAAGATGCTCTCTTTTTTTCCATTGTATACTTTTAGCTCCTTTATCGAAAATCAGGTGTTCATAGGTTTGTGGGTTAATGTCAGCATCTTCTATTCAATTCCATTGGTCGACTTCTCTGTTTTTATGCCAATACCAAGCTGTTTTTAATACTGTAGCTCTGTAATAGAGTTTGAAGTCAGGGATGGTAATACCTCCAGATGATCCTTTATTGTATAAGATTGTTTTGGCTATCCTGGGTTTTTTTTTTTGAGACAGGGTTTTTCTGTGGTTTTGGAGCCTGTCCTGGAACTAGCTCTTGTAGACCAGGCTGGTCTCAAACTCACAGAGATCCGCCTGCCTCTGCCTCCCGAGTGCTGGTATTAAAGGCATGCGCCACCACCGCCTGGCTATCCTAGGTTTTTTGTTTTTCCATATAAAGTTGATTATTGTCTTCTCCAGATCTGTGAAGAATTTTGTTGGGAGTTTGATGGGGATTGCATTGAATCTATACATTGCCTTAGGTAGAATTGCCATTTTTACTATGTTGATCCTCCCAATCCAAGAGCAGGGGAGATCCTTCCATTTTCTGGTGTCTGCTTCAATTTCTTTCTTCAAAGACTTAAAGTTCTTGTCATATAGATCTTTCACTTCCTTGGTCAGAGTTACCCCAAGATATTTTATGCTATTTCTGGCTATCATGAAAGGTGAGGCTTCTCTGATTTCCCTCTCTGTTTCCTTATCCTTAGTGTATAGGAAGGCCACGAGTTTTTGAAGTTGATCTTGTATCCTGCCACATTACTAAAAGTGTTTATCAGCTGTAGGAGTTCTTTGGTAGAGTTTTTGGGGTCGCTTATGCATACTATCATATCATCTGCAAATAACGAAAGCTAAACTTCTTCCTTTCCAATACGAATCCCCTTGATCCCCTTATGTTGTCTTATTGCTATTGCTAGAACTTCAAGCATTATATTGAAGAGGTGTGGAGAGAGTGGACATCCTTGTCGTGTTCCTGATTTTAGTGGGATGGCTTTGAGTTTTTCTCCGTTTAATTTAATGTTAGCTGTCGGCTTGCTGTAAATAGCTTTTATTATATTTAGGTATGACCCTTGTATCCCTAGTCTCTCCAAGACCTTTATCATAAAGGGGTGTTGAATTTTGTCGAATGCTTTTTCAGCATCTAATGAAATGATCATATGGTTTTTTTCTTTCAGTTTATTTATATGGTTGATTACATTGATAGATTTGCATATGTTGAACCAGCCCTGCATCTCTGGGATGAAGCCTACTTGATCATAATGGATAATTTTTCTAATGTGTTCTTGGATTCGGTTTGCCAGTATTTTGTTGTGAATTTTTGTGTTGATATTCATGAGTGAGATAGGCCTGTAATTTTCTTTCTTGGTTGGGTCTTTGTGTGGTTTTGGTATCAGGGTAACTGTAGCTTCATAAAAGGAATTTGGCAATGACTCTTCTGTTTCTATATTGTGAAATACATTAAGGAGTATAGCTATTAGCTCTTCTTGGAAGTTCTGGTAGAATTCTGCAATGAAACCATCTGGTCCTGGGCTTTTTTTGGAAGGGAGATTTTTGATAACAGTTTGTAGTTCTTCGCGACTAACAGGTCTATTTAGATCGTTTACCTGGTCTTGGTTTAGTTTTGGTATATGGTACTTATCTAAAAAAATGTTCATTTCTTTCATATTTTCCAGTTTTGTGGCATGCAGGCTTTTGTAGTAAGATCTAATGAGTCTCTGAATTTTCTCTGTGTCTGTGGTTATGTCCCCCTTTTCATTTCTGATCCTATTTATTTGCGTGTTCTCTCTCTGTTGTTTAATTAGTTTGGATAGGGGTTTGTCGATCTTGTTGATTTTCTCCAAGAACCAACCTTTTGTTTCATTGATTCTTTGGACTGTTTTCTGTGTTTCTATTTTGTTGATTTCTGCCCTCAGTTTGATTATTTCCAGTCTTCTGCTCCTCCTGGGTGTGTCCACTCCTTTTTTTTAAAAAAAGCTTTCAGGTGTGCTGTTAAATGCCCGAAGTATGCATTCTCCATTTTCTTTAAGTGGGCACTTAGTGCTATGAACTTTCCTCTTAGAACTGATTTCATCGTGTCCCATAGGTTTGAGTATGTTGTCTCTTTATTTTCATTAAATTCAAGGAAGACTTTAATTTCTTTCTAAATTTCTTCCTTGACCCAGGTGTGGTTCAGTAGTTGACTGTTCAGTTTCCATGAGTTTGTCAGCTTTCTGGGGGTAGCATTGTTGTTGCCTTCTAACTTTAATCCATGGTGATCTGATAAGACACAGGTGGACACTGATAGTTTTTTGTATCTGTGGAGGTTTCCTTTGTTTCCAAGTATGTGGTCAATTTTCGAGAAGGTTCCATGAGCTGCAGAGAAGAAGGTATATTCTTTCCTATTTGGGTGGAGTGTTCTACAGATGTCTGTTAAATCCATTTGCTTCATTATCTCCAATAATTCTCTTAATTCTCTATTAGGTTTCTGTCTGATTGACCTGTCCATTGGAGAGAGAGAGGTGTATTGAAGTCTCCTACTACTAGTGTGTGTGGTTTGATGTCTGCCTTGAGTTCTGGTAATATTTCTTTTACTTAAGTGGGTGCTTTTATATTAGGGGCATAGATATTCAGGATTGAGACGTCATTCTGATGAATTGTTCCTGTTATGAGTATAAAGTGTCCATCTCGATCTCTTCTGATTGATTTTAGTTTGAAGTCAGTTTTGTTAGGAATTAGTATGGCCACACCTGCTTTTTTCTTAGGACCATTTGCTTGAAACACCTTTTCCCAACCCTTTACTCTGAGTAGATGCCTGTCTTTGTGGTTGAGATGTGTTTCTTGCAAACAGCAGAATGTTGGATCCTGTTTTCGTATCCAATCTCTTAGCCTGTGCCTTTTTATAGGTGAATTGAGCCCATTAATATTAAGTGATATTAATGACCAGTGGTTGTTTACTCCGGTTCTTCTTATTGTTTTTGGTAGTAGAGTTTGTGTGTCTCCCTTCTTTGAGTTGTGCTGGTGAAGGGTCGCTAGATGCCTGAGTTATTGTAGACAGTGTTGGCAATGTTGGGTTCCTTGGGTTGCGATTTTCCTTCTATTACTTTCTGTAGGGCTGGATTTGTGGCTACATATTGTTTAAATTTGTTCTTATCCTGGAATGTCTTGATTTCTCCATTGATAGTGAACAGTAGCTTGGCTGGGTATAGTAGTTTGGGTTTGCATCCATGGTCTCTTAGTTTCTGAAGTACCTCCATCCAGGACCTTCTGGCTTTCATGATTTCCATAGAGAAGTCAGGTGTAAGTCTGATTGGTTTACCTTTATAAGTTACTCAGCCTTTTTCCTTTGCAGCCCCTAATATTCTTTCTTTAACCTGTGTATTTAGTGTTTTGATTATTATATGGCGAGGGGATGTTTTTCTTTGATCCAGTCTGTTTGGTGTTCTGTATGCTTCTTGAATATTCAAAGGAATATCTTTATGTTGGAAAAGTTTTCTTCCATAATTTTGTTAAAAATATTTTCTGGGCCTTTGAGCTGTGACTCTTCTCCTTCTTCTATTCCTATTATTCTTAGGTTTGGTCTTTTTATTGTGTCCCATATTTCCTGAATGTTTTGTGATGAGAATTTGTTGGCTTTACTGTTTTCTTTGATCAGTGCATTTATTTTCTCTATGGTGTCCTCAGTATCTGAGATTCTTTCTTCTATCTCTTGTATTCTATTGATTATGCTTGTTTCTGTAGGCTCTGCTCGTTGACCTAGATTTTCCCTATCCAACTGGTCCTCCATTTGTGTTTTCTTCCTTGCTTCCATTTCAGTTTTCAATTCTTGAACTGTTTCCATTACCTGTTTGATCATTTTTTTCTTAGTTTCCCAGGGTATCATGTACGTATTTACTCATTCCTTCAAACTTTTTGTTATACTTCTCATCCATTTCTATAAGAGCATTTTTCACATGTTGTTTAAGGGACTCTATTGCTTTCATAAAGTCAATTTTTTCCACTTCTTCTGTGTTAGGGTGTTCTAGTCCTTCTGTTGTAATATCATTGGGTTCTGGTGTTTTCATGTTGTTTTTGAGATTATTGGGTGAATTTTTGCCTTGGCACCTGCCCATCTCCTCCTATCGATGCTATCTAATGGGTCTTTTAAAACTGGTTCAGGTTTCCCTGCTGGCCAGGGGCTCTTCTTACAAAATGCCCTCGCTCTGTTTCCTGGCTCCTGCCGGGGACCACAATCCCTCTCACCCCTCAGAAGGGTCTTTAGGAACAGGACCCGGCTCCTCTTTTGCTAGGGACCTCACCAACCAAAGGCCTACCTCTTTGATTTAATTGTAGTGGGGCGATCTGCTCTCGGTGTTGTGCGCCAGTCCCCGCCACCTGTGGCCCCCGCGCATCATCTACCGCACCAGTCCCCAGCATCCGCCTGCGCCGTCCCTCTGACTAGTTCTGTTCACTCATACGGGGTATCAGAATAAAACTGCAAATGAAATTTTTAATAAACTTGAACTTAAAAAGAAAAGTAGTTGTGGTGTGAATTGCATGCTGGTCCTCATATAATAAGACTTCTTCCAAGAGCAATAAAAATGTTAACACTTACTATGTGGTTAGGACAAGCTAATAAGTTGTTCTGAGTTCTGGGGCATTTCTGTCTTATATCAAATCTGACCAAATTCAATGAAGTTTTTTTTAAAAAAAAAATCCATTGAACGTTTAAGAAACATCCTAAAATTCTATCTCCTCCTCAATGACTCACCTGGCTAAGGTGATACATTCACACCTTTTAGCCTCCCTGTCTTCTTAATGTGATATCTGCAAATCCGATCCTGCTATCAGCAGCTTCAGGGAATCCACTATGACAGAACCAAAGACCAAGCTGGCTGCTCAGAGGGTTAGGATAAGAGAGGCATGCCAGGCGGTGGTGGCGCACGCCTTTAATCCCAGCACTTGGGAGGCAGAGGCAGGCAGACCTCTATGAGTTCGAGATTAGCCTGGTCTACAAGAGCTAGTTCCAGGACAGGCTCCAAAACCACAGAGAAACCCTGTCTCGAAAAAACCAAAAAAAAAAAACACAAAAAACAAAAAAACAAGAGAGGCAGAAGCAAGCACAAGGCCTTTGAAGTTAAGAGCTACAGCCTACGTGTTCAACGGTGGAACCTCGTGTGGGGTGCACAACATGAACAAGTAAATAAATGGACATTACCAACCATAGAGATTCTGAAAGTCACACAAGAGACACATAGGACAGCCGCTCAGTATTGAGATGAGGAGCACCTAAACAAGTTGTGTCCTTAAAAACAAAGACACAGGCCAAAAACAGATTCAGAGAACTTCACCAATGTTCTATCATTTTGTTTTGTTTGTGGTGGTGGTGGTGGCAGCGGTGGCAGCTTGTGTGTGTGTGTGTGTGTGTGTGTGTGTGTGTGTGTGTTGACACAGAGTCTCACTATGGGGCCGTGGCTGGCCTGGAACTCATTCTGTAGGCCAGGCTGACTTTGAAATTGCATCACTGCTCATCCTGAGTGTGAGATTATAAGCATGTCCTCCAATGTAGGGTTACTAGGATTCTGCTCTGTCTTGAACATCTTAAATCAAAATATAATTAGCTTGTTGACTGAATATGTAAATATTGCAAAAATTGGTAAGGGCAGTTGATATACTAGATATCAGACCAGGGTCCTGCTTTATCTCAAAGCAAGGAAAATGGGACCAAAACTTCTCTACTTAATATGAAAATGACTGTATTAGATCATAAAAACTCTACAAATGAGCAAATCTTAACTGGGTGTTAAGTATGTGCTGTATGGTTTGGCAAGAAAGAATACTGCAAAGCCTACTACTGGCCATAAGTGGGTATGAGGCAACGATGTGAGGTATGAAGAGACAGTCAACCTTCTAGAAGGTCCCAAGGACAAACGGTTCACAGCACTCTGCATTAGACAGGGTCCCTCTTAACACTGGGGACTGGGAACCTTTGAGGAGAGCATGGACTAGACAGTGAGAAGTTTCAAAGGGGTGTGGTGTGATGAAGACGTGATAAAGATTGGCAATCCAAGATGGGGGAGTCTACGGTCATATCAAGATGGGAGAGATGAACACTAACCTTCAGATCAGTTTTAACTTGTATGTTTGACCACCAGGACAGTAAATATAATATAATTGGCATAAGATGCATTACTGGTATAAGAACGCTCTGATTTATTTTCACATTTTGGTCTTTTTGATAATGTGAAAAGAGCCTATGAACCCACCACACAAGAAAACAAGATTTTGACATTATCTTCCTCTACCGCTGTCAGAGGCCATGTATTAGTCCGAGTCCCCCTATTGCAACTCAAAGCTTGAGCTAATTGACTTATGCAGATGAAGCTTGTTTTCAATCACTGCTTTGGATCATAGTCATTTGACTCTTTTGCTCTTGAACCTGTGGGAAGACAGCACATTAGGGCAGGAAGCTTGAAGTGGAACAGGGCTCTTCATCTCATGACCAACAGACAGAAAGGGAGAAGACAAGAACAATATCCCACACCTTCAGGGTGTGCTTCCAATAACCTAAACTCTCACACCAGGCCCACCTCTCAGGCACCTGCCACCCACCAATGACATGACTCTACCTAATAAACGTTGAGCTGGAAACACTTAAGATTCAGACTATAGGAAACCACAAATTACCTCTGGGAGTGGCCACAAAGGTATCTCCAATCACACATGTTCTTCTTGGGCTGTGACATTAGCCTTCCTCCTGTTCGATAGTGGGGTCTCTGTGCCCTTTACGAAACTGTGAGGATCATTAGAGCTGCCTGACCAATGGAGTTTGGAAAAAGTGACACTATGCAGCTGGGCTACTTATAAGGATGCCACATCTTTTGGTCTTTCTTTCTTCTAACGAAGCCAGAGTGATGAGGAATGCTAGCCCACACTGTAAAGCCATGTGGAGAGGCCATGTGTAGGTGTTCTGCTGTTAGGCAGCATCAGCTGCTAGACCTCTCCAGGTGAGTCAGCCAATTCCATTCCTCAAGCCTTCCCAAGTGGAATACAGACATCACAAAGCAAACACAAGCTAATCTTCATGTGCCTTCCCCAAACCTCTGACCCATGAAATCTCTAGATATAATTAAGTAGGGGTTTAGGGGCACTAAATTTTGCAGGACTTTTTATGCAGAAATAATAATGAGAAGTCAATAAAGAGTCAGCATCATTGCATTCTCCTGTATCATCCAACCTTACAGAACCACCAGCTGTACCCTGTGTTTCTCTCTTCCATTCTTCTTACACAGTATGAACATATCTCCGTGCCTGTCTGACAATAATTTTTGATATTGATTGGTTTTAAACTTTATATTTTCCCTTGAAGCCTGTTTTCCCCATTTAATATTATATTTATAATATCTACTCTTATTGTACTGCTAAATGATAGTTCAGTGAAAGAGCAGAGTAGCTGTCTGCCTATGCTCCTCTTAAGGTGCCATTGGGCTGTCTCTGGTTTTCGCTGACGTCAGCAGGGTGGCTACAAAGAACAGACAACAGCAATAGGAATCCAAAGAGTTCATGCCAGCCCATCTCAAAGGACGTATCTGAGCACTTACCACTCTCTCCCCATCACTTATTTAGATCTGATACTTGAGGTTTTTCCCACGTGGTTATGCATGTGCGGTGCCTCTGTTAGAAAAAAATATGTGATTTTTGAAAAACTCTAAATGGCCTATTAGGAAAAAAAATCTTCAGAGTGGAAAACATGGAAAACAGATGGGTGGAAAATTGAATAGCACACAGCTCAAGGCATAGCTGAAGCATCATCTAGAGCAGGGCCCCACTTACTGTTGCTTAAAATTCGGAGATGCAGAAACACTACCGCAAAGCTTGCAGAATCCTGTCCAGGAAAAATGCAAATAACGTCTGTTGTTTTGTAAAATAAATTCCTCCGAAGTTCATGCTTGGAATGATTTTATTTCATCCTCCAAACTATGTATTCCAAACTTACCCCTCAAAGTCCTACGGAAATAAAATTTGGAGGTGTGTGCTGTGGGAAGCCTGAGGACTGGATATCATGAAAGTAGGTACTCCATGGTGGGATGAGAGGCTTTCTAAAGAGGAAGAGAGAGCCACGCTACCTTCATTCATGATACCCTAGGCCATGTCATGACCCAGAAGGAAAGCCTCACCAGAGGCCACACATTCTGACACCACGCTCCTGGGTTTCTAGAACCGCTTGGCTTATAGTTCTCTTTGTGAGCTACCTGGCTCAGGCTTCTGGCAGAAGCAACAGAAAACGCGCTACAACAGTGGCTTCTTGTCTCATCAGACATTAAACATATTTTTAAAATCTAGTCCACCACTCTTATTGTAGCAGTAATTCATTAAATTTCCTTAAAAATACCTAAGTCTTCGAATATTTTTAAAAAACAGTTTTAGCATTTACTGATTTCCTCAGCTCTGGTAAATGAGTTGAGTAAATCTTTGACATGTGTTCATTTTACATTTGCATGCAAGTCATGGCTTTAATTTTCTGAAAATCATGTAAGAAAACTTCGTAGGAAAATAATTGCCACAGCCAGCATCTTACAAATGGCAACGCTGTTTAGCGGTGTTAACTGTCACCTTCTAGTTCTTCTGCTACTTCCATCTTTTTCTGTGGGTTCTCTCCCACCCGGGGCATGCTTGTGTTCAGGCCCCGGCACAGGCAGGTGTGCGAGCAGAGGAGAAACTGGCAGAAGTTCTAAAGCCTCTCCCGCAGGTGTACTAGCAATGAGTTCAAATTCACTGCAATCACTGACAGCAGTTTCTCCTTCTCTGCGTATTCCAACCATTATTAATGGTAGGAAGATAAGGCTCGTGTTACCACACGCACCGAATTATCTGGCCAGCTTCATACACAGAAGCTGCGCTCTCTCTGCAGTCTTCCTGCCAACAAGGGAGCATAAACAACAAAGCTGGACTCCAAAGAAGGGGCCTTGCCACTGTGAGCTTTTGCGCGCCTTCTTAATATAATGCTCATCAATGCAAGGACCATTTGGCATCATTTCACTTAATTCACGACTACTGTATCTCATGTGAGTAACCCTAGTCTCACATACCCCAAACATAATAAAAAATGTTGATAATTCTGACTTGTGCTTAAGGTTTAATCAATCTCACAAGCCAAAAAAATAGGCGAATGTGATAAATTCAGCTAATTTCAAATTACTTTTTAAAAAGTAAGATTTAAAGGGGAAAATTGAACCCTTTGCAGAATTTCCACTGTGAGATTTTTTTAAGGGGAAAAACTTCTAAATACTGAAAACTTTTTTGTTCCTTTCCCTTTTTCTCAGTACAATTTTTTTTTCCAAGACAGGGTTTCTCTGTAGCTTTGGTGCCTGTCCTGGAACTAGCTCTTGTAGACCAGGCTGGCCTCAGAACTCAACAGAGATTTGCCCGCCTCTGCCTCCCCGAGTGCTGGGATTAAAGGTGTGTGCCACCACCACCCGGCTCTCAATGCAAATTTTTAAGGCCATTTGACAGAGGAGGAAGGCAGAGATGCGACTTTAGACGAACCCTCTCCAACTTGGAGGGAAGTTTCTTAGCCAGGGCTAAAGATGCTGCTCAGAGCTTGCCTAACACACCAGAGGGTTCTGGGGTCAAGCCTCAGCTCTGAGCAGTAGAAGGTGCTTACCCAAGGAATACTGGACTCCACCTGAGGAACTCCATTGGCTTCCATCTTCTGAGCTCTAGACAACTCTCAAGGACATAGAGTAAAATATTCCTAAGGCTCCGTGAGGAGCAACAGCAGCAGGGAGATGTCCACAGACTCGGGGCATCTGACTCAAGGAGAAAGAGCATGTCTTGCTGTAACTCATCCATGCTAGACTGTTCCAGGCTAATTTAATTAGCTGCACCAGAATACAGAATGTGATATTTCCCATCATCTCACAACAACGTCTCAGCCTTAAAAGGCAGTTTAAAACATTTTATATGCCAATTTTGTAGAACAACCAGTGTTTATGGTTAATATAATCAAATCTCAGACAGTAAGATCGTCACTGTTTGGTTTGCTGGTTTGGAGGACTGAACCTAGGGCCTTCATGCTAAAGACAAACTCTACCACTGAGCCAATGCTGTCAGCCCAATCATCACGGTTTTTATAAAATTCATTTGTCTTTCTTGTATATAAAATCTTCTTTCAACGGGGTGCCAAGGAAACCAATAACGGTTCTCAACCTGTGACAGGAGTTGCATATCAGATAACCTGCATATAAGATATTTACATTATGATTCATAATGGTAGCAAAATTACAAAACAATTTTGTGGTTGGGGTCACCACCACATGAGGAACTTTAAAGGGTCACAGCGTTAGGAAGGTTGAGAACCACTGCAAGGGGAGGGATGGAAAAGCGGGAAAGAGACATGAATCAACCTCAGTAGTAGGCATGCAGTCAGGCTATGCTTTAGATTTGGGTAGGGGGCGCTACTGAAGGCTTTAGAATGAGACAAAGTTGACCTCACCTTGTGGTTAATCACTGTGGTGAGCCAGCAGATGGGGAATCAGGCAGGAGGAGGTGTACTGTGGTGGATGGAAACAGTCTCCAAGTTGTAAGTGGCTTCTTATCCAGCGAGAGCGATGGTGTCACATGGTCAGTTGAGACTGGATTGGAGAAAGGGAGAACTCCCATCTCTGGTGGAGGGAAATGGAAATTAAAACTACTAAAATGCTACTACCAGAAAGACAAAGATGACCGAGAACCAGATTTAGCAAGGGTGTAAAGAAAAAGAAAGTACTGTGGATGGAAATGTAGATTGGTAGTCACTCTGGAAAATCACTGGAATAGTAAAGGTTTGTAATAGCATGGAGAATCCTCCAAAAGTTAAAGATTAAATTATTATATGACTCAATAACTCCTCTTCTAGATACATATGCAACAAAAATAAATTCTCACCCTATGAAGACTAAACTCAACTCACATGTTCATTGCAGTTATATTCAAATAGCCAGGATAAGAACACAATGTCTATTTGTGGGCAAGTGCAAATAAAAAAAATATGATTGATATACACCATAGAATATCATTCAACCTTGAAAAGGGAAATTCAACTTTGTGAAGAAAGTCCTGGATCCTAGGCCTCAAGGATATTGTGCTAAGTGAAATAAGCCAATAAGAAGAACGTTGTATCATTTCAATTTAATGTTTATTGTTTCTTTAAAAATGCAAATATTAGGAGTAGATAATTAGATGGTAGCTACAGAAGTGTAGGATCCTAGAAGAAAATCAAGGAGGTCTAGGTCAAGGAACAAATGAGGAAAATATGTTTAATGAAGATGTATAAAGAAGAGAAACCTGTCTCAAAAATATAAAATCAAAAGTAATGCATATATGAAATGTATACTTAATAAAATTATTTGAGATTTTTAAGATTTTAGCAAAAACAAATTAACTATGTGAGAGTATAGTCATTTGTTTTACTGTCATAACCATTTATTGACTGTCTATACCATAGACAGACCCAGTACCATAATAGTATAAATATCAAATATATATAATAAGAGTTTTGTAAAAATTTAGATGCACTCAATTTTTAGATCACTAGGTGATTCCCAGCAGAAGAGCTCTTGGTTTCAAGTACACAGATTTAAATATCCAGATAGTATTGTTCAATAGTTAACTCAACAAGAATAATGTGAAATGTAACCAAGATGCTTTTAAAGACAGTTCAGTAGAACAGGCTTAAAATCTAATGAGAAAGAGCTCCGTCACCTTGTGTTTGTGTGCTCGGTAGGTTGAAAGCCCTCTGGAAAGTCCATCAGCGTTTGCTGAGACACCAAACGTCTATTAAAAACAACTGCCAGGCACTATGCTTAGGCCTAGGAATGCAAACAAACAAGACATAGCCCCGAGGGATTTAAAGAAACAATGTGTGAGACAATCAATCCTGCCGAAATATTTACTGCTCTCACCTGGAGCCAGGCACTGTTTGTAAGAACTAAAAGATGAGTGTAGAAAAATTAATTAACTAATCTGTTTGTGAAGCTCACGTCCTGGGGGAAGACAGAGAAAGCACGAGATAAGTAAATACAGTGTATGGACGTAGGGGTGAACCAGGCGAATAAGCCAAAGCAATGAAGCATGAGGAAGATGCTACCATTTTAAAGAGGTGGCTAGGTAAGGCACAAGACTCTTTGGTGACCTTGCGGGATGCAGGTATCAGGGAGAGGTCTAAGCCCGTTGAATAGTCATCCAAAAGCTTTCCTGTACCAAGATCAAGAAGAAGGACATGTGACTGCCAGGATGGAAAGAACGCGAAGGAAGAAACGGCCTTGAAGACACAACACAGGTCTTGTTGGCTCCTTTAATGATCTGGGCTTTTCTTCTGAATGAAAGGGGGGTCATTAGTTTGAAAAGAGTCCCTATTTTTAAGCCAAAGATTGACAGGAGTGTGGTTTCCGCCACTCAGTCTGATCAGAAGCACACTCCGTCTAAATTATAAATTTCTAAATATCCAATCAATGTTTGTGTTGGTTTCTTTTTAAAAGAATCTATAACTGAGAATCCCCAAAGCTCCAAGAATCTACATTTTAAACATCTAACCACAAGGTGGAGGTCTAAAGCAAAGCTCAGAGGCCACAACAGAACTCCTTAGAAGCCAAGACTTTTTATCTAGCCTTAGAGTTCTCAGAAACTGCCCCAACTGACTTAGTATTTTAAGTTCCAGGAAGATAGGGATGATGCGTCCGTAGTCTTTTAGAGAGAAAGCGCACGAGGCACATGGGTATTCGAGAAAACCCTGACAAGTGCGATGTCGGGGAGTGAACTGCACACATTGATCGTTCCAGACACTTTGAGGTCTGACGTGTTCATAACGGTGTTTAAAACTGCCGTTACGTCAGTCATTCGTGAGTCCAGCAATGAAAACCAGCGGATATTTAACTTCCAGGTATCTTTCGGTTGGTGCCGACTAACTGGTTCCGTTTATTCTGGCAGCACTGCCAGACTAGTGGCTTTAAGGATTCTGAAGCATGGGTATGATGGAGGTGTCGCTCTGGTGTTACTTTGCTTGGGTGTGGCAATGGGTGACTTCCCACTTGAGTTCTGGTAAAAGCGAAACTTTTCTTCTCTGCTTCCTTTCCAGACGAGCAGACTTAGTCAGTTCCCCAGCTGTGCACCAAATGCCTATGTCTGATTCACAAATTCGGAAGCTTCATTGTTTTTAAAGTAATCTAAATTTCTTCTGGTGTAAATATTCTTCCCTATAGAAACAAGTAACGAGCCAGGAGGTGGTAGTACACACTAATCCCAGCACTGGGAAGACAGAGGCAAGGAGATCTCTGTGAGTTCAAGGTCAGCCTGGTCTACAGAGTGAGTTCTAGAACAGCCAGAGAAACCCTGTCTCTGAAAAGAAAGGAAGAGAGAAAGAAAGAAAGAAAGAAAGAAAGAAAGAAAGAAAGGAAGGAAGGAAGTAGAGAGAGAGAGAGAGAGAGAGAGAGAAAGAAAGAAAGAAAGAAAGAAAGAAAGAAAGAAAGAAAAGAAAGGGGAGATAACAAAAAGAAAAAACTAAGCTAAAATATAAAATCTAGGAAATACAGGTCTGGAAAGATGGCTCAGCCATTAAAAGCTAGGCTCACAACCAAAAATCTAGGAAATACAATATAGAATGTTGTATCTGTTCTACTTCTGTATGCTTTCCTTTGCTTTATATGCCACAGACTAGAAGGGAGCTGTCACTTAGTCTCAGCTTCGGTAAAATTCTTCTGGGGGGTGAGGGGCAGTTGATGTTTGCTTGTTTTGCTGCACCAAAAGAACTCCTGTATGAAAACTGCTTTTCTCCAGGTTCTAAGCCCCCAGTGTTCGAGTTACAGAAAGTTTTGATTACCTGTGCCATAACAAGTTAAAAGAGAAGGCAGCCGCAGAGTGGAATACAGTTGCCCTCATTCCGCAGTGCTGACTTATCCCTTATCTCAGGCACCTGCCCTCTAGAGCTGGTTGAGGAGAGTTGAGAGTTGTTTGCTTAGATAAGTATCAAAGTTTGGGGCGCTGATCTGTACCTAAGAGACCTTTGATCATGTGCACCCTGATTTAGAAATCAACCTGGACTGTTATCTAACAAGAAAGATTTGTCTCTTCCGCCACTCTCTGGTCTCAGCCAGCCCGGAAATACCTAGAGCAGGTCCTGTGGTCCTTCAGAGCTTTCACTTCCTGTTATGGATGAAAGCCGAAGCGGAGAAACACAAAAATGTCAACCAGAAAGTCCAATCTACCACAACATCCCAGTTAAATTTAGTTCAAGTGTTGCCTGTTTACTTAAACAGCTTGTGTGCCCTGTTTGAAACAAAAACAAAACACACAGGAAGCTTTCTCAGATGGCTAAACATGTGCTAGCTCTCTGAGGGAATGCAGAGGATGAGAAGCCCGTTCCAGCACCAGTGGGATGTCGAGGGATGAGTAACTACCCTGACAACGCATATGCCCCATTTTCAACTCTAAGTGGTGGTTCTCACACAGTGCATTAGAACAGTAGAGAGTGTTTGACAAAGGGGAAACTGCACCCCACCCCACCCTTCCCCACTCCAGTGTCTGATTCATTAAGTCTAACACTAAGACAAATAATCAACTTTTCTAGACCTTTCTTGGGGGATACGTATTCTGTAGTTGTGGACCACATCTCTAAAGTCATTGCTGTAAATAGATTTTAGTATAAATATTGGACTATACTGAGTTTGTAATGGTCTGTCCTGTCCCCTTAAGAAACAAGCCCTGCCCACTCCCTCCCCTGTCCACTGCAGAGGTAGGCAGATCTTCCTTTCTCCCCAATACCCCTCTCTGCTCTCATCCCTTCTCCTCTTCCCCCTTTCCCTTTCCCCTCCATAACCCACTAAATAAATATCTAACCTCGCTCTGCGTGGTGGGCCTATCTGTCTGTTTCTCATGCACAGCGGATGCAGCTCCTCGTGGGATTGGCTGCTCCATTGCTCTGTCTAGGTCTCTCAGCCACCACTCCACTCCCTGCCTAGGACCCCTGGCCCTCATGGCCCGCAGGCCACTTAGGGCTCCCTGCCTGGGACTGGCTGCCTTCATGGACCACTGTGGTCTTATGGCCAGCTGCCCACTGCCACCACTCGGGAACTTTATTTTTACCATTACGGAGTTGTTGGCCAGAGAGCCCACAAAAGCTCCTCAAACAATACAGGCTTTTACCATGGCTCTTCATGCCTGATAAACTAGATGGTAAGACCCTTTGCTGGAAACATCACACACTTTGGATACAGGCTACAGAGGAGTCAAACTGGAACCAATCTGGAAGCTTTCTTTCTATTAGCCAGCATCCATAGTATCAGAAGGTTCTAGGCAGCCTGCTAGGAGAAAATCCATCTATGGCCTTTCCCAGCTGTGAACACTGAAGGCTACAGTACCCATATGCCAGGCAAAATATGCCCCACGGGTACAATAGTAACATGACTGACACTTTCTGGAGGCGCTGAAATCCAGTCCACCGGAGGGAGCACATGTACTTACTGAACAAGAGCCTGTGACTGCATCTGAAAGGGAAGCCGTAAAACTTTGTATTGAATTTTACCTGCTCAGTATCACGTGCACTTGTCTACCACTAAATCAAAAAAGAAAAGACAGAATGAGAACTAGAAAAAGATATCAGCAGTATATCATCTTTCATAACTTTTGCCCATTCCCTGCATTCAGTGCTCTCTCATCCCCGAATGTTTACTTTTCTTGTCCTCTTTTCTCCATGCTGTGCTGTACCCGGATGAACACATATATGCCCAGGATTTTGAATGCCAGTTCTAACCATATATAAGTTCATTAAGTTGTAAAGACTTTACTTCTGGTTGATTTGGGTGTGTGACTTTTTTATTTTATTTTATTTGCAAGTCTTTTTAATAATAAGGTTTATTTTATAAAAGAAAGTTAATATATTTTCTTTGGGAAATGGAAACTATAAAATAACATTAGAATTTTTAACACCCATACACAAGCACACGCACGCATACACATGCACACACACCAATATCTGTAAGTCTGACGTATGCATAGTAGGATCTTAATGTTTATTTACTGAACACATTAAAGTGTGTTTTTATTTACAAATACAGAATCATAATGTGTTCATCAGTTGATTTTTGGTTTAAATAGTCATCGTTCAAATATTTTTTTATTATAAAAGATTCTTCTTTGGTGTATGTGCATGTATGTTAAAAGCCTGTGACTGCAGAGGCCCAGACCCTGGGCAGGAAATGGTTGGTAAGAGAGCATTGCTCCCGATGTTCTGAGCAGGAAGTGGTTGGTAAGAGAGCATTGCTCCCGATGTTCTGAGCAGGAAGTGGTTGGTAAGAGAGCATTGCTCCCGATGTTCTGGGAAACAGACAAGTGACCAAACTATAAATACACTGTGTTTAGACCCGCAGACGAGCTCTGCTCTCAGTCTTGACAAAAGATGATTCTTTTGGCAGGGGTGACAGGTTATGCCGAGGTGTGCAGCTGGCCAAGGGCTGAGATAAGGGGCTGTTGGGTCCTCAGTCCGAATGAGGACATTTGTAATTCCTCCTCCAAACCCAAGAAAACTAACGAAAGAAGTAGCAGAAACATTGTGAGAGGCAGAGGAGAGGGAGGAGGGCCATGAAATGTGGTGTCCTGGGAAAGGCCAGGTCGTGACAGCCATGGACACACAGGAACAGTGGCCACACAAGACCTGCAACCCGAAAAAGACATGAAGAAGGAGGGGGACTGGTTGGGAGGAAGGAGGGAGGGAGTGGGGATCGGGTGGATGAGATGAGAGAGTGAGCTGGGCCATCAATGTGCCCATTATCCCCATGAATGAAAGTGACAAAGTCTCTAAAAAAATGGGGAAGCATGGTGAGCCTCGATAGACGTGGGGCTTTACAGAGGAAGATAAAATTGTGAGGAGCATGAGGCAAAATGAACGGCATAAGGGTCTGTGGATCTGTGAAAATCCCTTCACCCCCCCCACCCCGGACCATACTTTCCTTGTAAGTTGGAGATAATCATCGTTTTTGTTGATAGAAACCCAGTTATGCACACCAGCTGTCTGGCACATCCTCCATGTGTTTGCCCCATAAACAGGTGCATTGATTGTTTTAATTACAATTGTAGTGTGGACAAACAATTCACTTGTAAACAGTAATGCTTGAGTTCTAAATATAAGAGAAAATTCAGCATCTGGTTTAATCCTGGATTTGTGTTAATAAAAAGAGACTAATAGAATTGAACTGCTTGGCGTTCCCTGCCATCTTTGGCAAAACCTAGATGAAGGGCTTACACTGGGAAATAACAGTCTTTAAAACAGGGGTTCTGTTTTATTTCCAAGTTTAGACTAGATAACACAAAAGATGTATCCACTAGGGAACCGGAAGTGGCCATTTGAAATGTCATCTTTTGTAAAGACTTACCGTCTCTCAGAGATCACTTGAATAAATACCTTCCAGAAGTATTTGTTTTCTAGTAAATCCACCAATGGGAATTAGATAGGGCTATTTCTGGGAAAAACAGACTGAATGCCTTCTCTAGAACACCTGATGGGCCAGAAAGAGGAGGGAGACCAAAATAGAGTGAAGGAAAGATGGAGCATTAAACACAAATTCATCTCTAACATGTTCCAGCCCTGTAAGAGCGTGTCACAAACGCAGACCCTGACTTTAAATCAGTTTTGCATGAGGTCTTCTCTCTGTAAGCACCAGCCAACAATGAGCAGCCATTGCTTCCTAGTCAGAGCCCCAGTTCTTTGGAGGTTTCCAGGAGACAGAGGGACAAGTTCATGAGCCTAGGCTTCTTCTCCTCTATTACATCTACCCTTTCAGTGTGTTCATGGGGTAAGGTTATTCTCATGGTATTCCACACGGTGCCTCTCTCCTGCAGCTGATACATCAGACCCATGAATCTTGACCACTCCCAAAGAACTGGACTGTTTCTGGTTTGCCTCTATGTATACCCAAATGTGAGGTCTGATCCACAGGCACAAAAAAAAAAAAAAGAAAGAAAGAAAGAAAGAAAGAAAGAAAGAAAGAAAGAAAGAAAGAAAAAAAAAAAAGAAAAAAATCATACGACTGGGACAAAACTACTGCCTTTCTCTCCCTTACTACTGCCCCCCCCCACTTATTCTAAGATCCCCTCCTACTCCTTGCTGTTAGGAAAGGGAATTTTATTGTCAATGGACCCACAAATTCCCCTAGACTTAAAAAGCTTCTACAGCGTCTAGAGCAAAAGGCAGATAGGTGGGATTTTGAAACCTATTTTTCTGTACTGATTCTGTAAGACAAACATTCTGGATCTAACCCAAACCCACTAGGTCAGAATGTGCATTGCAATAGAGAATAGCTAACCTTCTACTAGCCCTACATAGACACACTGCTGTGCACACTCATGGGGTAGAAGAGAGCAGACGGAGCATAACACACAGCGCCCGACTCTCCCCATTCGGGCCTCAACGTCAGGAGAGCCATACATTTGGTCATTTGTAAATTGCTTAGGAATTTTTAGATCATTTTTTAAAAAATGCTTTATAAAGTAAAATTTGAAAAATGAAACTGGATACCATATAGTCTACATAAATTAAAAATAGCTAATGGTGTTTGAAATGTTGCTGGAGATTATTGGATGAACTCTTTGTGGTCAAGAGAACAAATGCCAGCTTTCCCATCAATGCTCAACTTCCAGATGTCAGCAACAGCTTATGTGAGCTGTTAAATCCCTCAGCTTAATACCCCAGTTATCAATCTGGATGTTCACTGTTTGATAATGATATGGGCTCTGTCTATGTCTTAAACACTGGATTTAGTAGACGGATTTCTACTGAAGAGAACGTACATAAAGTTCAAAACAAGGTAACTTTGATTTTGTTTTGCTTTGCTTTGATTGCTTGCTTGTTTTGTTTTCCAGGTGACTCTAGAAGTTTTAGATACATATTGATCAAGGAAGCCAGGTGGTGGTGGTGTATACCTTTAATCCCAGCACTTAGGAGGCAGAGGCAGGCGGATCTCTGAATTCGAGGCCAGCCTGGTCTACAGAATGAGTTCCAGGACAGCTGGAGAGACACAGAGAAACCCTGTATTGAAAAACAAAACAAAAACAAAAAAATAAACAAAAAAGAAAGAAAAAAAGAAATAAGTGGTGGGTAATTAGAAAATAAAATTATTGCTTTTGTGTGACTTATCAAGCTAGATACAATGCAGAGTAAGAGAAAAATGGAAGTTAATTCACAAGGCCAGTGTGAAGCCTCTTGGTTGCCTCAGAAAAATACAGCACCTGTTAGGCCACAACTTCCCTTCATCTTTCCACAATGATCAGCAACAATATTAAGTAAAAGAGAGGGAGGGCAGGAAGGAGTAGGGGAGGTAACAGGAGTAAGATGGGAGAGCATAGAGGAGTAGAGAGGAGATCAAGAGAGAAGGAGGGAAGGAAAGAATGAAGAAGGGAGGTAGGAAATGATATTACAGGAAGCTATTGGTATATTTATCTATCATGGTGATTATTTCAAATATATATGTATATATCAAGATATCATACCACATATTTTAAATAAAAATATTTTTGTCGATCATGCCTCAATAAATCTAGTGGAAGCATTATTTAATGGATTATACAAAATTTTATTGAAAGTTAGGACAATAGAGCACTTGCCATAAAACCCTGCATTAACATTTGGCCTTCGCTTAATGGTTGTTAGTGGTAGTTTCTAAGATAAATTGAGCTTTCTATAAAAATAAACTCAGTGCTAAGAGTCATAATTTGTACCAGACTCAGGGGGGAGAATTCCTTTTCCAAGAACGCAGTTGAACTGCTATTCTTGCCAGAAGCTATATACTGTTCTGCAGTTTATTTCCTTTGTAATAGAAGAAAGAACTTCAAAGCCACAAGGATACACATGCTCCAAGTATGTCTACATTCCAAACTAACTTCCACATTATATCATTGAAAAACATATAATATATATTACTAGCTTAGAAATGAGCACGGGCAGAGAGGGAGCGTGATGGAAAACACAGGAGCAAAGAATATGAACGTACAAATTAAACTTTCTAACAAACCAGTGTGACTAGAAACTCCACACGCCACTTGAGCAGACCCATGCTCCTTTACATGTTCTGTAGGTCAGATAAAGTTCTGACACTTGAACACTAACAAATCTATGTGTTTTTAAAAGTGTTTTAACATCATGTGTATCTGTATGTGTGAGTGTGTGTGTGTGCGTGTGTGTGTGTGTGCATGTGTGTGTGTGTGTGCATGTGAGTGTGTGTGTATGTGCGCATGTGTGTGTGTGCATGTGAGTGTGTGTGTGTGCATGTGTGTGTGCATGTGAGTGTGTGTGTGTGCGTGTGTGTGTGCATGTGAGTGTGTGTGTGTGTGCGCATGTGTGTGTGTGCATGTGAGTGTGTGTGTGTGCATGTGAGTGTGTGTGTGCGTGTGTGTGTGTGTGTGCGTGTGTGTGTGTGCATGTGAGTGTGTGTGTGCGTGTGTGTGTGTGTGTGCATGTGAGTGTGTGTGTGTGCATGTGAGTGTGTGTGTGCATGTGTGTGTGTGCCATGACACGCATGCGGAGGTCAGATGACAATTTTCAGGACTCAGTTTTCTCCTTCTACCATATGGGTCCCAGAACCAGGTCATTGTGATTGCCTGCTGAGCAATCTTATCAGCCTGAATAAACATACATTTTGAAGGCTCATTTTAAAAGCAAAGAGAGTCCTGAGGGTCAGGATTTTTTAAATTCACATGAATTTTTTACATAATTCACTTAACTTTATTTTTATGTGCATTGGTATGACGGTATCAGATGCCTTGGAACTGGAGTTATAGACAGTCATGAGCTGCCATGTGGGTGCTGGGAATTGAACTCAGATCCTCTGGAAGAACAGCCAGTGCTCTTAACCACTGTACCATCTCTCCAGTGCCCACGGGTCAGGATTAAAATAATAAATAATAATAATAATAATAATAAGCTCTGCTGGGAAAGACAGAAGCCCCAGGGTCCACATTGCCACTGGTGCGCTCTCACCCTCTGGGCAGCAGCTCTGTGAGGAGTAGAGAGGATGGCTAAACCTATGCTGAGAGTCACAGCCTTAACTAGTTCTCCTGGATTCTAGGATTACTACTTCCCTGACAGAGCTGCTGAGGATGCCACAAAGTTTATTGGTCTGTTTATAGCTTCGTTACCAATTGTGACATGAGCTAGCTGAGTTTACAAAGTAACACTGATAAGTCTTTAAGTAGGAAAAAATATTTCTTCTTCTTCTTCTTCTTCTTCTTCTTCTTCTTCTTCTTCTTCTTCTTCTTCTTCTTCTTCTTCTTCTTCTTTCTTCTTCCTCTTCCTCTTCCTCTCCTTCTCCTTCTTCTTCTTTTCTTCTTTTGCCAGTAGAGAGTAAACGGTGAAGCTCGAAGCTCATGCTCTTTCATCTGAACAGAAATGTTTTTGTTTTGTTTTTTTGTTGTTGTTTTTACATCACAACTTTAGTTTCCCCTCCCTCCTCTCACCCCAGTCCCTCCTTGACTCCCCCATCCACTCCTCCTCCTCCTCCTCCTCCTCCTCCTCCTCCTCCTCCTCCTCCTCCTCCTCTTCTTACTTCTCCTCCTCCTCCTCTGTTTCTCTTCAGAAGAGAGCAGGCCTCCACGGATACATCAAGGTGCAGGGAGACTAGGCAGCTCCTCTGCTAGGAAGTTTGGATAAGACAACATGGCAGGAGGAAAGGGTCCCCAAACCAGGCAACAGAGTCAGAGACAGCCCCTGCTCCCCCTGTTCAGAGTCCCACAAGAGGACCAAGGTACAAAACTGTAACATATATGCCTAGGCCAGTCCCATGCAGGCTTCCGGGTTGTCGGTTCAGTCTCTGTGAAGCCCTATGAGCCCACATTGGTTGGTCCTGTGGGCCCTTGTGTTCTCCAGTTTTTAAAAGCTGTAGCGTTAGTATTTTCTCCATCTGTTCCTTGAACATTGATCTGAAGAAAACCCATTTCCACTTCAACAGAGCTGCGGAAAGTTCAGCTTCATACCCACGGAAGTCCTCGAGTTTTAACTTACTGTAAAGGTAAAGAAAACCCCCTACAGCCTTATCAGAGGCCTGTCCATTATTACTTTCACAAAGACTGGTTTGATTCCCATACTCCAGTGGCTGGCCCTATACCCATGTGCGTATGAGCAGTGCTAACTGGAATTATTGGCTTATAAGAAAAATAAAAGACATGAAATTGTGTTGAAGCAGAAATTGGGGGGACTGAAAGTAGGTGTGGTCAATTTCACCACCAATGTATACATTTCTCAAAAATAATGAAAGAATTAATATATTAACATGAGTTTGCCTAAAAATTTTCTCAAAAAAAGTGTAATTCTAAAATAATTTTTAAAAGGAAGTCTAATAAAAACAATCCAGTCCAGCAGTAGGTGTTTAGCAAAAAAAAAAAGAAAACTTTATGATTGGTCTATAATAATTTCTTTTAGGAAAGAAAGCCATGGCATTTACATAAGATTCTGATAGAAGTATCAACTTTTTAAAGCCACTACACAAATAAAATGCACAATTATGTAATCATTGCATCACCAATAGCTAATCTAGATGTCGTCCAAAACAACCTAACTCCCAGAAATTGAGCTTAATCCTAAACAGAACTTTTGTCAGGCTTTGAGCTCTGGATCGCAGAGCCAATCGGCTTCTTGGCTCCTACCCCAACTTCCAGCGTCTTGCTTTATTGTCTTGTCTCCCTCCTCGCCTGCCCAGAAGCTTCCCTTGCTAAATTCCACCTTCATTTTTAAAAAGGAAAGGCCAGGGCCGGGCCCTCACTATGTGAGGAGCACTCAGTACAATTCTGAGACAGGAACAGGAACAGAAGAATGAAACATCGACATTACCAAGGCAGGCATGGAAGAGCCGCGTTCAGGTAGACAAGAAATTGGTAAGTGTGCCCGGATGGGCGTGCTTTTGGAGAAAGCGGTAGGCAGAGGCGCTCCATCACCCTGACAGGTGCTACAGTCTGCATTACCTCGGGGAGCTAGAGACATGAGAGCGAACTCTAACTGCCTCCCCTAGCTCTCGTTCAGCTGAGACTGCCATCGGCCTGATGGTCTGCGAGGAAACCGGAGAAGACTGAGGCTTATCTGGATTCCTAAGAGAGGACAACTGGCTGGGGATAGCAAAACAAAATAGATGAGCAGAGGATTAAAGGTGAAAGGTTCACATCATATGTAATAAAGCCTGCGAGCAGGACCAGGGAAGAAACACTTGCGCAGGTTCCCTCTGGAGTTTTCCTGGGACACCACAATAAATTTGTTTTCATTGTGTGATTGGTAGTGTTTCCCTGGCGACACTGTCTACATGAGGTCCTTTGGTCTCTCAATCACTACTGGAAATCACAATCTTAATGTAGTGATATTTCATTTGTATTTTAATAAATAAAGTTTGTCTGAAGGTCAGAGAGTAAAACAGCCACCGTGGTCAGTCTTACAGACTAGGCAATGGTGACACACATCTTTAGTTCCAGTAGCCACACTAGTTTGCCATAGAAACTGGGCATTAATGGTGCATGCATGCCTTTAGTCCCAGCCCTAGAAAGGAATATAAAGACGGGAGGAGACAGCTCTCAGACACGGTCTCATTCTGAGATTCCTGGAGGCAGGATCACCATTTCAGACTGAGGTAGAGGTAAGAGTAGGTGGCTGGCTCTTTTGCTTTTCTGACCTTCAGGTAAATTTTATTTATTAAAATAAAAACGAACTATCACTACATCTTCCCAAATGCGATTCTGACTGCATGAACCCTGGCCCTCTGGAAAGCCGTGCAGAAGTTTCTCAGCAGTCTGCTGAGTACTGTGCGTCTGACTCTGCCTGAGATCTCTCACCTCTTCTCCTACCACCCAATTCTGTGCTCCAACCACACACGTGAAACATCTGTTCTCAACCCGTGGCTCCCAACCCCTCCAGGTTCATAACATGACAGTTCATAACAGTGCAAAATTACAATTATGAAGTAGCAACAAAATAATGCTATGGTTGGGGGTCACCACAACATGAGGACCTAAAGAAAGTTTACTGCCTGGCTTGGTCCGACACACCTGTAATCCTAGCTCTTGGGTGGTGAAGATAGAATAGTCAGGAATTCAAGGCCAGCCTCCGCCATATAGCAAGTGAGAGGCCAGCCTGTGCTGTTGAAGACGATCCAATCCGATCTCAAACCATCCAATATTTGCCCAAACGCACTGACCTCATGTGTCTGCAGGCCTTCACACTTGCCCAAACACACTGACCTCGTGTGTCCGCAGGCCTTCACACTTGCGGCTGCTCCCTTGACTTGAAATGCCTCCCTAAACCCACTCTACCATTCATCCAATTGCACAGCAAACACTGAGAGAGCAACCCTGATGTCTAGTAAGTACTGCTTAGGCAATGGGTGACCCAAACTGAGCAACGGCGACACCCACAACCTACTGACACAGTAAAAACCACAGCACAAGCTTCTCCCTAATAGGATTTGAGTTCCGGGGGATAATCCTTAATAGTATTGACATATACTTCAACATCAACAAAAAGAGCAGGGTGGGGACCCAGTTGAAGCCTTATTTCAAGTATATTGTCTTTTAAAATGATCCATAGTATGCTCACAGGCCGGTCCAGTGAAGGCAATTTTTCAACTGATGGTCCCTCTTCCCAGGTGTGTTAAATTGGCAAATGAAGCTAACTATGGCACCTGGATATTTTAAAGTATTCAGAATTTATAATGACTTTTGTCAGATGATAATAATAATGAAATTGTGTACTTTTTAAAGTAAAACTGAGGGTATCTTCTGGAGATACATGCTAAAACATTCACCAATACAATAATACATTGGAGGCTTGGAGGAGTGAAAGAAGTTCAGATGGAATAAGATTAATGACGGGTAGGTACTTGCTAAATCATTTCTCTACTTTTGTATATACTTGAAAAATCCGTAAGACCAAGCTTTAAACACTTATATAAGAACATGTAAGTTTATTATCTGAAGCTAAGAATATACCAAAGCAAAAAAATAAAATGTATCTTTGACTTTAGAAAAAAGATAGAAAGATGACCCTCCATCAGAAAAACTAACAGTATCTGCCAAAATAATGTTTTTATTGGTTATCTGATTGTAAACAATATTTCTAAATATCCAAGTATGTCAATAAAATATTTAAGCACAACTATTTATAGCTGTGGTTTCGATCACTTGTGAAGAAATATTATGAAAAATGGAAAGAACTACCCATCTGCCCCCCTTTTGTTCTTCCCTAGTATGAGGACTAGCACCCCAGCTGCCATAAACCTGGCCTAACCTTGGGGACCCACCCTTTTCCCCTCCCCTAGTCACCTGAGTGCAGATGCACGCTATGCCTGCCCCTCGTCTATATGGAAAAGCCCCACTTTCCCTGCCAACGTACAATGTTTTACAGTCAACTTGGCTCTCCTAGATAGACTTCTGTTTTCTCAATAACCGTATTTCTATCATGGCATGTAGCATCAAATATTTTAATTATCTGAATATCTCCTCCCTTAGAAATCAACTAACCGAAAGGGCAAACTCAAGCAGATATCCACAAGAGGGCGCCAAAAATCAACAATCAGAGACCAGAAATAAGACCCAAGGGATCAGAATGGTTACCTGGAAGGCAAGCTGAAATTCAGAAATTGGGAAAAGGACAGAAATGTGGGCAGGTTAACTAGAGGAAGAGAATCAAGAATAAATGTCAGAAACACTGATGAGGCAGAGTTACACTTTCCTAAGGGAGTTCTGTCCAGTGATGGCCTTCTAGTTAGGAGGTTGCAGTCAGAATTCCGCTCTCAGATGAGGAAAGCCTGGAGCTTCCGTAATACATAGGAAGCAAAACTGTGGGGCGAGCTGGATATCCAGGATGAGAGTGGAGCAAAAGCTATCTGTGGCTCAGAGAATGAGAAGAGCCAAGGTCAGTCAAAGCGGTCAGTCAGTCATTCAACAACCACACTCAGAATGTCCTGTGTGGCGAGCCCTGTGCCATGACCTCACTGTGAAGAACAGCCTGGGTACCTCTGGGAGGGCGTTATGGGAGGGAAGCACAGTTTTAAAGAGAATATATGACAGAGGTTTCCAATTCAGCCAAAAAGCTTAAGAAAATGATGAACATAAAATTGGCTTATATAAAAACTGTAGGGCTGAAGAGGTGGCTCAACGGTGACTGCTCTTCCAGAGGTCCCGGGTTCAATTCCCAGCACCCATGTGGAAGCTCACAACTGTCTGGAAATCCAGTTCCAGGAGATCTGATACCTCCACACCAAGCACATAAAATGAAGTTAAATAAATCATTTAAAAACAAACAAACAAACAAAAAACTGTAGTCAGGAGCAAAGAGCAAAAAGCCAGTAATTGAGAGGGCTCAGTGGAGCGTAAGACAGCAGCCTAGGAGGGTGGACAGAGGGCAGTGGATACAGGGAACTGTTTTCTTCTGGTGGCCCAGCCTAGAGACAAGGAAAAAAAGGGCATTTGAACTGGATCAGAGACCAGAAATGGAGTCTGGGACAGAGTATACAGCACTCAATATAATGGTGTAACATTAGTTGAGTGTGAATGTGACAGCTTGCATTTTTAACACTGACTTAATTAATCCGATCCATGAAGAGTATTTCTAAAGCAATAAGTCCTGTAAACTCCTGTCTTGGTTGCAGTCATGCATAGCCTAGCACTTGTTTTTTGTTTGTTTGTTTGGTTGGTTGGTTGGTTGGTTTTTTTTCTACCCTAGACCCTCCCTTGTTCCTTGAACAAAGTGAATCAGACCAGGGAAAATGCTGGAAATTGGACACTCAACTAAATGAAGACTTTCAAGCAAGTCATAACAACAGATTTGATGTGGAAGTGATTGGTGGGCTGCTTCACGGGCATAGTGAAAATGGACTAACCATCGTTTTACTTTACCCCAAGTGACGGTATAGCATCCTCGTGGTCGATACCCACAAAATGCTGTTTGGGTCCTCACTGAAGCCTTGTTAACAGGTTATGTAATAAAGGAAGAGGCTCGGGGGGAGAACAAGGCCACTGGATGCCTCGCAGCGCGTCTGATCTTCCCATCTGCCGCCCAGCTTGGGTGTGCCCACCTGCTCTTCCCACCAAGTGTCGGGGCTGCCTGCGCCCCGCTTTCCTTCACTACTGAGAATTTGCCAGGTGCCTTTCCTCCCCATAGGGAGAATTGCCGGAGGAAGTTCAGTCCGGGTCAAGGTGGCTTGTTTTCTCTTCCTCTTCCAGGGCTTTCTTCTACAAACTGAGTTGTTCTGCCAAACGGTAGGAAACGCTCATTGTCTCTTCCGCACTCCGGTTTCCTTAACGCAAGCACTATCTTCGGACCCTGCCGATGCCACACTTAGACTTCACGTAGGTATTTGTTTTTTCCTGGAACGGTGATGGGATCAAGGCTTGGATCCATGAGACAGTCTGTGAGAAAGTCTAGAAGCTGAAGGTAGTTCTTTGGTAGACGGGGCTGATTTAAGAGATGCCAACCAGCCCCGCTGTTCTCTAAGGACTGAAACCTTGTTGAAACTTTATTACAAAAAAAAAAAAATGGTTCCGGGTTGAAATTCTCTCGGATGATTCTCCTTTTAATGCTTCTGGATCACATTCTGACCTGCGTCTAGTAACAAACAGTACCTCGAATGTGAAAATATGTTAAAACAGGACTTACGGGCTGAAGGATGACTGCGCAGTTAGGAGCATTTTCTGCTCTCTCAGAGGACCCGGGTTCAGTTTCCAGCATCCTGGCCGGGTGGCTCATGATCATTCCATAACTCCATCTCCAGAGCATCCAGCTTCCTCTTCTGGCGTCCAGAGGCACCTGCACACACTGTGGCATCCGTGCACACTTACATACACACACACTCACGCACATTTTGAAATTATTTTTTAATAGAGCTTCGAAAGTATTGATAAACTTCTAGTTCTTTCTTTAGGCAATTAAAACTGTACCATATTATGTAAATGCAAAAATACTAGTTGTCAAGGGAGTCATAATGAGAAAAACGGTATCTAGACAGAAAGTCAAATAAAATCATGGAATTATAAATCAATACAGTCCTCTTATTTCCATGTGAGGACAGTATTGGCACACAATGATGAAACTCATCCTGTAAGGAGCTAAAAGCATGAGTCCTCTGTTCTGCACCGCTCAATGTTGTATGACAGGATATTCGAGACCCTTGTGCCTCCTCCTTGCTATCTTCACGTTTGTTTCTTCGTATTTAGCAGGATTCCCCACTGGGCTCTATTGAGAGGCGTGTCCCTCTGAATTGCCTTAAACATGGCTTAACTTTTCTTCAAGTTTACTGTATTTAACCTTTATGTTCAGCTTGAGCATAACAGTGAGGCTTTCAGAATTCTCTGAGAAATTTCCTTTGCACCAGCGACGTTAACTCTTCCTTGGTAGTTCTCCTCGGCTACCGTGGGTGTGGGTTTCATCTTTTAGATCCTTGTTTTCACTTGAGTATGGAGTTGTGCTCAGCCCCGCCTTTTCACCTTTGGAAACCTTCGTGTTTGTGCACTGTGAGAGTTTAAATACAAGTTAGTATTGAAAGGAAAAGAGGTTTCGTTGGGTAACTGTGATGGTTCTGCTAAACTGAGAGGTGCTTCGGAGAAGAGCACAGGAAGCAAGCTCTCTCCAACTGTGAACTGTTTGTTAGCCTGAAGGACAGCCACCTCCTCTCAATTCTGCCATCCCAAGAGAATGAGTGACCATCCCCTTGGATTAGGAGTGGTGATATTTTCTTTTTCTATTAGCATACATACATGAATACAAAGGTACTTAATGGCATTTTACATACGCACTTAATATACTTTAATCGTAGCCTCCGTATTTTTAGTTAGTTATCCCCCTTTTCTCTCTTGTTTTCCTTTCCACATCTTAATAGCCCCCATTTGCTTTTGTGCCCTTTGTTCTTACGTGAGACTCCACACATGAGAGAAAACACATGATATTTGTCTTCATGCAGATGGCTGATTTTTCTTTCCTTGGCCCCTGCACCTGTTTTCCCGCAAATGGTACCACTTCGTTCTTCCCTGTGTTTGAGGAAGTCTGCCGCGTATGGACACCCCAGTTTCTTCATCTGTTTGTTTGGTGAACACCTAGGCGGACTCCATACCTCAGTCTGTATGAGCAGCGCTGTGATATGCATGAGGGTGCAGACGGCTCTGGGGGATGCCCACTCTGGGGAATGCACCCAGAGGTGGGAAAGCTGAGTCACATGGACCACTACATTTCTGAAGACAGTAAACACATGCCCATTAAAGTGTCTAGATGAAGACTGTTAGCAAAAGCTGAAGGAAGTCAGTAGGCTTCGGTGCCTGTAGTATCAAAGAATGAACATTAAATGAGAATGTCGACGGAATTCTGAATTCGAATTCATCCTGCATTCCTAAGGAGATGGTTGAAAGTAAATGCCAACATTCCATCCAACTAGCTTAAAGCACTTGTTGCTTTAGAAGTGGGACTTCATATTTTGTGTAACCAAGCTGTCTTAAGGGGGAAAGGACTTTGACTTTGTGGGAAGTGGGTTGATTACCCTCAGGAATTAAAGGGAAGGGGCAAAGGCAAGTTGTCAGGTAGAAAATAATTAATGTCGGATCAGTATAAAATTTGACCACAAACAGCATTGGCATGTTTGTATTCAAGGCATTATCTTTGCAATGATGAGTAAGTATTTTCCAGAATAATTACGGCTCTTACCAAAATACTTCCCTTGTGTGCTACAATGTGAGCAAGTTTATAAGCGGTGACTCATAATCACTTACTACACACACACACACACACACACACACACAAATCCAGAGACACGCATACCTTTCATTCAGGACTGGTAATGCCTTCCAGAGCTCTCTTTTTATTCTCTGTCTCTGTCAACCAGTTCTCTTTATGGCTATTAAGTCTGTAAAGCCCAGGAATCCACCGCAGCTCAGCTCACAACAAAGCGACCACCTGACATGCAGGGCTATGGGAAACTACCACAATCCCTCTTCGGGTCCGCGCCAACCTGACTCAACAGTGCACCCATTAGTGGAATACAATTGTGGGCTTCCGGGGTGATCCCAGTTAGCTGCTGAACATGGACTATCTAATTCCTCTGTTGTGTAAGAACTCATTCAGTTCACTTGCTGGAAAACGGAGTGAACATCAAAATGAAGCAAGGAAATCAGTTGACTGGCCACCTAAAATAACCACCATTATTTTTATAAAAAATACTAATTTAGTTTTTATCTTAACAAACTGAACTAGACTAACCTTTTAAAAATCATAAACACATCGTCCCCTCCGAGGAGGGGGAGGGAAATGGGAAACGGGGAGGAGGCAGAAAAATTTATTTTTGCAACAACTAAAAAAAAATAAACAAACAAACAAACAAAAAAGACAGATCCATTCCAAAAAAAATCATAAACATACGATTCCAGCGATTAAAAAAAGTATTAGCCAAGAGTCTTCAAAAACTAAAAAATGCTTAATGAAGGTAAAATTAACTCATGCTGCATCGTCCCTCCACCAAAGTAAAAAAGTGTTACGCATTGTTTCTCAAAATAAGATAATCTGAGACTACAGTGGTCCACCTGAATAAGCCCTGGAAGGCGCTTTACCTTCCTAACCCCATTTGACACAGGATAAAACTAGAGACCATGCAGATGAGCTGAACTAAAGGTAAACACAGGAAGGGACAGTGTGAGTAAACTTGGGTAGACCAGAAGTGTAACATGAAGGGTGCCTGCTTGTTTGTGTTTTCTGTCCTCCCACCAGGTCCCCTACAACTGTTTAGCTCCAAAGAAAATCCCACATAGATCTCCATAAATTATAAGCTGATTGGCCTATTAGCTCTAGCCTCTCACTGGCTAACTCCCACATCTTGATTAGTCCATTTTTCTCATCTATGTTAGCCATGTGGCTCAGTATCTTTTTTCAGTGGGGCAGCTCACATCCTGCTGCTTCAGTGGTCTGGGCAGGAGTGGGAGGAATCAACTTCCTCCTTCCCAGAATTCTCCTGTTCTCATTACATCATTTCTACTTGCTGTATGATTTTCCTGCCTATACTTCCTGCCTGGCCAATCAGCGTTTATTTATAACATGATTGACAGAATACAGACAATTCTCCCACACCACAGAAGTCGCGTGACTCCCTCTCCTTTGCCCCTTCCACAATGGACAGAATTCACTGTCCTCCTGTCTCCCTTTCTAGTATCTTCTAACTGTCTCCTCATTCCACCTCTTACCTATTCGCAAGATTTTGACTTATTTTAGTGAGCTATTCCATTTAGAAAATAATTTTTAATTTGAGCATAGTGGTGCATGCCTATAATCCCAGCACTCAGGAGCAGAGGCAGCTGGATCTCTGTGAGTTCAAGATCAGCCTGGTCTACATAATGAGTACCAAGTCAGCCAGGGCTGTACAATGAAACCCTGTCTCAAAGTCAAGAAAAAAAATATTTTTTAAATTAGTATGTGGACTTAAACTAAAATGCAGTCATTCATATTAAATAGACATCACGTATTCAGTAGACCCTGCTCAATTGGTTTGAGAAATTCAAGGATAAACAAAGGTTCCTTCTCTGCCCGAGTTCCAGGCTTTCCATGTTCTGTACCTTGCGAGTTTCCAAACATGCTCATTTCAACCTTCTTCAACTATGACTTCTCTTTTTTTTCTGAACAAAGCATGTATTGCAGATACCCCAATGAAACGACTACAGTTTGAGATAGCTATGTCATAAACTTATTCCAGAAATAGAGATGTTCTTATGGTGATGAATGAAATCATCACTTTGCAGCATACACATTAGAAAATAAAACTGTTTTCCCCATCAAATCAGAAGGGATTCAGAGAGTCTGCTTCTTCTTATTGATTTTCAGAAGATTGAAAGACGCAGAGGAAACAGGTCTTAGGATGTCCTTCTGTGTCCTGTAACATGAGCAGTGGGCAGAGGAGACAGGTGTACTCTGCCAGTGTGCTCACGTTACCTCACCTGTACCATCTTCTTTAAGGCGATGGACATGCCATTCATTTGGGCACTGGCTGTATGAGTCTTTCACTTTGTTTACAACAGCCCCCCTCAGATAGAGCCTATTACAGTATATCCCCAAGTTAGTCTTGTTTCCAGGTCTCTGCTGTTAACGTTACTATGACTCACTTCCCTTAACATACCCCGGGTACCTAAATTTCGATCATTCAAACCGCACTTTTCCCTTCGTTCTACAATCCCAGGGAGTTTCACGATTGAAGCCAGACTTCTGCCTTGTTAAAGGAGAGGGAACAGATGCTGCCGGCTTAAACTGTTACTTAAGTCATGATTTCCTACTAGGACAGCACTCCCAGTATTCCCTGGACCTCACTGCCACCATCCCTTGCCACTGGACACTTTGAAGGACACTGCTGAGCAACGTTCTTTCAAGTAACGTTGCATTACTTATTTTATTTAGAAATACTTGCGTTATTTCTAAGTAAGAATGAAGTGTCAGTCATCTCAATCGATGACCAACCTCCAAAGTTCTTAAACCCAATCTCATGTGAAGCTCCTCTATGCCACCTAGTCCCAAATAAAAGCTGACGGTAGCCCTGATCCCAGAAGAGGTGTGACAATGGGGACTTCAAACGTTTCATCCAGCATTTGGTCAACAGAAAAACAGGAATAAAAGACGTCAGAAGGTGCTAAGCCACAAACATGTTCATAACAATGGAGACGTGAGAGGATTTGTCGGAAGCTGATGGTCTTGTTCTCACGGGGAGGGGCCCCCAGAGGATATGCGGCGCGGCGCTTCATCTGTCTTGTGCGAATGTTTACTTTGGTCTGTTTTCACTTCCTCTCCTCTCCCACTTCCTACTAAACATGTCACGTTGAACTCACGTCAAGTCAATATTTAAGGGCCTCGTTGTAGCAGCTACATTGTGTCCACTTCCTGGTGTTACCAAATATATCACTGTGCTCACTTTCAAAATAATTAAACACAGTTATTAAACTAAGATGGTGCCTGAGCTCTCCTCTTCCTTATTCCTCTTCCCACAGTCAATCTCCACACTTTCGAATCAAACCGTGTGAAACACGGGCTGCTCGGTGTGGAAAACTGCTCGCTGCGATCCTGCACCTGTTTCTCCCTTGGTGACTCCATGAAGCCAGAGAAAAGAAGGCAAAGAATGTGCCAATTCCAGCCGCTCACCCAGAGTCAGATCTCTATTTGGATAAACTCCCGAATCCGCATTTTCTCCTACTTTTGATAATTCCCACCAGTTATTTAGGATCATTATTTAAGTCAGATACTGGATATTCTGAATTGATTTTTACTCAGCTTGTTTAATTGTCCCTTTTTTGTTGGTATTGTTATTTGTGCTTTCATGGGAAAGAAAGCTTCAGCTTTTGTCTTCTAAGTTTTCCACAAAATCTCTCACTCTGCTTTATTTATAAATTCTAATTTGTATCTTTTCTATTTTCTTAGCTTTTCTTTCTTCATAGCAACTTGGTCCCCATGTCTCCCAACCTCACCCCCATATCACATTCTTTTGTCTATAAGGAAGTTGAGATTTTATTTCCTTTAGAGTCTTATTGCTTGTCTTCACATCATCTCTAATGAAATCTTGAACCTATGGACAGTACTTTATTCCTTAATGCCTGAGGTCTCTTTTGAATGCCAAAACCTTTCTTCAAATATATGACAAAGAGTGAAATGAAGGCTCCAGCCTTTGTCTTCTATATTCAAACTCATCACCATGTTCCATTGTATTTCCTCCCAGTAAACAGGTAGAATCCATGTCCTAAGTCTCTGAAACAGAGAGGCAGGAGGATCTCTGTGAGTTCAAGGCCAGCCTGGTCTATAGAGCTAGTTCCAGGCTAGCTAGGACTCTACACAGATAAATCCTATCCCAAAACAAAAACAACAACAAAAACAAAACCCTAAAATTGTAGGCAGAGACAGCTGGTTTGTTTCCCGGCTGTTCAGACCTGAAATAATCACATAGAAACTATATTAATTACAACACTGTTTGGCCAATGGCTCAAGCATATTTCTAGCTAGCTCTTCTATCTTAAATTAACCCATTTCTATTAATCTGTGTATCACCACAATGCTGTGGCTTACTGGGTAATGTTTCAGGTGTCTGTCTCCTTCAACAGCTACTTGGTGTCCCTTTGACTCTACCCCCCCCTTTCTCTCTCTCTCATATAGAACCATATATATATGGTTTTCCTGCTTGGCTTTACCCTGCTAAGCCATTGGCCTAGACGACTTCATTCATCAACCAATAAAAGCAACACATATACAAAAGGACATCCCACATCATCTCCCCTTTTCTGTCTAACTAAAATGGAAGGTTTTAACTTTAACTTTAACTACAAAATGGCGCCAACATGGGGCAAGAATTTTCACATAAAGCCTAAGAAAGCTTCTTCAAAAATGGGCTTCTAGACTCACTAAAACAGGAGTCAGTTGAAGCTTCTGGTAGCCACATATTTACAGATAGGCTCTGTTTGCTGGTGGTTTGCAGATTTATGGATTCTTTAAAAGCTGGCTTCCTGGTTTGTGCTGGCAAGACAAATGTCTCTGCTTCTGTTGGGAGGTTCTGTTATGGAGCAGTTAAATGGGGTCTATGAACAGCATGTTAGAAATTGCTTAAAGGCAATATATATCCACTGTGTCCCTGGAGCTGGGGCAGTGAGCATGACTTGTGGAGATGGTGAACATTCCTCCATCATGTTGGACAGAGTGGAGCAAACAAGCAGGGCCATGGAATCGGTTCCAGCTATGCCCACTCACCATTTTCTTAAAAAGGCATTCCTGGTCAAAAAATGATTACAGATATGCCATAAAAATGATTCAGACAAAAATAAACCTCTGAACAGGTCACCAAATGTTTTTAAAAATGTATGTAGGCTTGGGAGAGAGAATAAAAAGAGGATAAACAGTTTTAAAAGGAAATAATAGTTTTAAAAATAAAGCAAAGTTTTTAAAGAGACAATAAAAGTAATATAAAAGAGTACAGTCATAGATTAAAGGAGTAAAGAAAAATAAGCCATGTAAAGATAGAAAATACACAGAGAGTCTAGATTATGCATATTATTATATTTTCTTTTAATTTTTGACTGCAGAGAGACATTTGATTCTGGGGGCTGCTAAGTTAAACCAACATAAGGGTATCTTGACTTCAAAATTTGAGTCTAAGGATAAGCTACTTTGAAAAAGAGGTCTTGTTTTTGTTTCCACAGAAGATGAGAACCTGTGGATTCCTTCCAGTCTAATGTGGCCTGATGGAACAAGAGACCTTTTGGAAGGCCTCTGTGAACCCTAAAAATATTTTGCCCAACAAACTGCAGGAAGCGGTTTGGAGAAAATAGCACCCAAATTCTTAAAATGATTGGTTGCAAATGTTTGTTTTCATTAAAAGGTGGATATGACACAGAGATAAGCACTTTACATTGGTATGGAAAATGACTGCTGAACTTGATTAAAGAAGGTGAGGAACTTTGGTGTTCCTGCTTCATGAAAGAAACCAGACATTCTGCAGGACACAGAAAAAAGCAACTAATGAACTTTGCCATTACAAGACAGAAAAGATCTTCAAATTTCCTACTTCATGGAAAAGTCTGCCAGATACTATGGGCCTATAGGCTAAAGATGGATGCCCCAATGTTACAAAAGAACTTTGGGTGACTGTCCAGGTAGCAACATGGCTCTGTCAATTCTAGAACTTTGGAAGTTGCTTATAATGTGCTTCTGTTTACTTAGGTAATATTATATCCTTCTAGGGTCTTTGAAGAGTTGAAGCCAGATAGTTAAAGTTTTCCTTAGTTATGATAAAGGATAAATTAGTTACAAAACTTTAGATTCATAAAGATAGGATAGATGTCTAAATATTGTAACTGCAATTCTGGACATAAGCAATGCCGGTGCTATAGTAATTATTGATAAGAAATAATGAGAGAAGACAGAATATATTTGGTGACTTGAGAACATGGATCATCTCGTGTGCTGATGCATGGGTGGGTAGGCAACATGCAAGAGACCTGGCTTGTGTTCTGCTGAACCATCAAAACGTGTCAATGAACAAATCTGTCTCATTTCACTTTAAGCAAGACCAACCATTCGCACATGCTTCCCAGCGCTGGACCTTTGTTGAGCCTGAACTTCCAGCCTATAGCAAGTGCCTCTTTTTACTGGCCACTGTCCCAGCACTCGTTCACCCCTTCAGCCCTGTAGCACTCTGTCTGCCATATAAAGTGGCTCACGAAACCGGATAAATACATCAAAATACAGACACATAGTAAATACACGTGTCTATAAATCATTCTGACACTTTAAATGTAACTGGTATTATCTCCTGTATTTATTTTTTAATCGTGTACTTTTTCTTTAATTTCTACCTCCCTCGAGATTGTTTCTGATTGCAAAGTACAAATGAAGCCCCAACTTAACTTCTGTCTGCAAATACTTTGGGAGTGTGGACCATGCACCTACACTTCCCACATCTTTCCTCCTTCTACCCTTCTCCTGCCACACCTCCCCACCCTACTTCACCTAAATGCCCCTACGTCTGCTGTGCCTTTCATGACCCCAAAGCAAGGAAAGAATCCTCCTGCTTTCCCAGAGCCTCCTTAACTTGCCAGGTATGCTTTTCCTTTGTAAATATCGTCAATGCAAAATCTTCAGCAAGCCTTTGATCTACTTAGGAAGTCAAAAATCACTACAGGAAAAAGAATGCGCCATTACTCCCAACTGCATTGTACTCATTAAAAGCTCATGAGGAGTTTTGAAAAAAGAAAAAAAAAAGATTTCAGAGACTGGGTGCCTTCTGTAGGACCCAGGCATGACATGGTCAATAGAGGCCAGAGTCTTAATAGTTTTCCCTAAGGCAATGCCTGGTTCCAAGACCACAAACTGAGACTACCCAGGCATCACCCAGGAACAGACCATTCAAAGGAAATTTCTAACTTTTCAACCATTATAGATAGATAGAATCATCTGCTAGCACACACCCATCATTTTCCACCAGGACACCCCTAGACAAATGTCAACCAATCAAGGGCCCTGAACCCTAGAAATCCCTCACCCCCACCTTTACCTCTCTAAAAACCCAGCCCTAACTGAATTTGGGGCTCCCCTATCACTCCCCGATCACATCGGACACAAGGAGAGACTGAATTTGCAAACTTGTGTAAGAATAAAGACTCTTGGCTCTTACATACAGGACTCAATCTCCTAGTTGGTTTTGGGAGGACTCATGATCTGGGCATAACACCTTCTGCATCGTAGTTAGCCCAAAGCTCAGGGCCTCCACCAGATAAAACAGCCAATGGCAGCATTTAAAGAGACAAGGAGAAGAACTGGAATTTGACAAATGCCCGTGGGCTAGCAGAGGGATGGTTGGAGAGAAGGGAAGGCTCTAATGGGGTGTTAAGCCTGTACTGAACTTGAACGCAGGGTAGAATAGATTGTTTAGGTATCTAGTTTGGATCTCGTAAAATTGTGTAATTCATACATTCCTTTCTTACAGCAAAAGTTTTGCCAAAACACCTTAAGGGAAAAAGAAAACGAAGAAGAAAAGCAAAAACGAGAATGAAATAGATTTGGTGAGGGCGGAGTGAAGAAAGAATGAAGTATGGCTAGAATGTCTCAGAACTAATGTATCTGCCAGATCTGAAGTGTTCTCTAATGGACTGTGTTTCTGAAGAAGTGTTTTTAATTAAGTCAAACGCTCTAAGCTTTGATGAGAAGCTGAGAAATCCTAGAGCTTTTATCCGCAATAGCATCTCTCAAACAAATCTGGGATGTGTTTCCTATGGCACAGAAAAACAATGCATTAGTGGCGTGAACCTTAATAAAGGGCTTTAAGGATCCCGTGTTTATCGAGCTGTTGCTCAGCAGTAATGAAATAATGACTCCGCGGGAACTCAATCCGCTCTGGGAACAGTTCTTCAACGCTGTACCCAGGGAGCCTAGTAATGTAATTTGAAGAAACTGTGTCCGAGGAACAGGAAAACAACCCAAGCTGTTATCTCTTATTGAGTCTATTTTCTCGCAGAGAATCCTGAGAAAACAAAAGACGTTTTGTTTGAAGTGGGTTTTTTTTTTTTGTCTTCTTCAAGCCTGAGAGGAGAAAACAAAAATCCCTTTGAAGTATTTACAAATTAAACATCTCTGAAGACTATTTCTTCCTTTATATTATCCCAAATATTTAGTAGTTCTGTAATTGGATAATTATTTACTTGGCGTTCACATGTGTCTGGAGGCAGGTATTGTGGACGACACAAAAGAACTCAAACGGCTTCATCTCCACCTGGGAACAAGAGGCTTCTGGTGCAGCAGAAACCCTGTGATTCCTTGGTGCTTGAAGGCTTGAGCCATGGCTTTGTTTATACATTGGAATCATATGGGCCTTGCTTTGTTTTTTTTTAATGCTGTTTTGAGATTCTAATTCCTGAAGTTGTTACTTAATGTATGTGGGGTGCACTTGGAAATTGGGGTTTTTCCAAAAAGCCCAGGAATATTTCTAAGGAATGTGGTGTTGGAGAACCATTGTCTTGCACTCAGTGAGGCCAGCCCATCCATCCCTTCCCTGGGCTGCCCAGGGTTTGCTTCTGGTCAGGCTAAATACTGAAGACTCGCATTTCTGACCAGCTCCCAGGAAACGCTAATGTAATGCCATTTCCCTTCTCTCGCAGCCTCTGCATTGCTTTGCTCCAGCACAAGCAGACACGGCTGAAATTGTGTGTCAAGGGCTAGCTTATTCTCTCTAGTGCAGTTAGTGCCACTGTATCTTAGGTCTGACTCTCACACTTTTTAAATGAAAGCACAGGCTCTATCCACAAGAAAAACTATCAGGAACAAAGTTAATGTTAACTGAAAAGTTTGCTGCCTGTTACAAGTTGAACCCCCGCCCCCCCCCCCCCACACACACACATACACACACACAAGACACCAGTGAAGTCATTACCCACCCTTCCGGGACACCATTCCTTACCCTAGAACCCTAGAAGATGATCTTACCTGGATATAGATGTAAGTGCTGACGTGAAAGCCAGAATGAGGCCACGCCGGGATAGGATGGGTCTTGCACAATGTGGCTGACCTCACAGGAGACAGTATTCCTAAGACGTGGAGGCAGAGACTGGAGCAAGGCATCTGCCAGCCCGGAAATCACTGGCTGCAAACACTGGGCTCTGGATCCATACCGTTTAAAGGCTGTGGGAAGCCAGTATCCTCACTTTTGTTTCCAGAGGTAGGGAGCTATTGGGACAGGTTTGGGTTTTGTGTTTTACATCCAGAACCTGCAGGCTGGCCTGCTCATAACAACTAAGGTGACTTTGCTACAGCATCCTCAAAGTTGGCTTGTTATTGACAATGGCATATAACAAGGGAAAGATTATAAAGGGGAGAAGCAAGTGACTAGGGTTCTGGGGAAACAAGACAAGCAACAGAAGCAGGCGGTGGGGGAAGCAGGGGGCAGCATAAATCCCAAGGACAGGGAAGACGCTACATAGCACAGGCTTTATTCTGAATAAGTAATCTTAAACTAGGCTGGAAGCATCGTATCATGACAGAAACACATTGTTTTGCGATTATGCCAGCCTATTAAATCCCAGAAAATATGTGCAATTTAAAAAGAAGTCACAACATGTTCATGGAGTGAAAGTAGCAGCAAGCGTCAGGAGCAGGCTGTGTCAGAAACAGGAACACACTCACCTTTCCACAGCGTCAGGAGCAGGCTGTGTCAGAAACAGGAACACACTCGCCTTTCCACAGTGTCAGAGTTTGTTGGGAAAGAATGGATTCACAAGACATTGCAGTTTCAGTGGCCAGATACTCCTGCTTTCCGTGTGTGTGTGTGTACATATACATACATATATACCCTTATATGGTACCATATATACTACACAAACATGTATGTATATGTGTATATATTCATACACATATATACATATGGGTATATCCATATACAGAGTGGGTACAATGTTTTGAAGAGGCAAGTAGTCCTAAAGGACAAGAGCTTAGAAACTAATAGGAATGCCATTGAGTCTGTAGGAGTGAGGTAATGAAACCAGAGCTGCAGAAGCTGCTGGGGCTGCAGGGGCTGCTGTGACTGTCTGCTGTGACTGACTGCTGGGGCTGCTGTGACTGTCTGCTGTGACTGTCTGCTGTGACTGTCTGCTGTGACTGTCTGCTGTGACTGTCTGCTGTGTCTGTCTGCTGTGACTGTCCGCTGTGACTGTCTGCTGTGACTGTCTGCTGTGACTGCTGTGACTGCTGTGACTGTCTGCTGTGACTGTCTGCTGTGACTGTCTGCTGTGACTGTCTGCTGTGACTGTCTGCTGTGACTGTCTGCTGTGTCTGTCTGCTGTGACTGCTGTGACTGTCTGCTGTGACTGTCTGCTGTGACTGTCTGCTGTGTCTGTCTGCTGTGACTGTCTGCTGTGACTGTCTGCTGTGACTGTCTGCTGTGACTGTCTGCTGTGTCTGTCTGCTGTGACTGCTGTGACTGTCTGCTGTGACTGTCCGCTGTGACTGTCCGCTGTGTCTGTCTGCTGTGACTGCTGTGACTGTCTGCTGTGACTGTCTGCTGTGACTGTCTGCTGTGACTGTCTGCTGTGACTGTCTGCTGTGACTGTCTGCTGTGACTGCTGTGACTGTCCGCTGTGTCTGTCTGCTGTGACTGCACTGCTGTGACTGTCTGCTGTGACTGTCTGCTGTGTCTGCTGTGACTGTCTGCTGTGACTGTCTGCTGTGTCTGTCTGCTGTGACTGTCTGCTGTGACTGTCTGCTGTGACTGTCCGCTGTGACTGTCTGCTGTGACTGTCTGCTGGGGCTGCTGTGACTGCACTGCTGTGACTGTCTGCTGTGACTGTCTGCTGGGGCTGCTGTGACTGCACTGCTGTGACTGTCTGCTGTGACTGCTGTGACTGTCTGCTGTGACTGTCCGCTGTGACTGTCCGCTGTGTCTGTCTGCTGTGACTGCTGTGACTGTCTGCTGTGACTGTCTGCTGTGTCTGTCTGCTGTGACTGCACTGCTGTGACTGTCTGCTGTGTCTGTCTGCTGTGACTGTCTGCTGTGACTGTCTGCTGTGACTGTCTGCTGTGACTGTCTGCTGTGACTGTCTGCTGTGACTGTCTGCTGTGACTGTCTGCTGTGACTGTCTGCTGTGACTGTCTGCTGTGACTGTCTGCTGTGTCTGTCTGCTGTGACTGTCTGCTGTGTCTGTCTGCTGTGACTGTCTGCTGTGTCTGTCTGCTGTGACTGCTGTGACTGTCTGCTGTGACTGTCTGCTGTGACTGTCTGCTGTGTCTGTCTGCTGTGACTGTCTGCTGTGACTGTCTGCTGTGACTGCTGTGACTGTCTGCTGTGACTGTCTGCTGTGTCTGTCTGCTGTGACTGTCTGCTGTGACTGTCTGCTGTGACTGTCTGCTGTGACTGTCTGCTGTGACTGTCTGCTGTGACTGTCTGCTGTGACTGTCTGCTGTGACTGCTGTGACTGTCCGCTGTGACTGTCCGCTGTGACTGTCTGCTGTGACTGTCTGCTGTGACTGTCTGCTGTGACTGTCTGCTGTGACTGTCTGCTGTGACTGTCTGCTGTGACTGTCTGCTGTGACTGTCTGCTGGGGCTGCTGTGACTGTCTGCTGTGACTGCTGTGACTGTCTGCTGTGACTGTCTGCTGTGACTATCTGCTGTGACTGTCTGCTGTGACTGTCTGCTGTGTCTGTCTGCTGTGACTGTCTGCTGTGACTGTCTGCTGTGACTGTCTGCTGTGACTGTCTGCTGTGACTGCTGTGACTGTCTGCTGTGACTGTCTGCTGTGACTGTCTGCTGTGACTGTCTGCTGTGTCTGTCTGCTGTGACTGCTGTGACTGTCTGCTGTGACTGTCTGCTGTGACTGTCTGCTGTGACTGTCTGCTGTGACTGTCTGCTGTGACTGTCTGCTGTAACTGCTGTGACTGTCTGCTGGGGCTGCTGTGACTGTCTGCTGGGGCTGCTGTGACTGTCTGCTGTGACTGTCTGCTGTGACTATCTGCTGTGACTGTCTGCTGTGACTGTCTGCTGTGACTGTCTGCTGTGTCTGTCTGCTGTGACTGTCTGCTGTGACTGTCTGCTGTGACTGTCTGCTGTGACTGTCTGCTGTGACTATCTGCTGTGACTGTCTGCTGTGTCTGCTGTGACTGTCTGCTGTGACTGTCTGCTGTGACTGTCTGCTGTGACTGTCTGCTGTGACTGTCTGCTGTGACTGTCTGCTGTGACTGCTGTGACTGTCTGCTGTGACTGTCTGCTGTGACTGTCTGCTGTGACTGCTGTGACTGTCCGCTGTGACTGTCTGCTGGGGCTGCAGTGACTGTCTGCTGGGGTTGCTGTGGTTGCTACTGGGACATAGATTCGGGCTGTAGAGTCATTCTAGGAGGACATATCAGTAGTTAGACTGAACAGCCAGTTCTCTACCCTTGGTTCCCTGACGTACACACCAGGTGGTCAGGGAGCAGGTACTGTGTGTCTAGACAACAGTAGGACAGTAGAAGCTGCCACCTTCACAGTGTTAGGTGTCTAGCTCTTTATGAAGCTGGAATAAAGAAATTTCCTTTTTTCCCTGACCTGGTGTGTTCAATACATTCTCAGGCCCGGTTTTCCTAACAAAAATTTGATTATGCCCGTATGGCCTTATATTTTCAATTAACTCTGATGATATGTTTATAAGGGGCACCTTCCCTACTTCCAGGAATAAATCATTTGCCAGTCTATATCAAGTAAATGGTGCCTGCTATATGCTGCTGATCACGTGTTGCCCAGGTACACGATCATCCTCTGTCCCCAAAATGGATTTGCCAGCTGCTTGTAAAACAGAAGTCTATGAGACAAAGTGCAGTCAGGGAAATCGTGTTTTGCACAGTATGGAGTAACTTGGGACAAGGCACAGCCTAATCTCATCTCAGAAGCTTTCCATGAAGGTTGGTGTGAGAATGATAAAAAGCTCAAAACTGTCAGGAAGCATCTGGTAAACACTACTTGTTAATAGGAAGCATAAGAAAGAGGACTGAAAACCAACTCCTTCCCTAAGTTTCCTTTCTGGCCTCCTATTTATTATAAAAATTAATATTTTTATCATTTCAACTAAATCCCGCCTTGAGCTTAGCCCAGAATAGAAGATGGTTAAATAGTTAAATAGAAATGGCAGTAGTAACAGAAGTGAACTCTTCCTAGGAGAGTCACCTGCCGCTACCGACACAGGGGCCACAGCCCTGACAAGCACAACACACAGGACTCTGGATGCTCAGAGGTTTCTGTTCAACTACATACAACTTCAGAGTAGATCTTAGTACTCTCTAGCACGCTTCAAGGCAAGAAACATGATGTAGTGGACATTTCTAGCTGCTAATTGTTCAAACCTCTTTCGTGCATTTAAAGAAATCCCTTCTATCTAAAGTTATATACTCAGGACCGAGGATCTTCCAGCCTGTCTCCAAATCAGCAACTTTAAACTGGGGCATGCTGGCAAGAACAGAGATGCTGGAGGAAAAACGACCTGGGTTGAAGGGTCCACTCTCCCAGGAAAGCAGAGCCACCAGCAAGCACCCCAGGCATGCAGCCTGGGGACCAGGATTCACGCTAGCGGTTTCATAGGACTCGCTATCAAATTCAGGGCTCTCTGCTCCCCAGCTTTGATTTTTTGTTCCACATATCTAAGCACCCTGCTGGGTCCAAACAATCGGCACCTCTGTTCCATAGGATGTCAGCTTCACCTAAATGCTAGGGGTTAATTAGATTATCTACTTGGGGACAATGACACATCTTTTATTATCAATCTAAATTCCATTTCAGCTCAAAACGTTTTTGTCACCATTATGACAGATGTGTGGGAGGAATGTGTGGGCTTCTCATACATCCACGTATGAACGCCCTCTGGAGTTCCAGTCAGATGGGCAGCGTGATGCCTTGAAGGCTGAGGGCAGTGGAGGAGCCCTGGATCCACAGCACGCTAGCCCTGGGTCCACAGCACGCTAGCCCTGGATCCACAGCACGCTAGCCCTGGGTCCACAGCATGCTAACCCTGGATCCACAGCCCGCTAGCCCTGGATCCACAGCACGCTAGCCCTGGATCCACAGCCGCTAGCCCTGGATCCACAGCCCGCTGCCCTGGATCCACGGCACTCTAGCCCTGGATCCACAGCCCGCTAGCCCTGGATCCACAGCACGCTAGCCCTGGGTCCACAGCACGCTAGCCCTGGGTCCACAGCACGCTAGCCCTGGGTCCACAGCACGCTAGCCCTGGATCCACAGCACGCTAACCCTGGATCCACAGCACGCTAGCCCTGGATCCACAGCACTCTAGCCCTGGATCCACAGCCCGCTAGCCCTGGATCCACAGCACGCTAGCCCTAGATCCACAGCACGCTAGCCCTGGATCCACAGCACGCTAGCCCTGGATCCACAGCACGCTAGCCCTGGATCCACGGCACTCTAGCCCTGGATCCACGGCACTCTAGCCCTGGATCCACAGCACTCTAGCCCTGGATCCACGGCACTCTAGCCCTGGATCCACGGCACTCTAGCCCTGGATCCACAGCACTCTAGCCCTGGATCCACGGCACTCTAGCCCTGGATCCACAGCACTCTAGCCCTGGATCCACAGCACTCTAGCCCTGGATCCACGGCACTCTAGCCCTGGATCCACGGCACTCTAGCCCTGGATCCACAGCCCGCTAGCCCTGGATCTACAGCACGCTAGCCCTGGATCCACAGCACGCTAGCCCTGGATCCACAGCCCGCTAGCCCTGGATCCACAGCACGCTAGCCCTGGATCCACAGCCCGCTAGCCGTGGATCCACAGCACGCTAGCCCTGGATCCACAGCATGCTAGCCCTGGGTCCACAGCACGCTAACCCCCAGGACTAACTCTCCCGCATCAGCCGCTTGCTCACTTTCTCACTGAAGGCTGCTAAGGGAAAGAATTAAAATGTTCTTTGGGCCGACTTAATCGCGTTCTGTTGAGCTGTTCGGTGCAATGCCCTCAAAGAAGGTTAAGAACACGTGTGATCCGAACTCTTTACGACTGCCACGTGGATACGAGACGTCATTAGCATCCAAGGCGGCGGGAATTCGCTCACGCATTGCGAGGGTGCTTTTAAAAGACAGTCACATAAAGAGAACATTGAAAACCACCAGATTCCACGGAACAGGTTTCCTGCCACCCGTCTGGCTGTGGTTATCTTGTTTCCCCAGTCTTTGTGCTAACAAAAGGCTCGTGTTCCTTGGCAGTTATCAGGAAAGGGCAGTAATTTTCTTTTCGCTGGCACATAAGCCATCTCATCCACTGAGATTTAAGGAGATTTATTTCTATAATCTAGAAGCCATTCAGGGATGTGATAAGAGCAGTTTCTTTACTATGTGGCACGGAGAAGGGCTTTAAACAGGGTTATTGTGGGGACACTGCCCTGCAAATCTCATAAGGAAGGAATCGCGCCCTGTGTGCTACAACGAAATGGAAGAAAAGCTAAGAAGGCAGCACGAACATATTCCAAATGCCCTCTAGAAATGTGTTGTATTAGCCTGGTTGTAATGGCGCCCTCCTTTAGTCCCAGCACTCAAGAGGCGGAGGCTGGTGGATCTCTGTGAGTTCAAGGCCAAACTGGCCTACAGAGTGAGTTTCAGAACAACCAGGACTGTTATAGAGAAGAAACCTTCTCTTGAAAACACAAACAGCAATAAGAAAGCATTATATTTTCCTTACACACAAAAGAGTCTGGAAATGCATTTTTAAAAGAGACCTATTCAAAATAAGAGCCCCACACTCCTTTCACCCCTCTGAAAACACATTCACAGTCAAATATTGAATGCAACATTTGAAGATGTTGATGGTTGATTCTGCTTTAGCTGAGTAATGAAAAGATAAAAGCAGAAACTAGAAAGTGTACAATAAATAGTAAAACTGAAAAGGGCTCCCAAGATGCAACGTAACATCAGAAAATGCCTTTTGAGTTTAGACACAGAAGGTCTGGGATGTGCTTCGCTTTTATTCTTTCTGAAACACTTGCACTGAGCTCCTGTCAAACGCCAGGCCTTTCCTAACTATCATTGCCGAGCAATAACTTCAGGTAAAACAGACATAATCATTGCTGTCATAGAACTTGTGGGACATGAAAAACTTCACATCTAATTATAATTACAGCAAGTACCACAAGGCAAAGAGCAAGGTGTAATTAGAAAATGACAGAAAAAGACTAATGCTGAGCCAGAGGACCTAAAGAAAGTCTCTCTGAGGAAGTGGCATTAAAATAAATGTGGTGCCTGAGTTAGCCAGGCAGCTGGGGGTCAAAGGGCAAGGCAGGGTGGTCTCTGGTATTCGTTGCAGAAACAGAAAGCTAACTAACTAACACGGAACCCAACTCTAACACAGGCTTAGAGGAAGAGGGGATGTGGAAAGTGAGAGAGAAGACAGTGTTCATCAGGGAACATTCCTAGGTTTACACAAGAGACTGGGAAAATGGAAGACTACCTAATAGATAGAAAGGGGTCAGAAGAGGAGGGAAACTTTGGACTTTATGTTTGTGATCCAGCAGGCTCTTAGGTACATGGGCTTGGTCTCTATGCAGAAGTCTGACCACTTCCGATTATAAATTCAGACAATAATCTTTTTAACTCTGAACTTCTCTCATTACCTTCATAATGGCACTTACTTGCCCATAGAATGAAGGGAAATGTGGACAAGGCAGTCACTATGAACGTCTCGTGTGTAGTAAAGTTCCTTGTAGACACACCAAGCTCCTAATTAATGCAGGCAACATTGTACAATGGTACAAAGAGAAAAGTAAGAAATGTGAAATAAGAAGCACATGCACCAAGCACCAGTGTTTCCCTTTGCTCTCCTCGACACACATTTAAGGAGAGCTGGGGGGAGGGGGAAAGAGTAGTATACAAATAAAAGCAAAAGCATTCATGATTCCTTTGTTCCAATGTTCATTAAATTTAACTTTTCTTTAAAAAGAGAAACTCATGACTCATGAAACAGAAATGTATCAAAAAATTTTATTTAGCCCATTGACAAGAAAACCAGGAAGACAATATTAACAATAGTGATAGCCAGTTGGTGGGAAATGCGACAGATATGTGTATATAAAGAGTTAACTCTGTAGTCATCTTTGGGTTATTCTACCACTGCGTGCTGCAAGTTTAACAGTCAGGAGGCGAGCTCTGCTAAAGCTGTATTTGTCTGTCTGATGTACTGGACCACACAGCATGAGTGTGATCTCCGGGGCGTGGAGAACAAGCAGCAATGGAAGGAAGCACTGTGTGTCCCTGTACCTGACTTCTAACCGAACACTCTGAATGCCAACGCTCAAGCAAGCCGCCCAGTTTGTCAAAATTCAGGTGTTTGCCAGGCTTCAGCACTCCAGAAGGAAGGCTGCTTATGCAAGCCCTTTGGGAGAAGGTTGCTGATACTTCCAATGAGATGTCCAGTCTGAAGGTGGTTTGGGGGACCCCTACACAAAAGGATACTGAAATGAATCTATTGAACAAACAGAAGGGGACACTTTTTACAGTGTGGGTGGAAATTATCTGTGTGTGTTCACTGAACAAAATCATTTGTATTATTATCATGTCTTCGATTTGCAGTTATGCAATAGCCAAAGGCATGGACCCCCATCAAGTTAAGTAAGTCCAAGGGTACACTAGGAAAGACACTGCATTTGACTGAAAGGACACCCCAAATTCCTCCTCATTTCAAACTCTTGCATAACTATCCCTGGCCTAAATTATTACTCCCCAAAGAAGACTCTGGTCCAAGGCCAGCAATGAAGAATCTTCAGAGGCTTAAGTGGAAAGTACTCGTTTCTTAATGGTGATCCTCATTTGAATTTTTCTCGTCATTAATTCTTTATGATCCTCCAGTTAAATTCTTTATGAACCGTCAATTCCCTATCCATTAAACAAAACTCTGGTCACCGTAGCTTTCTGGAAAAGGATCTATAACCCTGGATGTGCTAGTTAGGATTTGTCAACTGGTATTGGAGGTCCTTCTGTCTATGTGTTGCTTTCATTGGTTTAATAAAGAAACTGCCTTGACCTTTTGATAGGGCAGCACTTAGGTAGGTGGAGTAGACCGAACTGAATGCTGGGAAAAAGGGCAGTGTGGCAGCCACCATGAATCTCTGCTTTGTACAGGTTAATGATCCCTGGGTCTGAACTCTTCAATTTGGAGCTTCAAGAAAATGTTTCATAGAGACTCTTCTCTCTATAGTTAAAAAAAAAAGCAAACAAAAATTACAACAAAAATATGGCAGGGTGTAACTTAGCTTAGATTCCTTTTATCGTGTATAGAGTTTTCAAATTATGCCTAAGGCTTTTTTCCATAAGGTTAAATGCGAGGCAGCGTAGACTAACTTTTCAGTCAGAAACAAATTTCCTTTGCAAGCAACTCGCATTCTTTGTGTCCCCATTCCCACATGGATTCCCAGGGTGAGGAGTGCAGTGTTGCCCTGAGCCCACTCTGTTTGCTTTAGTCTCTATCAGCAAGGCCAGAGTTATCAGGTGTCTGCTAAATTTAGGTTTAGGAAAATGACCGCCATTCCCTTGCCAGTGGCTGGCTAAGCAATTAACAGGATAAACTGCTGTAAGACAAGGCTTTTAAAATAGTGTCCTTGAACATTTCCTTCTTTAGAGACCTCGTGCCTTACACAACACTGACACACCTAGACAGAAGGCAAACAAACAAGAGAAAAGCAAAACAAATTTAATCGGTTCAGATAGGAGGGCAACAAAGGAGCTCTCCAATGTAAAGATCCATTGACCCAAATAGTCCATTTGTAAAGCTCAGATTCCACGGCAAACCGTCAGCCTGAGTAGGAACGCAGCTAGATAAAGGGGGCTGATAGAATGTGTTGGATAAGGGCAAAGTCTGCAAGGCCTGTCTGGATTCCTCCCAGACTTTCAGACAGCTGCTTCCTCCAGAAGAGAGGGCTGGAATGCGGGAGTGATCTGTGCTCAGACAGGGAGGTCTGAACCTGGCCACTGCATGGTAGGTAAAGCTGCTTGCCACACAAACCTGACGACCTGAGTTCCATCCCTGGGCGCCCTGTTAGAAGACTCCTCAAAGCTGGCTTCTGGCTTCCTTCCACACAAAAGGAAGGGAGAGAAGGAAGATGGGAAGGGGAATACTTTGACTGTTAATTTGGGATTATACTGGAGAAATTTTGTGTGTCTAAGTGCTTCTCTAGCTGTTTGGCTACTCACTGGTTCACGCCAGGGCCTTCTGCCTCCTCCCCTTCAAACACCTCACGTGCATGGGCTTTCTTTTTCTTCCTCCCTCCTTTCCTTCCACACTTTGCTCTTTGGCTGTAGGGACTTGCTTCTAAGGTCTCATGCACACACTAGCCAAGTTCTGGGTCCCTGGACTCTATATTTGGCCCCTTTGAAACTCTTCATTTTTGAGAGAGGGTCTTGGGGAGTTATTCAAGCTGGCCTTGAACTTGTGACCCTCCTGCTTAGCTTCCTGAGTAAGCTGGGCTTACAGGAACACAACACCAGGCCCCACTATGTGGGAATTTTCATAAAATGTTTCCCTGAACAGATGAATTGCAAAGACTGCTCCATTAGTGTGAAGAAACACTAGGAATAATATGTGAGTTAACCAATTAACTATTTTATTTTGATTCGGGGTCAAGCTGTCTGTTTCTACCTCTAAATCAGTTTTAGAGTCTTCTCTTAGCCCCACTAATTGAAAAACAGCATCTAGTTAGGATGAGAATTGTAAACACACGGCTACCTTGTCATCTCAAGAAGCCATCATGGGGGTGGCCTCTTAGCTCGCTGTTTTGCCTTTGGTGTCAGGCAACACAGCTCCCACTAACTTTCCTTAAGTCACTGCAGGGAGATTTTCTAAGCTGTCGTATGTGCTTTCCAACATTCATGAGCAGAGCAAAGTTAGCTGGCTTCTGGCTTCTTCCATAGTGTTCTCACCCCTGAACAAAACATCCTTTTCACAGATTCCTACTTCCACACATTTCCCATTATTCCCCAGCCCATGGCCCATGGCTGAATTCTATCCCACAGGCCCCTTCTTGGCTTTAAGTGTTTGATATATATATATATATATATATATATATATATATATATATATATATAGAGAGAGAGAGAGAGAGAGAGAGAGAGAGAGAGAGAGACCCATATTTAGGGGCCGGAGAGATGGCTCAGGGCTTAAGAGCACTGGTGTTCTCGCAAGGGACCCAGGTTTGATTCTCAGCACCTACATGGTAGCTCACAACCATCTGTAACTCCAGTCCCAAGGGATACGACAATCTCTTCTGGCTTCATTGGGTACCAGGCACACAAATGGTGCTCAGACATACATGCAGACAAAACATCCATATGTATAAAATAAAATAAAGATAAAATTTTTAAAAATAATATTTACATCCAACGAGGACCATGCTTCCTTCCATGGCCCATTCTTTAAATCTCTCTCCATAAATGGCAGATCTTATTATGATAGCCTGGAGACAAGTCTAGTTATCTGAAAATTTGAGTCCAGTGCTGGTTTTCAGATTTGTGCCCACGGGAGGGAAGAGGATTCTAGAAATTTTAACAAAAATAGAGAAGAGGGACTAGACCGGCAAACTTATAAAATGGGGCTTTTTATAAAACTTATAAAAAGGCTCAAAATCCTTTTGAGAATGAGTACTCTAGATTTTGCAAGAAAATGAAAGCCCTGTGTACTATACAGCAAAAGAGGTGTGAGTCGGAGACTCACTTCCAAAGGACACTTCCAACTTAGGAAAACAGAGCTGTTTGAAGCAGTGGTATCTCCACCAGTTAAACAGGCAAGAAGGGCAGCCACCAAAGGCAAGCTCAACTCTGCCATCTACTGCCTGCCTAGCAAGAGAAGCCATGCTTGGTGGAGGCGAGCATCTGCCCCATCTCCCCCCTCCTAAGGTCTATGTGCTACCTGTTTACAGAAGGAAGGGCTGGAAGCTACTGAGATCACATCCATGTGATGCAACAAGACTCATATCAACAAAAAACAGATGCTAGGATTTGTTTAACCCAGTAAATAATTAAATGAAGTCAGTGTTATGTCAATAGTTATTAGCCAATTATTAAACCAAGTCATATATGTATATATATGCAAGACATATATACATTTGTGTATATTAATGATTTACCTCTAAAAATCAGAACATTTTAAAGATCCAGGAAAACCCCTTAGAGTGCTCAGAACATTGTAGAACACAGCCTATATGTCTCAGCTTCTTCAATTCCTTGTGGTCCTCAGTGTGACAAATTGCCTGCTCTTTATTCTGGATTCAAAGAAAGATAGAATTTGTAGCAGGAAGCTAAGACCAAATATTTCAGGTTGCCTAAACTTTTTTTTTGGGGGGGGCACCATTGTTATTAAAGGATAAATTATAAAGAACATAATTTTTTAAATTGTATTGCTTATCATCACCAAAAGATGGAATTTCTAAACTAAATTCTTCCTTGAGTCATGGTTTGTAGCCAACAATAACAGCACTTACTCTAATTTGGAATAAAAGCAGAGAGAGCACATTTTCTGCTTCCTTCTCTGGGTTTCTAGTTCTCTCAGTGAGAAGAAACATGAGGCACGTCACTAACTGTGACCTCTGTGTTGATCTCTTGCCAGTCGCCTGCGCTCTAAGGAGTGAGCACTGTAAAGCCGAGGCCAGGAGCTCTGTTTGCGGTTCACTTGTCCTCCGTTTCCTCCAAGTCTTCCCTATCAGAATTTCACTTAATGAGATCAGGTGTGAAAATCAGGAGAGTGGTTTTAAAACCAGTAGCTGCCTTTATGGGTGTTTTTCTAAGCGGTTAGACTTCCACTTTGGGTGAGAAAATCATACCCCTCCACACTTTTGTTTTCCAAATGTGTTGCAGCTCACCTAATTTCACTTCAGTCCTCAGGTGTTATCTCTACGTCATCAGTAGCTAGAATTACACACACCCACACACACTCACATACACACACCTTAATCGAAGAAAGTAACAGTTACCCAAAGAAGCCAGGTGGCTTACCAAAGAGTGAACAGCTGGCTAGGCAGCTGCAATGAGACCCTAAAATTCACACCCAGGGTTTCTACTGTAGAATTTCTCAAACCTTGCCTACTTGTGACTTCTTTGTGCTTGAGAAACTTTCACACAGCCCCAAGTATAATAGAAAACAGGCATGTGACCTGAGGGAGTGACCGTCTGAGCCTTGGATTCACTTGCACCTGGAAGAGTGATCGCTGGAGACTCTGCTCTGCCTGCACCTGAAGGAGCAATCAATGGGGCCACAACCCCCAACTAAACCAGTTGGAGGATGAGGGAACCCCTAAAGCAGAGGCTCTACCTATACCATTTGGAGGAAGAGATGGATAGACAGACAAACAAGAAATTGGAAGAAATCAACAAATTCCTTAAAGAAAATCAAGTAAAAAACAGGTGAAGGAAACAATTCAAGACTTGAAAATTGAAATAGAGGCAATAAAGAAAACACAAACCGAGGGAATTCTGGAAATGGAAAATTTGGGTTAATTAATGTTCAGGAACCACAAATACAAGCATAAACAACAGAATACAAAAGATGGAAGAGAGAATCTCCGGCACTGAGACATAATAAAGGGAATAGATTCATCGGTCAAAGAAAATGTTTAATCCAACAAATTCTTAACACAAAATATTCAAGAAATCTGGGACATGAAGAGACCAAACCTAAGAATAACAAGGATAAAAGGAGTTCAACTCAAAGGTACAGAAAATATGTTCAACAAAATCATAGAAGAAAACTTTCCCAACATAAAGAAGACATGCCCATGAAAGTACAAGAGGCTTACAGAACACCAAAGAATCAACCAAAGGAAAAGTCCCCTCACAACATAATAATCAAAACACTTAACATACAGAATAAAAAATAATATTAAGAGCTACAAAGGAAAAAGGCCAAGTAACATATAAAGGCAGATCTATCAGAATTACACCTGATTTCTCAATTGAAACAATGAAAGCCAGAAGGGCCTAGTCAAGCGTTATGCAGACATTAAGAGACCACAGATCCCAGCCCAGAGTACTATACCCAGAAAAACTTTCATTCACCATAGAAGGACAAAACAAAATATTCCACAACAGAACCAGTTTTAACCAATACCTAGCCACAAACCCAGGCCTATACAAAGTACTAGAAAGGAAAACTCCAGCCCAAGGAAGTTAGCTAAACTAACTAAACTAAACTAAACCCCAAAACGCAGGCAATAGATGATCTCACAGCAGCAAATCTCAAAGAAGGGAAAAAACGCACACAATAACATCACCAACAATGAAAACTAAAATAACAGGAATTAGCAAACACTGGTCATTAATATTCCTTAAAATAAATGGTCTCAACTCACCTATAAAGAGATACAGGCTGACAGATTGGATATGAAAACAGAATCCATCCTTCTTCTGCATACAAGAAACACACCTCAACCTCAAAGACAGACATCACCTTAGAGTAAAGGGTTGGGAAAAGGTTTTCCAGTCAAATGGACCTACGAAACAAGTTGGTGTAGTTATCCTAATAAAAATATCTCACAAGATAGACTTCAAACTAAAACCAATAAAATAGATAAAGAAGGACATTTTATATTAGTCACAGGAAAAATCCATCAAGAGGAAATCTCAATACTGAATATCTATGCCCCAAATACAAGGGCACCCACATTTGTAAAAGAAACACTTCTAAAGTTTAAATCATACATTAAACCCCACACATTAATGGTGTGAGACTTCAACACTCCACTCTCACCACTGGACAGGTCTGTCAGACAAAAAATTAACAGAGAAATAAGGGAACTAACAGATGTTATGACTCAAATGGTCTTAGCAGACATCTTGTAGAACATTCCACCCAAACACAAAAGAATATACCTTCTTCTCAGCACCACATGGAACCTTCTCATTCTGAGAAGGTATTGACCACATACTCAGTAGCAAAGCAAACCTCAACAGATAAAAAAAATGATTGGAATAACCCTATGTATCTTATCAGATCACCATGGCTTACAGTTAGAACTGAACAGCAACACTAATTCCAGAAAGCCCACAAACACATGGAAATTGAACAATACTCAACTGAATCACCACTGGGTCAAGAAAGAAATAAAGAAGGAAATTAAAATTCTTTCATTTAAAAAAAATACAAAAAAAGAAGGAAATTAAAGACTTTCTAAAATTCAATGAAAATAACCATGCAACATACCCAAATTTATGGGAGACAATGAAAGCAGTGTTAAGAGGAAAACACATGACATTATGCCTCCTATATAAAGAAGCTGAAAAAAATCTCACACTAGCAAATTAACAGAACACCTGAACACCCTTGAACAAAAAGAAAAAACTCACCCAGAAGGAGTAGATGGCAGGAAATAATCAAATGAAGGGCTGAAATCAGTAAAATAGAAATAAAGAAAACAATACAAAGAATCAATAAGACAAAGAGTTAGTTCTTCAAGGAAATAAACAAGATTGACAAACATTTATCCAAACTAACCAAAAGACAGAGAAAGAATATCCAAATTGACAAAATCAAAGATAAAAAGGGGGATATAAAAACAGACTCTGAGGAAATCCAGAGTATCATCAGGTCATACTTCAAAAACCCATACTCCACAAAATTGGAAAATTTTTAAAAAATGGACAATTTTCTGGATAAGTATCACATACCAAAATTAAATCAAGATTAGATAAACAAATTAATTATACCTGTAACACATAAGGAAATAGAAAGAGTTATCAAAAGTTTCCCAACCAAAAAAAGCCAAGGGCCAAATGGGTTCAGCACAGAATTCTACCAGAATTTCAAAAGAAGAGCTGATACCAATACTTCTTAAATTGTACCATGCAATAGAAGCAGAAGGAACACTTCTTTTTTACGAGGCTACAGTTACCTTGATACCAACCACACAAGACGCAACAAAGAAAGAAAATTACAGACCAACCTCCCTCTTGAACATTGTTACAAAAAAAAACCTCAATGAAATACTAGCAAACCAAATCCAAGAGCACATCAGAAACATCATCCACCATGACCAAGTAGGCTTCATCCCAGAGAGATGTGATTCAACATACAAAAATCAGTCAATGTAATCCACCATACAAACAAACTGAAAAAAAAATATGACCATCTCATTAGACGCTAAAAAGCCTCTGACAAAATCTAATATCCCTTCATAGAGAGAGCAGGGATACAAGAAACATTTCTAACCATAACAAAGGCAATATACATCAAGCCTAAAGCCAACATCAAATTAAATGGAGAGAAGCTCAAAGTGATTCCACTAAAACCAGGAACAAGACAAGGCTGTCAACTCTCTCCATAAACATAGTACTCAAAGTCCTAGCTACAGCAATAAGGCAATAAAAGGAGATCAAAGGGATACAAATTGGAAAGGAAGAAATCAAACTTTCACTATTTGCCGATGATAGTATACATAAATGACCCCAAAAATTCTACCAGGGAATTCCTACAACTAATAAACACCTTCAGTAATGTGACAGTATACAAGATTAACTCAGAAAAAGTCAGTAGCCCTCCTTTATACAGATGATAAATAGGCTGATAGAAATCAGAGAAACATCACCCTTCCCAATAGCCACAAATAACATAAAATATCTTGGAGTAACTCTAACCAAGTGAAAGACCTGTATGACAAGAACTTTAAATCTAAAGAATGAAATTGAAAAGGAAATGGAAAGATCTCCCATGTTCATGTAAAGGTGGGATTAACATAGTAAAAATGGCAATCATACCAAAAGCAATCTATAGATTCAATGCAATACACATCAAAATCCCATCACAATTCTTTACAGACCTCAAAAGAACAATATTAAATTTCATATAGAAATACAAAAAAAACCCTGGATAGCTGAAACAATCCTGTACAATAAAGGAACATCTGGAGGAATCACCATCCCTGACATCAAGCTCCATTATGGAGCTACAGTAATGAAAACAACTTGGTATTGGTATAAAAACAGACACTGAACCTCATTGAAGAAAAAGTGCCACAGAAGACCACTTCCTAAATACAACACCAGTAGCACAGACTCTTGGTGTGCGAAGTCCTTCTGTATATGTGTTGCTTTTACTGGTTAATGAATAAAGCTGTTTCAGACACTGGCTTAGCAGAATGGGGCAAGGTGGGAATTTCAAGCAGATAGAAGAAGAGAGAGTAGGCAGAGTCAAAGAGAAGCCATGTAGCTGCCACAGCCTCTGCAGGAGCCCATCAAAATTTTGCTGGTAAGCCACGACCTCGTGGTGATGCACAGATTAATGGAGATGGGTTAGTTTAGAATATAAGAGCTAGCTAGAAAATATGCTCAAGCTATTGGCCAAACAATATTACAAATAATATAGTTGCTGTGTGATTATTTCGTGTCTGAGTGGCTGGGAACAAATGAGCAGCCTCTGACAACAGACTCTGAGAGCACCAATTAATAAACAGAATCTCCTGAAACTGAGAAGCTTCCGTAAAGAAAAGAACATGGTCAACAAGATATTCTGTAGGCTGCCTACAGAATGGGAAAAGATCTTCACAAACCTCACATCTGACAGAGGGCTGATCTCCAAAATATACAAAGAACTCAAGAAATTAGTCATCAAACAAATAATCTAATAAAAAATGGAGTACAGACCTAAACAGAGAATGCTCAGCAGAGGAATCTAAAATGATTAAAAGACAGTTAAGGAAACGCTCAGCATCCTTAGTCATCAAAGAAATGCAAATCAAAACAACTCTGAGATTCCATCTTACACCTGTAAGAATGGCCAAAATCAAAAACACTGATGACAAGTTATGATGCAGAGGATATGGGGTAAAGGGAACACTCCTGCATCGCTGGTGGAAGTACAAGCTGGTACATCCCTTTTGAATATCAGTGTGGCGATTTCTAGAAAATTAGGAAACAACCTTTCTCAACACCCAGCAATAACACTTTTGGGTATATATTCAAAGGATGCTCAAATATGCCACAAGGACATATGTTCAACTATGTTCGTAGCAGCATTGATTGTCATAGCCAGAACCTGGAAACAACCTAAATGCCCCTCCACCAAAGAACAGATAAGGAAAATGTGGTACATTTCCACAATGGAGCACTACACAGCAGAAAAAAAAATAATGACAACTTAAAATTTGCAGGCAAATGGATGGAGCTAGAAAACATCATTTTGAGTGAGGTAACCCAGACCCAGAAAGACAATTATCATATGTACTCACTCATAGGTGGTTTTTAAACATAAAGCAAAGAGAACAAGACTACAAATCACAATCCTAGACAACGATGAGGACTCTAAGAGAAACATACATGGATCTAATCTACATGGGAAGTAGAAAAAGAAGAGATCTCCTGAGTAAATTGGGAGCACAGGGACCTTGGGAGAGAGTTGAAGGGAAGGGGAGAGTCAGGGAGGGGAGCAGAGAAAACGTAGAGGTCAATAAAAATTAATAATAATAATAAAATCCAATCTTGCTGAGTGTGGTTGGGCATGACTTTAATTCCAGCACTCAGGAGGCAGAGGCACGAGGATCTCTGTGAATCCAGGACAGTTCACATACTGAATTCCCAGGACACTCAGGGCTATGTAGAGAGGCTATATTTTCATCTCAAAAGAAATGATAATCTAGTTTTGGCTTAATATTTGATGCTGTAGAATATAGAATATCTTCAACATTTTCCAGAGTTGATAGATATTTTAATTTTATAGGCATCAGTGCTGAGAACAGTGCATTGTATAGAAACACAGTACACAATACAGAAGTATGTCTCTGGCCATTTTAGAAAATGTTGGAAGTTCTATCCTAACCCCAAGGCAAGATCCATTTAATGATTATATGACTCTGGTATCTCACAGAGAAAACTTAACATCAAATACCCTGACAATACACTTCTAAGATGCACTAATTAATTAGCTGCTATGGAATGATGGTAGGGATATATTAAAAGCCTTTACTTTCTATAATTAAATCATCGCATTTCTACAGGAACAGAAAATGGCGTGTGCATGGTGACGGTGCTACACCCCTTCACCTCGTGAAAGTGGACGACCTGAGTCAAAGCATTCCAAGCGCCATCTGCACCTTGTGGAGGCAACGGCAGCACAGGGCAGAGCCAGGGCTGCCACAGGGGTAAGCGCTCTCGGAAACACCTGGGATTTGTGATGCATTTAATTTTGAGTCAATTTGCAGTCGTTACGTGTTCAGAAACCTTTTACTGTTGCCAGGCTTTTCATGACCTCCATACGTCTGCTCATGAGCTGCAGCTTAAGTATCCTCCTGGTCGGTGAGTAAAGGTGTTTGCTGCCAGGGCTGAAAACCAGAGTTCTGTCCCTAGAACCCACATAGTGGAAGGAGAAAACCAACTCCCACAAGATGCCCTCTGACCTCTACATGCATGCTATGATACATGGACGCGCACACATACATACACACAAAACATAAAGTCTCCAAACTATATATATATATGTTCTGCTGCAGATGAAGGAAGAAAAGGGTGTTGACTACTGAAATGTCTCATTTTGCTCAGGCTGGTTTTAGTGAGAACCTCTAAGTATGACTAACTAGTTTCATCTTGCTCTTCACATATCCTGAGGGGAAAACCTTCAGTGACTAAGAAGTTTCTCAATTTCTAGAGAACAGTTGTTTGGTAATAAAATGTTGTCCAAATGCATAAATCGTATAAAAGCCCTCTCTTAGGTTTCGGTCGGTTCATTAGCATTTATGAAACGTTTGGGACCTCATGGGTAAATTTCCAAGTGGCACCTAAATCTGTGTTCCTTTCCTTGAAGGCTTAGCTGTAACAGAAGGAAGTCCAGTGTGCATCACTTGCAGAGTGGGTTTTTTTTTTCTTTTTTTTTTAATTTATTTATTTATTAAGGATTTCTGCCTCCTCCCCGCAACCGCCTCCCATATCCCTCCCCCTCCCCCAATCAAGTCACCCTCCCTCATCTGCTCTAAGAGCAATAAGGGTTCCCTGACCTGTGGGAAGCCCAAGGACCGCCCACCTCTATCCAGGTCTCCTAAGGTGAGCATCCAAACTGCCTAGGCTCCCCCAAAGCCAGTACGTGCAGTAGGATCAAAAACCCACTGCAATTGTTCTTGAGTTCTCAGTAGTCCTCATTGTCCTCTATGTTCAGCTAGTCCGGATTTGTCCCATGCTTTTTCAGACCCAGGCCAGCTGGCCTTGGTGAGTTCCCGATAGAACATCCCCATTGTCTCAGTGTGTGGGTGCACCCCTCGCGGTCCTGAGTTCCTTGCTCGTGCTCCGTCTCCTTCTGCTCCTGATTTGGACCTTGAGATTTCTGTCCCGTGCTCCTCTGTCTCTGTCTCCTTTCATCGCCTGATGAAGGTTAATATTCATGAGGATGCCTATGTGTTTGTCTTTGGGTTCACCTTCTTACTTAGCTTCTCTAGGAACATGCATTATAAGCCCAATGTCCTTTATTTATGGCTAGAAACCAAATATGAGTGAGTACATCCCATGTTCCTCTTTTTGGGTCTGGCTTACCTCACTCAGGATAGTGTTTTCTATTTCCATCCATTTGTATGCAAAATTCAAGAAGTCCTTGTTTTTTACTGCTGAGTAATACTCTAATATGTATATATTCCATACTTTCTTCATCCATTCTTCCGTTGAAGGGCATCTAGGTTGTTTCCAGGTTCTGGCTATTACAAACAATGCTGCCATGAACATAGTTGAGCATATACTTTTGTTGTATGATAGGGCCTCTCTTGGGTATATTCCCAAGAGTGGTATTGCTGGATCCAGGGGTAGGTTGATTCCGAATTTCCTGAGAAACCGAAACACTGCTTTCCAGAGTGGTTGCACAAGTTTGCATTCCCACCAGCAATGGGTGAGTGTCCCCCTTTCTCCACAACCTCTCCAGCAAAGGCTATCATTGGTGTTTTTTATTTTAGCCATTCTGACAGGTGTAAGATGGTATCTTAAAGTTGTCTTGATTTGCATTTCCCTGATCGCTAGGGAAGTTGAGCATGACCTTAAGTGTCTTTTGGCCATTTGAAGTTCTTCTGTTGAGAATTCTCTGTTCAGCTCAGTGCCCCATTTTATAATTGGATTGATTAGCCTTTTACGGTCTAGTTTCTTGATTTCTTTATATATTTTGGAGATCAGACCTTTGTCAGTTGCGGGGTTGGTGAAAATCTTCTCCCAGTAAGTGGGTTGCCTTTTTGTCTTAGTGACAGTGTCCTTTGCTTTACAGAAGCTTCTCAGCCTCAGGAGGTCCCATTTATTCAATGATGCCCTTAGTGTCTGTGCTGCTGGGGTTATACGTAGGAAGTGGTCTCCTGTGCCCATGTGTTGTAGAGTACTTCCCACTTCCTCTTCTATTAGGTTCAGTGTGTTCGGACTGATATTGAGGTCTTTAATCCATTTGGACTTGAGTTTTGTGCATGGTGATAGATATGGATCTATTTTCATTCTTTTACAGATTGACATCCAGTTTTGCCAGCACAATCTGTTGAAGATGCTGTCTTTTTTCCATTGTATACTTTTAGCTCCTTTATCGAAAATAAGGTGCTCATAGGTTTGTGGGTTAAAGTCAGGGTCTTCTATTCGATTCCATTGGTCGACTTCTCTGTTTTTATGCCAATACCAGGCTGTTTTCAATACTGTAGCTCTATAATAGAGTTTGAAGTCAGGGATGGTAATGCCTCCAGACAATCCTTTATTGTGTAAGATTGTTCTGGCTATCCTGGGTTTTTTGTTCCTCCATATAAAGTTGATTATTGTCTTCTCCAGATCTGTGAAGAATTTTGATGGGATTTTGATGGGGATTGCATTGAATCTATAGATTGCTTTTGGTAGAATTGCCATTTTTACTATGTTGATCCTCCCAATCCAAGAGCAAGGGAGGTCCTTCCATTTTCTGGTGTCTTCTTCAATTTCTTTCTTCAAAGACTTATAGTTCTTGTCGAATAGGTCTTTCACTTCCTTGGTCAGGGTTACCCCTAGATATTTTATGCTATTTGTGGCAATCGTGAAAGGTGATGCTTCTCTGATTTCCCTCTCTGTTTCCTTATCCTTAGTGTAAAGGAAGGCTACTGATTTTTTGGAGTTGATCTTGTATCCTGCCACATTACTAAAGGTGTTTATCAGCTGTAGGAGTTCTTTGGTAGAATTTTTGGGGTCACTTATGTATACTATCATATCATCTGCAAATAACGAAAGCTTAACTTCTTCCTTTCCAATACAAATCCCCTTGATCTCCTTATGTTGTCTTATTGCTATTGCTAGAACTTCAAGCACTATATTGAAGAGGTATGGAGAGAGTGGACATCCTTGTCGTGTTCCTGATTTTAGTGGGATGGCTTTGAGTTTTTCTCCGTTCAATTTAATGTTAGCTGTTGGCTTGCTGTAAATAGCTTTTATTATATTTAGGTAGGATCCTTGTATCCCTATTCTCTCCAAGACCTTTATCATGAAGGGGTGTTGAACTTTGTCGAATGCTTTTTCAGCATCTAATGAAATGATCATATGATTTTTTTCTTTCAGTTTATTTATATGGTGGATTACATTGATAGATTTTCGTATGTTGAACCAGCCCTGCATCTCTGGGATGAAGCCTACTTGATCATAATGGATAATTTTTCTAATGTGTTCTTGGATTCGGTTTGCCAGTATTTTGTTGAGGATTTTTGCGTCGATGTTCATGAGTGAGATTGGCCTGTAATTCTCCTTCCTGGTTGAGTCTTTGTGTGGTTTTGGTATCAAAGTAACTGTAGCTTCATAGAAGGAGTTTGGTAATGTCCCTTCTGTTTCTATACTGTGGAATACATTAAGGAGTATAGGTATTAGGTCTTCTTGGAAGTTCTGGTAGAATTCTGCATTGAAACCATCTGGTCCTGGGCTTTTTTTGGTAGGGAGGTTTTTGATAACCTCTTCTAATTCTTCGCGACTAACAGGTCTGTTTAGATTGTTCACCTGGTTCTGGTTTAACTTTGGTATATGGTATTTATCTAAAAAAGTGTCCATTTCTTTTACATTTTCCAGTTTTGTGGCATACAGGCTTTTGTAGTAAGATCTAATGATTCTCTGAATTTCCTCTGTGTCTGTGGTTATGTCCCCCTTTTCATTTCTGATCTTATTTATTTGTGTGTTCTCTCTCTGTCGTTTAATTAGTTTGGATAGGGGTTTGTCGATCTTGTTGACTTTCTCCAAGAACCAGCTTTTTGTTTCATTGATTCTTTGGACTGTTTTCTGTGTTTCTATTTTGTTGATTTCAGCCCTCAGTTTTATTATTTCCAATCTTCTACTTCTCCTGGGCGCGTCTGCTTCTTTTTTTTTCTAGAGCTTTCAGGTGTGTTGTTAAGTCCCCAATGTATGCATTTTCCGTTTTCTTTAAGTGGGCACTTAGTGCTATGAACTTTCCTCTTATCACTGCTTTCATTGTGTCCCATAGGTTTGAGTATGTTGTCTCTTTATTTTCATTAAATTCAAGGAAGACTTTAATTTCTTTCTTAATTTCTTCCTTGACCCAGGTGTGGTTCAGTAGTTGACAGTTCAGTTTCCATGAGTTTGTCGGCTTTCTGTGGGTAGCATTGTTGTTGCCTTCTAACTTTAATCCGTGGTGATCAGATAGGACACAGGTGGACACTGATATTTTTTTGTACCTGTGGAGGTTTCCTTTGTTTCCAAGTATGTGGTCAATTTTTGAGAAGGTTCCATGAGCTGCAGAGAAGAAGGTATATTCTTTCCTATTTGGGTGGAATGTTCTATATATGTCTGTTAAGTCCATTTGCTTCATTACCTCCAATAATTCTCTTAATTCTCTATTAGGTTTCTGTCTGATTGACCTGTCCCTTGTAGAGAGAGGTGTGTTGAAGTCTCCTACTACTAGTGTGTGTGGTTTGATGTCTGCTTTGAGTTCTAGTAATATTTCTTTTACATAAGTAGGTGCTTTTATATTGGGGGCGTAGATATTCAGAATTGAGACGTCATCCTGATGAATTGTTCCTGTTATGAGTATAAAGTGACCATCTCGGTCTCTTCTGATTGACTTTAGTTTGAAGTCAGTTTTGTTAGAAATTAATATGGCCACACCTGCTTTTTTCTTAGGACCATTTGCTTGAAACACCTTTTCCCAACCCTTTACTCTGAGTAGGTGCCTGTCTTTGTGGTTGAGATGTGTTTCTTGCAAACAGCAGAATGTTGGATCCTGTTTTCGTATCCAATCTTTTAGCCTGTGCCTTTTTATAGGTGAATTGAGCCCATTAATATTAAGTGATATTAATGACCAGTGGTTGTTTACTCCAGTTATTCTTATTGCTTTTGGTCGTAGAGATTGTGTGTCTCCCTTCTTTGAGATGTGCTGGTGAAGGGTCACTAGATGCCTGGGTTATTGTAGGCAGTGTTGGCAGTGTTGAATTCCTTGGGTTGTGATTTTCCTTCTATTACTTTCTGTAGGGCTGGATTTGTGGCTACGTATTGTTTAAATTTATTCTTATCCTGGAATGTCTTGATTTCTCCATTTATAGTGAACGAAAGCTTGGCTGGGTATAGTAGTCTGGGCTTGCATCCATGGTCTCTTAGCTTCTGCAGAACATCTATCCAGGACCTTCTGGCTTTCATAGTTTCCATAGAGAAGTCAGGTGTAAGTCTGATCGGTTTACCTTTATAAGTTACTTGCCCTTTTTCCTTTGCAGCTCTTAATATTCTTTCTTTAACCTGTATATTTTGTGTTTTGATTATTATATGGCGAGGAGATGTTTTTCTTTGATCCAGTCTGTTTGGTGTTCTGTATGCTTCTTGAATATTTAAATGAATATCTTTCTTTAAGCTGGGAAAGTTTTCTTCCATAATTTTGTTGAATATATTTTCTGGGCCTTTGAGCTGTGTCTCTTCTCCTTCATCAATACCTATTATTCTTAAGTTTGGTTTTTTTATTGTGTCCCATATTTCCTGAATGTTTTGTGTTGAGAATTTGTTGGTTTTGCTGTTTTCTTTGATCTGTTCGTTTATTTTCTCTATGGTGTCCTCAGCATCTGAGATTCTTTCTTCTATCTCTTGTATTCTATTGATTATGCTTGTTTCTGTAGACTCTGCTCGTTGACCTAGATTTTCCATATCCGGCTGGTCCTCAGTTTGTATTTTCTTCCTTGCCTTCATTTCAGTTTTCAATTCTTGAACTGTTTCCATTACCTGTTTGATCGTTTTATCTTGGTTTCCCAGGGTATCATGTACATATTTACTCATTTCTTCAAACTTTTTGTTATACTTCTCATCCATTTCTATAAGGGCATTTTTTACATGTTGTTTAAGGGACTCTATTGCGTTCATAAAGTCAATTTTTTCCACTTCTTCTGTGTTAGATTGTTCAAATACTTCTGTTGTAAGATCCTTGGGTTCTGGTGTTTTCATGTTGTTTTTCAGATTATTGGGTGAGTTCTTGCCTTGGCGTCTGCCCATCTCCTCCTATTAATCCTATCTAATGGGTCTTTTAAAAACCGGATCAGGTTTCCCTGCTGGCCCAGGGCTCCGCTTACAAAATGCCCTCGCTCTGTTTCCTGGTTCCTGCCACAGGCCAAGAACCCTCTCACCCCTCCGAAGGGTCTTTCGGACAGGACCAGGCTCCCCGTTTGCCAGTGACCTGGCCAAACAAAGGCCTACCTCTTTGATTTGATTGTAGTAGGGCGATCTGCTCTCCTTATTGCCCGCCTGACCCTGCCGCTTGCGTCTGCTGCAGCGCTGGTCTCCCAAAGCCTCTTCCTGTATGCGGTGTCGCTCCGCCGCGTCTGGGCGCCGCCGCTCCGCCGCGTCTGGGCGCCGCCGCCGGTTTTTTTTTTTTTACTTCCACATCTTTCTCTGGCTGCCACCACTGAGCACCACCCCAGAGGACCACATTCCAACATTATATCATCTTCCCACAAGCCCCACCTTCTCCAGAACCCCACTCAGACAAACTCCCTAACACTCACCTGAACCAATCCTCTTTCAAGATGGATTCCTTTCTCTTACCCTGGTTTCCGTGACAGCCTACAGTTCTCCTTACTGTACTGTGTAGGCTTGTGTGTTAAAATTCTCCACCAAACTGAGGAGTCTTTGCAGGCAAAATTAATAGATTGTTCAGCTGCAGAGCTCTTCTTAGTGGCTGGAATGTCAGTGTTTGATCTAAGAAAGACACGGGGCTCAAAAGCTGTTTGGCGTGCTGAAAGGAGCTCACATCGCTTGTCAGACATCTAAGGGGAGAAAGCCTTAGATCTTGACTTTAAGACCAGTCTTGGCTCAGAGACCTGATGCTCTCCCCGTGCTTGCCCTCACACACTGCAAATTCCCATGTAAAGGTTCTATGTGATTGGCAAATACTGATATAAAGGAAGACTCATGATCAAGAAAGAAGGGTAGAACCACATACCGGCAGGGAATGAATGGCAAGAAATCAGTTTGTTTATAAGTCATATTACAATAAAAATCAATATTTTTCCATAAAACTTTTCACTAAAAAATAAATAATTCTACAAATCAGACTGTGTGATATACCGAACATTTGTCCTTTGACCGTTCACATAGGCTGTTTGCTAAACTGAAGCAATTGCATCTTTAACAGCAAATGACAATATCCTGGAGCCTAGAGGTCAGGGTCGTTCACTAAAAATTAGTGCTCACGTATGACCCTCTCAGGTAACATCACAAAGGAGAGCCATCTTCTAGGGGACCAGTCTCCAAACATATTGCATAGGTAACTCCTTTGCTTTTTAAAAATTTAAGCTTATTAATTTTTTGCTCTGATAAAGCATATTAGTATAATTCATAATTCAGTATAATCAAAATTCAGAGTCCATGCACTCTTACCCTTGAAAACATGTCTTCTTCTCCATTATTGTCTTAATATTTATTTTTGAATCTTTTATAATCTAGGCAGTTACCCCTATAGTCTCATGAAAATTTAATTTTTTGTTGTTGCTGTTGTTTTTTCAAGACAGGTTTCTTTCTGTACCCTTGGCTGTCCAGAAACTTGCTCTGTAGACCAGGCTGGCCTCGAACTCTGGGATCCACCTGCCTCTGCCTCTCAAGTGTTGGGATTAAAGATGTGTGCCACCATTGTCCAGCCAAAAATTTAATTTTCAAAGCTTTGTCAGCATATTCTATCTGAAAAGTAGAGCCTGGGAACATCTGTGTAGGTCAGCTGCGTTCTGGAAAGGACCCATGATTTCAAGGCAGCTTCCTTGGTAAATTTCCAGTGACCACCACGACATGTGAGGTAGTAGGGGAGGTCAAGAGACGGTTTAGAAACTATCTGGGGAGAAGAATCAGAGGTTATCACACACTTGAAAGGAATAATCCTCAAGATTCAAACCTTCCATAATTCTTTTTGTCTGTGCTCTCCCTTATGAAAACAGTCTGGCTTAGGCAGAAGCCAGGCCCACAAAGCTCATGAATAACTCAAATTCTTACCCTGGAAAGCAGCCAGTTACCCAGGGACCAAATTCCTGTTTACTTTGAGGGAATGTGGGAGACCAGCTGCCTGCCAGTAGCTGTGAAGGCAGTAAAAACAGCCAGAGGCTATCACGAGGAGGAAATCACAGGGCCTGTTAATTTATGAACTCCAAGGACAGAGATTAATTAAACACTGCGCAAGGAAACTTCAGATGGTGGCGTTGTCTGAACTCGAGCCTGAGCTGGGAACTCTTGACGAGCAAACTGCTGGAATGAAGAGAGGCACACGGTGGTCTCTTAGCTCTTTAATAATCAGCATCATTCCGTTGATTCCCTACTCAGGAAATGCAAATATATTTCATTGCGATGGACTATTCTGGAATAGCCAATAAAGGGAAATTCAAAGTGGAAAAAAAAAGAATTTGGGGTTAAAAAGCCGAGACTCATAGACACGATCAAGATGACTGGCTCTGCCCTGTTGGTCATGGATTACCCCAGGGCAGGGTCTCAAGGGTTCGAGTCTGCTCCAAGCTATTCATCCACATTTAGAACTTGAGGGATTTCCACCACAGAGAAAAATAAAACCCTCTAACTGATCATCCAGTCCATGTCACAGATGGTGAGAGCAGAGATGAGCTCACTCTTTAAGAGTTACATACCTGGGCTGGAGAGATGGCTCGGGGTTAAGAGCACAGGCTGCTCTTCCAGAAGACCCAGGTTCAATTCCCAGCACCCACATGGCAGCTCACAACTGTCTGTAATTCCAGTTCCAGGGGACCTGACACCCTCACACCAAAGCACATAAAAATAATATTAAATGAATTTTAAAAAGAAGTCTACAGCTTCACAAATGGTGTGGATAATATTCCATCGTGTACCTATATGAAAGTCTTAGGAATAAGTAAAGAAAACACTTCTTAAGACCCGAGATTAAGATAAATCCATGACAGACGTTCGCTGTCACTCTAAATAACAATTAGGCCGCCAGTAACGTCTCAGTTATGACAAGAACAGCCGTACCCTAGCTCAGGTCATTGTGATATCCTTAAGTCCCATGTCACCAGTTTTACAGCTGGGTGGTGTCTTAGGGTTTCAACTGCTGCTATGAAAAGCACCAAGACCAGCCAGGTGTGGTGGTGCACGCCTTTAACGCCAGCTCTCGGGAGGCAGAGGCAAAAGGATCTCTGTTGAATTCCAGGTCAACCTGATCTACAAAGTGAATCCAGGACAGCCAGAGTTGTTACACTGAGAAAGTCTGTCTCCAAAAGTCAAAAGAAAAAAACAAAACAAATAAACAAACAAAACCACCATGACCAAGAGCAACTCGGGGAGAAAAGCACATATTTCAGCTTACGGTTCCACATCCCTGTTGAACGCTGCTTACCGTCTTGGTCCTCAGGGCTGGCACAGCACACTTAAAGCGTGGGACCACCACCCCAGAGTGGCACTGTCCACTAGGTTAGGCCTCCCACATCAAACATCAGTTAAGGAAATACCACACAGGCTTGTCCACAGGCCAATCTGGAGGGGACTTTTTTATTTTTCAGTAGAAGTTTCCCCTGGGCAGCACAGATGGCGCTTATAAGGAAGCAATCACTGAAATGATTTTCCTCGCTCTTGCTAAAAGTTTATGTCAAGATGGCGACACATGGGAAAGGTGAAATGTGTGTTCCATACGCCGTCTTGGATGACTATGAGGAAGTCTGCAGTGTTTTCTTAGGGAACATGAGAAAGAGCCTGCGGGATCCAGACCCAGACACTGTATCCATTAGCACTGTAAACGGAGTCACAGGGAATGTACACCGTGGTGCTGGGCGGTCTGGCCGACTGCGGAAGTTGAGCGTGGCAAAACTCTCGACAGAAGACAAGCGCTCAACTGACTGGAAAGCAGAAGCCTTGAAGAGAAGCAGTCAGACGCCATTGCTCTCTTGTGAAGAAAGAAAGGCTAATTAAGGAGCTATTAAATCTATATATAGTCTAAGTCATGTGTAAATTATCCTTCAGATTTTCTCACTGTTGCTTTTCTTTTCTTTCTTTCTTTCTTTCTTTCTTTCTTTTATTTATTTATTTATTTATTTTTGCATAATCCCCCACCCCTCACACACAAAAGGAGAATACTTTCAACAGGTCTCCAGATCACAACCAGGAAACAAAGAGAATGAGTTTCAGTGGGTTTCCTAAGTAGGAAGCAACAACATGGTGAACTATGCTTGGGGCCCTGTATTTATTTCTCTTGTTCTCTACCCTCCTGATAACAATGCTTAGACACTTCCCAAAGCCTCATTTTCCTCTGGAGTCTTTGTGAAGGTCATTCAGGGAGTCGTTCACCTTGACTCTTGATATTGTTAAGCTGTCTTTTTGTATTTCTGCTTGTGCCGGCTCTTGAAATCAGGAGTTTCATGTCCCACGTGAGAAAGACCTCTTACAGCTATCTCTTATGGACAGAACAAACAGATAAATAGACAGAGAAAAGAAAGATCCAGAGCTTGCGGATTAATGACCTGGGGAGTCAATGTGAACCTGACCTTGAAACGAGACTTCTGGTGACTGGGAAAATTTTGTATTTGAGGGGTCATTGGAAAAGCGGCGCCTGGTATGTACTAGGACCACAATAAATGCGTTGTTTGGAAAATGGATGAATGGATGAATAGACATGTGTATGCAGGCCTAAATGGGTGAATGCTAGTCATGAGGGACTAGGAGGAGCCCAAAGGAAACAAGTCCATACATCATCCATCTGACAGGAATGTCCATTTCCCTCACGCAGCTCTTAGAGGATGAACCGATTTTGGAAGTCAGTTCTTCAGATTCCCTTTTGAAATGCGCTTATTGTTCTGCAGGAATTCTTTGCTGTCATTAAAGACTGAAGGAGAAATATTTTAGCTGAAGACTTAAGAAAGCGTAAGTTTAGAGTAAAGGGATAGAAACTATTGTGAGAAATGTATCCATTTACCTGCGGGATTCCATAGGACTATATTTCCTTATAGCTCACTCTATAAAGGAATGAGCAAGAAACTAACACAGATAAACTAGAGAGAACTGAAGCACGATGGGGCATCTTACTTAAGAAACTTCTATGCCCGGACAGTAGTGGCACACACCTTTAAGCCCAGTGCTAGTAATTGAGAAGCAGGTGGATCTCTGTGAGTTCAAGGCCAGGCTGGTCAACAGAGTGAATTCCAGGACAATCAGGACTGCACAGAGAAACCCTGTCTCAAAAAACAGAAGCAAAAAAAAAAAAAAAAAAAAAAAAGAAAGAAAGAAAAGGAACTTTTACTGTGGGTGTTGGACAAAGCACACACTAGGCGACTCAGCAGAGCACTCAAGAACACTCAGTTCTTTCTAAACGCCCAGTCCCTCTGGTCTTTCTTTTGCTTCAAGGAGTTTGTTCCTTGGCAACCAATAGCATCTCAGGGACTAGTGGGTTTATTGCTTCACATCATGTCTGGAACATCATGCCATTTACTCAGCCTTTCTGTGTCTTGGTTTTCCAATCTGTAAATGGAATTAATACATGTGCAGAACTGTAGTTCCGTGAACCACTTGACTTCCAAATAGAAATTCCACCCTGTTCTTCTGTCCCATTCAGCCAATCACTTAAGCACTAACCAAAAGCTATACAAATTCAATAACGATATTAAATTCAACCTGCCCCAAATGAATTCTCATATTCCTCTCGAAATTTTTCTCCATTGGACATTTTAAATTTTCTGCAATTTAGAGATCTGTATGAGCTAGAAGCTTGGGTTGTGCCCCTAATGTTGGCAGAATTCCCAGGGCTTTCTTCCTCCACTTTTAGAGTAAGTAGATGAGAGAGTTGGAACACAAATCCAAAATCCAAAGTTCACAGAATTGTCTGCAAAGAAAATAGCATGTAAAACTTATAATTAAATGTGAGGGAAAATGGGTGTTTTGAACTTCTTTCAGAAGCTCATTTACTTTCTTTTTTTTTATATTCATATATTCTTTTTTTTAAATTTTTTTTAAATTTATTTATTTATTAAGGATTTCTGCCCCCTCCCCGCAACCGCCTCCCATTTCCCTCCCCCTCCCCCGATCAAGTCACCCTCCCTCATCTGCTCGAAGAGCAATCAGGGTTCCCTGACCTGTGGGAAGCCCAAGGACCTCCCACCTCTATTCAGGTCTCCTAAGGTGAGCATCCAAACTGCCTAGGCTCCCCCAAAGCCAGTACATGCAGTAGGATCAAAAACCCACTGCGATTGTTCTTGAGTTCTCAGTATTCCTCATTGTCCTCTATGTTCAGCTAGTCCGGATTTATCCCATGCTTTTTCAGACCCAGGCCAGCTGGCCTTGGTGAGTTCCCGATAGAACATCTCCATTGTCTCAGTGTGTGGGTGCACCCCTCGCGGTCCTGAGTTCCTTGCTCGTGCTCCGTCTCCTTCTGCTCCTGATTTGGACCTTGAGATTTCTGTCCCGTGCTCCTCTGTCTCTGTCTCCTTTCATCGCCTGATGAAGGTTAATATTCATGAGGATGCCTATGTGTTTGTCTTTGGGTTCACCTTCTTATTTAGCTTCTCTAGGAACATGCATTATAAGCTCAATGTCCTTTATTTATGGCTAGAAACCAAATATGAGTGAGTACATCCCATGTTCCTCTTTTTGGGTCTGGCTTACCTCACTCAGGATAGTGTTTTCTATTTCCATCCATTTGTATGCAAAATTCAAGAAGTCCTTGTTTTTTACTGCTGAGCTCATTTACTTTCTTCTTCTTCATTTGTTTATTTACTCCTCGCTGTTATTTCTTTGCAGATGTCTACATTCATTTATATCCTCCCCAATACAAACAGGTATGGTTGCCAAAAATGTTATGCCATTAAACTTTTTTTCCAATGCTTCTTCATCAGGCTTATTGGTGCACATGCTTGGAATATTGAAATGTTTAGTTTCCTAGTGGCAATTAAGAAAGAAATAAACACGAAAACTCCCTCGAGGCGGCTCGGAAATAAATCCATAGGTCTAAATGTCAGGAGAAGCAATTCCTTCTGCCAACTAAACAAAGCTGAGACTTTTACCTAGGAGGGACGTCACGGAGTCTTCACACACAATACGTCGAAACTAGAAAGCTGAAATAAACAGACCCTTCCATACGTAAAGACATGAGAGCCTTACATTTGAAGGAAAATGCAGAAAGTGTTTTATGATTGTGCTGGTCGCCTGTCATACATCATTTCTGCTCACCAGTCTGCACACAGATATTGTTTATTATTTTTAGAAATGTGTACATGTTCCCCGTGCCAGGCTGCAGCTCAGCAAAGCTGGTGCTTTATGAGGAAAACCGAGTACAGTGTTCACCTTGTCCTCTGACATTCCAGAGGCCACCCACATCCACACAGTCAGGCATCTTGGAAAACCACACTCACTGGTCGTGGCCCAGGGCTCAGTAAGTATTCAGGGACTTCCCAAGGCTCAGGCTGCAAGGCGGCACTGAAAACAGAATCATAAAAATAAATGTCTTTCACATGGCTGATTTCAGGGCCCCGCTGGACTGCAGTGAGCCAACAAATGAACGGAAGCCCCGCGCTCTCCTCCCCACCCACCTTTCCTACTCCCAGCTAGAGACCAGTGAGTTTTACTGAAATAGAAGTTCCCACTTGACTTTTTTCCTCCTGGGATAATTAACGTTTGGATGTACTTTGAAATTAATGAAGTTTCCTTTTTCTAGAGGCCTATCTGTGCCAGTCAAATCCAGCCAAGGCGTCCACTTTACTCATAAGCAGCAACCAGTTAATCCAGTTAATGGGGTAGAAGATCAAAAAGTGAGGTGCTAACCCTAAATCAAGGAGGTACAGATTAAAAACACATTAACATCCCATTTCTCTCCAGTTGGAATGGCGATCATCAGGAATACAAACGACAGCAAATGCTGTCATGGATGTGAAGAAGGGGAAAACACTTTTATAGAACTCATTAGGAGGGTTCTCAGAAATATCATATGGCCAGCCACTCCTGAGAATATACCCTAAGGACTTTCTTAATATGGAAATACTTAATATATACATGTTCATTGATTCTCTACTAACAAAAACTGGGAAATGGAATCAATTTAGCTGTCTACCAACCGATGAATGATAATGAAAGTGTGATATATAGCAGGGTGGTGATGGCGCACACTTTAATCCCAGCACTCCAGAGGCAGAGGCTGGTGGATCTCTGTGAGTTCAAGGCCAGTCTGGTCTACAGAGCTAGTTCCAGGGCAGCTAGGAAATACAAAGAAAAACCCTGTATCTAAAAAAGAAAGAAAGAAAAAGAAAGAAAGAAAGAAAGAAAGAAAGAAAGAAAGAAAATGTGATATATTGTGATATATATTTATGAAAATATAATATATATAAGAGTGTTACTCAGCTGTAAAGAAAATTGAAAGCATAAAGTTTGAATGGAGCTATAAAAAAATTATAGAGTGAGGTCACCCAGAATAAAAAGATTTCATATGTTCTCTCTCTTATGAGGGCCCTAGCTTTAAAACTTTTATTTTGTTTGCTTAACGTGGAGTAAATATGGAACTTAGGAAACTAGAACTATTGGCAGCATAGGAGATGAATCAAGACTTGGGGGAATCACATGATACAGGTGAAACAGGAGTAGCCAGAAGGATGCTAGGGCAGAAGGGCCGGGAGGATGCTAGGGCCACAAGGGCTTGAGCAGCTAGTAGTGTGGCAGGGTGTGAAAATGAGGGGCCAGGCAAAGGCTTAGCCAAAATGAGGTAGATGTGAAGACATGAAGAAGCTACTTGGAAATTAGTGATCTTACAATCCCAGATAAAATAAATACGTATACTAAGAAGGAATGGTAGAATATATGCTATAGAATAACCAAGGGAGAGTACTGAGCTAGAGGTTTAAGTTGGCATAGGGTTGGGAGAGTGGGAAAAGGGGGAAGGGCGATTTAACTAAAACTAAGCATACATGAAGACATGTTATGAAGCCACACTGGTTTGTAAGCTCACCAACAATATAATTTTTTAAAATGCAGTTTGAACCTAAGTACTCCACATTAATGACCAATATTATTCAAGAACAATGAGTCGTTAAACAAAAAGTCTCTGTGCCAGATATGATTTACCTCCCCATGAGTCAAGGAAGCCCCAGAGGGCTCCAGAGCAATGCAGTTGCTCATGGTTGCCTACTATAGCTAGATGTAAGATTCTGCTGAAGACACCAAACATTTTGTTTGTAGGATAAAGAGAAATCAATTCTTTACTGTTCAGGAAACTCTTTTCTAGTGCTGGAAGGTGTCATATAGGCTGCTGGGGGAGAAAGGACATCAACAGCCATACCCAACATTGGGCCTCACATGCTACAATATCAACTTAATATTGCAACCATGGCTGCAATAGTGGCAATACAGTTAATGGCAGTAACCAACTATTCTCTTGATTGGATTTGAGGTCTGTTTCACAAGAGGGGATTCATGTTTGATGCTGTAAACATGGTCAAAAAACTATGGCTAGGGAAGTTATATATCCTAGAAGAGAACCCATTTTTTTAATGGTCCTGTTGTCCAATTGACTTCTAAAATTTTTATTTTGTATCTATAGATTGGCATTGCTTTCACCCTTGATTAGAGAAGCTCTGTATTGCAATGGGGAGTGGTTAATGCAGAAACACATTGCTGTTCAAAGTGCTCAGAATAAGTGACTTTGACATTAATACCATCTCCCAAAGGAGGGGTCAGAAAGAATATAAGAACCAGAGGATAGGGGTTGTTGTGAAATGTTTTCTGCATCTGGCATGGCTATTGCATACATGAATTAACAGCAGCTATGGTTACCTACACAAGACTGGCATAAGATCAAGTCAGTTAAAAATCCTGGCATGGAGAGGGGCTCACACGTCCCCACCCCTAGCTGAGGAGCTATTGGCAATGAATGGTTTTGGGGTGAGAGTCACTTTTCTTTAAGAGTGTGGCCACTGGTAGGGTCTCCATGCCCCAGTGAACGGTCCCACTTCTGCGTATGTACAAGTGGCATCAGATGGGTGGAAGACATGAAATTTAGAGGGAGATAGGATGGAGGCAAGGAAGGACTAAGAGGTGAGTATGAGTAAGATATATTCTATATATATATATGAAATCTTGAAAGAATAAATTAACCAAAACATGACGGAAGCTAGATTCACTGTTTCTCCTTTGGATCTCAGGTGCACAAGTTGAGTTTACCCTGACTCATCCCCACATGCTATGACCATAAGCTTCTGCAAAATCCCATCTTCAATTAACTTTTTTCCTCTTCCATCCTCTTTCCTCATTCTCACTCCCCCTCCCCAGGAAACACCATTCCAATGTCTTTGATGTGGGTCAGATATGGATGCATCTCAAAAAGTCACGCTACTCTTTTTTTCCTTATACAATTTAATTTACATAAACAATAAGCCATTGTTTAACTTCCCTTTCCCCCAACACTGAGCTTTTTAAAATATGTCCATTTTCCTGTATGTCCTGACTTCCAGCTACAATGGAGTACTCTCCTGTGCATCCCAACCTACTCTTCATCCATTTTCAAGTGACAGATACTTGGCTGCCTGCTACTACAGATAAGCATGGGTTCTATAGAATAATAGACAGGAGCACATGCTTTGGCTCACTGAGCATACAGAGATCAGGCTTCCTCTACACTTCCATTGTTCTTCCAAATGGCTACGCCAGTCAATTCTTGCTTCAGGATCATCACTATGAACAACATTTGATATCACATAGCCCTCTACATTTCACCAGGGTCAACTTTAAGTCTATAATTCTCAAAGTTAATCACTAATGAAATTGGCAGGCTTTTAAAATACTTGGTAATAACATCCTTGGGAGGAAAACAAAGAAGTTTATTCAACACAGAATCTTGTATCTGTCGAAGCTTCTTAAACTGGTTTTCTACAAAGAAAAGTAGATGCAGTAGTGTTAGTTTCAGTCACCATAACAACATTTATATGAGATGGTAACCTAAAGAATGAGCGTGGCTCCCACCTTTGGGGGTGTCTGTCGGTAGCTAGCTTGGTTCCAATGTTTTGTTGTGAAATAGAACTTTATGGCCAAGGTTGATGGTGGAATGAAATTGCTCCCTTCATGGTGACTGGGGAGAAGATAGAATAAGAGGTGATAGGGTCCAAATATCTTTTCCCAGAGTCCACTACCAGTGACACACTCTCCTTCTAGGAGGCTCCGCATCCTAAAGGTTCTGTAGATTCTCAACAGTACCAGTGGCTGGTGATCAAGTCTCCAACCCATGAACCCTTGAAGGACAAACCAGACCCAAACTCAAGCAACTGCTCTCCCATTTCCTTCCTAGCTCTGGCATATTTTTTCTCTTACCTCGTCTTATTTTCCTTTTTTCAAGATCTTCTTCTACACTGTGACTTGCTGTTTTATGATTCTCAACCTATGCGGTCTTCCTCAGAGATCGTACTCATTTCCCTGGTCTCAACCACCACCTTCACACTGTGTGAATATATGTCACTGGGAAGGGTTTAATAAAGAAGCTGACTGGCCAATAGTTGAACAGTAAGGTAAGTGGGGGAAACCAGATTAAGGACACTGGGAGGAAGAAGAAGGACGGAGTCAGAGGAGCCGCTGGCTGGACTCAGAAGAAGCAACATGAAAAGTGCATAAATGAGGTAAATGAGCCTCGGAGCAGCACGTAGATTAATATACATGAGCTATTTTAAGTTGTAAGAACTGCTTAGTGATAAGCTTGATCTATTGGCTGAGCATTTATAATTAATAATAAGTCTCTATGGGTTTACATTGCACAAATGGTGCCCAATGTGGGGAAACATGGATCCGCATAAAACCCGAGACAGCTTAAAAAAAAAAGGTGGGGGTGGGATTCCAAACACACAAAAACAGAATCAAATGCGGCTTCTTGATAAGCATATTTTCTAAGATAGGCTCTGTTTGCTAGCAGCAAGCTGAGGCTCAGCTCCTTTAAGAGACAGCTCCCTGGCTCATGTTAGTGGCAAACATAGGCAGGGCTCTTTTAAGAGACCCTGCTACCAAACACTTAAGTGGGGTTTATGAGCAGCGGGTAGCATGCTACTGGGTGGCAGTGTGAACCCAACAACTTCCCAGAACTAGAGTGGTAAATATGGCTCCTGCCTGTACCTCTGCTATGAAGCTAAGCTCTCAAAGCAGCCAATGCCATGCGCTAAGCTAAGCAATGCCCATGGCTGACATAGCAGTTTATGATTCCTCTCACGTGATCAAAGAACAATACAGATGCTCAGTAAAGACAGAGCCAGGCTGGATGGTGGTGGCGCACACCTATAATCCCAGCACTAGGGAGGAAGAGACAGGTGGATCTCTGTGAGTTTGAGGCCAACCTGGTCTATAGAGTGAGTTCCAGGACAGGCTCCAAAGCTACAGAAAAAACCCTGTCTCAAGAAACCAATTAAAAGAAAAAGAAAAAAAAAAGATCCAGACAGGAAAAAACTCTAAACGGTTACAGTGTATTTAAACATGCACACAGGCTCAGGGAAGAGAAGAGGAAGGGTATAGATAGTCATAGATTAGAAACAATAAAGTCCTTAAAGAAAGAGTAAAGTAATATAAAGGAAAAATGCTACACAAAGATGGAAAACACATGGGGAACATGTTATCGTGCTGTCTTTAGAGTTTCTGACAGCTAATAAAGAAAACAGTTGCTAAGACACATTTAGATTATAAAAACTGTTGCATTGAATCAACCCATATATTTTAAAAATGTCTTGGCATCAAAATGAAAGTCAAAAGCTATTCTGCTTTCAGGAAGAGGTTATGCTTCTGTTTCCACAGGAGATGAGAGACTGTGAATTTGTTTCAGGTTGATATGGATCAGATTTGATCAGGGAAGAGCTCCTGAATATCCCAGCTACAAACACAAAGAAATAAACCTAGAGGAACTAGAAGATACATGATGTCTATTTTACCTGCTCAAACATAAAACAAAAAATATCATCTTTGGATGACTTGTGTATAATGCACAGTCTATACTTGTATTAATACAGATACATAATATACCTTTAAAAGTTTATGTATCTTCAGAGCAGACAGCTCAAATGATCCAAAACAGCTTCAAGGCTGCTGGCTGAGATGACCCAGCCTCACAAACTACCCCAGCCAAGACTTAACCATTATCCTAAATTTTCTCAGGGTGCCTCAAAGATGCCGACACCCCCAGACAACAGGAAGCAGTCTAGAAAAAACAACACCCACATTCCCCAAAGATGGAATATGGATGCTTGTCCTATTTAAAAGGGGTTGGTTACAACTTATTCTCAGTCATATTCAGGAAAACTTCTGAAAGGAACCAGATCCAAGGATCTCGTACCCACACGTATGTCTGTGAACCACATGTGCGCCTTGTGCCTGGTGCCTGTGAAAAACCAGAAGAGATCACTGGATCTCCTGGAACTGGAGTAACACATGTTTGTGAGCTGCTATGTGAGCGCTGGGAACTGAACCCGGGTCCTCCGCAAGAGTAGCCAGAGCTTTGAACCACTGAGCCATCTCTACAGGCCCTATTATTTATTTATTTATGTTTTGTTTTTGAGATATGGTTTCTTTGTGTAGCCTTGGCTGTTCTAGAACTAGGTCTGTAGACCAAGTTAGCCTCGAACTCACAGAGATCCGCCTGCTTCTGCCTCCCAAATGCTGGGTGGGATTAAGGACATGCACCGCCACTGCCTGGCTCAGCTCCTAAGTTCTGCCATCTCCTACCCAAGATAGTTTAACCACCACCTGACTGTTATTACTTTCTTATATACCTCCTCCTCAAGGTTATCATCCATATGGTAGACACACATTTTTAGACAAATTTGATAATCTTAGTTCCTAAAATATTTCACCTTATCCTTTTATCTGTTGACAATCTCGAGTTTTTTCTCAGAGAGAAAAGGGCACTTGTAATAAAATGGTGAACTTTCCCCGTCCTTTCAAGTCTCAGCGTGCTACTACATCTGTCTCTTCAATGACCAGACAGCTTATTCTGCTTTCTGTTACCTTAATTTAATGCCACAAAGCTGGTAAGTCGTAAGGAAAAGAGACCTGTTATTCTCACCCTTGTGAAGACTGGGAAGTTCAAGATTGTTCAACACATCTGATGACGTCCTTCTTGCTTGTGGGGAGACTCTGAAGTTGACCCATGGTTGCACTGGGATAAAATAGTAACAGGGGCTGAGAGTCCCAGCTCGGATCTCTTCTCTTTATAGAAAAATTCATCATCCCTAGGGCCTGTTACACTTTGATTTTGTCTAATTCTCAAAGGTCTTCCCCGCAAACCACAGTCCGAGTTCCTAACTTGTCACTATTATCTCACACGTGAGTTTTGATAGGAATATTCCCTCCATAGCAGCAGAAGCCTGAGAGGGAGGGAGGATTTGCCAAACTCACTCAGCCTATAAACGGCAACATAACCAAAGCCAAAACATACTACAGTAAACCAGAAATAAGATGTCTGAAATTATGGACAATTATGGGCATCCAGTCCAAAGGGATGGTGGCAGTACTAGAGTTGAAGCTGCAGCTGTAGACATTACCTTTAGTGCCCATCAGCCAAAGCCAGCTGAGTCTAAAGCCAATGCCTCAGGCAACTCCCAGTGACTCACTGCTAAGCTCTATGGCACAGTTACCAGTCGTGAGGCTATTTGGGAAAGAGATCGTGAAAAATGAGTCAAAGCCCATAGTAACACTTTACAGAGAGTGAATTTAAGTGATACCAATGTTGTATCTCTGTATAAGACAGAGAAAGGCTAAAATTTAGTTAACCTGAGAGCTCTGATCGGCTATGGAGTGATATCAAGAACAAATTCATAATGAAAAGAAGCCCACTTCTGTTCAGAAATGGGGGATCAACAACTCCAATCAAACAATCAAACGACCATTTCTGTATTTACTTCTCCATTCTTAGAAGCTTGAATAACCCTTGAGTTAGTCATTTATCAAATACTGCTGTGAGCAACTCCGCCAGCAGAGAAGATGCCACAACAGGATTCTTCTTGAAACACACTTTATTGGAGCACAGAAGACTGAAGTTTAGATAGAGGCGAAAAGACCCCGAGCCCTACAGTGTGCAGGGAATATATACAGCGCCTGGTCCGCCTCTGACGTGTCATTGCTCGATTGGCCCAGACTACACTATCGTGTGAGCAAGTGATAGGTGGGAATCAAACCACTCTTGGGCGGCGAGTGTGCACAGAAGTTGTTTACCAACTAGAGACAATAGCAAATGACGGCAACGGGCTTAGAGCCAGACCCTGAGAACATGGCGGCACCGTGGCGCACTACAAAATACCATATGTTGGCTTTCACATCAACATTATTTCAACTGGAAAAGACTATCTCAAACTCTAGAACTAAGCATGGTATCACTTTAAAAGAAAAAGGAAAAAAAAATATGTTAACATCAACCTCCAGATTTGTAATCATTACATATCATCTGGGATTCCATCCTGATCCAGAAAAGATTTATAACTGATATAATATTGGCTTATTCAAATCAGTAATCTACTCCTTCCTCATAGATTAGAAAAATCCGGAGTAGATTGCGTAGGATTGCTGTGGAGACCAACGGACTAGACTTCTATTCACGAACTCACTTCTTTGTCCACTTTTGGGAAAACAGCGGAGTTAATACGCTTTCACCCCTGGTCCACTGGCCAGAGCTTAGGCATGTGGCCGTGCATTGCTGCAAATCCAGATGGGAAGCACAGTCTTTATTCCCAGCAGGATTCAAATCCCAAACTCGGGATTTCTAGTGCTAAGAAGAAAAATGAATACTGAAGGACTTTGAAATGTCGTCTCCATGTGCCCCAATCTCATTCCACAACGGTCATCAAATTTATTCTTCTTTCTACATTTCTTCTGAATTAAAGATGTTAGAATCAAGTCCGTGTCCATGATGAAGCTATGATGTGCAAGAATCATGACACACCATACTTTCTAGTTTGTTTCATTAAAGTGACCATGGACTTTAACAGAAGCCTGAATATTAAGAATAAATCCCAAAAAGCACAGCTTCATATGGTATACAATATATAAATACAAAAAAAATGGCAAATAAATCAAGGAATGGAGACCAAAAAACTTCTCCAGAAAGATTCATTGGCAGGCTCAAGATGCAAATCCAAATTTAAATTTAATTTGCATATGCATGGCAGAGGATCTCCTATTTTTATTCTTTATAAGTGTCTTCTAGACTCACTTCCTCAGACTGTTTCTCTCTTGCAGCCATTACTGTCAACCTCCAGCTGAGAGGAGTTTCTGGAATAATTGAATATTATTTATGGAAGATAAATTAATCTCTCAGCATATAGACTGCTCTGAGTGTTCCCTACGAGCCCCTTTTCCATCTCTCTGTGGCATTGCAGTGGGAGGAAAAGCAGGGGCTGGAAAGAATGTGAGTCATGGGCGTCAGGAAGCAAAGTTTGCAGTGACGAGACTTTTGCAAAAATATTTGAATATGAAAACTGATCAATGCCTACCTAACTGTGGAATGCTGGAGGAAATTAGAATCATCTTAGCATATTTAACCACATGTCTCTGGTGTAAACTGCTTTGTCAGCTTTTAGTAGCAAGGACACTGTATCTCCTTTAGAGAACCGATGGATGGCTTCCTTGGTAGGATGCTTGGGCTTTTCCTTTTAGAAGCCATTGCTCGCTCTGAAGGTTTTTACTTCCACTTTCAAATGACTAAGCAGGGAGAAGGGAAGTCTTCTCGCGGTTAGCGTGATCTCTCAGTACCAACACAGCACAGTCACCAACCACTGGATGCCTAGGGATGCTGTGCACTTCAGTGGTGTGCTTGCTGATCCTCCTTGCAGCTGTCTTAGACATATATCCATCACCACATCTGCAACGCTGCTTCTACCCTTTCTAGCTAAGCCTACACCATAGCCATAAATTACAGCTGTGTGCGCCGTCTGCAAGCCTTTGCACTGAGCTCACAGCATCGATTCTACACCGTCTAAGGGGCAGCTTGGAGCCTAAGCCTCAACTCTGCCCAGTGGCGATGTTCCAGCAACACCGAAACTAGAAAAGGAGCCTCTTTGACTTCTTTGCAAAGTTTCAAACCTGACCTCAAAACGCTGCTCTACCAAGAGCTGCTGTTAGGGACTCTCTAAACATGTGTAGTTATAATAAGTAAAACTGCAGTTATTACTTTCCCCAACACATGAACCCATCCTGAAATTACTTTGGGTTTTGTTGACTTTCTGGTAGAATTAAATGTAGTTTTTTTAAAGGTGTATTTACATATTAGTTAGACTTTTAACTTATAGTGTATGACCTAGATGGGACCAAAAAGGAGGCATATGAGGCCATGCATGGGAGACTGGCTGTGGGACTGACTTCCCTTTATAGGACCCTACATGAACAATTTACCTCCAATGAAGAAAAGGACTTTGAAGTAATTTTTCTGAGGACAGGGCACTCAAAGATCGTAAGTTTCTGCATAGCTGGGGTAAGGGAGATAAGATTACTAAGTCAGCTACGGTCAGAGAGAAGCATGCCCCAATGTCCCATGGACATTCTCTCTTCTCATGAACGGCATCTTTGTGAACCAAGATAGTGTTTACAACATGTGGAAGAAAGAGAGCAGCCACGCTGAACTTGGGCAGCAAGAGAGCTAAGTACTTCTAAGGGAAGACACTAAAAGCGTTAGAAAGACCACGCCTAAAAATGACGCCGTAGCCAAGACAGGATGCCCTTGGGATGCTGTTCAAAAGTAATAACTATGTCCTTTAATTCTGACAAATATTTACATATCGCTAGGCTAGTGAGAGCTACCTAGTTTTGCACTCGTGTTAAAGTAAGCAACTATAATATGAGCTATACTCCGCTCTTGGGGACAAAGTACGTGGAGCACCCACTGGGGCTAGTCTCTCCCCTGGCAATGGATCCCATAAAGACACAGCAGATAGCAAACAGTAAGTCAAAAGCAGCACTCGAAGGTTCACCAAAAATGTATTTTGTGTACATGCTATGATTTGTCCCTGTTTCTCACGTTCATATTGCCACTAGCACAGAAATAAACATTCAGGTAATGGAAAGTTTATTTTTTAAGTCAATGTCTAGGGTGACCTTGAAACATTTTATTTTGGAGAAATAAACATATTTCTTATTACTTGCAACTCCCTTTATAAGCCTGATAAAAGCATGTTTTGTTTTTCCACATAAACAACAAACTCTCAGCAATCCTCAATTCTGTTCCTTCTAGCAACGGAACGAAAGCGCAGCCATTATGGAGGAATTATTAGGTAGGACAAACTGTCTTTCAGTGAAGACATTATTGCTTCTAATGTGAAAACTCAAAAGAAAGAAAGCAGATAAAATGCAACAGTAATTATTATAGGCGATAAGAGGAATTACGACTGTTTCAGACAGATGAGGCCATCTGAACAATCAATAACATTTCAACACTCCCTTTATATGATAGTTTGTGGTTATAGGTCTTTTCACACCACAGTGTTCATTTGATTGGTTCTCTGGAGAAGTACAGGGGCTGAAATGAAGAACGAAAGTGCTTGTGTGCTGTCATCGACCCGGAGGACCTGTCAAGCCTCCTTCTGCACTCAATCAACCTTTACATAAACACATCCTTAATACAGCACAGTTGAAAACGCGTAGCATTCTTACTGCGTCAAAATAGCTAGTGAGATCGCCGTTATTTTTGCTAGAACTGCTTCAGATGGCGAAAATACCAATTCGCTTCTGACTGGAATCCAGACAACTTGCTATCAAAACGGTCGCTAGTTTTTGTTTGGTTGGTTTTTGTTTGTTTGTTTGTCCCTCTTTTTGAGACAGGCTCTCACCCTGTAGCTCAGGCTAGCCTTGAACTCAGAGCAATCCTCCTGCCTCAGCTTTGTGAGTATTTTTTTTTCATTTACAGGTATGAATGTTTTACTAGCCTGTGTCTGTGCACCACGTGTATAGCATCCATGGAGGCCAGCAAAGGACACCACATACTCTGGAACTAGTTACAGACAGCTGTCAGCCACCACGTGAGTGATGGGAACCAAACCCGGGTTGTCTTCAAACAGCAAATGCTCTTAACCACTGGGCCATCTTTGTAGGCCCAGTATTGGTTATTTTAAAGAACATTGTTATTTATAAGTAATGAGAAATATATGTAATGTATTATTTATGGGTGAGGTGAGGATGTCTTTCATTTTATGAGCAGAGAATAAGAATGAAGTCTCTGAGCCAGGCACAATAGTCTATATCTGCTATCCTAGGACTCAAGAGGTTGAGGCAGGGTTAGTGCAAGTCCGAGGCCGGTCTGCACACACAGCGTGAATGAAGTTTCCTGGGAGGAACTGAATTTTATGGAAGGATGATTAAATGATTAGAACGCCACTATTTGTAGGGAGGCTGGAATGCTACAGATAAAAGAACCGAGTTAAAATGCATTGCGGGCTATCTTCAGTACTCCTAAATAGTAATTCCTGGCCTCCCTCTGTGTCTGCCACGAACAGGTAAATTCTTTCAGAGCATGCAAAATTGACAGATCACTAACTGTCACCAACTGATCAGCTAAGATCGTCATCAAATCTGAGGCCTATGATTTCCCCGCTTTTCAGTAACCCACTTACCTGATGTTTGCACCCATACATTTCAAGACTCTGTGTAAGTACTAAAGAGAGGAAGAAAGGAGGGAGGGAAAGAGGCAATGAGAGAGGGAGAGAGAAATAGAGGGAAGAAGGGAAAAGAAAGAAAGGAAATATAAAAAGGGCAGAGAAAAGAAAAAGAAGATGACAGGGGAGTCCCTCTAGGTCAGGATTGGCTCTCTGCGATTCTGCTCAGCTTTGCCAGCCAATGGAAGTCAAGGCAGAGGCCAGGGGGTCTGGCAAACAGGGAATTTACAGCTGCCTTTGAGAAAATTAAAGCCATGTTCTTTTGCCTGGAGTTCCTGGGCAGGAGCTCTGCAAATGGTTAAGATCCTTCAGAAAGTGAAACACAGCTCTTGTTCCTCCTGCGGCCTCTGTTTAAGGTCCTTGTTTCCAGCAGCTTTAAGCCCAACAGTGAGATTTCACAAGAATTTGCTCCTTTATCAATAATTTAAAATAACTAACTGTATTTATTATTGTGTAGATATCATATGCATAATTGAATGAACCCATGTATGCATACTTTCCAATTTGAGACTGAAGTTGCATAAAACTAACAGGTCTTGTCTGTGTCTGCATTTGACAGAGAATCTGTCCTTTTATTACAGGAAGGGTCCATGGAAAGACTTTTCTGCAATGGCTTCCAAAGTAATGTGTTGTGCTGTGGAAAGGCAGAAGTAAGATTCACACTTGAGGGTTTCCTGTGCTGGTCATGCCTGTCTTCATATCCTGCCAGTCGGTTGTTTATTATTATTATTATTGTTATTGTTTATTATTATTATTACTACTACAGTGGTGTGTCTATGTTGCATGGTCTCAAAGCTAAGGACAGCCTTTTCTCTCTCTCCCTGTCGCCATTTTCAATGCCCTCCTTGTCCTTTTTCTGTTCTTCCCATCCTATGAATCTTTTCTAAAAACTCATAAAAATGAAAGTTCTCCCACAGCCTCCTATGCTTTGTAATGCGCTCCCTGGGGCGGCACTCCGGCTAGACCCTGATAGTTACTACCACAGTGGCCGTTAGAGGGAGACTCAGAGGCAGCTTTTCCCGTTTCACCTGTTCTGGATCATCCTTGGGAATGGTCCTCCATCCCGGGTGGGTGCTTGGTTTTCAGCCTCCTGCTTTATTTCCAGAATTGTTCGAATTAATATGAATGCATTTTTTAAAAGAAATACAGGCACCAGCACTGACTGGGAAAGCTTTCCAGAATTCCAGAGTTCCTCAGACACAGCACCTGCTGAGCAGAGTCCCACCCAACCCACACTCCTAGGATCCTGAAAACAGGGGTTTGAGAAGGGCTAGAAAAGGGAGACGGATCGAACACAAAGCTTAAGATTCTGGTCTGCCCCTCCCCTTTGTTACTCCTGCACCCCCTCTTGGGCTTTTCATGTCTCGGGTGCCTGATCTAGTAGCCCTTCACACTAAATCCCCACGGTCTAATTCCTAAGGCAGCTCCTCCTTTCCTGAGTGATCTGTGTGATGTATCCTGACCCTCCAAACTGCTTTATTTCAGTGCCTAAAAGAATCAGTCCCTTTATCCGTGTTCTCGAAATGATTAGCATGTCAGGCTATAGCTCTCTGGAACCTGGGACCTGACAACAGGAAAGTGGCCGGCACTGTCGCTAGGCCTGGCTTTTTGGAGCCCTGTGCTCATCAGCCATTCGGTTCCAGCTGCAGGCATCCATCTTCTTGCTGGCTCCGCATCCGCCCACGTGCTGTTCCCTCACCTGACACCTCCAGGCGTCCAACTGCTTCAGATCTATTCCTTTTTCCAACCTCAACACACTTACCGCTTCTGGGGGGGAGGGATCTTTTCCAAAACTTCCTCTGCTGCAAGACCTGGCATTTCCAGCTCTTTGCAGCTCTTATAGAGAAGAGGGTTTAAATAAATAATTGACTACTTCACTACTCAGTGTCGGAATGTAAATTAGATGAAGCCCTAAGGCATTGTGGTGGTGAGAGGCCTGAAAAGGCTAAACAATCCTGGAGCCAAGATTCTGGGCCTTGGGACTACGGAGGCTTCCCTTTGGTCAATTGAGTAGAAGAAGAAAGCCCAGGTCTAAAAGAAAAGACAAAACTCAGATAGGCAGGGACGGCCAGGCCGTGTTTGAAGAACTCCTGAAGACCTTGTGTGTTACCAGAGCACAGAAAAGGACAAATTCTCAAGGCCTGGTTGATAAGGAAGGCTGCTGGGAGTGTCAAGACTCAAGAATGACCTTGAAGGCAGGCCGAACTGCCACAACTGTGGGCCAAGGGAAAGGAAGGGCCTGCATTTAACAGGCAATAAACAGAACTGGTCTATAACCCTTTCCCCCTCACATGACATTTAAAAGGAAAAAAAAGACTTTAAATTATGAGGGTTCTTTTCTTTTTTTTTAACTGAGATTTTAAAGACTTTCTTCCTAGTCACTGTGTAAACACAGTTGCCAGTTTCTTCTAAAGCCCTGAAGGGGCAATCTCAAAAACATACCAGAGCACTGAGACACGCCAAGGTGCAGTGTTCCAAGTGGAGGGCTGCGAAGGAGGGTACCAGGACACATGACAACGGTGGGCACTGCTGCTACAGAGGGACAAAGCCTTTGATCCAGAAGAGTGCCGAGCCAGGCCGCGAATCTGGGCCCTGACGCCTACAGAGCTTGCTGACTGCCTGCCACTCAGGACTGTGTGAACCAAGACCAGAGTCAAGGGAAGGAATTGGGTTTTGACTGGTGGCAAGCAGAGCCTCAAGAAGTCGTTTGTGGAAGTGTGTCAGGAAACTGAGTTGTTACCATCAGCAGGGCAAAGAGCAGGACACTCAGAGAACGTGGGGACTTTCAGGAAAGCACGGGAAGATGACTGGACACAGTATGACCTTTTACTTCCCTTTAGAGCAGGAGGAACAGCTGCATTAACACAGCATTTAACTTGACCCCCCCTTCAGATGCAAATCAGTCACCTGGACTTTCTTCAGCCCTGCAGGACACCTGGGTTTGATATCTATCCTCTTGCAAATTAGCAGATCTGTTCTTTGGAATTGAAACTATTTCTACCTGGTTCTGCATGGCTCTGTGTCCTCAAGTTTTAGATTTTATTATTTCCCAGTAAGCCCTGACATTGATTTAAGATAATTTCAGTCATTAATATATAAAATAAGCATTTGAATGAAGTCTATGAATACTTGCCTGTCATTTTTGCAACAGTGAAATTCTATATTATGTGCTGAGATTTGCTGGCTTCCTTGGTCTTTCTTGAAACAGGTGCTGGTCTTGAACCTGGGGCCCTGCACATGTGAAGGATGGAGTCTGTCATTGGCTATCTTCATGGCCCTAAAGTTCCCATGTGCTAGCCATTTTGAACATTGAATCCATTGTTAGCTGTCATTATCCTATACCACGGGCTAGTATAAGTTTTGCTCACGAGTGCAGTGCCTGCAGAGGTTGGGAGAGGGCATCAGATTCCCAGAGCTGGAGATAAAGGCTATTTAAGCCAGGAACTGTGGGTGGATGGCTAGAACTCAGGTCTTCCGCAAGAGACTTTAACTGCTGAGCCATCTCTCCAGTCTCCAATCTGTTGTTTTAAACAAACACCAAAACAACAACAACGAAAACTTGTTTCTATTTTGTACTATGTTCGCACCTCTCTGACAGCAAACATTCATTTCATCGTTTGCCATTGGTTTTCAAAACTGGGGAAAGTGAAGTCTAGAGGTCTGAAACAATTCCCTGAAGCCCCAGAGGGAATCACTGTGGAGAAAGCACTCAGTAAGCATCAAGTTTTATGCAACACTACTTAAAGAAGCCAGAGGCCATGTGGATCTTGACCATCAGGATCACCGTGTAAGATAAATGAAGATTCCTTGGGACTATAACTCTAGAAAAAGCATTATTCTCTCTGATACTATGTTTGCATAGTTTGTTCTCTCAAGAGCACTTCTGAAGACATCATTTGCTATGTTGAAATAATTCAACAAATTGCCCAAGTCAGCTATCTTTAAATATGTTTTTTTTTTCAATTGGCACACATTAATTGAGCCCATTTATGGGCTGCAGTGTGATGTGCACAGTGTGTAGGGATCAGATCAGGGTCGTTGGCCCTGACCTCAGACATTTATCACGGCTTTATGTTAGAAATATTAAAATTTTCTCCCTTACTAACCATGTTGAATATGTAATTAATTATTATCAGCTATTATTATTCTGCGGTGCTATTGAATATTAGAGGCTCTTGCTCCTGTCTAGCGATACCCTTATACAACAAACAACCCTCTGTCCATCTTCCCCTGCCCCCCCCTTCCCAAGTTCTGGTACCCACCATCCTATTCTCTACCTCTCTGAGATCAGACACAGGGATAAGCTGAGGACATTATATCAAGAGAAACCGGTCACGTACAGAAAGGCAAATTCCATTTTGTTCTAATATGCAGAAGCCAAAGCGACCGCTTTGGGTTAATGATTAAGTTGGATAAGAATCTCTCCCTACTGCATCGCTCCTATTCACATAAAAAACAAAAACAAACTTCCTCTTTCCTCTATGCTCAACGCACAACAAACATTATTAAATAAAGATGCAGGCTCTGCTACCTCCACGTCCTCATTCAAACACTGCTTTCTCAACCGGCTCCCACTCTGCTTTCCAACTTTCCCTCTCCCCTGCCGGCTTCCCTGGACCCAGCTCTCACCTTTCCTCCCTTCCAGCAGAGTTTCGCACATTACCACCTCCTTCTTCTCAACATTTTCTCTTCTCTTGGCTTTTATGACATCGCGTTCTTCTGGTTTCTCTTCAGAATCACTGGCTGCTCTCCCTTCGGTTCTTTTGCCAAATTCTTCTGCCACTTTTAAAGTTAAATGTCCAGAAAAACCGCCATCTGTTCCCTCTCTGTATTTCTGCCTTAGATATCACATGACACTCAGAGGCTTTAAAGGACATCCATATGCTGACGGCTGCGAAGGTTGTGTTTCCAGCGTGAACCAACCCACTCCCAAGCTCTAAGTTTGTACTCTGGCGACTCTATTCAAATGTGCAGTAGAACCTCAATCTTATGAGGTCTATAATGCTCCTATGCCCACTTCTTCCAAATGATGACAAAATCTTTTGATTATTTTTCAGTTTTTATTACCCCCATAACTTAGATCACCAAGGATCCCATTGGCCAACATGGGATATAGGCTTAGATTCTTCCTTTCCGCCTCTCTTTCAGACTTAATCCTGCCACATCTCAGAATAAAAAAAAAAAATCTGATTCCCTAATTGCTTTAGCTTCTGTTCTCATTCTTGTAACAAAACACCTAACAAGAGACAATTTAAGGGAAGAAGTGTTTTAGCTTGCAGTTTGAAGAGACACAGTCCATTGTGGTGGAGAGGGCACAGTAGCAGGAGTGGGTGCCTGGTTGATTCCATTTCATGAGCAGTTAGTAAGGAAAGACTGGACCAAAAGTGGCAGGAGTCTATAAACCCTCAAAGCCCACCTCTCTTGATCTATTTCCCATAGAAAGGTTCCACCCAAGAGTTCCACAGCCTTCCCAAACAATGTCACTCACTGGGAACCAAGTGTTCAAACACATGACCCTTCATAGTCAAACCACAAAACTAATAGTTTTCAAGTTTGTCCACTTATTTCTGTGTCCACCACTGACCTCTTACTTTAAGAAATGCTTGAAGATCTATCTCATAGGTTTCTTTATTCCCCAGAAATATGCTCTGAAAGTAACAATTTCTCTAAGCATCAGTTTCCTTGTCTACACAACAGCATGTGGTGATGGACGGAGATGCCCCATATAGTCCTGGGCATTGAATACTTGGTCCCCAGCTGGGGGTAGTGTTTGGAAAGGACTATGAGGTATGGCCTTGCTAGAGGAAGTGTATTAGTGGGTAGGTTTTGAGGTTTCAAAAGTTACATGACATTCTCAGTTAGCTCTCTCTGCTTCCCATTTGTGGATCAAGATGTGTGCTTTCAGCTATTGCTCCAGCACCATGCCTGCCAGGTTTCCCTGCAATGGTGGTCATGGACTCTTATCCCTCTGGAACCATAAGCCCCAAATAAACCCTGCCTTCTGTAAGTTGCCTTGGTCATGGCATCTTGTCCCAGCAAGAGAAAACTAACTACCAGAGTAGCTTACGGTACTGATTGGGCTGTGAAAATTAATGAGCTGATATATACACACTTCTTGAGAATAGAAGTTGAAACTTTTAGGTTTAACTAGATGGCTCTTTTTGGATGAGCTTCAGATAACAGTACCACATTCTGAACAAAATAAAAACAGTTTTCTGAAGGCGCTGTGGAATAACCAGAAAGCAGACAGAGTGGAGCGGAGCTGCCTCTTTGAGTACATTAATAAGTACTGCTTCTCGCTTGTCAGCCTTGAACCTGAAGGCCGTCCACCCCTTTGTGTAATGAATGCTACATTAGAACCCAGCGAGGACAGGTACACTTACTGGGGACGGAGGGAGCCAGGGGACAGTTTGTTGGAGCCACATCCCTGGAGAGTGAAGAGAGGCATTCAGGGAATGTGACAGCCACAAAAGCAGGACCAACATCTCAGTGGACATGTACTGCCCAAATCTTTGGCTGACCCCTGAAGAACACATGTCCAGGGCAGATTTTAGGTAGGCAGCAAAGGCTACATTAGAAGCTGAAATGATACTGGGATTTCTCCACCATTGCCATCCCCCACCATGGGAAATAAATGTGTTACTATAAAACCATAGTAAAAACAAGACATTTTAGTAAACAAATTAGTCCAGTCTTCACCAACTGGAAATTCAACTGATAAATTAACACTCCTCTAAAGAAGATAACAGAATTCAGAACCTATGTATTACCTGCACATCCAAGATACAACCCACAACCATTGTCTGTACAATGAGACAGAGGAATATGAACCATGTCAGCCACAAGAACATAGATGGAGACTGCTGACCCAGCTCTTGAAATTAGCAGGTCAGGATTTTAAAGTGACCATAGAATCCTGCACAATATAGCACACACGCACACACACACACACACACACACACACACACACATCCATCAAAGATTAAAGTGCAAGAAAGGAAACTATGACAAAAAGTTAAAAGAAAAATTCTAGAATTGAAAAACTGCAACCTGAAATTTCAGAAATCTTCATGAACCTCGATAGCAGCAGGATGCCAGCAACAGAAGGAAGTGAAGTGTTGGCAGCGGACTGTCCAACCCGAAGGAGAGAGAGAAGAGACGGCAAAGCTGCAAGGTAATCCTGAAATATCCCAGGATGCTCATCGGAGGCCCAAAGAGAGAGGACAGAGAGTGTGGGGTGTGCACAAGCCTGTCCTTTGTCAGGTACATCAAATGGCATGTTTAAATGGATATATTTCAACTATGTAGTACAAAGGGGAAAAAAACGAGTTCCAAAAACCATGGATTCCCAGAGAACTGTGTAAGTGTTGAAGTGTTTGGGAATAAAATGAGCCTCTTACTTTTATGAAGTGTCAAAAATAGATGGGCTGGAGAGATTATTAAGAGATCTGTTTACAGCAGAAGGCAAACCACAGCGCTACACAGTCCCTCTGCGCGACCCTTCTCTTCATTTTGAAAACGTATCAACTCAGTGATACATTTTCTGCAACTTTTATCCAAGTCTTGCCAAACCAGTAGTTCATGAAAAACTCACTTCCGAGGATATAAAGATAGTGATTAATTAACTTTTATCACTTAAGCCATTGTTTTTTATCTTTCTAGACAACTGGAAAGTCCCTCTCCACTTGACTCTCTATTCAATTGTCAGAACGACATTGTAAAAAATGTCAGCCTAGACCTTTTCATTCTCTTGCCTTAAAAGCACTAATATCAAAGATTTTTTTAAAAGTGCTAATAACTTCTTAAGCTCTCAAAATCAATTGTGTTCTCCACACAGCCTTCAGGCCTGGATCTTCAGGCCTCCTGTCGGCAGGTGACCCCCTCTTTTTTTCCCCATGGCTTTGTTTCCTGACACTTGCCCTAGACACCCCACCCCCCACCCCACCCCGTCATCCTCATATGACTGATTCACTTTCCCCAGCTTTACCTCACCACGTGTCGCCTTCGTTCCTGGTGCTTTCTCAGCGTAGTGATCTAGTTTGTATTTACTTCGAAACTAAAATTCCATATGAGGGCAAAATATTTTTCTTTCATCTATTTACTGCGACTTTTCCAGGGCCCCGTAGCAGGCTCTGATTAGATAGGAAGCATCCTGCCTCGTGTATTAAGGTTAACAACCTGTAGACCTAATACTAATATCTACGTATACTGTGACTTCTGACTGATCCCAGTCACCCTGGAGGTGTCATAGAGAACAAGAGTGGTCAGTTCTGGCAACAGAAGAACTCCTGTACCCTTTCTTTCCACGTGGCATTGATAATGCTCATTATCAAAAGGTATTTACTGCGTCCTTACCTCCCAGACAGTCTGCTTCTAAACCTTGTGCTGGCTAATCTCCTCCTGGACTTGGTCAGTCTCCTTCTTTGGACTACTGTTGCTAAAGCGGCCACTTTCCTGCGGCCCCTGGTCTCCACTCCACATCTACTGTCTACTGTCGGTCTGGTGGAAAAGCGATCGTGTTATTTCCTATCAGTGGTGTTACTTCATGAGGAAGGAGCCCATCTCTTGGGTTTCTCTCTCACGGCTCCTTGAGAGAGTTAGGCGGACACTGCCCTGCTTCTGCACCCCACCCGCCCCCCCTCCTGACTTCAATGCCCCTCTGCTGTTCAGCTACTCCTTGAATTCACTTCCTCCCAGTTTGCCCTGGTTGGGGAGTGGGGCGGGGAGGCTTCTCTGGCTTCTCTCATGGCCACTGGGTGTGTACTTCTGCTATGTCTCCTGTGTCAGATTCTCCTTTTGTCATAACGCTCTTAAATAATTTTTTTATTTCCTTGTTTGGTGTCTTCCTTTGCTGTTTTATGGCAGGCTTCTGTAAGTCAGACACACTATTCCTGTCTCTCCTGCCATTCCTGCCATCATCCACCAAGGAGTTTCTGTTTCCTAAGTGTTTGGTAAATAGGTACTGGATAGATGAATAGTAACATACGGAATACAGCAGTTCCCCCAGAACAAGGCAATCAATTATCAGAGCTGGATCGCTGTTTATCAGTAGAAAATCGTAGGCAGAAGGCTCCTGATGGCAAGGGCGGTGACATAGAGGGAAATGTCCCCTTCTTGTGGTACAGAGAGGGTGATTATTTTTGAAAAACTGATCTCTATAGAGAGCCAATATAGATGTTCTAGTAAGATTGCAAGTGACACTAATAATTCAGAAGGATAAAGCTCCAGGGCTCAGGAAAAGAACATGAAGTGTTTTTCAAGTGCTCGGTCTGGTACCTCAGACATCCAAAAGCATCATCTGTAAGAGGTATATTTCATTTAAAGTCACACAGCCTTTTCTGTTTTTCACCCTCTCAGTCAGAACTTGGACCTCAGCTGCCCTTCCCCTGACTGTTATCAAAGTCCTTTCAGGTAACAAACAGGGATAGCAAGCAAAGCACACTTTGTAAAAATCACAGTGCAACTCATTCATCCTCAGAAGAGCGGTGCCTCAGCTGTTTCTGCTATCAAAGAAAAATGTAACCTTCTGCAGTGAAGTCTGGGCTCCTGGGCGGTAAGAAGGTTTATTTGTATCTTCTCACAATTGTGCATTCAGATGAACATCCTTCTCTAGAGTCCAAACTATGACATTTCCCAGATCTCTGCAGAGTGGGGGTAAACGGAACCAAGGTCCCTCATGGAGATCATGGTTCCAATACTCATTTGTTTTCTGTCAGGGGTTAAAGGTGCCACAGGCAAACTCGCCCAAAGTCTGTGTAACTTTTGGCCTCCTGAAATTAATAAACCTGCTCATTTAAATGCTGTCACTCATGTGGCACAGTCAAAAGACACAGTTACAACAAACTTCAAGACCTTAACTGGCTTTCATCCATGAGTCTAGCACCCAGCAGCCCTCGGCGCAGAAACAAACTCAGAGACGACAGCCACCCAGGCCAAGTCTGACACCTAAAACAGAAGTGAGGCACGGAGGTGAACTGCCCACCCTAGCTAAATCAGGGTCTGCCGTGAAGACAGAAGGTCAGAGCTGTAACTGACGCTCGGCCATGGGTTACAAGCGTCTACTCCCAAGTCCGTCAGCTAAGAGTCACACAATGACTCTAACCTAGCCCCAGCTAAGGTAGGTATGGAAGTACCATTCAGGCCATAAAACTCAGCACCTAGATAACACCAGCTGCCAAAACTAAAACAAAGACATAATCCATCAAAGTCCAGAGTTCTGGGAAAGTTTCTAAGTGCACTAACCTTGCCTTTAGGCTCCTATAGTTCCACTTCTGGCTAACTGTTCTTCTTAACTAAAGTATTTCAACCAAGAATATGGGTTTTTTTTCTTTTTTGTGGGTTTTGTGCTTAAAAACTGACCCCAAGAAAGGCTAGGTGCGACCCTGGGATTCTGAGGACTCAGTGGAATCTCCAGTCAGCTAACAGACTTTCTATTGACCTAAGCCCATGTCTGAGCAGTCTTCTCTGATGAATACCCCACAACAATGACTCCATATCTGCTTGCCCTGATGGGCCCCACTGCATGAGCCTCGTCCAAAGCAATGATCTCCCACAAATTTTATTTGAAGAATTAAATCCTACTTGATGGCCAAAGATTATCTAATAAATATCAATAGCACAAGTATATAAGAAATGCAGCCAGAGCTGGGGCTTGGGCAGTAGGGAGATGGTGGAGCACCTGGGAGAAGGTGGAAGAGGGGAATCAAGATATGATCAAGAGATATTGTTTTTAATTATCAGAAAATAAATACAGTTATTACTTAAAAAGAAGTACAACTATTTTAAATGTTTTTTAATAATGACAGTAGAATTAAAAATGACTTTACTCTCAGCACTCTAGAGGAGCGGCAAGCAGGTATCTGTGAGTCTGAGGCCAGCTTGGGCTTCGTAGCATATTGTAGCCAGCCAGTCATGGCTGGATAGTGAGAACCTGTCTTCAGAAAAGTAAGTAAGTAAGAAACACCAGGGATAAAAATCCTAGGACTATTCTGGGCTTCTAAGATGATCTCCACTGTGTAGACAACTGACACAGAGAACCGGCCCAAACTTCAAAGGATTTGTGACTGCGCCTCACTCAGGAGAATAACTTGTAACCGCTCCACCCCTAAGCTGCTCCATCCCTCCCACATCATCTGCTCCTCGTTTTTTTGACTGAAACTTACTCGTTGCCTCCCTCTGTTCCTCCCCGCTCTGCCTCCCCACCCGCCGCTGTCTGTTCTGACTATGCCCTCCATAACTGTGATTGCAAATTTAGGCAGTTTCCTCAGTAGCTTGGAAGGTGTTTCCCCTTCCATAGATGGGGATAAAAATAGCTGTCTCCATGGGTCTGAGCCTCAGCCATCTTACCACAGAGACTAACAATATAGATCTCAGGTGTCAACTCCAGATTCTCACCGTTTTCTCATCCTCCGGCATGACACAGTAGGAGATTCCAGTTCAGTCAAATATCAAAGTGCAGTCTGCTAAGTCAGAGCCACACAGTCGCTTTGAATGGAGAGAAACAATCCAAGAATCCAGAAAGCATGCAGACATTCTGGATGTGCTACCACAATGGGGCGAACTCCTTTCGGTCATTTCATTTTATGATCTGAGACAAGAGTGCAGCTTTCAGGTTTTAGACTCAACCTCCTCCACCAACCTGCCCTCCTGCCATAGTGACAGCAAGTTCGAATTGTTCCAAATAGGAGTGAGGGAGCCATATCAACCCCTGAAGGTCAGCTGATCTGATTGGGGAACTCTTCTGGAGATCCCATATGGCCACATATCTATCATTTGCACCACTTTAATGGCAGCTTCTGTGCTCTGGGGACCGAGCCCGGGAAAGATCTAGAAACTGCTTTCCGTCAGGCACATGTCGTTAGCTGACTGGAGGAAACAAAATGCCAGTCTGCCTCTTTTCTGGAAGCAGGGGAAGATCAGATGTTACTGGAAGCATCTCAAGAGGCAGTCTTCCGTCATCATCTTCTGCTCGTCCCTTCATCCCTCGTCCTGGCGTTCTGCCGCATCCTCTGGATGAGGAACTGGTAGCCTTGTAAAGAGGCTCGGGTGAGCGCAGGACAGGAGCTTAGTTTAGCTATCACGAAGGACTCTGCTTCTGCCTCATTCTTAGCACAGTCATTCATGCAACCAAGCAGGCCTTGAATAAACGCCTATTGTTTCTCCACCCACCCACGGGGCACTAAACATGCAACTATTCCATAAAATTTCTTTTCTTGTAATAATAAAGACTCTGCTGTGTCTTTGAGTTCCTGGGGAGTTCTTGGTTTGTTTGTTTTGTTTGTTTGATGGCGGTGTATAATCTTAGACCTAACTCTCCAAATATTCTGACTGGGCGTCCTAGCGGGTCCTCAGCACCTGTGCTCAGAGGGCAGCACGATTCCTTCTGTGCCATTGCTAAACAGCCTCCTAAGTCACATTCTCTCTAGCTGTGATGTCTGCTCATGATTAGCACTCAGTGCCTCTCCTCTCCCATAAGAAACAGTCCTCAGGTCTGTAATGCCTGCAGATCCGGAGCCTGCATGCCTTTATCGTACATAAAGCCCATATAGGCCATTCAGCTGCTACTTAATCCGATTTAGGATAGATGTGGCTTCCACTGGGGTCCCAGGATTCAGGGGGACTCAGGATTTCTTTCTTGTGCCCATTTGTTTGTAGCTGTCTACATTTGACCTTCTCTGCGACTAGGTACCTGGTGCTAGGATAGAACCCCACCTTAAGGAATCACAAGAGAACCGAAAAGCAGACCAACACCTCCTACATAAGCAGGAGCTGGCAGGGAGCATGGGGTAAGTTTAGAAGATGATTACTTTGGGCTTGACTTAAACATTCTGCCTAAATTTCCCAATATAATTTAAACGTGAGATTATCTATGTATATTTTTCTTAATAAATCTCAAGGATTTTCCCCCTTGGCGGTTAATTTAGGCAGGAAGGGTACGGCAGAGGACATCAGCTCCTTGTGGAGGCAAAGAAGATGGAGAGGAGAGAAGGCAAAGAAGGGAGAGGATGTGGAGGAGGGGGGAACCTGTCCTCATAGGCTTTCTTCTTTTCTGCTTCTGGGTCATCCATCCCCAGCCCGTTCCTCTTGTTTTCATAGGGAGCCACACACTCAGGGTGGGCCGTCTCCCTTTACTTCTTCTCTGGACTCCCCCAACAGGTGTGGCCAGAGGTGAGCTTTATCAACCTCTGAGGGACTTCTCGCTAAAGCCAAGTTTACTGTCAAGATTAAGCATCCTAGGTGCATAAAGTATTATTTAATGGTAATTTAAATTAATTACAACTAAAAAGGAGATGACAGAGAAACACCTTAATACTACAGTCATTTCCACGGAAGACTTCAAGACTTGGAAAGTACCAACTGAAACAAATGCCTAGTAGACGCATTGAAACTTCTTAGTGGGTTGAAACTTGAAAACATGCTTTTGTTCCTTTGTTTTCTCTTACATGTTGCCTAACAACCCATTATTCCAACGCAACAATGTGTCACAGACGATGACCCGTCTAGTGAATTAGTAACTGACTAGGTTATCGAGTCAGAATGTGCCTTGAGAAAGCAACCTGATCTGTGGTTCCACCCACCCGCTTTAGACTTTACCCGTTCCTGGACTGCAGGCTGGGATGTGATGGTGTCACCCACTCAGGCACGACACAACTAGAGAGGAGTCAGTCACTCCAACCACAGAGCCGGCAGTCAAGGGTCATGGGACCAAACTCGTTTTACTGTCTGGGGCCTGACTGTCAAGACAACTAGAAACCAAACGGTGGGAACTAACTCTAAGACAAACAGAATGGAAAATAAACGCTATGGAAAATGAGTTTGTTTTTCTCGAACTCATCTTTTGCTTCCTTGGCATCTCTTCCTGGACTCTTGCTTTAGTATCCATATGTACTGGATCAATTGCCCAGTTTTCTTATATGTAACAGTAATGCCTATCCTGCTTATTCAGGAAGAAGCTCAGAAAGTTAGAATAACAATCATTTATCTTGTTTCAGAACGATACATCAGCGACATTTACTAGTTGGAAAGCAGAAACTATTAGGAGGGACACGGCTGGGTGAGAGAAAGAATGAGCCTCACACAGCCGGAACGTGTTCCCTTCCTTTCTTAAACACAGAGAGTCAGTGTGTGAAGCTCTTCTCACTGAAACCTCAGAGAGAACTTGGCTCTGGGCATTTGGTAAGAGGAAGGAAAAGGACTTTACAGCTATTTCCAACGAGCTGGCAAAGGGAGGGAACATAGCTCAGGCCTTTCATGGGGAACGCGTTATATTTGCTTGAATTCAAAACACTGGAAATAGGAAAATAAATAACTAAGGTTGTCATAAAACAGCTAACTATGTTTGTGAAGCCAAGCAGAAAGGCTGAACTCGAAAAGGTTTCGGGATGAAAAATCAAGTTTCATAACGACTGTCCTGAGCACTTACTGGTGGAGAAATGTTGAGAGCTTCGTCACTGAGTGATTCTGTCTTTGTGTGAACACCACGGAGTGCACTTACACAGACTAAGATGGCTGCCTGTCGTTTACCGGTGTAGTCTTGGGGGACCACTATTATATATAATGTCTCATCATTGAGTGAAGCGAGGTTGTGTTGTGTGTCTGTGTGTATATGGACTCCGATTCTGAGAACTAACCAGTGTAAGGAGAATTTGAGGAGAAAACCATGAGAACAGAAAAGAAAATGAAAACTTGAGAAGCTGTACACTATGAAAAGGAGAGTCCGGGACGGAGTCAGAGCCGTGGCTTCCCTTCTGACCCCACCTGCATCAGCACAGCAACAGCCTGGGACGTGTAAGACCTGGGGGCAGGGGATCTGAGGCAGGGAGGAAGGGAGGCAGGGAGGCAGGGAGGCAGGGAGGAAGGGAGGAAGGGAGGAAGGGAGGAAGGGAGGCAGGGAGGAAGAGAGGAAGGGAGGCAGGGAGGCAGGGAGGCAGGGAGGCTGGGAGGCAGGGAGGAAGGGAGGAAGGGAGGAAGGGAGAAGAATTTCTTCAGCCCCAGAACATCTAGCTGAAGGACCCTGGCCAATTGGTGGGAATCTGACTCTGAATCCTGTATGTTTTTCATAATGTTGCTTAAGCAGAGTTCTTTTCTATTTTCTTTTTCTTTCTTTTTTTTTTAGATAGGGTTTCTCTGTGTAGCCCTGGTTGTCCTAGAACTCACTCTGTAAACCAGACTGGCCTTGAACTCATAGAAATCCTCCTGCTTCTGCTGGATTTCACCACTGCCCGACCTAAGAGGTTGCATTTTTGTGTGTGTGTGTTTCCTTCTCACTAGACTCTGAGATTCGGGAGAAAGTTTTGTTTCATTTATATCCACAGTACTGAAAATACAGATGCTCCAAAAATGTTCGCTGAGCAAATAGATCTGCCTCCTAAGCTAAGGTGTGTATTTCCTGAACACCTAACTCAGGTGCTGACTAACTGGGTTTACAAAAGGAAAACAAAAGGTCCATTTCTCCTCTTCTAGTTAGTTTCTGCCTCCCTTTTTACAGCATTCTCGTTCCTGAAGTTAGCTAATCTTATACTTAAAAATATCCTAAGAATTCTCTTTGGTTTTTCTAACCATGTGGTGGAATTACATGTTAGAGACATTGTGATAACCACTCTGCAATCTCTAGAAATCAGAAGCACTTTGACCCAAGACGACGGGCAGTGATGAATCAATTGTTTTTGAAAGTCTATCACCCAAACAGTGTGGAAAATTGACTCTGATATCCGTTATGGCTATGTGTCTATGCCATGTAGCTGTTTCCTATGAATTGTAGTGTGTTCATGAGACCTGGAAAGCTAAGGAGATTTACAAGGCACAGAAAGTCACAAAATTCACAAGGCCCCTCCCTACCCAAGGTTATTAAAGCAAGACAAAATCGCCGGGGTGAGGAGAGCGTTCTGTGGAGCTACCTGTAACTTGCTGGGGAGTTCCAGGGAGGCAGCTTGTATGAGCTGTCATCCATGCTGGGGTAGGCTCGTCTGTGACACAGCTCTCATGAGTTGGCGTGTTCCTATGAGTAACACTTCATCTGTGCTCCTGTGAGAAAGGCTCAGTGGCTTACCAAGCAAGACCTGGCTGGAATCACTTCTCTGGTCTTTGCTGAGGACCTACCTGGATGAACAGACCTTTGTTCATATCTCCTCAGAGAAACAGTCCACATCAATGAATTAAAATTTTAGATAAATTAAATTTATATAAACTTAATGGCTTACTAAATACAGAAGGAAATGGTCAATCAAGGATGAAACAACCTTTTCTAGACATTAGAATCTATTCCTAAATTGTCCCTTCCTTTTGGACTTTCCTCTGACCTGCAGCATTTTGAATTGTTTGTGTCTCTCAAATCAGGTCCTTTTCTGTAGGCTGGTAGACTCGGATTATGGTCAATTTATTCCTTTTCTCTACAAAATCATTCAACTTCCAGCTCAGCTTTCTTCACTTACTGAATGAGAACCCCCTCCAACTTCAGATAAAGGGTTTAGGTTGGAGAACAGCTAGGCAGTAAAGCATTTGCTGTGCGTGTGTGTGTACCTGAGTTCAGTTCCCAGAACAGTGCTGAATTTCCCATACATGTTATAATCACAGAGCTGGGGAGTAGAACCAGGAAGATTGCTGGGGCTCACTGGGCAGCCACTCGAGGCTAATTCCTAAGCTCCAGGCCAATGAGAGACCCTGGATCAGAGGAGGTGACAGTATTTCTCAGGATGACACCCGAAGTTGTCCTCAGGCATGTGCATGCCAACACACACATGAGCCCCTGCGCATATATATACACAGACATACACAGTCACACACATAGAAAAAAATAATAAATTTTAAAATACTATCTCATCTCTCCCTGGTATATATCTTGCTCTAAATTCATAAGCCTTGGGAAACTGCTTTTGAAAAATAGATTTTATCTATGTCAATATCTCATATCCTTTTTTCTCAGTAAGGAGTTTCAGGAGGGCCATGTACCACAATTTGTTTCTTTCCTTTAAAATGTAGCCTAGCAGAAAATGTCGAGGGCCGGAAAGCAGATCTTCATTTCTGCAGCCCATGCCTCTAGTCTGCCACCAGACAAGAGAGCCAAGCCTCTCCTGGATCCTGTTAGCAGGTATGTTTAAGATTCCGCCTACCCGTTTGTAGACAGCAGAGGTGAGGCTGTCTGTTGAACTACACGTGGCATACTGTCAGAACCCAGTGTGACCCTGGACTTGCTTCAACAAGGACAGCCTACTCCCAACTCGTATTCTGCCCCCTTTCAGCAGACCGGCCTCCTTCAGCTTCATTTACAAACTTTAAAACATCACGGCAGTTGATATCCAGAATTTTTCCTCTTCTGCATTTTTCTAACTTCCATTTGGCTTGTGGTTTGTTTCATTATAAACTTACTTCTCCAAGCTTCTGAACAAACTTCGCTTCTATGGCATTGACAAAAAAAAAAAAAAAAAAAAAAAACCTGTGGCTGTTGTCAAACTCTGTATAAGGAAGTGGTTTCCCTGGCAACCGTAACCACAAGCAAGCTATTGGAACCTCTTTCTCACCGTGTGATTTGTTTGGTTGCTAAAACACTTCAAACTTTTTTGTACATAGTCAGGTAGCAAATATCTCGATCTCCAGAACAAGCTGGAAGCAGAGCAGGTGATAAAGTGCTGGAACGAATTCTGAGGTGGTAAACATTCGTCATTCACGTAATCAAGTTCAGCCTGTGATTAATCTCTAAAGGGCAAATGCTAAGATTTGATATTTAAGAATTCCAATAGGTTACTGCCACAAGGACACATGTTTTAGATGGCGGTAGTTAGAAATTCCAAAGAAGTCAAAAATTTCACTTAAAAAACAAGTGACATTTTGATTTTATTAATTCATAAACAGGGACAGGTGCCAAATACTGGTTCTCCAATGGGCAAATGGTCAGCCCTGAGCTTATCAATAAAACATCAGAAATTTGGTAAACGTCCTCCTAAGGGCATGTTCTCTCTCTCTCTCTCTCTCTCCTCTCTCTCTCTCTCTCTCTCTCTTCATTCCCTCCATCTCTCTCCATATGTGTGTATACATATATATGTGTGTATATGCATATATGTATTTTTTGTACAAAATAGCAGTTTAAATTAGCTACTAAGAATTTCTATGGTTTCTTATTAAAGTTCATGAAATCTAAAGGATCTCTATTTTGGGAAAACATTGGAAATAAAAATGTCTCCCAAATATCAGGATTTTTTTTTACAAGAAAAAGAAGTTATACAGCTTGCCTGAATTACAGAAACTTCGTAAAATTAATAGGAACATGAATAAAAATGTCATAGACATCTTCAGACACTAGTACTAGAAAGAGCGTAGCACCCCATGCTGTCTGGACCTTCTTCTAGAATCTGTCAACCTGCCAAGGATGGGATATAACATGACACCCCCACACACGGAGAGGCAGGGGTGGGGGTTACCCCTGTAATCCCAGCCTTGGCAGAGCAGAAGCAAGAGAAGCCGCAGCTCAGTGTCTACTCAAGAGTCTGTATTAAAAACAGCACCATCAATAATCACACTTTCCAATCATCCTACCCTGCCCCAAACCATGACTGACATGGCAGTTTCTTCAGACAGGTCGCTGTCAGAGCAGTCTGAGGGAAACATATAATCATGTTTATGCCCATGTACTTAATAGAAAGAGTGTTGAATAAAAAGAGTGGCCTCTAAGTTTCATCAAGAGAGACGGTGGAAAGGGAAAAATTAGAGCTCTGGTCACCAGGTCAGTTGAGCAGCAGGTGGGAAAATTATACCGCTCTAATCACAGGTTTTTCGATTCTTTTGGGGGAGTGGTCGGGGATAGACCTTTTGTTTTGTTTTGCTTTTTAATGTTTTTCAAGATAGGTTAGCCCTAGTTGTCCTGGAACTTGCTTTGTAGACCAGGCTGCACTCAAACTCACAGAGATCCACTTGCCTCTGCCTCCCGAGTGCTGGGATTAAAGGCGTGCGCCACCACCAACCGGCTCTAATCACAGGTTTATATCAAAGTGCTGAGGATGCCTGTGGACTTGGGAATGAATTAAAATGGGAGAAAGGCGTGCAGGCAGGAGGGGAGGGAGAGAAGAAGGGGGGGGTGCCTGGCAGAGGGACTAAGAGAAAACATGGATCAGCCTGTTCGGGGTTGGTGATGCTCAAAGCAACCAAAGCAAAAGTCAGGTTGCTGAATGGAAGCCAGGCCATTGTGTGAATGAGTCTGAGAACACTGTCAAAATGAAGTCAAAGAGATGTGTCTGGAGCCTGGTCAGCAACGCACCTCACTTCCTCGTGGACCCAGGGAACTGACTCTGACGCGCTGTCCTGTGGTCTGCAGAGACAGTTTGTGCTCATTTCTTCATTCATGTGTTAGGACAGAGGACACTACACCAACAGCAACGCCACTGTCACAGTCGGTCTTTGGCTCACCCCTAAGAATATGCAAGACATTCTCTCCGGCGGGCTTCCTCGTTTGGATTCCCAACAATCACATGAAGAATTCTGTCCCGCTGTCTCAGGCCCGGTGGGCCACAGGCAGATTGAACTCTGGGAGGTCTGTGTCAGGCAAGAGCCCTCAAAGTCAGGGCTCTCAAGACTTCCAAAGCTTGCGTGAAATATCATCAGAGAACACTGCTTCCAGGGTAGGAAATCCAGGCAGCCTTGTGAGGACTCTAACGTCCGTCCCTGGTAGTGCCAAGCTACTGAAGATCCTTATACCTAGACCTTTTGTAGAGTTCTTCCCATTTATTTATTTGTTTACAAGAGACACATTTGTACTTTAACCGAGCCTACAAGGAACTTAAGACAGAATTCTTGATTCCATTGAACTGGAAGTTAAGCCCTTGGCCTTTATTCAAGGCTCACTGAAAGCTGGTCTGTGATCTCTTTTGTGGTGCTACACTGCTTGTTGCTACCCAAAGTGCTGTCATTACAAAGACCAGTAGAAAGCCCCTTTGCCTTGCCACAAAGCTCTGGACTTCTGTGGCACTAGTTGTTCTTAAAGATACAACCGACTTGGTAACAGATTGCATCCTCTTTGGGCACAAAGCCGACCTGTGGCCCCTGTTTATCTGTTATACGAAACATCTCATCGTGTGTTTTAGTTTCTTCTGAATGTATCACCCTTCCTTCTGCTCCTGTGTTCTCTGCACCAAAAGACCCCCACTTTGTAAATGCTGGAATTGAGCAATGTAGGTAATATATTAAATAAAAACAGAATGAGTTGGGAACAGCAGCTCTCTTGCCCGCTATAGAAAAGAGGTAAGGGGTCTCTGTCTGGGATTGGACAAGAATCCAGGAAGGACATTGAATCTGTTTTCTCATAGAGAAGGAATGTAGCCAAATTACAGACCAGTCACATCACCTTCATCCCCACTAGGGTTAACTTTTAGAGAACATTCTGGAATGTCATGTATTCTCATTTATATTTATCTTGAAACTAAAAGCCCATATCCCTGGAAATCCCTTGGGCCCAGGCGCAAAGGGATGGTTGGTCACACATTAGTCATACACAAAGTTAATAACATATAAAACCCTACTTACTAATGTATATATTGTTAGATAATGTAATAATATACTCATATATTCTCTAATATATTAATATACTTATATACTGTGTTACTTTGTTAATTTATAGTATAATTATATCAGTGGATGTGTGATTCGTGCTTTAAAATACAATTGAATGAATATGTACTATAGGTACAGAAACCATTTGTGGTTTAGGTTTCAGGGGGTGGGGGTTAAAACAGGGTCTCACTGTGCAGTTCCAGCTGGCTGGAAACTCACCATATAGCTCAGGTTGGCCTGGAACTCGCAGAGACCTGCTTGCTTTTTTTCTCTGGAGTCCTGGAATTAAAGGCCTGTGCTACCACATCCAACATAAGGTGCAAGCTTTTAAAAGCTAGCATTGTAAACAGATATCACAGAACCAGGTGGGCAACTTCTTTTATCTTGTTTTCTCCCCCTGGAGTCCATGAAGGCCTGTGCTAGGGCTGAAGGGTAGAACTCAGAGTTGGCCGGGCGGTGGAGGCAGAGGCAGGAGGATCTCCGTGAGTTCGAGACCAGCCTGGTCTACAGAGCTAGTTCCAGGACAGGCTCCAAAACCACAGAGAAACCCTGTCTCGAAAAAAATAAAAATAAGAAAAAAAGAACTCAGAGTGAGCAGGTGTACGACCTTGGGTTTGACCCCGACTCCAGGAAAATACTGCTTTATTCTACTGCGCCCTCAATAAATAGAGCTTCTAAACCCCCTTCAAAGAACTGGGAAAAAAAGGAAAGAAAATGGTTTTAGGACTATCTGATTTTTCCAAATCCATCTCACTTTCTCCAGTTAGCACAAAAGACGAGCATTCCCAAAGGTCTATCTCAGCAAACAATGGGGAAAAAAAAATTCTGCTCACAAAAACCTGATATCACACACTAAGTGATGAGATTTTTAAACATCATTGCTGTAATACTTGATGAGCAAGAGGAAGGTTCTGGAAGAATGGACGGTCAGCGTATACTCCTGTCAGAGGACTCATACCTCAATCATTGGTCCTTCATGCATTTCAGAAATAGCTCACTCAGAACATGCATACACACAGAGATGTTGCCTGGTGAACAGGTAGCTTCTGAGAAATCAATGGCGCAGCCTCTCTGCTGAGCTTGCTAAGATGCTACCAAATGAGGCTTATTCCCTTATATTTTGATTTAATGCACAGTAATATCAAAATTCTGTGTCTATGGTGACGAAAGACTTACACTGTCCACCGGCATGGAGTCAGATAACTCAATGCGGCCCTCAGACAGCCGTGCACCTAACGCTGGGAGCAAGGTAGTCACAAGTTCCCTGTGGTGAATGCCTAGACAGATCTTGGAATTTCAAGTCTCTCAAGTTCACCATCAAGAGCAGTGGTTCTCAATCTTCCTAATGCCGAGACAGCTCCTCATACAGTTCCTCATGTTGTGGTGACCCCACAACGATATTATTTTTGTTCCTGTGACTTTGCTACTGCTATGACCCGTAGTGTAAACATCTGATATGCAGGATACCGGATATGGGAGCCCTGTGAAAATGTCATTCCACGCCCTCTCCAGAGGAGTCTCAACCCACAGCTTGAGAAGCACTGATCTAGACTATTCTTGCGAATTTCCAAGGCTCTAACTAAAATTGATCCTGGCTCTCTTCGCCGCAGGACTTAGCTGTGAAATTCATCAGCAAGAAAACACCTTCAAAACAAGACATACATTGTGATTAACCGTGGGTTTACATTATCTGACTGTGACAGATGGACGCTGACCCTGCTTTAAACTAACGACAGGAAAAGAAGCAAGCCCCAGAGCTGAGTGCCAGTTTTTATAGACATTTGTGAAGAAGGAAAAAAGGAGTCATTTTTCTTTAGCGAAGACTACAGCCATAAATCAGACATGACAAAATACGTTAGCGCTGAGAAGGCTGTGCCAATTTAAAAGGAACCACACATTTTTTTTAAAAAAAATGGTTTAGTATTTTGCGTTTGAGGGAATAAGAGGCGGCTCAGTGGGTACATGCTGGCTAATTTTACGTCAACTTGACATAAGCTATGGTCATCTGAGAGGATGGAACCTCAATTGAGAAAATGCCTGTAAGATTAGGCTATAGGCAGACACCCATGTAAAGCATCTTCTTTATTAGTGATTGATAGGGGAGGGTGCAGCCCATGGTGGGTGGTGCCATCCCTGGGCTGGTGGCCCCAGGTTCTATGAGAAAGCAGGCTGAGCAAGCCTTAGAAGTAAGCTAGTAAGCAGCATCCCTCCATGGTCTCTGCATCTGCTCCTGCCTCAGGTTCCTTCCCTGCTTGACAGCCAGGGCTTCACAAAGAAACCCTGTCTCAAAAAAACAAAATGCAAGCAAACAAACAAACTACCAAGAAAGAAAGAAATAGGAAGCCAATAAACTTAAGGAATGAAAAGATACAGATTCCCAAACTGTCCTTGTCTTCTAAAAATGAATTCAAGTTATGTCAACACAATAAAAACTGCAGACAATTTAAAAATTCATGATCTGAAACATGGATGGTTTTAATATTAGGAATTCATTCTTTCACAAGTAATTATAGATTATAGGAAAGAAACTAAGGAAAACTATTCAGAAATTCACATGCTATAAATAAATGCTGGAGCTGTTACCCATACACAGAATCCTAACGGTAGCTTGAGCTAAGAGAATACTCACAATGGCTTATTTGGGGGTAGTAATTACAACTGTAGTATGCAGGGTTTCGGCAAAACAAACAAACAAAACTCTTCAATTAAGGCCATTGATACCTAGAGTAGGAAGTTGCATAGAAGGTGATATGCCCAGGAGAGAGCTAGACACAAGCTGGGCCCTTCATTCAAGCAGCGCAGCTAGCTGGCAGTCACTTCATGAGGAAGGAAGCAGGGCATAAACAACCTGAGCTCACACACCGTCACTCCAGAGGAGGTCGGAAGGCAGGGGTCTTTGGGATATGAGCAGCTGCTCCAGTTACTCACCGAGGTAGAAGATGGGGTAAAGAAACATATGTTTCTCATCTTTGAGTTTTGTTTCCAGGGCACTTATTTCTGTCACTTTTGAGAGAGTTGTATGAAGAATAAAATGTAGGTGTGAGTCAAAAAGCCCCTAAAATAAGCAAGAGGGAATGGGCTGGGTAAATTATAGGAGATCTAACGGAGGAAGTGGTTCTGGGAGTAAAGTCACATCGATGGCTAAAGCAATAGGCCCCAAAGTTGACCTGTCCCCCTCCACAACATTTTGCAGGGATAATAATAACGTCTGAAGGACTTGTCAATGGACTACCCTGGGCCTGCTTAGACACGCACACCCTTGAGGGAAACACTCTTGCCACCGTCTTTTTCAGCGTTCTGGAAACATTTGGTCTTCTCATGTCTCAGATCTAAATATATCTTCTTTCAGACCCCAAATGCAATTTATTTCGCGACTGTGCAAAATCAAATAGAACCCCCACATCTGGCAGATCTCACAGATGTGACTCGCTTCAGCACAAGCAACTGGCAAACCAAGCAAGCCATAATCACGAGTTAATTGCACACAGGTGACGTGAGAGGCAAGCTCTGTCTCTGTATCCCCAGAGCTGGGCTCCAGGAAACCTCATCAGCGGTCCCACTATGTTCCTCAGGCATCTACGTGGACCCAGTAGAGGGCAGTGACCCAGGAGCCTGACCTTAGCTCAGAACTCAGTGAAGGTGTCTCCTACTAATGCCTCATCTAAGCAAAACAGAAGGGTCACCTGAGTTCATTTCTCCCATCATGCTCTGGTCTGTGGCTACTCCCTTAGGAGCCCGGCGGCCAAACCAGCAGTCGTGAGAACAGAAATTATGACCTTCACCTCAAGCTGCAGCCCTAAAAACAGAAACCACAGCAGCTGCTGCTACAAGGTTCAATATATGGCTTAGTTATATATTTCAGGCTTAAGGCACTCCTGAGTGAGCTATGCAGGGCCACGGCTGTGCAAGGGGCGGTGGCAGAGTCCCTGAGACCCAAAGCAGATATCCAAATCTAAGTAAGAAGGAATTCGAAGCAGGAAACAATCCGTGCAGGTCCGTAGTAAGCCTGTGGTTCTCTAAACAGAACCCCTGACAGAAGGGCACAGTTAATGCAGGAGAGATGAACTTAATTACGAACAGGCAAAAGCAGGTTTCGCTTTGCAAACATCGAATAAGCGGTGCAGTTTATTAGCGTGGATTATCAGTTGGGAGATACCTCTGGGGACTCCAGGCTCTGCGAATTTCTCAAGTAATTGATTTAAGACAAGCCGGAGACAAGCATTGTGCAAGAAGCTCCCCCGTGAAACTGACTTCTCCGCTAAGAAAAACAGCTGAAGTCATTAGCATTGCACCGTGTAGATGCCATCAGGAGGCAGACCTTTCAATGACAACTAAAAATAGAGAGCGTTATAAATATAGGCGCTACAAGAGACTTTCAGTACTACTGCTTTTAATTTGTTTAGCAATGGGGTCATATAAAAATAAATCCTCGGGGCTGGAGAGATGGCTCAGTGGTTAAGAGCACTGGCTGCTCTTCTAGAGGTCCTGAGTTCAATTCCCAGCAACCACATGGTGACTCACAACCACCTGTAATGAGATCTGGCGCCCTCATCTGGTGTGAAGGTGACCATGCAGGCAAAGCACTGTATATATAATAAATAAATTGAAAAAAAAATAAAAAATAAATCCTATGTGTCCTCAACATATCTCAAATGTTTGGAAAAAATTAATACAGATGTGCTAGTAAACTCACTTCTGTCAAATGCTTTAAAATCAGTGACTAGGAAGGAGGAGGGTGGATAAGGTCAAGGTTTGTAGACAATCTGTAAACAAGATCAGCCAAAATTCAACTTTTGTAATTTTTTCGCAAGTATATTTGTAGATGAGAACAGTGATTTCTCCAGCTAAATCGCTGCAATGCCGATGGATGCTTTGTAACAGTCTCCCTAAAAACCTTGGGATACTCTTGAAGTTCAACTACAGACCAAGAAGGTTCAGTTCGGAAACATACACTGAAAGGAGCAGTCAACTTGGGCTGCTCCTAAGAGGCCCGAAGCTACCGTGACTGAAAATCTCATTTTAGATGATTGTTGTAAAGACAGGCACACCCCAATTGAAACAAGATAAAATAAAACCCAGCTCCTCTTCTTCCAGGGTACAGAACTCAATTCTACTATCAAGTTGCCTTCTTGTGGCCGTTTGTCTGTCCTGTCGCCAATGCGCCCCTTCCAGACCTGGTATCTGCAAACCTCCCACAGGCAGCCCCCCAATATCTCCCCAACAGCTGACTGGATGTAAGGACTCCGGGTGTTGAAACAAGAAGGCGTTCCTGAAGGCCTGGAGTTCTGGAGGCTCATGGAGAAGATCATCCACAGGAACGCTCGGAACAGGTTTGGAAGCCCAAGACATAAACCTGGCTGTTGTAATAGGAGCAGCGGGGCTGCATCCCCAGCCGCCCACATAGCTAGCTTATGCCCCGAAATAATTACACGGAAACTGTATTCTTTTAAACACTGCCTGGCCCATTAGTTCCAGCCTCTTATTGGCTAGCTCTTACATATTGAGCTAACCCATTTCTAATAATCTGTGTAGCCCACGAGGTGGCTTACCAGGAAAGATCTTAACCTGTGTCTGTCTGGAGTGGGAGAATCATGGCGACCGACTGACTCAGCTTCTTTCTCCCAGCATTCTGTTCTGTTTACTCCACCTACCTAATTTTATGTCCTATTAAAGGGCCAAGGCAGTCTCTTTATTTAACCAAAGAAATTAACACAAAACAGAAGACTCTCCCCCCATCACCTGGCCTGTGCTTGGCAACCAAGATTTGGGAGTTTGCTATTTACTCTGACAAATTAATACAATGGTCAAAGTAAATATGAAAATAGTATCTGGGGGCTGAAGAGATGGGCCAGTGGTTAAGAGCACTGACTGCTCTTCCAGAGGACCTGGGTTCAGTTCCCGGCACCCACATGGCAGCTCACAACTGTCTATAACTCCAAGATCTGACACTCCCACAGACATACATGCAGGCAAAACACCAATGCACATAGAATAAGAATAAATAAATAAATTTTTAAAAAGAACATAATATCTGAATCAAATATCTACTAAACACCCAGATCTCCTATCCCAAAGCCATACTTTAAAGACAAAAGAGCTTTGATCCCAACTTTTTGCAAGAGTTTCTTGTTGCAGGAAAGAGAATTTCACTTCAAGTCACCGAAAAGCAAGTTTTCTAGGAACTCATCAGAGCAATAACAGAATCAGGATAACCTTGATTATGCTTTCTGTGGGAGAGGGTGAGAGACTACGCGTCCCTCCCCTCCAGCCTAAAATCGCGGTCATCCTGACATAATCCCAAACCTCAGGACACTCAGTGCTGGACCTGCAGATCCTGAGGACACAGAGCAGAACAGGCCAGCTCCCTTCTTTCAGGAAATCCCTACAAAAGGCAGCTCACCCGTATTTCACTCCTATTCAATCAGTCAAGGTCAGGGCACAAGCTGTGAACTGGCAGAGGCACCCACAGACTGAGCCAGCAGATCAAACCCAAGCCTGACGCTGACTTCTTCCCAGCTGTGTGAATGAGGTCAAATCTCCAAATCTTATCTGGAAAATGAAGAAATGAGATCATTGTAAATCATATATATGAGCAGATCACTGTAACCAAATACGATTGTGGTCAAATGTGTAGGTTTATGTACACATGTGCACGTGTGTGATCATGTGGAGGCCAGAGGAGGGTATCACGTGTCTTCTTCTACCTCTGTCTGTCTTATTCTCTTGAGACAGTATCTCTCAGCGACCTCAACATGGCTGTCTGCTGAGTGGGCTGGCCCCTATGCAACCCCCGCAAGCCTGTCGTCTCATTTTCTAATCCCGCAGTCCTGGGTTTATTAAGTAGGTGTTGAGGGTCCCAGCTCAGGTTTTCAGGCTTGAGTCACAAGCACTACCGCTCACTGAGTCATTCCCACAGCCCAGGTTTTCTTTAGAAACTGTAACAGCGCATATGGAATATAAACCGCTGTACTTACGAGCCACACTGCAGAGAGGGGCCTGGCGGTAAAGTCTTAGCGGTAAGAGGTTTGGTACAAGAACAGGCTCTGTTTTGGATCTGTTGAATCAGGTTTGTTTGCAAGTGACAGAAAAATGTGGTGTGACTTAGTTTCCTCATATGCCAGATCCCCAGGAGACTTCCTCCAGGCTGACAGGGCACTCTGTGTGAGAGTCCAGACCAGGATGCCAGATAAAGCACAGAACACTCAATAACTGAATTTAAGATAAACATTGAATAATATTTTATTCTTATCATGTCCCATACAATACATCAGAAAGCCTGTATCCTTGCTCACTGAAATCCGCTATAACCCAGACTCTAAACCTCTTTACTCAGTTTCCAAGATGGCAGCATTCATGTTCCACACAGAATTGACATCCCAGGAAACAAAAATCAAACAGAAAACAAGACACACCTCAATCCAAAACTCCCCAAAGCTCACAGTGCATTTACATATTTCTCATGGTTCATAACTTAGTCTTATGGCCATGTAGGTGCAAGGAAACACACACAATGACATCTTTATTCTAAGCAGTACATGCACAGAGGTTGGACACTCTGAAAGTAGGAAGGCATAATGCCACAAAACAACTACTAGAGACCCCTACAGGATGGATATGTCTGCTTCTAACATTATAACAAAATGCCATAGATTTACTAGTTTATAAATAATAGATCTTTTGTACAGTTTCAGTAACCTGGGAAATCCAAGATCAAACCCTTGGATGTGAGTGTCTTGATTACCCTTACACTCTGCTTCTTAGGTGGCACCTTATGCTGTGTCCTTTGGAGCGGACAAGGGTGTACCATCACATGATAGAGGAGCATAGTTCCCAGTGTGAGACTATAAAGTCCATGACCAGGTGGCCCTGTTGAGCATGGCAGCCTATCACTGTAGAAGCACGTAGCATGGTGACAAGCCTAAAACCAAGGTTGAACACAAGGAGCCTTGGGGTGACATTCCAGACCCAGCTCCAGCAGAGAAGACAACAGTTTCTTCTACCTCACTTACAGAAATCCTTATCCCACTCAGAAGGGCATAATGGTCACTACTTAATCACTTCCTAAAAGACCTCATTCTTAATACTGTCACATTGAATATTAGATCCTAACACATGAGTTTAGAGGGATACATAGCTTCAAACTACAGCATATTCCTCTTTTCACCTCAGGGTCTCACAGTCTGCATAACCATGATGCCATTCTACCAGGGCCTGGAGAGTGATGGTCAGAGGACCAGCGTCATGGTGGACCTTGATGAGCCAGCCGTTCACTCAGTGGATTCCTCAGGGGAACACTGTAGTCTCCAGCCAATCATCAGAGACTCACTTAGCAACTCAGGACTTTCTGTGGCCTTCCCTCAGATACCCACCCAAAGGAAGGACCTTACTGTCTCTGTCTTGGGCAATGAATCTTGAGGCTCCAATGGAACTAGAGAAGGTTTTGACATCCTGAGGGGCCTAGGAAGCTTCAGAAAAACTTTCTTCCCTTCCCTGTATCCTGGGGTCATCACCCCAAACTAAGTAGACCTTCTGGGGTCATCTATGTAGGGTATAGATTTTCTGAAGAAACTGATCCAAGGGGTGTAATTGCTGGAATAATGGAGAGGCTGGCAGCCCTATGCTACCCCACAGAGGAGAATTACATTCCTTCCTTACTGCAGACTCCATTTCAGGCATCTGTTGCTAAGAACCAGGTATGATATCCTTTCCACGTATGAGGTGTTGGGCCAAAATTACAGGACCTTTACCTCGAGACCTGTAGATCAGAGAAAAGCCTGGCTCGAGTTTGAGAGATAGTCTCAAAGCTGCCAAGAATGAGACAGAAAAATCTAGGTAGATGCCCCTCCAGCCAGAGGGAGGGCTTGGCTGTCTCTCATTGGCTGGAGGTACCCCCACATCATACGATGTCACTTAACCTATATAAGCTGACACTCACAGTAATAAACTGAGTTCCTGCTTTGTCTTGACTCCATATCGCCTGATTGTCCTACATCATGGGGCTGCAGAATGGGCAGATAGTGCTCTCACCTTTCCCTGGGGAATAAGGCTAAGGAGGCCTGGCAATGAGGCAGGTGTTCTTTTCATGTATTTTTAAATTCCACCCATCTTATTTGTTCCAGGGCTCTCCTGGGTCTTGGCATTAACTCTGCCATGGTCCAGCATTGTAGATACAGAAAGATCCTAGTGTGGTGGATATATAGAGGAATCCGCATTCAAAATCATTGGGGAGCACTCCTCTGAGGAGAAACAGACACAGAGTATCAGAAACCCAACTGTTGAAACAGTACACAGTAGACATGGGTGCTGCTCTAGAACAGAGACTGTCCCCTGGTGCTGGGCCCGGTCCCAGAAGGTGTCTTAGAGGATATTAAAGTGTGCTCTTGCTTTGTAAGAGATCTGAAGCACGGACAAAAACTAAGGATCAAAACTGAATGTTGGTAGGAATATGAGCGTCTCTTTCCACCCTCAAAGGTTGGGTTCTGTTAAATGGAAAGATTTTATATGTTCATGGATCAGAAAGATTCTGGTGTGGAATTTCTTTATGAACAAGATAAAAAAGAGAAGTCAGTGGGTACTTTAATTTTGGGCCCCTTCTATGATACGCAGTGACACCTGGAAGCAACCAGGGGAGAAAGTGGTCACAGGTGGCTCCTCTATGATACCAGGATTTCTACACAAATTACTAACGGAAGTAAGGGGACTTAGCAGAAAAAAATATATATATATAAAACAATGTGTGGCCTCAAGACATTCTGAATTCACACTCCCCTTGCAGAGGCTAATTCTTTGGCCTGGTTGGAAGGGGCTGTTTGGGGCCCATTGCAAGATATATTTAGGAGTCATTCCGTTTCAAAAGAATGTTATAATGAGATGGGCTGTGTACTGATTGAGGTTCTCTCAACAAACCACCTTTAGAAATGCTGTTTGATATGGGGGGGGCACGCAATCACCTCTGATGAAGAGAGTGTTTTCCACTGGGAAATTAAAGTCTGGCTAAATTAGGCTTCACTTCAAATATTTAATCAATTAGAAGTGGTACAAATATGAAGGATGTTTTACTATATATAGATGAGTTTAGCGCCATTAGAAGCATTTCTGTATTTACTCTTCACACTAATGTTTAATTCATCTGACTGGCTCGTGTGTGGTGTGGTAAAAGAACGGATGCACGCGAGATGGGCTGTATTTATAGCAATAAAATACAACTAAGCAGTTCCATTTTGGAACACTATCCATGCTCCTCTCCGTCCCACACAAGCTGCCTTGAGCACTGTAGAGTTCACAAATCTTATTATTTTCAGATATTATTTCATTTTGGTAGATTAATAATGTTAACTATTATCAGTTTCTGGAATTTTACCTGTGTGTGTGTGATGTAGGTGTGTATGTGGTGTAGGGTGTGTGGTGTAGGGGTGTGTGTGTGTGTGTGTGTGTGTGTGTGTGTGTGTGTGTGAATGTGTGTGTGCATGTGTGTGTGTGCATGTGGTATATGAGGGTGTGGTGTACATGTGTGCACATGTATGTGTGGTTACGTGTGCATGATATACGTGTGTGTGGTGTGTGTGTGCATGTATGTGTGGGGTGTACATGTGTGTGCACGTGTATGTGTAGTGTATTGATGTGGGAAGGTCATTGGTTAATTAATAAAGAAGCTGCTTGGCCGGATAGGTCAGAACATAGGTGGGTGGAGTAGACAGAACAGAATGCTGGGAGGAAGAGGAAATGAGCTCAGACGCCATGCCTCTGCTCTCCAGGGCAGACGCGATGAAGCAAGCCACACAGATTATTAGAGATGTGTTGATTGGGATGAGAATTAGCCATTAAGAGGCTATAACTAATGGGCCAAGCAGTGTTTAAATGGATACAGTTTCTGTGTGATTATTTCAGAGCATAAGCTAGCCAGGCGGCCGGAAACTGGGTGGCAGGAACGCAGCCCGCTGTTCCTTCTACAGTGAGTGTGTGTGTTTATGTGTGTGGTGTATGTGTGTGTGCATGTATGTGTGTGGTGTACGTGTGTGTGTGCGTGGGGGGGGTGCACTCACCTGCGCAGGTGCCTGTAGAGACCAAAGCTCGACTCTGAGTATCTCGTATAGCTCTCCATCTTACTGTTTTGTGATATGGTCTCTCATAGAATTTGGAGCTGGCCTTAGAAAAGCCTGGTTGGCCACTGAGCCCCTGGGCACCACCTATCTCTGTTCTTACCAGCCCAGAGGTAACAGGTTTGTGTCGTCACACCAAGCTTTTATAGAAGTACTAGAGATCCAAGCGCAGGTCCTAATGCTAGCGTAGCTGCTAGAGTAGCCATTTCCCTACCTCAGTTACATGAAATATAAATCAGGTTCTGATTTATTAAAAGTTGTTGTTTGGGTACGCAGAAAGGTAGATTATAGGTGAGGCCGTGATAGGAGGACTGGCTTTTGTGAAGGAAAACTAGCTGCTGTCATTTTCTAAACCTTTGAAAAGAGCAGGAACTGTCTCAGGGCTGTGTAGGGTTAGATGGCGTTCCACCAAAGTATACCCGTAATGTTTCTCCCAAGACCCTGTGAATGGGATCTTATTTGGGGAATTGTTTGACAGATGAAATTAAATTAGTAATTTTAAGATAAAATCACGTTGGTGGATTTAAGATGGGTCCTGAGCCCACTGAGAAGTGTCCTTAGAAGATGAAAACCAAAAGATACTTGACACCAAGACCGAAGGGAGAGAAAAGAGGCAACGGCCACAAAAGATAGATGCACACAAGCCAAGGGACATTTGGAGACATCATCAGCCGACTGAGGCAAAGAAGATCTCCTCAGGGATTTTCAAAGAGATGTGACCCTGCCAACACCTCGCTTAGAACTTTTTACCTCTAGACTAATGAAAGAATAAATGGCTTCTTTTGAAGGATAAAGTTCATGTGATTTACTGTGGCAGCCACAGGAAGTGGATGCCCTAACTTAGCAGCTATTACTTCTTCTCCCCTTCATATAGCTGAGTCTAATTGATGTCTCCACTTTTATCAATGGAGAAATGAATTTCAGAAACTTAAGCAACTTGCCCCAGATCAACAGTCTGACCTGAGATTTCAGCTTCAAGCTCCTTTCTCCGTAGTCAGTGTCCCGTGGATACAGAGGCAGTGCCTGGGTGTTCCACATAGAAGCATTTAATTTCGCAGGCAGTTAGAATCATAGAAAGGCAAGTTTAGGCTTCAAAATAATTTATGCCTCTCATAGCTTTTAACTTTAGCTGAGTTAAAACCTAAAAATTGATACACACAGTGCATATTCCATACAGGAAATGCTCAGAAATGTTAATTATCACATTATTATGACATATGGCATTTGAAACCATATTCTAGCCTGGAAGGAAGACTTGATTTAAGTTTAAAAGTCAAGTTAGAATCATGGAAGCATATAAGAAGCAAAACGAAACCATGAGTTTACATTCTCCCTGGACCCTGAGATTCAGACGATCCGTCATAAAGGTATAAGAAGGGGACTTAAGAAAGCTTAGATGAGCAATAAAGGAGAGAGAGTAGAGAAAACAGCACAGAACTAAAGCAGTTATGAACTCAGCCCCCTTTCTGCTGAAAGACGAACTTGAGCTTGAGCACTCTGAACAGTAACGTAACTGAGATAGAAAGCTATGGAAAAAACAACAAGAGTCACACTGGTAACAGGCACTCAGATAGTTGCTGGTCTGTTATCTGGCTTGAGCGCACATGACACAAGCATTTATAAAACCCAGGGTGACCTTCTTTTAAGTGACTAGGCTTCGGGAGGTGTCCTAGCTTGACTTTCTGTTGCTACTATAAAGCACTAACCAACAGTTTAGGGATGGAAGGGTTAATTAATTTCATCTTACTCTTCCAGATCACAGCCCATCATTGAGGGAGATCAGGGCAGAAACTCCAGCAGAAGCAGAGGCAGGAACCAGGAAGGAAGCCTGGGAACTGGTTTGCTGTCTCTAGCGCATGCTCAGCCTGTGTTCTTGTATGAGCCAGGGGCTGTCATTGCCCACAGTGGGCTGAGTCTTCCCACATCAATCAAGAATCAAAACAATTCCCTATAGACATGGCCACAGGCCAGTTTGATCTGGGCAATCATCCAACTGAGACTCTCTTCCCAGGTGACTCTTGGCTGTGTTGAGTTGACGATAAAAACTGAGGGTTATGCTAGGAGGTTCTTCCTAACAGTCTGCAAGATAGACATCTTGAAGTCCAAAGACATACCTGCCATCAGTCATTTCTACATAGACATCCTTTCTCTGTCACAGGTTGCTTTATTTGCTTTGTTTTGTTCCTATGATTTTAATATTTGATGGTAAATGCCTTCTTCCCTTCAAACGCAGGCCAGATTAGGAACCTTTTATGTCTTAAAACTATTAGGTTCTATCCATTTATTTCTAACTCTTTATCTTGGTTCCTTTATCACTGGGCTGGTAGATTTCAGCCAAGAAGAATTTGTTCTGTTCTTCATAATGAAGATTTGCCTCAGATAAATCAATGGAACCTGGAGGCTCCTGCATCTCCTCTGAGTGCCCTTGCCCCTGACCCAAGATGGCTCTAGTCTTGGAGTGATGATGATGGGGCAGGTGGGGTAGAAGATTCTGGGGAAGCCATTCAGACAGAGGACATAAGTCTACACCCCAACAGGGACATCCCTGGCCCTTCAGAGTGGGAAAGACAGGTTGCATTCTACTATTTTTTTCTGAGATTAGTGAGAAATGAATTAAAGTACACCCCAAATTCTCCATTTCTCAGGCATCAGTGACAGAGAAAACACAAAGCAAGATGGTTAATTTTGGCTAGTTCTTCTCCTTTTCTATCAAATCAGAAAATACTTTTACCAGAATAAACCATAGACATTAATCACACAGTTATTTTTTTATACAACTGTACCTCAATCAAGTTGGAAGGGGGGGAGTCCAGCAGATACGCTAGTAATCACTTCAGTGAGAGAACCTTCCTCAAACCTCTCTTTGTCATTCTTTGGACTTTTTTTTTCCACCACAGATTCTGCTTTGGAAACCTCTTTTCTGATTAGAACCAAAATGACATTCTGAATACACCCTTTTCTCCAGATCCTGTATGGATTTCCAAAAGGTTTTTCAGAGGAGAGAAAAGGGCAGGATGATCTAACCACACACATACACCTACACATATCTTCTTGGTCAACCCAGTGCAGAAACAAAGTGCAGTTGAGTAGTTCATTGAATGGGTTTCCAAATATTTACCGGAAGGAAATGATTCTGCATGCCATGAGGCAGAAAAGACGCCCAGGATAGATTTCGAAGAGATTCACTGCTATGCACTCTGGCAAAGTCAACTTAACCAGACAAACATTGGCCTATAAATAAGTAATGGTCATTCTCACCGTGCCGGAAGGATTTCTGTCAGGCATAGGGCTCTATTCAGCTTCCATGAGTTCAGAAGGGATGCAAAAGTGCATTTTAAAAGGAAATGAGAAAATAGGTTTGTCAGGGACATTGCAGAATGAGCTGCCCTGACTCCAGCCTCGGAGATGGGCCTGTGGAATTCATCAGCTCCCCACCCCCCACTCCATAATTAGCTTCCAATACAGAAAAAAAAAATTAAGAAGAGGGTGAGTGTAAATTTGTGCCACACACAAAAGCATGTTGTTGTGACAGAAAATACTAATCAAATGTCTGATGGGGAAAGCTCTATTGTGGACTCACTAAAGGGTTTCAAATATTCAATCTGTGAATAGTCTATCAATACAGAGGAGGGAAGAAGAAATGAACACTATTTGTGTTGGGATAAAGGAGAGGGATGGTGGTGGGGGGACACTACGAATGTTTGGAAGAGCCATAAGAAAACACAATACATTTTCTTTACCTAAAAGTACATATAGTTCATACAAGTGTGTGTGTATACATACACAAATATAGTTCAAATCAAGTTATACCACTTGGGCTCACAATGCCCCCCACAAGAGCCATAGACTATCAGGAACAACAACAACAAAATCCAGAAACAGGCATGAGGCTCCCACCTTATGGCTGCCGGTCAGAAGAGTCCAAGAGACTCCCCCAAACAATACAGGTAATTGTCCTTGTCCTAGGATGCCTCCCAGAGGCTGAAGGTAAGTCTCTATTCCATTTGGACAGAAGACTTGAAGGATCCACGGTGGATCTGATGTGACAGGCTCCTCTCTGGGACTAGCCTACATAGTACTGGTAGTAAGCTCCCAAGGGAAGAAAGCAGCCAATAGTCCTACCCAATTGATCACCTATGTCCCAGAACAATGTTTAGCATGGCAGGATACCCCTAAGGGTTCAGGAGTGGCACTTCTATCTTGGCGGTAACCAACAGCTGTCTAATTGGCCAGTTTAGTAAGAGGGAGATCATGCCTGGTAGTGGAAACACAGTCAAATACTGGGAGCTTGTAGGTCATCCATCTTCTAAGGGCATGGATCTTAGAAGAGAACCTTTACTATCGCTCTACTATACCAGCACACTACCTAACTGCATTCTAAATACTTATACATACAGATAAGCACAGCTCTCATCTCCCATCACAGAATCTTCTCTTTGCAACAGATGGAACCATTACAGTAAACCACATCTGGTCAAGATTCAGAGAGTAACTCATCATGGGGAGCTGTGGTAGTCTAAATACAATTGGCCCCCATTAGCTCATAGGCAATGGCACTATTAGGGGCTGTGGCTTTGCTAGGTGTGGCCTTGTTGGAAAAGTGTGCCACTGTAGGGTGGGCTTTGAGGTCTCCTTTGTTCAAGCTTCATTCAGTGTGACACTCAGACCCCTTCCTGTTACATGTGTATCAAGATGTAGAACTCTCAGCTCCTTCTCCAGCACCATGTCTGCCTGCACACCACCATGTTAAACCATGATGGTAGTGGACTAAACCTCTGGTAATGTGAGCCACCCCAAATAAATATTTTTCTTTTATAAGATTTGCCATGGTCATGGTGTCTCTTCACAGCATTGAAACTCTAACTAAGGCAGAAGTTAGTACCAGGGACTAGGGTATTGCTGTGATAATCATGACCATGTTTTTGTTTGGAGGAATTTGAACTTTGGTACTTTGGGTTAAGAAAGCAGCAAAATACTTTAAGCCCTACTTAGTGGACCATATTAGTAGGAACACGGAAGATCTGAACTGTGGGGCCTAACTCAAGAGGTTCCACAGGGGAAAACTTTCAGTATGTTGCCTAGAGACTGCTCTTGTGATATTTTGGTGAAGAATGTGGCTGGTTTTTTGCCTTTGTCCAAAAAGTCTGAGTGAGGTTCAAGTGAAGAGTTCTAGATTAATTCCATTGGCAGAGGATTTCTCAAAACAGCCTAGGATAGACTCTGCCATGTGGTTATTAGTGTTAACTCCAATGAAGATTTACAACGAAAAGGAGCAAGCTAAGAAAGTTAAAATACAAAATGTATAATTTGAGGAGAAAGGAGCACCAGGATGAGAAATGGGGACAGCTCTCCCCTGCTCACAACTTCAGGGCTGGCTCACTCGCACCTCCGCCAACAGGGTTTTCTGAGTTTCTTATAACAACTCACTCATTCTGCCTCCAGGCTCCATTTCAGGAATCACAGGGAGCAGCATAAAGACTGATTTCCATGCTAAGAACTCCTAGAAAGTAGTAGCTTGCCAATAAGTGTAACTCAGCTTAAGATTCATAATGGCTTTCATTTGACCTCTGCTTATACCCAACTGTGTGGAATGATCTTTTTGTACACTGTGAAGATGTCTCACTCTGATTGGTTTAATAAAAAGCTGAATGGCCCATAGCGAGGCAGGATTTCCAGGCACAGAGGACACTGGGAAGAGAAAAGGTACAGTCTCAAGCCAGTTGGAGAGGAAGTGTGGTCAGTACAGAGTAAAGGTAACTGAGCCACATAAAAGAACATAAATTAAGAGATGTAGGTTAATTTAAGTTATAAGAGCTAGTTAGAAACAAGCCTAACTTTTGGGAACCTATTCCCCATGTTGGGTTGCCTCGACAACCAAGCCTTGTTACAGGGGGAAGAGCTAGGTCCTGCCTCAACCTGATGTGCCGCGCTTTGTTTGCACCCATGGGAGAGGCCTGCCCCTCTCTGAATGGAGAGACAGAGAAGGAGTGGATGAGGAAGTAGATGGGAGATGAGGAGTGGGAACTGAAGGAGAAGAGGGAGGTATGTAAAATAAATGAAAAAATATAATTAAAAAAAAGAAAAGGAAACAAGCGAGGCTAGTCAGTGGTGGCACACGCCTTTAATTCCAACACTCGGGAGGCAGAAGCAGGTGGATCTCTGTGAGTTCAAGGCCAGCCCGGTAGAAACAAACTTAAGCTATAGTCAGCCAAACTTTCATAATTAATAATAAGTCTCAATGTCATTTTTTGGGGGAACTGATAGTTCCAACAAAATGTCTGACCGCACACAACAGTTCTTACACACTCTTTTGAAAACCAAGTGTGGTGTCTTGAAAGGAAATGGCCCCCAAAGGGAGTGGCACTATTAGGAGGTGTGGCCTTCTTAGAAAAGTGTGTCACTGTGTGGGGTGGGAGGGTTGTTGAGGTCTCATATGCTTAAGATATGCCCAGTGTGGCACAGTCTCTTGCTGCCTACAGATCAAGATAGAGAACTCTCAGCTAACTCACCAACACCGCATCTGCCTGCATGCTGCCATGCTTCCTGCCGTGACAATAATGGACTAAGCCTCTGAACTGTAAGCCAGCCCCAATTAAATGCTTTCTTTTATAAGAGTTGTAGTGGTCATGGTGTCTCTTCACAGCAACAGAGACCAAGGTAACAAAATCATATGTTGGAGTTAAGGGAAAAAAATGTAAATTGTGTGTGCAGGATTTTTTTTTCTGTGTGTATTTTATGCATGTGTGTTAAAAGGTTCATGGGCCCAGGCACACTCCCCCTGTGATACAGTATCTCACTGAACCTGAGGTTTTTCCATTTCTTAGCTAGGCTGGCAGCAGAACGCCTTAGCAATCCTCCCACCTCCTCCTCCTGTCAGCGCTGACACACCTGGCTTTTGTTGTCGTTATTGTTGTTTTCCTTTTGATTTTTATGTGGGTTCTGGAGAGCTGAACTCAGGGAGATCTAAGTTTAATCTGAACGTAAATCTTAAGAAATTACATTGTAAATCATTTTGATTCATTGACTTCCTAAAAGCTCACTATTTATTGGGAACATAAATTAGAAGTTCTGGGTCTCGTGTATCCTTTCCTCGCTCTTCCCATAGAGTTACGGTGAGCCAACATACACAATTTCAAATTTGTTTTGTTTCATTTTGCGATAGTCTTGCTCAGTTGCCCAGGCTGGCCTCAAACACACCATGCAGCCCAAGCTGGATTCCAACTTGAGTCCATTCTGCCTCAGCTCCAGATGTTAAAATTCCAAACTGCACCATCAGCCCAGCTGCTGTTTTGATATCTGACCTAAAAAACCCATAATCCCACAACCCAAGCTCTCAGACTTGGAATTAGTTTTTAATATCTGAGAATAATTTGTCTCATTTTATTCTTAAAACATTACTCTAATCGGCACCAAGGATTATTTCTATTAAGCATAGACGCTGATCGTTTTCTTTTGATTTGTCTTTTAAGAATTTTCATTCATTCTCTATTATTTTCTTTTAGTGAAAACTTGCACATTAGATCTACCTTCTGGAAAACACAGAATTCATGTTCTTTATGTAAAATCACCCCGCTGTACAATGGGACACCACCGTTAGCTCTCCTAAGCGCTCCAGTGTGTTTTAGACTGCTCATTTTGTTAAGGAATGAGCCTGCAGCCCTGTCAGCACCCTGAGTTTTGCCTAAGATTCTTTCACACTTCACCTTTTAGACCAGAGCTTCCTTACTCCCTCACCCTTGAGGATGAACTGAACCCAATAACTAAATTTAATAAAGAGCATGTGGCCAAAGAGACTATGTATTTTTCCAGAGTAAACCATAAAAGATTATGTGACTTCCTCTTGCTTCTTTGTCTTGGATAGGTCTCTCTAAGGGAAGCCAGATGTCATGGAGTGAGGAGACTCTGGCACTCCTACAAGAGGGGCATGTGTCAGGGACCCAAGGCCTCCTGCTAACAGCATGAATGTGCCATCTCCGAAGGTGAGTCCTACCACTCTGAAGTCTTTAGATGTCTGAAGTCTTTAATGGCACCTCGAGTTAAATAATCCCAGCCAAACCTCTCCTCATTCAGACTCATGGATTCTGTGAGCCAAACATGTGTATTGATTTAAGTCGCAAAGTTTTGAGATAACTTGTTTCTTGGCAACAAGTTTTAGTGTTCTTTAACATCTTCTGCATTGAATGTAACCTAGACTTCAGTGGGTGCTCCTATCTTTAGGGCCGCTAGACGTCATTGACCCTTTCCGGCTCAACTGCTCTATAACTCCATCCGGCAGCATTGACCTGGACACAATGTATCGGCCTGTGCCTTTTGTGCATCTTCCCCTCGCTATGCGGAGGTGTCAAGGAGTACTTTCTAGACAAAATACAGCGTTCTCTTTGACATGAATTGTGGAAGTGTGTGGACCTATAGTTGCAGGATCGAACAGACTGAATCAACACCTCCCAAGCACCAGACTTATTTCATGGAACAGCCTCACTCTATGTGCCAGTTGCTAAAAAGTGCCCCAGGCAGCTTCTAAGACAGTGCCTTCACTTCTTGGTACTCACAGGCTTATGTAACACACTCCCCTTGAGAGCGGGCTGCCCTAGCAACCTGCATCCACCAAACAGAACGTGACAAATACGATGGGCGGGTCAACTGAGACGTGGTGACAGAAGACTCTGGCTTCCATCTTGCCCACCCTTCCTTGCTCTCACACTTGTCCACATGATGAAAGCCAGCTGCTTCATGAGAAGGGTGAGGCAGGATGGAGGGGGCCTCCTCTCCCCAAAGGTCACAAGGAACTAAATCAAGCACTTGCATGAACTTGGAAAAGGATCCTTTCCATTGAGCCTCAAAGTAATGACAGCTCCTGTCAATACTTAGGTTGCAACCTTGTGACAGATTCTGCGCCAGAGGACTCTGGGAAATGATACCCAGTTCCTGCCCCCTGACAACGGGAGCTATTAAGTTTGGAGACAATTTATTACACATGATAGATAGGAAATACAAGATAGAAAATCATCTATGAAAACACGCGACAGTCAAATGTTTGTTAGCATGCCCAGCACTGTCAAAGAAACCTTAGCAAGGCTTAATTAATAACAGCAGATTTAGCCTAACGTGATTTTTCCCCTATGATATTATCTTCTAAATCCATTTTTGTTCTCTTCATAATTTATAAGAAATGAGCACGGAAATAAACACGCTGACAGTCTCAAAATATTTCCTTAGTTAAGTAGAGGCACACCTAGTTTTTAAACGGCCCCTGGTCCCTGGTGGCTAAGTGTTTGTGACACTTAGATGTGTATGGAAAGGTAAATTGGGAGGCTTTTCCCTCAAACTATTTGTCTTCAATACATGATGTAAAGTGTGGAAAATAGCAGACTTTCAGTTTTTCTGCAAATCAACATTTCTCTAGAGAAAGCACATGGAAGACCAATATTATGGCATATAACATTATAGCCTATTGATGGGTAATATATGTATATGTTATACATATATATAATATAAAACATATATACACATATGTTTAAGTTTTCATTATCAAGTTGGTTTGAGAAAAGTTAGGTGAAATTAAATTAAAACAGATTTTTAAGTAGAATCTCTAAGCCCTTATTATATTAATTATGAATTCCCCCCCAAAAAAAAGTATGATCCATGTTGTTTATTTAATTTAGTTAAAGGGTGGTGACGTTCTCTATGGACATCCCCATGACTTTGTTTTTTAAAATTGTTGAAAATTAATGATGCATTATTAAAGCTGCTCTCAGTTTTTATCTGCTGGAAGATAAAATGATTGTCCAAAGCTTTCTCCCCTCCTGGAATATAAGCTGTGCTAAGGAAGAGCCTGGGGCTGTCCACCTAAGCAGGTCTAGTATTTCTCACCAGTGGTTAGGTTGCCTTCAGTCAGAGTGCCAGAGGCAACATCACTGATGATACTTTGCTCTTAAGATGGAGTTCATAATTGTATAGTAAGACCACCTTCAGTATTAGCCATGTTCCAAGCACCATTTCAGTACAATGTCAACTGCACCTTCAGATGAATGAAGACCTACGGGAGCCTGTAGCAACCACTGTTTAGTATCTATGTAACAGTTACTCTTGGCCTGAAATATCATTTACAGGACATGCATGGCTGCAACTCAACAATCATGCAATTCTCTTCAATTCCTATGAAAGACTGAACACATTCCAATCTTATAATCTATTATCTCAATTCAATGATAACTCTTCACTGTTGGCTAGTATAACAATAGGATATTTTCATGGCATGACAAATTTTTAAGGTGAATGCAACAGGATGAATGCTGAGACCCCAAAAAATAAAAATAAAACCAAGAATCCTGTAGTTTTATCATCTTTTGTCTCCTGGGTTATAAGCCTACCCTTTAATGACTGAGCCATCTCTCCAGCCCTAGTTTTAGCATCTTTTGAATTAGGTTGATTATAAAATTTACAATGTTATTTTTAAGATTTCAATTTTAATATAATTTTTTTGGTAGGAGCCTCTACACTTACACAGTGAATAAATATATACTACCAACCAGGAAATTCATTTTAATTGCTTTTTGCTTTTAATAAATTGCCTTTTGTCTGTAAGCCCATATATGTTTTGCCCAGTAAGCTTGAATGCATGTAAGGCTATCTGTGTTTTTAAAGTTAAGCATTAATGAAATTGGGAAGGAAAAAAAAAATCTGAACTTTAAAAAATTGTGTCATACAGGGAAGTTTTCTAATTAAAACATTTTTAGTTGACTTTCCTAGTAGATTTTTGGAATTGATGCCTTTGCTGGCTGGTATCACACCAAGCTAACACAAGCTCGAGTTGTTTGGGAGGGAGGGAACCTCAGCTAAGAAAACACACACACACCCAGATTGGCCTGTGAGCAAGCCTGTGGTACATTTCTTGGTTGATCATTGATGGGGGAGTGTCCAGCTCACTGAGGGTGACACCACCCATTGGCAGGTGGTCCTGGGGTGTGTAAGAAAGCAGACTAAGCTAGCCCTGGAGACCAGGCCAGTAAGCAGCACTCTTCCATGGCCTCTGCTTCCATTCCTGCCTCCAGGTTTCTGCCCTGACTTCTCTCAGAGGTGGACTGTGTGAAGTGAGAGAAACCCTTTCCTCCCAAGGAGATGTTCGTCATGGGATCTTAGCCCAGCAATGCCAACCCTAACAAAGAGAATGCCAAATGCTCATTGGATCATCAAGGCTTCCCTTCCACAGGCCTCCTGCTTTTAATGCATGTTTTACTTCAGAAAAAAAACAAACAACAACAACAAAAACAGTAGCGTTCTTTCAGAGGAAAGTGAAAAGATTCTGTGGGGTGTGCCCTTTGTTATTAATGCAGGGATCATGAAAGTGTTGGATTTTGGAGTCAGATGAATCTGTATTCAGATTTTATCCATAGTTATTTTGCTTTGGATTTGCCATCACTTAACCAAATTGAATTGTCTATGAATTAATGCTAGGGGAATGAAACAATAAAGATTAGAAACAATAAATACAGTGTGTGCTTGAAGTCCTAGAAATTCTATCAAGTTCAAAGAAATAGCAAATGCTAAAACATGCTTTTCTAAGCGCTTATTAAGTATGCCTTGAGCAAAGGAGGAGAATGGCAGCCCTCTCTGTTGACCGATTATATATCTGAAACTTTGCATATATGATACAATTAATCTCAAGGATAGCCTTCCTGGAGTCTAAGGGAAATCATTTAACATTTTAATCTTTGTTGATTTTAGAGGGGAGAGTGGAGGGAAAGCAGAGGAGGGGAGGAGGAAGAGGAGAGAACAAGAGCAGATTTGGGGCTTGGGCATCATAGAGAAGGTAGAGATGAGGGGAAAGACCATGGGTGTATACTGTCTTGTAATTTGATTCAATATACAGTTTCCTCTGTGGCTGCTACCTAGAGAAGAAGTTAGGAAACCAGGGATCCATCTCCTTTATCTTCTGTTGGTCCAAGTTTCAAATGTGAGCAAAAGGTTGGTGCCCCAGAACTTGTCAGAGATGCAGAGGAAAAGCGGAGAAAGCAGGGAAGAGGAACTGAGGAGTCAGGTATAAACAAAGGAAGAGCCCCTGAGAAAAGGGATGGAGGACAAGCCGGGGGTGGGGGGATGGGGTCAGGAAAGTGGATGCTTTTTCAAGTGCAGAAACTTGAACTCTGTAAAGTTTGCTAACTACCATGAGCAGATGATTTATAAATAAATAAGTAAATGAACAAACAAACAAACGCAAATAAATAAGTAAGCTGGGCAGTGGTGGCACAGTCAGGAGGCAGAGGCAGGCCCACCTCTGAGTTTGATGCCAGCCTGGCCTACAGAGTGAGTTTCAGGACATCCAGAGCTACATAGAGAACCCCTTTCTGGAAAAGCTAAAACCAAAAAAAACAAGCGATCAAACAAACAAAATCAGTCCTTAGGTTCAGTGAAACTGAGACTAGGAAAGCTTTGTGTAGCTGGAAGTAGAGTTGCTGGTGACGGTGACAGCTCCAGAGAGCAGGTGGGCTGGTGAAGTGGGGAGGCAGACAGCCATGATGCTAGTATAACGGTTAGCCCTTGCTGTTAGCACACATTAGCCGAATTAATGATATCCTGCCACTCATGGGGTACCACCAAACCTCATCCATCTCCCTCTGAAAGTCTTGCAAGCTGTACCCTCTTTTCTTGCTGTGTCCACCAGCTTCTGAGGTCCTTTCAACCCCACCTAGTCACAGCTATAAATGTTGCAAAGCAAATTCTCTGTTTCATAACCTTCCTTATCTCTTTGGCTTCTCCACCTGCCACATGCAATATAAGTTAAGAGGATTAATTTGAATGATAGCGCTAAGGAAGTGAAGGCCAACAGTCAGATACCAGAAAACGTTCAGAAATTCCAGGACCTTCAGAGAACAGAACACGGCTTAGAAGAAGACTCCTCTTACAGAGTCACTAACGTCTGGAAACACGGCGGGGAGAAACAGTCTATGGAGAGCCACACTCTGATCTGCAGTATCGGGCAAGCTTACGGAAATCCCTTGTTTCCTCCTTCCAGAAGTTCAGCATGCCTGCTGTTTCCACCACACAGTCATCGCTCTCCTATGGCCACATCCCAGCCATCACCCAGCTGTGGGCTCCATCACAGATGGTGCCTTCCTGGGATTCCATTGCAGACATTACTTTCCTATAGTCATACATTCATCGCCTTCCCGAGGGCTACATCAGAGCCGTCACCTTCCTGTGGCCACACCACCACTCTCCTGTGATTACATCACCTCCCATGCCCCTCCTGTGTTTGTATCACGCAGCCACCATGCTCCTATAACATTCAGAGGTCTATGCATCACACAAGTTACATCACACAACCAATGTCTACTTAAGCTGGTAGGCCAAGACCACAGCATTCAGTTCTGTGCAACTTAAAGACCAATCTAAATAATCAGGTTTATGCTGAGCAACTGGTGGTAAGCAATACAGTAAAGGAACTCAAAAGTTATGCCGCTTTCCTCCTAGTAGAAAAAGCAAATGAGAGTAGTGTTGATTCGTGCAGAAGAGATTTAACTCCTTCCCTATGGCTCCAGAAAGATAAATCTAGGCAATGTTTAAAATGTCGAAGTTAGAGTAAAACCAAGGTCAAGAGCTTCCAAAGTCAGCAGCACCACTTTGTAGAGTTATGCATAGCTCATTATTGGAGATATTCAAGCTCAGACAGTAGGCTTTCAAATATTATCTCTAGTAGACAACTCCTTCTATCATTAATAACAAGTAGTTTTCAAACTGGAAGATGTGTCACGTGCCTATAGAGGGCTTGTACCCAGCCCTAGAGAGTGCAGCTCCCTAGGTCTACAGAGGCACCCTAGAACCTGCACCTTAAACGTATTTCCATCAAAGGCTTGCTAGAGTTCAGATCTCCCATGCTCCCCAGGAGTCCATGTTGAAAACTCAGTCCCCAGCCACTTACACTACTTGGATGTAACAAAAAAAAAACTACATGATTGATAGTAAATTAAAATAAATAATACTGGAAGAGGCAGGATTTAGGCCAAGAAAGTTAGGAAGTTCGGGTCAGAGAAACTGAGGAGGATGTGTCTTTAAACAGGTACAACCTGACTGCTAACTGATGACCTTTCTCGTACGTTCCTTCCCACGCCCACAGCTTCACTGTCTCCTGCTCTAGGCTGGTTTTTGTGCCTTGCCTTAGGGAAAATATGTAGCAACAAGATGATGTGGGAAGTCTTTCTGTAAATGTTTTGCTTTATTGGTTGAAGAATAAAACTGTTTTGGCCAATGACTTAGCAGAGTGAAGCCAGGTGGGAAATCCGAACAGAGATAAAGAGAAAGAGTGGGCAGAATCAAGGAGACACCATGTAGCTGCCGAAGGAGACAGATGCCAGATGGAACCTTACCAGTAGGCCACAGCCTTGTGGAGATACATAGATGAATAGAAATGGATTAATTTAAGATGTAAGAGCTAGCTAGGAATATGCCTGAGTCATTGGCTGAACAGTGTTGTAATTAATATAGGTTCTGTATTATTATTTCAGGTCTGGGTATCCAGGAAACCAACAAGAGGTCTCCATTTACAGCAAGAAGAAATAGCAAAAGTAGTCACGTTCAAGTTTTTGTGTTTTCAAAGATGATGTTAGCTTATTAGAAAGAACTTGTTCCACAGAATAAAGAGCTAGGAGGTAGCGTGAGAGAGAAAGCAACCCTTCTCCAGAACTGTTCTGCAGGCTAGGGGAAGTGGGGAGGTGAAGACATACTGATTGGCGAATTCCAAAGGAAATGAGGGCTCTCCAGCTGATAACTTGACTCACCTGAGACACTATAACTTAGATTCAGGAAAACCTTAGTTTTACCAAAATATTGATAGACAAGGGTTTGAAATGGAAATCAAGCTGTTTGATAAGAGGTAACCTGAGTCACAGGTTTCATGCCCTGTGAAATGTGATGTATGCAGGAACAAAGAGGAGGTTGGTGTGGTCTGGTAGATTACTGGCATATCAGTGACAGAATGATAAAAAGGGGACAAGCAAGGTGAAAATAGACTTTAACACAGTAGAGATTTAATGTAAGCTGAGCTCCAGTGCTAAAAGCCACATGTACCACCTGGTTACTGAGGTCAACCTGAAGCCTAGACAGACATCTAACATCTACCCACTATCACCACTATCCTTGATTTAAAGACAAGGTAGCACTTTGGGTCTCTAACATACTGTACTCGGATGGACCCTTGGCCGACGCTCAAGTTGAGAGATGATCTCTTTCCATTCACAGACTTACCCTCTATTTGGCATCTGGGAGGATTTTCCTGCTGTGTTCCAGTCTTTTCAGTCACATCCACAGATGTTAAGCATAAGTTAGGCTGCACATCTCTAAGTGGCGACTTTGGGTAACTTTGTGGTAAGTCGTCTCAACAGGTCTTATCTTCAAACAAGGGCGTATTGTTTAATATCTTACAGGGCCTTCTCACGGTCATATACTGAAAAATTCTCTAAACTATCCCCAAAGTTTATCTGGAAGTTAAGTGTGGGGGAAAAGTTTCTGTGGCCATCAGTTTGTTCTATAGTCCTGCACATGCAGAAGCCCTTAAGTTTTGACCACATAAAGTGACATTCACACACAAAATTTCTTGCATCCCAAAAGTACAAGAAGCAAAAAGTACATGACTAGTTTTACACCAAACTAAACAGCTTCTTCACAGTACACGAAAGAAAGAAAGAAAGAAAGAAAGAAAGAAAGAAAGAAAGAAAGAAAGAAAGAAAGAAAGAAAGAAAGAAAGAGAAACAGTCAATGGAGAGCCGAGATGACCTAGGAAGCCACATATGGGGTGAGGGTAGGTGACCATTCTTGATTGCCAGCAGGACTAGATTTAGAATCCCAAGTGCTATGGAATAGTCTTTTTGTACACTGTGAAGATATGTTGCTCTCATTGTTAATAAAAAGTTGATTGGCTGATGACTAGGCAGGATTTTCAGGGCAGAGAGAGGAAGGGCGGAGTCACAGGAGTCTGAGATGCTGTGAAACTCACGAGAACAGGATGGGAAGTCCGCACACGAGGTAAACGATCCTCAAGGCAGCACACAGATTAATAGAAATGGGCTACTGTAAGTTATAAGAGCTAGCTAAAAACAAGCCTAATCTATGAGCTGAGCAATTACAATCAATATTAAGTCTCTCTGGTCATTTGGGAGCGGCTACGGGAACACAGAGAAACTCTGACTACATCCAGGTAAATGTATCTATGAGAATATTTCCAGAATTATATAAAGAGGGAAGACTCACCGCAAATATAGGTGCACCTTCACAAGGGCTGGGGTTCCAGGCTGAATAAAAAGGAGGAAGTGAGCTTGACAGGAGCATCCATGCTCTCTGCTTCCTGACTGTGAACACAAAGCAACCAGCTGCCTGGAGTTCCTGCTCTCAGGCCCTCCACATCATGATGACAGCATTCTCAAACCGTGAGCCGAAACAAACCTTCCGTCCTTAAGTTGTTTCATCAAGTCTTGTCACAGCACCGAAGGAGTAACTAATACAGGCTAGTGACATCCAGAATGTATAAAAACGCCAAAGAACTCAACAGCAAAAAATAATTAAAATGACATTTTTAAAAAGTGGATAAAAAATAGTCTTATATCTAGGTAAGCACTTCTCAAAAGAATGGAAACAATGGACAGCGGGTAGGAGGAGGAGGAGGAGAAGGAAGAGGAGGAGGAAGAGGAGGAGGAGGACGAGGAGGAAGAGGAGGAGGAGGACGAGGAGGAGAAAAAGAAGAAGGAGGAGGAAAAATAAAAGGTTCAACATCACTAATAACAAGGAAAATGCCAACTAAAACCAGAATGCCATATCACCTCATCCCAGTAAAGATGTTTTTTATCAGAAAGACTAGAATTAACAAATACAGGGAAAAAAGTAGAGAAGATGCAACCTTTGTACAGTGCTGGTGGGGATATAAATTAGTACAGCCACTATGGAAAAGCATGTGGCGGTTTCTCAAGAAATTAAATATATTTTTCTAAAAGTTAAAGCATTAACATGTTCCTCATTTAAAAATCAGAAACCTGTATCGCCTTCATTGCCTATGCACTTAGCTTAGCATCATTTGGATCTTGGAAGTCTTATACAGTATTTTTTAGAACAGAGTGAGAAAAAAAATGTTACCATATTAGATATCTCCCTGGCTGCTGAGCTGTAACAAGGTTATGTCTCAGAAGACTGAAGACCGTTTTTATTTCATCTCTCTACGCCTATAGCCAAGATCCACTTTGGGGAAAAAAATGATCATGTCTTCTATTTGTCTTGTCTTCTGGGGATGAAACATTTATTGGTTTGGCCTCCTAAAAAGGGTTTTCAAAAGCAGAAGAATTACAAGTTCAAGACAAGGATGCAGAGCTCCGGGCCAACTGGAGAGCAGGTTCTGATCCTCACCATCACTCACTGGGCAACTGTGAAGAGCAAGAATGTCCCAGGAGAGAGAAAGGCAGGCTTAACGAGAGCTAAACACGGTTTTCAGGGCAGATCAAAGTTGGGAAAAAAGATTCCCTTTCAAATGACTTTATAAACTTTTTCAACTTTATAAATACAAGACATATTAAAGGCTAGAAGCTATTGGCCTTATAGAAGGACACAGAATTGGGGTGGAGAAATTGGCAGAGTAGATGGGAGACTCAAAGCAACAGTTGTGATTCCATGCTCCTGAAATAAACTGTAGCCAAACAGAATTCTGAGTGGGCAGCCTGAGCCAAGTGTACCGAATGTCCTAACCCTCCTGTGCACTGCTCTTGAGGCCAGGGCTTACTGCTTCTCCCAGTAGTGACACAGACAAACTCCTGTCAACAACCAACCATGAAAATAGCCCTGGCCTTTATGTCTACTGGCCCATGTCCTCCAAAAAGTCAACATGGAGCTGAAAGCAAACAAGCACAAGGCCAAGAAAAATTAAGTAACAGGCTTTTTACACACTTTGGGACTTCCCACACTTCCCATGTTTTTAAGAGAATAATCTACACTTGTTCATAAAAATTTATTCATTGTTCTTTGGCAATAAATTTTAACATGGTATATTCATTTAGTGGGACAGCTATCAGCCTTATAATGCAGAAAGACTTGCAAGATATTTTTATACTGGTAGCAAGTAAAAGAAAATTGATGTTATATACCAGTGGGAATTGTTATTATATTTTGAAAGGAGAAAACTGTGAGTCTTAGATAGATACAAAACAAACACATGTCAAAGATGCTTCAATTAGTGTACAGTTGGTTTTTTAATGAAAATGAATCACATCACAACTAACTGATGGAAAAAAAAACACTTTCTTAAACCTTTAGTGTAAAACTAAATTTAGAAACAAAACAAAAACACAGCAATGTTAACCAGATCCAAAACCTATACATCTCAATGAACTTCTATACAGTTAGAATAGGCATGCCGAAGCAATGGGGCTTCATGGTAACAGCACACTTTCACTACTGAATATATGTTGTTATGCCCTTCTCTACCACCAAAACCTGAAAGTCCATGACAGAGGTAGAACTAGAGAAGCAACTCATTCTGTGTCTGCTGTCTAACAGGAGTCGATTGGCTGGATTCAGTCCTCCAGCGGAGAATTAAAGACCCATAAATTTACACGGAAGACGTGCGCGCTGAAATACACTCGCACATGGACAAAGCCTGGCTTACTTCTGAGGGCAGAAGAAGATTGCCTTCCCAGTGGGCAGGAGTCCCTGTGACTTTGGAGATAAGAACTGTTTACATTCGCTCAGTTATCTGCGAGGACAAAGTTGAAAAAATAGCCTGGTCAGAGACAAGAGGCCACATCTGGGAGCCATAGTATTCCTGTTTTTCATTTTTGCCTCCCTAAGGATGGATACTTTTTTTGTTTTGTTTTGTTCTGTTTTTGTTTTTTGGGTTTTTTGTTTTTGTTTTCCAAGACAGGGTTTTTCTGTAGCTTTGGAGCCTGTCCTGGATCTAGCTCTTGTAGACCAGGCTGGTCTCGAACTCATACAGATCCTCCTGCCTCTGCTTCCTGATTGCTGGGATTAAAGGCGTGCGCCACCACCGCCCAGCAAGGATGGATGCTTTATATTTTTACCCAACCCAAATTCTAAAAGATTTTGTTGAGTAAGAGCTGAATTTTGGAGGGCCACATGCCATTGTAACAGCTAAAGTTTGCTTTTTACCCGAGATCCAGCCAGTCTCTGTCTCCTTTGGGGTAATAATGAATTCCTCATCTTAGAAGACATGGGATTTCCAGAGGATTCCAATAGTTCACTGAAAAGATAGCTTCATAGTCAGAACAAATGATTCCTTATAATACAATAGCTTGTTATGCTCTGTGTGTGTGGGCGTGTGGGTGTGAGGGTGTGTGTTTAGATCTCAGTAAACTGTAGTTTGCAGTCAGAATCCGCCCAACTTTGTAAATCCCCTTTGACTGGAGCGCAGCCACTGATCTTCTCCGTGACCACTCTTACGTCACAAGGGCAGAACTTCATGGAAAGAACCCAGAAGCCTCAGCAGTCCCAAAGCCTCAAATATTTACTGTGTGTCTCTTACAGAAAAGTGCTTACCCAGTTCTATCTAAATCACACTAGACTATTGGTAGGGGTCATTTGGGGTTAATAGATATGAATTCTTTTAATTTTTTAAAAATATAACACACATGTTTCTTACAAATGTTTTGCTTATTGACGAAAAAAACCTTTTTCAAGCAGTTCTGTACAAAACACTTGTGGGAGACGTTTACAGTGTGGCTCTTCCCTTCTGCGAGGCTTTAGATTGGGGCTGCTGAGATAAGGCCGTGTCTTTGCTGTGTGGAGTGTTTGAATTCTTTTCCTAAAGTGAGCTAAAAGGAGAGACAGAGATAGGAGAAGGGCAAGGCGATAGTTTTAGTGGCCATGTGCTGGGACTGTCTAAAGTTTGAGCTTAGGTTTTAGCTTCATGATTCTTAACTGTTGAACCAATTTAATGATTTACTGTGATAAATCATTTACTTTTAAAGACAAGAATGTGCTTGCTCATTCGTTCTGCAGAAGAGTGGATGATATCTCCGATCAGATTTTACGCTCACTTAGGTCATGAAAGCTATATTTAAAGCCCCCAAGAGGTGTCTTCGGGATGTAGTATTTCAGCACCAAAACTGCCCTGATTCATATGTATTTCTAAGTTTTAGGATATTTTAATTGACCAAGCAACTCCAGGTACTTTGTGTTATGATCTGCTGGCCTGGTCTGTCACCTGTGTACCCTGTCCCTTTAAGAGACAAGCCCTGCCCATTCCCGACACCCTTTCCCTGAAGCAAGTAGACCCTACCCCCTCCCCTTCTTCCCACTTTCTCCCCTTTCTCCCCTTCTTCCCTTCCCTTCCCCCTCCATAACCCACTAAATAAACTCTATACCCAAACTCTCTGCATGGCGAATCTGTCTCTCACCCACTGCGGTCTCCCATCATCTAAGGGGGACCCACGGAGGCCTCAGGTGTCCTGCTGACCACTGCCCATCATGGGATTGGTCCCCCAACACACATGTTTATAAATGATAACACTGTGGGTGATCCCTGCTCCCAGAAACACCCTTTTGCAATGGCCTCACCCTGAAAGGATCTCTAAACTTGTATGGCAATGTTTTCTTCCCTTGGGAGCTACCTCTTGTAGTATAAGTATATTTAAAACCATCAAGATTCAGACAAATAGTTTTTCTCACTGTTTAACTCCCTAAGAATTTGAGAACAATGCATCAATAATCTGAAATATTTGCAGATTTAGAAATTATTACCTATTTGTGAAATAATAGTAGATAAAGAAATGTATTTGCGGTATTAAAAATAACTTTTGAATCAAACTCCAGCAAATAACTCTCAGACAATTAATATTAAATCCAGAACAATTCATCAACCTTTCAAGGACCTCATAAATCAGCCCTTCCCAACCATATCGTTGTGATATCCTAATGTACTCCAGTCAACTACAAGGTGTGTCTCCAGTTATCGTCACTGAAGAAGTTAAAGTATTAAGTTACAAGTTGTTAGCTATTTTTTCTCTCAGAAATTAGGCCTAGTGTCAAGGCAATTGCTATGGTCACCACTTTTACCCACGTGTCTTCAGTTACATAACCCTAGGTAAACCCGGAGGAAGAACTCAAGAGCAAGGACTGTGTACATGGCCATAAGAGATATCTCACAGGTGAACAGTGTCTGCATTTGCACCATAGTGGCAAAGAAGAAAAGTTATAACTTGTAACTGAATTGGAAGACTCAATAAAGAAGGAGAAAGAAAGAAGGGAACAGAAGGAAGGGACCGAGGAAGAAGGAAAGGAGCACCTATAATGATTAGGGAAGTAGGAAAAAAAAAGGAGCCAATCACAAGCCAGAAGAGGGCAGGTAACCACCTGAGAGTGGGTGGGTGGAAAGTCAACTGTCCTGGGAAGCAGGAGGCCCACAGTTGTGAGGCTGAAGACAGTTTAAAAATGAGTGAATGATGGAAGAATGTAGACTCTTCCTCATTGAAATGGATGCTGGCTACAGGGGATACCACCAATAACCAGGCCTCATAAAGACTGGAAACGCCTAAGTGTGCGTGGAGGCTCCAAACCAGTAGGGTATTTTGAAAATATCAGGCAAAGTGATATCCTCAAGCTAGCCTGTGTTCTGGAAAGGGCAGGAAGGGGCAGGATTGTGAACAAGGCTGGTCTTGAAGGGGAAAGGCACACCTCTTCCACATAATCTAGAGAGGAGATAAGAGAAGAAGCCGTTATTGTTCTGTTGTTCACAACCTTTAGATCTGTAGGAGGGAAGTCATTCACCAAGAGGAACTGGCACAGGGTGGGACTTGGGCTATTGCAGAAAGTGGGAGAGGAGATGGGAAAATGGTTGAGATCAGGATGGAAGGAATGTGGACAATACAAACAAAGAGGATCACAGGCACAGCCTTAGGGACTGTAGACATTTCCAGGAGAATCATAGAAGTAGCGAGTATAGACAGCTGAGCAAATAAGCATAGGCAACGCATGCAAAGCAAAGCATGATGTCACAGAAGGCATGCAATGAATATTTCAAAGGAAGACTGTAAGCCCAGAGACGGGTATTAGGGTCCAACCTGAAGATCAGAAAAGCCAAGTAGCCAGCCACTGGCTCTTAACTCTACCTCAGACCAAAATGGTGATCCTGCCTCCAGGCATCCTCAGAATGAGACTGAGCTGAGACCTGTTCCATCCTGTTTTATATTCCTCTCTACTGCTGGGATTAAAGGCATGCACCACTACCACCTGGCCTCTATGGCTAGTGTGGCTACTGGGATTAAAGGTGTGTGCCACCATGGCTTGGTCTGTAAGGCTGACCAGTGTAGCTGTTTTACTCTCTGATCTTCAGGCAAGCTTTATTCATTAAAATGCAAATGAAACATCACTACAGAAGACAAAATGGAAGGATGATGGAACTTATCCACAGAGCAGAAACTGCAAATAGGTTAGAATAAATGCAGACAAGTATCTAGTGGGTTTGACCATGAGAAAAATACCATGAAAAATCAAGAAAATTCCGTATAAAGATGGATTAAGTCGGGTTCCATAGGCTGGCAGTAAGGAATGAAGACAGCTATGGAAGTGCTTTGCCTTTTCAAACATGTTAGAAGCAAGGTACTTAGACTGCAGTTCAGTTGGAAGAGCGCTTGCCTCGCATGCACAAAGTCCTGAGTTCAAGCCACAGCACTGAATAAACAGAGTACAGTGGTCCAGGCCTGCCTGCAACCTCAGCACTCGGGAGAAAACCCAGAGAATTAGACGTTCAAGGGCAACCTCAGTTATGTGGTGAGCACAAGAGACCCTGTCTCCAAAAATAAATATAAAACAGAAAAAAATAAAATAAAATTTAGGAATGAAAAAACAACGTGAGACAAAAAGCAACAGTTTTTTCTATACAAGAGAAAATTAAACATTCAGGGGTAGGTATGGGGGTGGGCTGTTTCTGTAAGTATGTGTGTATTGGGGCCACCATATCAACAACTTGTCTATCTTATGGGATTATTGCAGGAATCAAATGAATCTACTTTGTGAATGAAAAGAAGGATGTTAATATTATTTCTATTAAATGGAAAGTCTCATTTATGACATTTATTATAAATCACATAAATTGGACAATATATGACATTTATTGTAAATGTCATAAATTGGACATTATATGACATTATTATAAATGGCATAAATTATTCCATCTATCATTTTCTATGAATGCAGTTATGAGTCAGTAAACTTTATCTTTAGGATTCTCTCCTTGCCACCACGAAAATCCTTGATTATTCTAAAAAGAGGAAATCCTCAGAAAAACTAGAACCAGCAGCTTCCATCTCAGAATGAACAGAGGAAAGCACAAATTTTACATAGCACTGACTTTGGTCCTTGCACGTCTCTGCCTTACAGAGACAAACCGCTGCTTTGGGGCTTGCCTTGCTTTTCCACTTAGTTTAATGAACCACATATTTTCAATCTGCGTTTCCCAGGTAAATCATAGGTCAAATGGTAAAGTCAAGTCTCTTATCACACTCTGACAGCCACTCCTGGAAAATACCGTTATCAGAGGGAAAACAGTGTCTGGGCTCTTTGCCTTGAGGTCTTCTCTACAGTTTACAAACCACTAAAGACCCTGGCATGCTGACGCACAGTGGTCCCAGCAAGCTGGATTGGAAGGCAGGAAGGGGCAGCTGGAGGTCAGCCTGGGATTCACAGTGAAATCCGGTCCCAAAAGAAAACAACACCAAAGACCTTTGGGAAATGTTGTAAGAAATAGTAAGGTGATTAGATTGTGTCCTGGCTAAAACACGTAAAACCCACTTGGCTTGTGAGAGAGTTTGCAGTGGCATGCATGGCTAACGTGCCTGGGTTGGAGCCCCAATTCTGCAAAACAAATAAAGCAAACAAAGCAAAATCCATTGATTATCAGAATGGCACAGCCTATGATTTTATCTAAATTTTCTTTGTAAATGTAGCTTTTTCCAGCTGTCACCACGAGGCGTGAACTCTAGGGTCTGTGCATCAGACACCCTTCCCGTTCTGCCGCTGTTTCGTGTGCTCTAGGGCAATGAACCGAAGCCACCTAAATACCAACTTCTTCATATAAAGTGGAGATGGGGGTCATCTCATGAGAGCTACATTGACACCCTTGTTGGGCACAGGAAGCGCTGCATATACCATCCTCGTATTCAGGAACCTGTGGCTGTCCGAGAGTCCACGACATGAAAACGGATACTGTGGAAATGTTGGAAGAAGAATCCAGGCCGTACCAGGGTGATAATAGTCAGCAGATTCTTTGTGAGGGTCATGCTGGGGGAGGGTGGGAACAAGGTAGGTGCTGGAATATTTGAACATTATTTTAATTCATTTGTCATCGCCTTTAAAATACGGGGTTTTGTCAATTTTGAAAGTAGTTTAATATCTCTCTCTATTCCCCCTTTATTCCAGTTCATGGGAATTAGCAAATAGCCATAAAAGCTATATTGTAGGACCCCTGGCTGAAGGCTTCTACATTTACACCTGTATGGGTTTAACTAAGATGGTTTTAGTTGGAAGCCTTAGATAAAGCTGTTGTGCGGGGCTATTGTATACTGCCTTGTAGCTCGTAATTTCCTGAGCATCCTCTTCACTGTTCTCTCTCTCTCCCCCCTCCCCACACTCTGTGTGTGCATGTCACAGCCAGCCCAAGTGAAAGGATGCTTAGTAAGGAGAGAGAAAGAGCGATCCTCTCTGCTAGTCTTGCATAACAAGTGCACTGGCAGCAGGTCTCCTGAGCCGTCCTTGTCACATTCTGATGTCTGCCGAAGACATGAGCATCACTGGAAGAAGCATGAGTCACAGGTGATACCTGCCACACACCTTGTCCTCAAGGTAAATGCAAGTTAGGAGACAAGGCCTCAGAGTCCCGAAATAGTCTGAACCTGTCACTTAGCACCCAAAATAATTACTCAAGAAATAGCTCTTTCTGAAGGGAGAAATTACCCCATCCGTATAGAATGACACTGCCTTGAAACCATTGGATAATGATTTTCTTAAAACAATTTCTTAGTACTCGTTCTGACAAGAAAATTGCAAATTGAAATTATATCAGCTAGAGGGAGTCAAGAATTGCTTCCTAAAAGCTTTTCTTAGTTTCAATCCAGGTTTGAAATAACCCCCACCGAGGGAACCAGTCAAGAGGATCTAAGGTAAATGAGAAAGCAAGTGTGTGATGATATGTTGTTTGTAATCTAACAAATAGTGTTTGCCTGAAGATCAGAGCACAGAGCTAAGTCACTAGTTAGCCATAGAAGCCAGGTAGTGGTGGCACACACCTTTAATCCCAGCACTCAGGAGATGGTTCTCTGTGAATTCAAGGCCACCCTGGGCTACACAAGATTGAGTCATCTGAAAGAGAAGTAGAGCTCACGCAAAGATGATCCCAGTACTTGGGATCACATGCCTTTAATCCCAGCCCTAGGGAGGTGGAGACAGGGGTAATATGACTGGGTAGAGAGAGGAATATAAGGTGAGAGGATACAAGAGCTCAGGTGCAGTCTGAGGATTCAGTCTGAGGATTCGATCTGTAGAGACAGGCTCCCCTTTGGTTTGAGCATTGGTAGAGATAAGAACTCTCTAGTGATTGGCCGCTCTGCTTCTCTAATCTTTTGGCTTTCACCCCTGACAGTTGACTCTCGAATTTTATTATTAAGATCAATTAGAATTTGTGCTACACAAGTGCCAAGTAAAACCAAAGACCAGGAGCCTCACTTGGGGGCGGCTCACCACCCAGAGTTCCAAGCATATGCATGCTGGGGCGATAGAAACATGGCCTATTCCCGAGTGCACGGTGATGCTTGCTGAATTAAGCAACTTCTAGACAGGCCAGGCACACACAACTCTAACAGTGGAAGATTGATGGATGTGTAAGTTTCCTTGCATGCTGTAACAAATTTCCACACACTGAGAGTTAAAATAGTTGCCTAATTCTGGAAGATAGGCATGCAAATCAAGATGTGAAAAAAGCCGATCTTCGCTGTAGATCCCAAGTGAGATTCTGCTCCTGTGCCTCTCTTTCCATATGCAAGCAAAGGCTAGGGCTCTGGCTTAGGCATGGCTGCGTCACTGCAATCTGTCTACGTGGTCATGTGGTGTCAAATGTTTACTCTCCTTACATGGACTATAGTCGTTGGGTTAAAGTTCATCATAATTCATTATGTCCTCATCTTAACTTGACTACATCTAAAAATGCTACTTCTAAATAGCATCATTGCATACCAGGGATAAGGTTGGGACCATATTTTGGGAGGTGATGGAGGAAGGTCATTGGTTAAAAAAATAAAGAAACTGCTTGGCTGGCCCTCATAGGTTAGAACACAGGTGCGTGGAGAAAACAGAACAGAATGCTGGGAGGAAGAGGAAGTGAGCTCAGACTCGACAGCTCTCCTCTCGGGGGCAGATGCCTCAGAGGGACACCATGCTCCCCGCTCCCGGGAAGATGCACGCTCCGACCCAGGATGGATGTAGGCTAGAATCTTCCCGGTAAGACCGGTGCTACATAGATGATTAGAAATGGGCTAGCCAGGTGCGAGAGTTAGCCTAGAAGAGGCTAGATAGAAATGGGCCAAGCAGTGTTTAAAAGAATACAGTTTCCGTGTAATTATTTCTGGTAAAGCTAGCCGTGCGGGTGGCCGGGTGCCGGGGACACAGCCCTCCGCTCTTATTACTACAGGGAGGGGTCCCTACTCAATCTGTAATGCCAGGTCTCTCGGATATAACATAAGCCACTCACCACGAGTGTGATCTGGAACCTTGTGGTATAATAATGCAAGGAAAACATTGCCTGTTAGGGCTGAAAGCAGCTAGGCATAAATCTGTCTTTCTTCACGGACAACTGTCTAACTTCCCAAAGCAGCATCTTGCAATCATTGAGATCCAGGATGAAGTCAGGTGCAGGTGGTGGAACAAGTGAATTGTTGCTTTTTTTTTACTTAAAAAGAACGAGGAGGAGGAAGAAGAAGAAGGAAAAAGTATCAGCCAGGCACAGTGATCAACACAATTATAATCCCAACACATGGGATATAGAGACAGGAGGATCAGGAGTTGGAGGACAGTTTTGGTTGCATAACATGTTCAAGTTCAGACTGGGCTACTTAAGACCGTGTTTCAAGAACACAAACAGAACAAGAACCCGCAAAGCTAAAGAGTGAGAATGATTCACTTGCCTTAACCAGAAGATAAAGACTGGTCCATGACACCTCACCCTGGTGTTTTCCTCCTGAAGGAGAGAAGAGTCGCCCATCGCCCATAATCCATCTCACCTCTGCCTCGAAGGAAGTGAAGCAAGCATGAGAAGAGAATCCAGCTGTGCATTCCATCCAGCTCCAAAAGAGCTTTGGTATCAAGGAGTGTGTGATGGACCTCAAGCTGCCCAGTCTCTAGACACAAAGTGCTGTAGAGGAACGGTTTTAACTCCCACCGATTAACTGAGTTCCCTTGCTGCTTGCTTGCCTCCTTGTTTGATATAACAACTCTTGAGCTTTATCTGAAGAGTAGAGAAATGGACCACTAACAAAAAGAAGGATCTGGAAGAAACATGCAAATGTACCAGTTGAGCACAACCGCAAACGGAACACCCACAGAGCATTGCATAGGGATCAAAGAAAAGGTGGACTTTCTCCAGTGGCAATGCTGCATGGACTGCCTGTGAGTGTCCCAGGGCCACTCCTGGCAGCAGCAGAGGGGGAATGAAGTATCAGCTATAGAGAGAGAAAAGGAAGACGTGAGTGTATGTGAGAATATACGGTATTCCAATGAATACCAGGAAATGTTCTCAACACAGAAGGGCTCTTCCACAACACTTCCACAGTCTCAAGTGTTAGGGTCCCCTTGTCATAGAAGAGGAAGCTAAGGGCTACAGCGTTGTGAGCACCGTGCCGTAGTCACATTGCTAGTCAGTGATGAACCTACTGTGACCCCGGGGACTCTGAACCAAGACGATTCTTAGCAAAAGGAGGAGTGGGAAGGAAGAAAGGAAAACCATTTTTAATTGGTTCTTAGTGACACAAAGCCACAGGCTTCGGGATGTAAAGACTGTCCTTAAAATAATAAAACAGGGTACAAGATTGATGGAAAATGAGGCTTTGGTACTGTTTTTGATTAGTTTCTTGAAGCCCTGTAAGGAAAGGAAAATCTGTGCCTAGTTTAATGAGGGGTTGGGGCTGAAATTCAAGAATTAAGGGGAACAAAAGTATTAGCACAACCGAGCACATTTTTTTTCTTCTTCCCATTTCATTTGATCCCTTTGAAGATCCAGGCAGCACAGCCGGAGTCCCAGCTGGGGTAGAGCCTGGCTTTCTCAGAAAGCCTTGACAGGGATTTCCCACAAAGCACTAGGAGAGGACCTGTCTTGGAAGTTCATTTGCATCGCCAAAGTGCACAACGTAGCTGCACCGTATGGACAACTGTGACTGAGAAAGGTAATCCGATCTGCGTTTGTCATAGCTGAATCATAGAGGAATGGAGTCAGACAGCTCTGTGGACAAAGTCTGCGTTGTGGGGTGGGGGCGGTCATAAAAACTACAGAGAAATGGCAGGTGACAAGGAAAGCAGGGTGGGGACTATCTGGAGAGAGGAAGGGGACGGCAGGAGGTAGTAGAGGAGAAGGATACATTAGAGCCAAGGGTAATGGCACACAGGTGTGAGCATGCCACAACGAAACCCTTTACCTGTGTGTGTTAATGTTAAACTTCAGTTTCAAAAATCTTTTAGTGAGAACGCTTTCCTAAGATTGTTTTTCCTCCATGGGATAACTTATTAATTGTATTCTGTATGCCCTCTCTCTCTCTCTCTCTCTCTCTCTCTCTCTCTCTCTCTCTCTCTCTCCATCTCCCCCCCCCCCAGTTTTCACACTTTTATTGTAAAACTCAGGAATAATTACACAAGTCTTGATCCAGATGGGGATAGGGATGGTGCCTGCCTGCCCCTTCTATCTTTTACTTTCATTGTTTGTCTCCTGAGACAGATTCTTTTTGCTATGTAGCTCAGGCTAGGCTAGAATTCGTGATTCTCCTGCCTTGGTCTCTGAAGTACTAGAATTATATTACCACCTTCATGTCACATGACTTAACAGATGATTAAGTTTTACGAAGCCTTAAGTCTATTCTTAGAAGCCCTAAGACTATAAATCCAACAGCATATCCTCGTGACTCCGGGTATAACCACAATAAACCCATCTGTAACCACTGACTGATACTTTCCTGGGTCTGGACAGTAGCGTCTCCGCAGGTCCTTTGCCTTTTCAATCATGAAGTCAATCACCCTCCTGAATTCATCCAAAGTGAACTGCTGTCACAGTCAGAGCCACTCTGCTCCATGGTTGTCTCTGCCTTCACTCCTGGATAAGGATTCCACACTTTTATTTTAAGGCTCTTCTGGACATCTCTACAAGATCCCCCTCTAGGTATTTTAAGGGCACAGTTATAGATGGAGCAGATGTCAGGCCCTGTTTGCTCTGATGCTTTGATTACTAGCCCCTCCCTACACCTTCACTTCCTCATCAGCAGACAGGGAATAAAACAGTACAGGCTCCCTAGGGTGATTGGAAGAATTAACAAAATTATCAGAGTACACAGCACACGGTAAGTCCTCCCTAAACAACCAATAATGTGGTTCCCAGGGTGTGCGTGCTGCTGTGGTACCCCTTGCTCCTCCAATCACCCCTCCACCCACATCATCTCCAAAAATGTGCACTTCATTTTTGATCATATAGCAAAAGAATTGTATGGAACTGAATAAAAATATTTGTTTCCAGAGTCTGAGAAATGGAATGGCAGATTTACCATGGAAGCTGCTGACCTTGGAAACAAGACACAGGGCTGGCTGTGCAGCTCGGTAGTTGAATGTTTGGAAAACAAAACACATTGTTCAAAGGTTTAATTATCTGATTTGAAGGTTCAAATTTAGTAGTTAAGAAACAATTGTCACCTGGACAGTGGTGGCATAAGCCTTTAATCCCAGCACTCGGGAGGCAGAGGCAGGTGGATCTCTGTGAGTTCGAGGCCAGCTGGGTCTACAAGAGCTAGTTCCACGGTAGGCTGCAAAGCTACAGGGAAACCCTGTCTCGAATTTTTAAAAAAGGAAGGAAGGAAGGAAGAAGAAAAAAGAAACCATCATTAAAAATTCTGATTCATTCTATATAAAAAGCAAATGACCTTGATTTTGCTCAATACCTTGAGAAACCATCTATCTGCTCAGGAGATATCGCTAGGCTGAGCTGTCAAAGGCATTTCACAGTTTGGAGAGGAATGCTTGGGTAAAGCAGGCTGTGTAAATAGCAACAGGGAAAACATAAGCAGAGCGGAAAAACAAACAGCAGCAGCAATAAACACTCTCCAAGGGTGAAGGTAAAGAACGAACTGTCCGCGTGCTGCTTGCAGAGAAGAGGCTGCAGCAAAACGACTGTGGCTGGATTTAATTATTCTAGTGATGTGGGGTTCTCTTCTGTATGCTCTGAATACTTTATTGGTGAATAAAGGAACTGCCTTGGCCTGTTGATAGGGAAGAACTTAGGTTGGTGGGGAAAACTAAATTGAATGCTGGGAGAAAGGAGGCAGAGCCAGAGAGAAGCCATGGAGCTGCCGCCAGAGGCAGACGTGCTGAAACTTTGCTGGTGATGCACAGATTAATGGTGATGGGTTAAATTAATATGTAAGAGTTAGCCAATAAGAAGTTAGAGCTATGGGCCAAGCAGTGATTTAAATAATATCGTTTCTGTGTGATTATTTCGTGGCTGAGCAGTCGGGAACAAACAAGTGGCCTCCTTCTATATCCTAGGGCCAGTGAAAGCTCGGTCTCCTTCATCGGAAACCAGTCGACCTGTTTGAACATGCCAGAAAGGGGGAGTGAGGACTGAGAAAAGAAATAGACAAGAGACAGAAGATAAGAGTCAGAAGGGCATCGGTGAAGACTGTGTCCACCCAAATTTATTTCTCATAGCTCATATACACCAAGCAAAAGGGTATGGCAAAAGACTTCCTTACCAGGATACAAGGAACAAATGAGAGTAATTAATTCCTTAATCACAAACATCAAGTAGCCACACCTTAGATCAAGCACCCAGTTATCTGGCCTTGAGGATCAAGAATAGGTTTGCACTCTCTGACTTTAAGTCAAGACGGAAAGGAGCCAAATCTGTGGGCTCCGGCACTCTTAGACCAGGTGACCTTGGATTTCTCCACCTAAAACCAAATTAATAATATTAGCGACAGTGTGTTAAAGATGAAGTTAATAAAGGTTGGGGCAGTGACTCAATTGGCAAAGTCCTTGTCACACAGCATTTGGACCTGAGTTTGATGCTCAGAATCCACTTCCAGTGCTCGGGAGGTAGGGATAGGAGGATGACCTTAGCTTGCTGGGCAGGGAGCCACAGGCCAAAGAGACCCTGTGTCTAAGAAACAGGGCTGACTGCTCCTGAGGAGGGATAGCCAAGGTTGACCTCTGGCCTCAACACCAACTTGCACCACCTGTGTTTACACATGCGCGTGCGCACGCAGACAAGATAAAGTTAATGATGCTAGATCTGTAGCTCTTGCCAGGAATCTAAGCATCCAGGAAGCTGAGAAGATTGCCCTAAGTACACGGCTGCACAGTGAGCTCTGGGACAGCCTGAACTAATGATAACCTATCTCAGATATAAAATTAGTAAGAGCATAGCAATGGTATTAACTATTACTTTCTATGAATCAATTGAAACATTTGTACATTGTGATATTTGAGATTGTCATATCAGTGATAATAAGGCTTTACCAAAACCCACTGATGTCTTCTTGATCAGACTGTTTTGTGCTTGACAAAGGATTAAGGGGTGCTTTGGATGTATTTGCCCAAATCTAAAACTCTGCTGTAAAAGACAAGCATTGTTCTCTGCAGTTTCCTTTTCTGTCGATGTGTGATTTGGGAATCTTGGAGTCTTTCTAAATATTCTCTACATTCACCACATTGGAGTAAATGTGCATTAGATTGATAACCAGAGAACAGTGCCGAGTGTTTGAATGCCAAGCAAGTAACAAGGTGAACGTCTACAGGCAAGTTGCCCAGCCTCCCAGCCTTGGTCCTCTTAAACATGGCTGTGCATGCAGATGAGCACGGGATGTACACCCACCCAGTGCACAGGTCCAGGGGCTGGGTCAGGATGAGCATCATCCCTACCTCCTGTTAGGCCATACATCTGGAACTTCACACAGACACAATTCTCTTGGCCCCTAAACTAGAACTTTCAGTCCAGCAAACCAAATCAAGATGCTGTAGAATTCCTTTTCTGGGGAAGAAGAAAGAATATAAAGACAGTGGAAGCAAAACAAAGTCCCTAGTCCTTAACTACACTCTGAAAATGCGTTCTGTGTTAATCTTTCTTGGATGAAAGGCTGTCTTTATGGGAGACACGGAGGTCCTTGTGCTCACAGGTAAGCACTAGGGAAACCGAAAATGTTAAACACATAGGGTTGTCTCTTCAAAGCAAGAGATAGATAACTTGTTTTCTGCCAAGAAGGCCGGAACAGAGGTGATTAATAGCCTGGTGACCTCTGTGATTTCTGTGTGGCTAAGTCAGACAGGCTCCTCCAGACCCCAGTTGCTCATATTGAGCCTGTTTGTCTCAGTCTCTAACACCATCCTTCCCAAACCCTTATCAAGAGCATTGTTTCCCTTGGCCCGCTCTATAGGTCCTATAGAACCCATCTTTGTGGAGGACACCACATGAACTTTACAAAGAGCTTCGAGCAGTCACGTCTTAGGCTTTATTGTGCATACAGGATTGAGTTAATTATCACCAGCAAATTTTTCATCAGATTGGCTATGCTTAAATATGCCTAAAAATGCCAGGCCGTGGTGATGAAGGCCTTTAATCCCAGCACTCAGGAGGCAGAGGCAGGTGGATCTCTGTGAGTTCGAGGTCAGCTGGTCTACAGAGAGAGTTCCAGGACAGTCAGGACTGTTACACAAAGAAACTCTGTCTCGAAAACTGTTTTTTAAAAAGATGCCTAAAACTAAACTTCCAGCTGTCAGATTCTCAGTTTGAACCAACACTGGCTACTGAGTTGTGCTGAACCAGACTTTCTCTTACATCTCATGGGTCAACACTCTGCTGGGCTCTGCTGGCCATGGTGTTCACAGAGACCATCCACATGTCTCTACTGGACTGGTATAAAAAAAAAGACTGAAAAATATTTTTAATGTTAGAGAAAGTCAGTTTATCCTATTTCGTATAACTTGAAACCAACAAATCATTCTTTTAAAAAATATGCTAATTGAAATAGAATTTATCACTTCCTACCTTTATTTTCTCCCCCTGGCCTCCCAGCTACCTTCCTGTGGCCATTCATTATGATTGTCATATATATGCATATGCAAATATATATATAAGTACAGCCTGCTGAGTCTATTTTTGTTGTTTGTGCATATATGGTTTCAATGCTGACCACTGTGCACTGGACAAGCAATAAGGTGCATATTCCTGGGAGTGACTGATTCTCCCTCTCGGGGCAGTCATTAGTGCCTATAGTTCTTTGTGTAGGGGTGGGACCCTGCAAATTTTTCCCCTTCCATGATAACATGTCCGTTGATAACACCATTGTTCCAGTTTTGCTTGTGCAGCAATTTCTAGGAGACTGTTTCACAGCAGACCCTCCTAGTATTCTAGCTCTTCCAGTCTTTCTGCCTGCTCTTCCTCCATGTTCCCTGAGCTACAGGCACAGGAGCTGGGATGTAGATGTATCTGTGGGACTAGGCTCCTCTTAATCCACTGATCTTTGCATTGTATGTTTAAGAAAACAGAATAAAAATAACTAAATTTAATGATGACTCCTAGGATGATATATACTCAAGATACTTTCTTGGGATTTCCTCTAAATAAGACAAACTCTTAATCCACTGAAATTATTACATCACAAATAAGAGAGTTTAAAAAAAATCTTTTAAAGAACATATCTTCTGTATAAAGAATCTTCCCAAAAAATTAGAAAATGCATCAGTCATCCAGGTTCCAAAAAGTCCCTCAGGCATTTGACTTCTTTCCAGGAGAAACAAATTAACTTGGGAGCATTCTCCACACCCATCATCGTAGACAAGGCAGTGGGTTCACACAGTTTCATGTGAGACTTCAGAGCACGTTTGTGGGAGAGGTTGTGCTCAATAAGTTCAAAAAAGCTAAAAGGGAAAGATTTTGCAACTCCAAGCCAAACTGTTTGCATGTGACATTTTCCTGCATGGGCAAGCCTCTTCAGTGTTATCTTGACATCTCTACTGCTATCGTTCTAAAAACTTTTTCACATTAAAAAATGCCATTTCACACATAGCAAAACACTTAAATCTCTCACATACACATGCCAAGACTCATCATATCATCTCTGGGAAGTTGGTTGTATCTTTATCATGAACAAGAACTAGAGAATTTATGTTACATAAGTGTATGAGTCTTACGCATTCTCTTACTAACAAGCCATGGTAAAGACAACCTGCACAGAGTGTGTGGACATAACATAACTAAGGTATTGCCTTTTCCATGTTCTTTTCTCTTCCAATTCTTCCAAAAGTATTTTGGTTATCTATTTTCTCGATAATTTTAACACTGACTGTTTAAATCTAGCCATGACTTACAGAAAATAGAAAATGAAAGATCTAAAGATACAGGACTCAACCACTTGGTTGAAATAACACATTTTCTCTCCAGGAAGAAATGCTAATCCAACTTATCAATGTCCTCCTACTCCACCAATTAGCAAGCTAAGTGGCATGCCCCATTATCCATGTATAGCTCATTACTGCTGTTGAGCTTACCTCTGCTGTCTTGGCTAATGCCAGAGACTATGACCAGACCAAAGGAGAATAAAGGAGACAATGGTAACTTACCAACTTAACAATGCTACTGTCCTTGGTCTGGCCAAGCAAAATCATGTGCAGAGTGTTAGCTACCCAGAATGGGATCATTCCTTCAGATCCTGGATAATCGTGGCTGGGAGACAGAGGAAGCAGTGTAACTGGGATACAGTGGGCAGAGTTAGTATTGTTAGCAGGTGAATTTGGTGGGGGCCTTGTCATCTTGGGTCATATCTAATTGACTTGCTGAAGAACCTAAGCTGCTTTATAGAAAATTTCAGCGTTAGAAGCAAAGTGATCCATTTGTTTCCAATTCCAGCAAAGGAGCTATGAACACCAGAGCAATTTCCTATGCACATAGAGCATACATATATGTGTGTATGTTTATATGTATGTATATAATATATACATGTATGTGTATATTTGAATATATACATATTTGAATATAGATTCAAACTTCTGGGTCCCTCAACAAATGTGTGTGTGTGTGTGTGTGTGTGTGTGTGTGTGTGTGTGTGTTTGAATCATAAAAACATTTCACTTACGTCCTTAAAAAACTATTTAATAGCCCCTGCAACCAAGTCGTATGACCTGAATTGGTCCCCAGGACCTATGTGGTGAAGGAGAGATCTGATTCCTACAAGTTGTCTTCTGCCTTCCGTACTCTTACCATGCCATACGACATGGACACAAACACAGGTGCATGCACACACACATACACACATACACACACACTCACACTTAAATGAGTGAAGGAATGAATGAATGTAATTTTGAAAATAATTATTTATTTATTCATAAGTTGAGCTTTGGTGGTATCCATACTTTGGTCTGTCGTATGATCTCTGTCTGGGGTGAGTAGACATGTATGTCACTTCTCCCTGGGAAAAGTCTTGTCACCCAACGGTCACTTTCAGTGTCTGTCGCAGCTACAGTACAAGAGTAAACAGACGCACGGACTCCTGGTTTTGATTAGACGTTAATGGCTCATAATATCTTCCAGATCCTTCTCGTCACAAAGGGCAGTGTTTCCTTGCTTTTTAAAGGCAGCTCTAACATCCCCTTTAAGACATGTGGGCCATACCTCTTTCTTCAGCTGCTGAGAGATGGGTGGGTTGCTTTTAAGTCTTCACTACTGTGAATAGCATTACCATGAGCAAGGTGTCTCCTAACACACTAATTTCATTTCCTTTGGATAGGATCCTAAAAGAAGGCTTGTCAGATACATGGGAGTTCTATTCTTAGCCATCCTCCTGCCATTCTCCACGCTGGCTGCGTACCTTTATATTCCCAGATGCGACATAACCATACATTAAAACACAACATTGTATCCATAAACCTGTAGCTGCCATTTGTTTAACAAAATCACCAAAAATAAAAAAGAAATTTTAAGAGAAAAGCACCTGAGAAAGCTGCAAAAGAAAAGAAAAGTGGGCTTCTTTTGGACCCAAGGAAGTAGAAACTGCCTAAGATCTTTGTAGAGCAGTGGTTCTCAAGCTCTGGGCTGTGACCTCTTTGAAGGGTCAAACAAGTCTTTCACAGGTGCCACCTAAGAGCACTAGAAATATCAGATGTTTGCATTATGATTCATAACCGTTGTAAGATTACAGTTATGAAGTAGCAACAGAAATTATTTTACGGTTGGGGGGTCACCACATCGTGAGGAGCTGTATTAAAGGGTCACAGCGTTGGAAAAGGTGAGAACCCACTGCTGTAGACACAGGGCAGCGCCCACATCCAAGGAGAAGAGGGGCTGCAGCTTTAGCCAGCAGTTGATAGCAGACCCAGTGCTGGCACAAGCAGAAGAGGGTGCCATGGCTACTTCCCATGGATGGGGCCACAGCTCCATGAAGCCTGCCTGAAGGAAACTGGTGTATTCCCTAATGCGTATTCTGCAGCTCCTGGCCTCCAGCATGCATGAGCAGTCCACGAGCCAGGTACATCTTTCTGGATATCTATCTTCTAATTTAAATAGCCATTATTTTCTAGCATTTAAAACTAAGATCCTGCCTGAGTTCTCTACCACTGCCATGTTAACTAGAGAGCTCAAGCGGGGTGACAAAAAACAACACCCATTTATACGCTTACAGGTAAGGAAGTGTGAGCCCCAAAACTGAAGTATCATTGGGCCTCTGTTCATTTTGGGGAGTTCTGCAGGAAAATCTAGGGTCCCTGTTTCTGCCATACGTGAGAGGTCTCTTCCTTCATTTTGGAAGCCATCGATGTTATATCTCCCTCTGACCATGGCTCCTCTGCTCAACTCCTTTCCTTTACCTTCCCTTTCTGGCTTTGTGGACCCCTGGGAGTTCATCTGTGTAATCTACTTATTTTAGTAAATTTAGCAGCAATCATAATGTCAATTGTAATTTTTCACTCCCCTTTGCTATCTAAGCTAAATCACGCATCTATCTTAGCAATCAGGATGTCGCCATCTTTGGGAGAATTATGCTATCAGTACACCCCACATTGTGTTAGTTATACAAGGTATGCACACTCTACGAGTAATGGACTCTTAAGGGAATGGAGCAACTTGGAAACTAGAATCTGGTCTGCCTGGTTGAACAGAATAAAAATACATTGATGTTAATGGTTGGAATTCCCATAGTCACCTACATGGAAGATTCATGTAGAGACGCTCTGTGTCTTAGGGTTTCTGTTGCTACAGCAAAACACCATAGCCAAGCGTCAAATTAAGAAAAAAAAGGGTTTAGTTGGTTTATACTACCACACTGCTGTTCATCACTGAAGGAAGTCACTACAAGAACCCAAACAGGGCAGGAGCTGATGCAGAGATCATGGAGGAGTGCTGCTTACTGGCTTGCTCACATGGCTTGCTCAGTCTGCTTTCTTATAAAACCCAGGACCACCAGCCCAGAGATGGCACTACCCACCATGGGTTAGGCCCTCCCCTGTTGCTCATTCGTTGACAAAATGCTTTATAGCTGGATCTAATGGAGGCATTTTCTCAACTGAGGCTCCTTCCTCTCTGATGACTCTAGCTTGCGTCAAGTTGACACACACAACCAGCCAGTACACTCTGGAAGACCCAATGTCACATAATTGCATAAAGCAGTGAAATTACAAGGATAGTGACCATGAGGTAACAATTCTTCCTGCCATTGAACAGCTCAAAGGAAGACAAAATGTTGTAGTTAGAATGTCCCCCATAGTGTCATGTGTTCAATTCTTGGTCCCACCTGGATATGGCCTTGAGGGAGGGTCTAGCTGAAGGAAGTGGAACACTAGGGGTGGGCCTTGGGGTTTCTTAGCCTGTCCCCACTTCCTGTGCCCTTGCTCTTCTTGACTGCACATACAATGTGACAAGCTACCTCCAATTCCTTCTGCCATCAACCCACCTACTGCCAGGGCTTCCCCAGCATGACGGACTGTGTCCTCTCAAATTGCGAGCTTCCTTTCTTATAGTGCTTCCATGAGAAAAGCAATTAATACAGAAGGATGTGCCTAAAGCCCAAAACAATTTGTTAAAACTACAAATGATTAGATACCTGGGTATGTATCACCTATGAGAATCTTCTTTTCTCTGTAGTCCTATGACATTCCCTCATTGCACCCTGCCACCCCCAGCCACCACCACCACCAAAAATGAAACTTATAAAATATATAACTGGAGATTATAATAGCCAATATTTTCAGCTACCCAAGGTAGCTCTGCAGCTGCCGTGGGATCTTTGTACTGGGTCTGAATACATCATTAAAATATGTATATATCGGACCTGGTTGATTCTCACATTACATTACTCCCTGAGCCATGGAGAATTATTGCAGAAATAATCAAACAAATCTTGGGGATTCCCATGGCTAATACAAGCCTTGTTCCCTCATCAAAGAGTTGAAATGCAGAGGTGGCACAACTTTCACCCCTGTTCAACTCACCTCTTTGATCAGGGCCCCAGGCAGAAACTTCTTACAGAACAGCAGTAGATGAGAAGCAGAAGCCAGCATTTGACCATACCTACTGTTTTAGAGGTAGCCATTTCACCTGAGCAAGCCTATACAGCCTGTCCTTGACGATATACTGCCATCAATGGAGAAAATGCCTTTCACTTTCAACCACTATACAGACACCCAAACCCCTGCTTTCTCCCAGTGGGTATGGGAATGCATTTCCAGCATTGTTCTTGGTTGCACCAACCTGCAGGACCTGTGCTAGAACTGATCCTTTGATGAAACCCTAAATGATTGATCTAGTTTGTCACAAGTCACTGATCCCTATGTGACAAAAAAAAGATTGTTATTCTAGATGTCTTAATAAGACAATGTAAATAAAAAGGAAGGAAAAATCAAAAGGATGTCAGAATTTGTGACATTAGTTTCTGAGAACACAGTGATCTGGAGAGATTTGGGGCTAGCGTCTCTAGAATTCTGTTAAAACAGTTAACTTTGCACTCCTCCCACTGAAAAGAAGACAAAAGCGTTCTGGAAACATCTGTGGATTTGGAAAGCAGTGTTTCTGTCTCCAACTACTGTGCTGTAACTAAAGAGAGCCCCTAATCAAGGGGGCTTTTCCACCCCTAGGAACCACAGCTCTGCCAGCTTTGTTTCCAAACTCTGTGACTCATCGGGTCGAGCAGCACCTCAGATAAGCAAAGTGAGTGAGTCAAGGTGCTAAATCAAGGCCACAGCAAGAGACAATACAATAATCACTTGGAAGCCCCTAAGGTTTTGGATAAAAGCCATGCCCTTTTCAGCAAGCAGTCATTCCCTTCATGAGAAACACCTTGCTATTGGAGCCTGCTAGAGACTGGCAGCCAGGTCATGGGACAGTAGCTGACCATGGTGAGTGGGTTATCTCATCTGCCTCATTGCTAACTGAGTGCACCCCGCGGTGTATTAGCCTTAAAGGGGAGAGTTTATCTACAGGCCAAAGTACAAACACCTCCTGGAGCACGTTTTGTAAACAAGTGGGTTCGTACTTCCTGCACAGCTACTTCTGACCTGATGTCACCTCTTGCCCACTAACAGTCAAGGAGACTGACCTGCAAGAGTTGATGCAGGAAAAGCCTGGTAAGATGTTCTAGCACCTGCTGGAAGGCCACGGGAATGTTTCACACCCACTGGGGGCCACTCCTCTTGGAAAACAAAGAGAAACCTTGTCAGTAAAACCTAGAGAGCTCCTTAGTGAATTTGCTTGTGAATAGTGGTGGCACTGGGTTCTAATCTACCAAGATTTACTGGAATGTGATGATGGTTTAGTCTGACTATTTGGGAAGAATGAGATTAGGCATTTGCCGGTAAGGTCTGGAAAAGGGGCATAACTCTGACTAGACTTAGATGGTAAAAATACCTGCGGCCTATAATTAACCCTCACCAAAAGACCTCAGTAGGGAGGTAGACAAAATGGCAGGATTCAAGGCATCCCACTGTATGTTGAGTGTCGTCTAAGCAACACACAGTGTTGACAGGAAATAAGACTACATATGGGCTCAACATGAACTCACAAGAAATGTACTATGCAACTGCTCAGCCAATCCCAATCACTGAAGCAGGAAATGACCTTATCTCCTGGAGGACCAAGAAGATACCTGGGAGCAAACTGAGTCCACTGAGCAAGCAGAGAGTGATTTGCTCACTGGGCTAACAAGTTAGTTAGTATAGATTTTTAGTCTCTTACCCTGCCTGCCATACTTACAGCGTTGTCCAACCAAATGTTTTGGTCATGTGTCCATAGCCATCAAAACATTGCTCCTAATCAGGAACTCACTTTGTTACAGCACAAAGGTTCCTCCTACTTCTTATCTTCTTTAAGGAAAGAATTCAGCTGAGAACCATAGATAAAAAGTTTATTTAGTAAATCAAAGGCCACTACAGAGAAAGATAGAAAGGGCCAGTAAGCAGAGATAACAGCAGTTCCTTTGTGGGTTTTTAACTTAAAATGAATATTTTTAAGATTAGTGACTTATTTGTGGGGTAAGGTGACCCCTTCCCCCGTCCTCAATCATGATGTACCACGTCTCCCTTTTAGGACATTTCTTTCTATGACTCTCTTGAAAAACCCAGGGATGGGGGAGACAAGACCACCTTGAAGGTGATCATATAAGTCAGAGCACCATGAAGGAGGTCATATAAGCAAGCTGGTGTCTTCTAAGGATAAAGACTTTTTCTTTCCTCTTTTAATTCCTTTTTGTCTTCTGAAGTTTTCCTTTTGTTAAAAATAGAGTTTTCAAAGACTAACACATTGGAATTTGACAAAACAAAGAAACAGATGGAAAACAGCCCAAGGGAAGGCACAAGAATCAGAGACCCTCCCATTCAAATACTCAGGAATCCCATAAAAAAAAACACTAAACTGGGTATCATAATATATACACAAAAGCAAAAAGGAAAGAAAAGAAAAAACATAAATAAAATAAGATAAAGAAAAAATTAAAAGGGGGAAATGCCCAACATGGCAGTATGAGACAAGAAACCTCCAAAGATGCCCTTGACTTTCTGTTGTCCATGTACTGCAGGCATGCAGCCTACCTATAAGAGTAATTTGTTCCCTCAGTGAGACTCCCTTAAAGAAAAGCAAATTATCATTTGCAAGTGGTTATCCACTGAATAGTCCGGGTTAGGCGTGGGGGCATGTGTCCGTTTCTCCTTTCAGCTCCAGGACCCCAACTGGTGCAGACCTGAGCAGGTCCTGTGCGTGCTGCCTCGTTCTCTGTGAGTTCATACGCGCATCAATCGTGTTGATTTAGAGCGTCTTGTTTTCTTCGTATCGTCCATCCCCTCTGGTTCTTACACTCTTTCTGCCTCCTCTACAGGGTTCCCCAGCCCTAAGAGGAGGGATTTGATGGAGACAACCTGTCTAGGGCTGCGTGTTCCGAGATCTCGTACTCCCTGCGTTGTCTAGCCCTGGGTCTCTGCGTTTGTTCCCGTCTGCTCCCATTTGTGCCTCTCTGGTAAAGACTGAGGGAGGTGCCGATCTGCTTCCCTAGCCTGAGTCAGCTGGTGTGCACGTGTCTCCATTAGGAACGCCCTCTGGTGCCTGGGTTTTCTGATACAGCAGAAGAACCTCACTGGAACTGTCTGACCACCAGGATAAACCTAGATCCAAGACACAACTGCAGACTCCTTGGTCTAACTCATGTCTAACTTCTTGCCTACCTGACCTTAGCTTTGTACCAAAAAACCATAAAAAGCAAGAGTGAAGCACCATTAATAAAAACGATCAGAGAAGCAAAGCATCCAGTCACTGGCTCTTACCTCGCCTTCAGTCCAAAAGGGTGATCCTGCCTCCAGGAATCTCAGAACGAGATTGTTTCTGTGAGCTGTCTCCTCCCGTTTTATATTCCTTTCCAGGGCTGGGATTAATCCCATGCACCACTGGGATTAAAGGCATGTATCGCCCGGTTTCTATGACAATTAATGTGGCTACTGGGACTAAAGGTGTGTGTCATCACTGTCTGGATTGTAAGGCTGGCCAGTGTGGCTGTTTTACTTTCCTGATCCTCGGGCAAGCTTTATTTATTAGAATATAAATGAAATGCCACTACACAAATAAAAGGTAAACATTCGCATATGATGGAGATTTGCTGCCTTGTCCTTATCTCAGAAAGATCTGCGCTATTCTGGCCAGTCATGGTGTCAGCAAGCACATTTCATAGTGGGGATTAAGTCAGAGCCAGTTTCTGAGTATGTTATAAAGCAACGAAATGTCTGCCACTTCTTCGCGAGCCTCGGACTTGAGCAGTGAAGATGTCACTTTGGAATCGATTGATTCAAAGAAGAAGGGAGACTCTGCTATCTATCCCTGCAGACAGGGTGGGGGCAGCAACAGCAAGGGTGAATGTCCAGGGGTAGAAATGGCTACATTTGCAGTGAGGAGCGCCTTGTGTTCCACGTCAGTGTCAGGAGGAGCTGTGGCGTTGGGCTCAGAGACGCTGGCTTTCATTTCCGTCTGACTCTACACCAGTCTTGGGAATTCGGACTACTCAATTATCATCTAATGCTTTCTAGTCTACTTAATCCGAGCGAGCTTTGATTAACTTAGAACTCAGAGTCATATCTGACTCCAGCAGTAAGGCTACATAAGCCTTGAGCACTAGGGGCTGCGTTTCTTCTTAGCCAGACAGGACCGGGCTGGAATTGAAGTCATTGAACAATGCAGCCAGGAATTGTGCACCCAGAGCAGAGCTGCGGTGCTTCATCCCCTCATCAACTACGTCTCCAGTCCAAATGCCTCGATAATAAGAAAACGTCTCTTCAAATTCCTCTGGCTAAATTGATTTTCTGAAGAATGCATCTGAAACACAAGCTTTTATATAAAGCATATATATATATGATTTTTATATAAATATATATAATTATAATCACTTTTCTTTTTAATTTTTTAAAGATTTGTTTATTTTTATTTTACGTGTGTGGGTGCTCTGCCTGTAGTGCCTGCAGGGACCAGAAGTGGACTTCAGATCCCCTAGAACTGCAGCTGTGGACAGTTGTGAGCTGCCTACGAGTACAGGTACTCTTCTATGCAACCGCGTGGTATATTACATACCTAGTGTGGTGTTAGCACGTTAGCTAACTTAGGGAACAGGAGTTGGACAAAGGGTTTCTGTCTCTTCTGTGACATTGCTGATGTTTTCTTCCCTCCCAGGAATAAGAAGATTTTCACCAACAGAAGCTAACATTCGTAACCAACCATTGCTACAATCCTACCGTGATAATTCCTTTTGGGATACGTTTTGCTAAACATAAATATTGCCTCACAGAGAAGGCACATCTTAAGACATTACTATTTACTCCTAAGTTGACCAAATGGCACCTATTTTGAGCCTCACTGCTAAACAAGCATATCATAAATGAATCCATTTGTATACTATGTATGCCAGCTGTATGCCATGATGAAATTGGATAGTCCATTTGAAAAATAATGACTTTTATAGCTGAAAATGCTATAGGATCTTAATTACTAGTCAGTGTCTTTGGTTGCTATTTAGGTTGATCAGATTTGTGTTTTTGATAGGACTTCCAATCTTTGAGCAACTGTTCATTGCTTAGATCTTTCGTGATTGGTTTATTAGTCAAATAGAATGTGGGAGCTTTTGCCCTCCACCTCCTTTATCCCAGATTCAGTGCAAAAAACAAAGCTTAGAGGGCTATTTGCCCTTTCTGTAATGCTTAAATCAGCTCAAAGCCAGAGAGCTCATTCACCACAGCAAAGCCGAGACGGCGTGTTCAAAGGCTCCAGCAGACTGGTAGAATCAAAAGAGCAGAGACACCAAGAAAGAGCTGTAATTAAAAGCCCTCTTCCCGGGTTGAAAGTGCAGCTCATTGATGTTTTGCTGCACAGATGGCACTGATGAGCAGCCAAAGAGCCATGCTCGTTATCGCTGTTCCCTTCGTTACTCCTTTGTCACCAATGGCTCCGTGGACAGGAGACTCAGACCTCTCCACGCGACTAGCTTTCATAATTAACACCATACCTGGCTTCTACAAAAGGGCTCGGTAGGGTAAATAAAGGCAAATGCATAAAATTAGAGCAAAAGAAGCATCCCTTCCTTGTGTGTAAAAAGAGATAACATACCTCAGCATCATTTATGATTATACAAACAGTGATAATTTCCAGTAATGTAGTAAATGGTTAACTAAATGACTACACCACCCCTAATTAAGGAAATATGCAACCTTGAAAATATCTTTCCAAAAATGTATTAGCATAAGAAAATGTTCCTGATATGGAAATTTTTAAAAAGCAGTCAATCATACATGCACTCAAACTTTAGTTATATAAGACACGTATAATTATAAAAATGTGCCTAGATAAAGGTTAATATGAAGTGCAACGAAATATTAACTTTGTCTCCAAGTAGCACGGGAAGGAGGATTTTCTTTCTTTTGGCTCCTGTAATGATCTCATACCACTTTGATAATGAAATAAAGCACATCAAGCTCGTGGTAGCAGTCACCTCGCCCATAAAGGGCAGTGGGACTGAAGAGTCCCTCACTCGTCCTCTCAAGAACACATTCTTGGGCTGGAGAGATGGCTCTGTGGTTAGGAACACTGGCTGCTCTTCCGGAGGACCCAGGTTCAATTCCCAGGACCCAGTAACTCCAGTTCCAGGAGATCTAACATCCTCTTCTGACCTCTGCAGGATACCAGGCACACACATGGTACACAGACTACATGCCGACAATGCCTATAACATATTTTAAAAAATTTAAAGACTATATTCTAAATTCCTGTATCTTATTGAAAATAAAAGTAAATTTTTAACAAGGAGTAGAATCATGGAATATAATCTTCTTCCTTTTCACTTGACATAGGACAAAGCCTTCATTCTAGCCTACCTAATATACCTCAAGCCATTTGCCGTGGTGTTAGAGTAGAAGCCCAGAGTTTGATCCAAATCTATCTACCTACGTGACCTTGAGATAGTTAATTCACCTGCTGGGTCCCAAGAGTCTTAGAACATGGATATTTCCCCACTCATCAGCATGAAATAATTTATAAGAAAATGTTTGTGAGCCCTAAAATGTTCCTTCGTGCAAACTGTCATTGAGCAATAATAAATAGGCACTTTTCTAACAGAAAAGAAAATTCTAAGCTATGTAACTGTGTTCTGAATGGGGAATGTTAAAACTGAGAGGGTGGGATCATTTAAGGAAGTATAGGGTGAGGAACAACAACAATAATAAACTGAGGAGTAGTAAACAGCCCTCTCCAAAATGGAGGAGGTGTGGAAGCACGAATTCTCCATCCTTCCCTCCCTCCCTTCCTCACTCTCTCTGTAAGTGGATGTTTCTCTCATGCCCACAAGTTCCCAAATAATCACCCAGAGGTTGATTATTAATTATAAATGCTCATCCAATAGCTCAGGCTTGTTACTAGCTAACTCTTACATTTTAAGTTAACCCATATTCCTTATTTATGCTCTGCCACATGGCGGTATCTTTATTAGCATGGCACATTAATTGCCTGCTCCCTCTGCATCTGACTGGCAACTCCTGACTTTACCATTCTCCCTCCCGTCATCCTTAATTTGGTTGCCCCACCTTTTCTTCCTGCCTTGCTACTGGCCAATCAGTGTTTTATTAAACCAATTTGAATGACAAAGCTCTATAGTGAACAAGAGGATTGTTCCACAGCATCTCTCCTTCCCTGTGTATCCCCTCTTCTCTCTTACCCCTACCCTAGAAGAAGAAACCAATGTTCAAAGAAATACCCTCAGGAGAGTGTTCCAGAACATTTCTAATGTCTTAGAAGATGGAACCATCAAAGCCATATGAAGACGTCAGATCTTGGTGATCGTCACGGAAGTTCCACTGTGAGCTGGCAGCCTGCCACACCGCTGCTGGGCGGCTGGCTGTTCACTCTCTTGAGTAATGGCCAGACTTACAAACCAGACATATCGGCTTCTCTTCACATTGATTGCCATCTGTCCCCTGACCTCTGCTGCAGGGGATGAAGATGAAAAGCTCGAGGCTCATGGAGATCTTGGTTAGCACAGTTTCCTGGCAGGATGACTTTACCCCCAGGTGTGCCCTGGTCTGATCATGAATTACACGCTGTTCTACCTGATCAATAATCAGCAGCGGTGCTACTGAGGGAGAACTCATTGTCACTGGAACGGAGTGCTCACAGGAGTCGCTGGGCTGGCAGCTTCAGCTTCCAGTGCACTGTGGGAGAAGAATTAGATGCTGTCTTCTTGTCCCTGTCTCACTTTGGGGGTCTCCCTTCTCTCCTCCCCCGCCAGACTCACACAATGGTTCCTTAGCTTAACGGTTACTTCCCTCTTCCCCCAGCCCCACACTTCTCCTGCCTGGTGGAGTGTAGCGCAAATAATGAACTATGACTACAGTGGAGACGTTGAGTCACACTTGCCACCAGCATCTCACCATGCCTAAAATCGGCATCATGCAAGCTGTCTTTCCCTCGAGACTTCAGAAACCGCAAATGAAGCCATCGGTCACCCCAGTCAGACTGCACAGACAGCCTGTACCTTCTCTGCTCTCCCCTGCCCTTCACTTCAGCTACTGTGCCTGTCAGTCACCAACAGCCTTCAGCTCCAGGTTTCTGAGAGATGCTCACAGCCTTGGCTCCTGGTTACAGCAGAAGTTGTAGTTTTGCCTCTCTCCCTTTTCCAGAACATGCAGCTTCCACAGCTGGTCCCCATCCATGAAGCTTCAGGGAGCCATTCTGACACCTCAGGTGGAAGGGCATTTCCGTCTCTTCCCGCAGATTCACCAAGCTACCTGTGCCATCTGTTCAACAGTCTTACTGCCTAATGCTATCTCTTCTCTTAATAAGTATGGGGGTCTTGTTTTGGAGATTTTGAGGAGATTGGAGTGCAGCCCAGTGCTTCACTGATGGCACCTTACAAGGCAAAGCTTCCTAAATGCCTCTCCTTTTAAAGAGGGTTTATGATGGAGACTGAGGAGAGAGGATTCCCAGGGTGTTGGCCACTGACCGGAAACAGGGACTCCCAGTTGCTGAGCGATTCTCTCTGCCTTTGTGTTCTTGCTGAGTGAACAGCCCTCATACCTTCAAAGCTGTGTGAACAAGAAGGTCTATTACACTGTTCCCACAGTAAAGCCATTGTCACACTTGAAAATTAGCTCAACTAAATGGTCACTGGGGTCATTGCCAGCCTCAGCTTCAAAACTAGAGGAATGGGTGTCACTAGTAAAGTCACAAACAATCTGCTCCTCTAGATAGTCAAAGGTGACATTTATGGGGCCCTCAGATTTCCACTTTGCTATCTTCTTGATATCACCACCGTTTGCCACTTTTTGAGAAGGCAGGTCAGACCTCTGACCAACATGTTGGGGGTGGGCACATTCAAAGCCGTGTGTCTTAGCTAATGTTCTATTGCTGTAAAAAGATACTATCACCAAGCCAACCTACAAAACAACGCATTTAATTGGGGGTGCGCTTACAGTTTTAGAAGCTTAGTCCACGATCATCATAGTGGGGAGCAGACAGTATGGTGCTGGAACATTAGCTGAGAGTTTTAAAAACTGATTCACAGACAGCCAGCACAGAGAAAAAGAGACTGGGCCTGGCATGGACTTTTGAAACTTCAAAACCCAGTGACACCTCCTCCAACAAGGCTATAGTTTCTAATCCTTACCAAACAGTTCCACTAACTGGGGACCAAGCATTCAAACATAATAAGTCTACAGGAACCATTCTTATAAACCACCACCTTCCACTCCCTGGCTCCCGAAGACTTGTAGCCATATCATAATATACAATGCATTCAGTGCAACTTCCGAAGTCCCCATAGTCTTTACATTCTCAATGCTGTTTCAAAGTCCAAAATCTCCTCTGCGACTCATAGCAGTCTCTTAAGCTGTAAACCCCTGTAAACATGAAAATTAAAAGCAGATTGCATACATCCAAAACACAATGGCACAAAATATACATTACCATCTCAAAAGACAAGAAAAGGGGCATACTGAGGACATACTGTGATCAAAGCTAGAACGAAACCCAGCAGGACTAATTCCAAATTCTGCATCTCCATGTCTGATGTCAACGTGCTCTTCAGATCTCCATCTCCTCCCAGCTTTATTAACTGCAACATACATCTCTCTTTGGGATGGTTCTACACCTGTTAGCAGCTTTCCTCAGGAGCTATCCCAGCGCTCCAGCATCTCCAACAGCTTGGGGTCTCCAACACAATCCAGGCTTCACCTTCACAGCTTCACAGAGTGTCCTCTAGGGGCCTCTGTGCAAGGACTTCCTATTTACACTCCTGACCCCAGCTGTTTTACTTAACCATGAGGGAAGGAAGATTCCACAACCCTTTTCTTTTATCCTTCTTGACTCTAATCCAGAAGCAAGTGGCTGAAGCTGCCAAGTTCTGATGCCTGCAAGGGTGGAACCTGGCCCCTTCCTTATTACATTTGCATAAGCTTTCTTAGGCCTAGGACATTCCTAATGCATGCATGTATGTATGCATTCACTCATGTGCATGCATGCACGCATGCACACACATACACATGGTAATAAATAATTTTAAATAACCATTTCGGAAAATTGTTTAACAATATGCTCTATACCAAATATGTATTTACCTAATCTACAACTCCACAGCTATGAACATTCCTCTTTCCCAAAATACACATGGTAGAGTGGTCATGGTAGCTCTATTTTTAAAAAGATTAATGATGGGTAGGAGATGTGGTTCTGTTGGTAAAATGTTTGCCAGCATTCATGAAGCCCTGAGTCTGATCGCCAAGCATGGTTGTGTGTACCTGTTATTGTAGAACTTAGGAGATGGAGAGAGGATAAGAAGTTCTCAGTCATCCTTCACTTGTACTGAGTTTGAGGCCAGCATGGAATACTGAAATACCTGAGACCTTGTCTCATAAAAGACAGAAAGAAAGACAAAAGCTTAGTGACTGAATGAATGGAATAAATAATTCACACTAATAAATGTTATATTGCAATTTTTAATAACTGAGTTTCTGTTTCATTGGTATTAACCAACCTCACAGACCCAAATGTGAAAGACCCTCTCTCAAAACTAGTGCTAAAAAGTGCGGTAAGAAACTAGATATTGATCCCTGGCCTCCACATGAACATGTCTACATAAATGAATAAACATACACTAACAAATACACATGCACACACACTTAAAAGCATGTTTGCTATCATTTTTCTTTTCTCTCTCTCTCTCTCTCTCTCTCTCTCTCTCTCTCTCTCTCTCTCTCTTCTTTTTGTCTTAGACAGTGTCATAAGTGTCATACATGCCAGACCGGCCTTGAATTCATGAAGTGGCTGACAATGACCTTGAACTTCGGATCCTCCTGTCTTTACCTCCAGAGTGCAATCATGCCAATTTATTCAGTACTAAGGATTAAACCCAAGATGTTATACATTCAAGGCCAGCACCCTACTAGCTGAGCTACATCCCTAGCCATCCTTCTGCAGATCTTTAACACCACAAATTGAGACATTTCCAGGAAGGAAATTATACATTAAATATCTGAGAAAAGTCTTAAAAAGCCAAGGCTGTTCGGCGTGGGAGAATAAAGCATATATGTGTGTATATATTTATAATTCAAATAGGAACCAGATTTATTCTGCACATACTCTGAAGGCTGAGGTGAAATTGATTGGCAAAAGTTGATTTTATTCTAATATAAGAGTCCTCTAAATAGCACTTCCAACAAACATGCTGAGGAGCTCATCAGAGAGTGATTAGCATATTTAGAAGGTAGTGATCCCTGCTGGTGGCTTAAATGTCTTCCAAGCTCTCTGTTAATTTCCTGATCTCTCGTCATGTCAGTCAACAGGAATAAAGGAAAGTAATGTGCTGTGATATTTTATTTGTACTCTACAAATAAAGTTAGCCTAAAGAGCAGAGGGAGGGGCTAGCCATTAGTTAAACAAGAGGTCTGGAGGTCTGTACAGACAGACAGGAAGTGATATGGTTGGGTGGAAAGAGGAAGTGGTAAGGTGGGGTGGAGAAAGGAGCTCAGTCTCTTTTTGAGCAGAGAATTGTAGAGGTAAGATTTCTAGTGGCTGGCTGCTCTGTTTCTCTGATCTTTCAGTTTCCATCCCCTAATATCTGTCTCCAGATTTTTATTATTAACAATTAGACCTCATGCAACAATTGTTGCCAAGCACGGGGCAACTACATCCACATAAAACCTAAGAGAGCTTTGGAAGGGATTCCAGACACAAAAGAACAGAGTCCTGGGTGGCTTCTTGGTATATTGCTTGATCTGTCTCTTTTTTTTTTTTTTTTTGGTTTTTTGAGACAGGGTTTCTCTGTGGCTTTGGAGCCTGTCCTGGAACTAGCTCTGTAGACCAGGCTGGTCTCAGACTCACAGAGATCCACCTGCCTCTGTCTCCCGAGTGCTGGGATTAAAGGCCTGTGCCACCATGGCCCTGCTGATCTGTCTCTTTAAGAGACAAGCCATGCCCACTCCCTCCCACATCTGCTGAGGCAAGCTGATCTTCAGCTTCCAGCCTGAGTTCGCTCTCCTTGTCCATCTCTCTCTCAGAGAGGCAGCTTCTGTCTCTCCCTCCTCTCTTCTCTCTCTCTCTCTCTCTCTCTCTCTCTCTCTCCCCTCTTCTCCCCTTCTTCCTTCCCCTCCATAACTGGAGGTAAAGGATTATTTTAAAATGCTGCAGGATCCCCTGTGGCAGCAGGCAGTGGGCAGGGGGTCCTGAAAGCAGCCAGTCTCAGGCAGGGATGGTGCATGAGACCACTCGGCAAATCTCCGAAGGTGGCTGGTCCCAGGTGGCAAGCCACATGTTGGTGGTGGATGAGAGATAGATGGATGCCATGCAGAGTGAGGTTGGATATTTATTTAGTGGTTATGGAAGGGAGGGGAGAAGGGGAGAAGAGCTGAGAGGAAGAAGGGCAAGAGGGAGAGGGAGAGAGAGAGAGATGAGAGAGAAGGTAGAGATGGAATGCCATGGCTTGTCTCTTAAAGAGACAGATCAACCATTATACTTGGTAACAGCATTTTCTCTGATGGGCTCTGCTAGAGGCAAGCAAAAGTATGGTTCCTTTAAGAGAGGCTTCCTGACTCAACATTAGCAGCAAAAACTATATGGCTCTTTTAAGAGGCCCTGCTACCAAACACTTAAATGGTGTTTATGAGCAGCAGGTAGCATGCTTCTTGGTGATTGCATGGACCTAGAAACTCCTCAGAGTGTGGCAATAAACATAGCTCCTGTCAATACCTCTTCCATGAAGCTAGACTCTCAGGAAGCCAAGGATGAGGCAGAGCCAGTTGCCAAAGCCACTGCTTTAATCCTAGCTATGCCATTTAGCAGATTAAAGACTCGTATGGTCAGGAAAAGATAGATGTATACAGTAAAGACAAATTCAGATTTAAAAAAACTCTAAATGGTTTACATTGTGTTTAAAAATATATGTAGGCTTGGGAGAGAAAAGAGAAAGGATGAGAAGGTCCTTAAAAAATGAACTAATATAAAAAAGCCACGTAAAAATGGAAAACACACAAAGAATCTGGATATTGTATGTTATTGTGTTGTCTTTGAATTGCTTGACTACTGAGGAAGAAGCAACAGCTGCTAAAAGACATTTGATTATAAATGCTGCTGGATCAAACCAACCTATATATTTAATTCAAAAGACATGTTACTTTGGAAAAGAGGTTCTGCTTTTATTCCCACAGGAAATGGGAGCTGTAGACTTATTATTGTTTAAGAAAATTCAGATTTGATTGAGAAAGACCCCCTGAAAAATCTCCGATAGGAGCCAATGGCCCAGATGATCCAACATCTCAGAGCGACTCTGTTGCAACTTCCTCTGAGTCCTACATCCAGAGCAGCTTCAAGATGACTGGTTGAGTTGATCCAACCTTACAGAATACTCCAGTCAGGATTTGCCCATAATCCTAAATTTTCTCAAGGTATCCCAAAGATTACTCATGCCCCCAATCAGCAGGAAGTAGCCTAGAAAACTATGCCCACATTCTCAGAAAATGGATTGTGGATGTTTGTCTTTGTTTAGAGGGTTGGTTACAAGTTAGTATGAAATGGCCAGGAAAAAAAGCTAAACAAAGGAAATTAGAGTCAGGACTCTTGTTGAAAAGAAAAAAAGCGGGGCTATAGATCTGATAGGATATAAAGGTAGATTATTGAGTTTATTCTGAAAAGAAAAATGAGGGATGTAGAAATAGAATAAAAAGGTAGATTATTGAATATATTTTTAAATGAAAAAAGCAACTACTTGTTTTAAATATTTTACATTGATATGAATCTTTATATATTGAAACAAATTTGAAATTAATTTTGTTAGAGCATACTGTACATACATTTCTAATCTTGTTCAAGGTATTGTACCTATATAGCTCATCTAACAATGTAATGCAAATTTCTAGTCCTTAAAAGTTATTATTACTAACTAAATAGGATATAAAGCAATGCAAGTTAGTAGTTAGTCATTACAATCAAACTTGTAGTCATATTAGGTTATGTTTTCAAGGTCAGAGATATATTTTAGATATACAGGTTGTTTTGAAACACTGCAGAGATCTACAGAATATGGTATTTAAGATGTTTTAATAACACATGTTCTTTTCTTTTTTTATGACAATGAGACATGTCTGCTCCTGGCAGCCACAATCTACTTCAGAAAAGATGATGGGCATCTATATGGAATTTACTTTCTTTGTAGCAAAAGTAAGTCACTGGGCAAGAAAATGCTCTTGCCTTGACTGCCGACAGTATGCTGTCCAAACTGGACAAGCAGGACACAAAAGGACTGATAAATTTTGCCAAGACAAGGTAGGATAGCTCTTCAGAATATCTTGCTTCATAGAAAAGTCTGTCAGATATTCTAGGCCTATAGGTTGAAGATGGATGCCCCAATGTTGCAGAAGAACTCTGGGAGACTATCCAGGCACCTAGCTGTTTCTGTCATTTCTCATATCTTTTGGAAGTCACTTGCTTGCACTTCCTGCTTACTTGGGTAATATTATTTCCTTCTTGGATGTCTGGTGGAATTGAATAGACTTTATAGTTAATAGTTTTCCTTGTTACCAGATTCACTAAAGAGGTATAAAGTGCATAAGGTTGAGAGACATTATAAGATCGTTTTTGGTAATGGAAGTTAGAATAAAAAGTGAATTAGGTACAATATTTTGGATTCCACAAGATAGGGTAGATATGGAGTATTTTCTCTGAATTGCCAATTGCTAATAGACTAGACATTGTTGATGTATGTATTGCCTGTATATATTGTATATAGTTATTGTATCTATTGTATATAGTTTTTCTTATATTAGTTATAGCCTTTTTTAATTTTCGACAGAAAAGGGGTAATGTGGTGATATTTTGTTTGTACTCTACAAATAAAGTTTGCCTAAAAAGCAAAGGGAGGGGCTAACTATTGGTTAAACATAGAGGTCTGGAGGTCTGTACAGACAGACAGGAAGTGATCTGGGCAGAGAGAGGAAGTGATAAGGCAGGGTGTACAAAGGAGCTCAGTCTCTTTTTGGGCTGAAAGCCATAGAGGACAATCTCTAGTGACTGGCTGCTCTGCTTCTCTGATCTTTCAGTTTTCATGCCCTAATATCTATCTCCAGGTTTTTATTATTAATACTAATTAGTACTCATGCAACAATGTGCAGCTTTCTCTACACAAAACTCATGGTCTCTACCCTGCAGCTCCTAGGAAGGCCTCTGGGCTGTAGCTCAATCACAATCCACAGCATTCATCACTTAGAAGAGTTCCCCAAAGTGCTTAGAGCACTAAGTATCATGAAGTAGATGAGCCTCCTGACAGTAATTTTCTCAATCATCCAACATGCAAACTGTAATTCTCTTTGAATAAATCGTTTTGATTTTATTATTTCTTCCAGCTCAGTCTGACAATGTGGGTGGTAACAGCAAAAGGCAACAATACCATGTACATGGCTCTGCTTCCACCTGGGCAAGATGGCCCCCTGAATCCCTGGGGTAATGAAGAACCGCAGATGAGTGTACTTCTTTTCTTACACCCCATTGGCATTGAGTTTTGGCAGTTGAAGTCAACCTTTTGTTTTGGTGGTGTTGGATTTTGGTTTGTTGTTCTGTTTTGATAATTTCATGACTAGCTGAGCTCTGAATTGTTCCAACTAACACTTCTTCAATTATTAATGAGCTTAGACACATACAAGAACTGGAGATCTTGGTGAATCACCTCACAGTAACCCCACACTGTTCAGCCTGCATGGATTTGAGCAACAGTTTACTGCCCTGACAAGGACTCTCTCTGTCTTCCTAGTCGAATGGCTCCACCATCAAGTACTCCAGAGACCGACTTTCCCCACTATGAGATCACATGTCCTTGTGGTCTGCCTTCTCATTACCTTGAACTATTCATCTATCCAGATCATAGAACCCCAAATTTTATACATAGATCTCCAATGGACAACACTTCCAAAAATGATTTGTAGAACATTCTTGTGCCAATGTGTACCAATGAGAACATTACTATAAACCAAACCATTAAGGCGCGTTTCTTCCACCAGATGGTATTTAGGGTGCTTTTTTTTTTCTATTAATCTGTAGTTTTAGTTTTTCAGTCATGAACATGGAGTAGTTGTATAAACAAAAAGAATAATTGGCACATTTAGGATGCCTCACAGAAGCTGAAGCTGCACTCTCCATGTGGTCTCTTCCAGCCTCAGGGCCACTCGAATGAAAGCTGTGCCGGATCTGGCACCCATCCCATAGTTCAGCCACCAGAAGCAGCCCCACTACCTGCAGTGAGCTCACCTGATTAGGTATTCTGGTGACCAGGTCTGAGAGCCAAGATAGCAACCGCTGCAGTCAGTGTGGCTGTGGGTTCTGCCATGAGGTACGCATTGGGTCTTGTTGATCCCTGGGCATCTCTGTGGAAGTAGCAGTGTGGCACCATCAAAGACTGATAGGATATCTCTTACCTGGAGCCTCAGGGAGCTCAGACAGCATAGCACAGTCAGAGGAACCCTGCTTTTATGAGCTAAAGCACTTTGAGGAATGTGCCAAGAGCCTGGGTGACACTGAGTTCTGTCAGGATTTTGACAAGGTGCTGAAGACTTGCAAAGAGATTGATCTAATCAAGATGTTCAAGTTGAAGAAATGGCAAATGGGCTTTGGTGATCAAGTTACTTTAGCAAAAATAAAAAAGTGCAATTGCAGATTGGGGAGATGACTCAGCTGGTAACAAGCAGAATTTGCTGTCACGTATGAAGACCAGAGTTCAGATCCCTAGGACCCGTGTAAGAGGTGTGATCACACACCTTGATGACCAAGCACTGTGTAGGTGAGAGAGGAGATGGTAAGATGTCTCCTGACTGCCAGTCTGGCTCTGGATTCAGTGAAAGAAGGTAGAGAATGATGAGGCAGATTCCCTGAAGGAGCTGGCCTTGTGCACACACACACACACACACACACACACACACACGTGCGCACACCCCCCACACACACACAGTGTGCTTGATAGTGAAAGTGTAAAGCTGTAAATAAAAAGCCCTGTTATTAATTGCTCTACTGCTTTATGATAACCATGAAAGAGGGTGTTTGACCTTCAGCAGGTATACTAAGGTGGGGGTTGAGCAGGTGTCCAGATGCTCTCTTTAAACCAGTGCAATGTTGTCAGTTGTGAGTTAACTAGAATAAAACCTCAGAATAAAAATAAAAATTAAAATCATCATGATGGCTTCCTTAATTAAGATATATACTTCCTTGCTCCCATATCCACCCTTCCTCCATCCCAACCATCCCATTCCCCTAAGCTCTCCCCATCCTCCCCTTCTCATTTTTCTCTCCCTGTCTCCCCTTATCCCCATCCCATCACCACCCCCAAGTTCCCAATTTTTGCCCAGCAATCTTATCTACTTCCAATATCCAGGAGGATAACTATATGTTTTTCTTTGGATTCACCTTCTTATTTAGCTTCTCTAGGATCATGAATTATAGGCTCAATGTCCTTTATTATGGCTAGAAAACACTTATGAGTGAGTACATCCCATGTACATCTTTTTGGGTCTGGTTTACCTCACTCAGGATAGTGTTTTCTATTTCCATCCATTTGCATGCAAAATTCAAGAAGTCATTGTTTTTCACCACTGAGTAGTACTCTAATATGTATATATTCCACACTTTCTTTATCCATTCTTCCATTGAAGGGCATCTAGGTTGTTTCCAGGTTCTGGCTATTACAAATAATGCTGCTATGAACATAGTTAAACAGATGCTTTTGTAGTAAGATAGGGCATCTCTTGGGTATATTCCCAAGAGTGGTATTGCTGGATCCTGGGGAAGGTTGATCCCGAATTTCCTGAAGGAAGTCAGGACCGCGAGGGGTGCACCTGCCCACTGAGATGTTGGGGCTGGTCTAATTGGAGCTCACCAAGGCCAGCTGGGCTGGGACTGAAAAAGCATGGGATCAAACCGGACTCTCAATGTGGCAGACAATGAGGGCTGACTGAGAAGCCAAGGACAATGATATTGGGTTTTGATCCTACTGCATGTACTGGCTTTATGGGAGCCTAGTCTGCTTGGATGCGCACCTTCCTAGACCTGGATGGAGGGGGGAGGATCTTGGACTTCCTACAGGGCAGGGAACCCTGACTGCTTTTTGACTGGAGGGGGAGGGGGAGGGGAGGAGGAGGGGGGAAATGGGAGGTTGGGAGGAGGCGGAAATTTTTAATTAAAAAAAAAACATCATGATGGAAGTAATGGCAGAACACGAATAGAGAGGAGATTCTATTTCTAAACTATATCCCCTTTGTTCTTGATTTTTTTAAGAAAAGGAAAGACTTCCAGAATAGATTTTATTTGTGCAGAAAATATTGCAAACCTGGCAAAGTGAAGCAAACGCTGCAGACATGGAATTCCACAGGCTTGCCTGCACTGCTGTGGAGATATCTGCTCCTCCTACAGAAAGCAGGGAAGGAGGAATGTGTGCAGCAGGGGCACTTTGGAGGCCATGAATATAGAATTTTATGCAAATATTTTTTCTATTTGAGTCCTGAGAGGTTTGAACACCTAGTCCGTAGTCCATTACCAGGAACACCAGTGTGTGATCAAACACAAGGCGGGTGCTGTAGAATCCACAAGCACTTTGACCTCGTCCGCTGTAGAACAGCCCTTCTATGTTTGCACTTCCACGTGTAATTAAGCTGGAAGGAAGTTGTAATTGGAAAAAGATAATCTAAGAATGGTAAGTGGGTTGGTGTCCCAAAATTCTGGCAAATAACACACAAGCAAATCCCAAGGCCAGAACTTCTCCCAAGCAGTCCACCGAGTGTGTGTCTGTGAGCCACCTAAGGTAGAGACCCCTCCCCAGCGCCTTCATCCTCCCAGGATCTTACAAAGTTAGCCAGAATGCCATGGAAGGTAGTCCTTTCAATGAGCCCTTTTCTATTACGTCAGAAAGACCACCACTTGCTAATTTACCCATAGATGTAACTGTTACAGCGTCTCTATTTTAATGGTAATTACTGAAGCTTCTAAAACGATGATGCTTCAATATAAAATTTAAAAAGCACATTTTAAAATATACTGGGTGTTATTTGCAAAGACACTTAGCCCTAGATGCAGTACAAATTGTACTTAAAGAAAACAGTACATACATATGTGCATGTGTATCAGTGAGAGGTACTTCTTAAAAAATTATTCATAAGAGTTAAAAAGTTGGAAACCAGAGTATTGTGTTGTTAAACTTTAAATGAAATTTCATTAACAAAATTCCACCAAGATGACCTTTAAAATGACTGAGTTAAGTTTTCAAAATCTATTAAAATTGTAAAGTTTGTTGCACAGTAGCCCTGGAATGCGACTTGAGAACCATTTTGTTCCATGAGCACCAAGCCTCAGGGATAATCAGTATCTGGAAGGTTTTTGTCCAGTGCTGTACCCATAAACAGAGAAGGCTCAACAGAGAGACCAGCCAGACAAGCCAGGGTCTCACTAAAAGAGAGACCATGGCTTGAGACACAGAATGAAGGCGTAGGTTCAGCACTCAAGGTCCAAATCCCCTAGAGTTTGAACAGATCCCAGGGAAAATCACCAGCTTACGGCTAAATGATCAACCTGGATCCACACCCCAGTGGCCGCTGCTCCTCCGAAAACTTCCCAGTCACCCAGTCAGACAGAGACTGGGGTCAAGTGAGCTAGTTCACCGCAGGTCTGGAGGACAGAGCTGCAATCAAACACAATGCTGGGCTCCAGGATACAGAGGCACAAGGGTTCCTTCAGCCAGGGGACAGGACACAGCCAGGGACTGATTAATCATTAAATGACTTCGAACAAAAGGAAGAAAGGATCACAGCTCCTCTGTCACCAGCATGAGGCCTCAGCACAGCCGGCAGGGGCGTTGGCTCAGTGGAGAGCAGGTGCTAAGATGAGGAAAGAAGGGAGAACAGCCCACAAGAAGAGCAAGCCTGTCTCTGAGGCGTAAAGGGTCAGCTTCAAGGGCCCTTGATGCCTCTCAAGGGAGGGAGTTGCCCTGAAGAACCAGTGCTGGGAAGAGCTGGGGGTGGGGCACGGAGGCTGTTAAGGGAAGCTCTGCTCTGGCCAGTCTGTTAGGCTCCCTTGATCCATGCCTGCCCAAAGGGGGCAAGCCTGTTCATCAGCAGGCTCTCCACATTCTTCAAGCCTGTTGTTCATAAGCATGGCTTCTCTTTAAACAAAACTACAAAGAAGCTCTTTGTATGATCTGTTTCCTTTAACCCTGGCTGCATTTGCAAGCCGGCAAGAAATGTGGCTGGCAGGCGCCCCTTCAGGAGTGGCTAGCTTGCTCCTTTCATGTTTCTATGAGTCCTTTCTGTTTACTGCTCGGCCACTTGAGAGTCAAGCCTTGGCAGTGGCTTCGCAACCAGAATCAGAAAGAGAAATCCACTTTTTTCTCTGGACTCAGCACAGGCAGTTCCTAACGCAGCCACAGAAAGCTCGTAAAGCTACTCATCACCTCTAGTAAATACGCCTCCTGAAAACCACCCCAGCTTCCGGTCACTCTTAGAAGAAAATGCAAACTCCTCATGCCCTTCAAAGCCCTAACTGGTCAGGACCAACCCAGAGGCTCCCAGCCTCCTCTCCCTCCCTCCTTCCCTCCTTCTCCCACTTTCTCTCTGTCCTCCTTCTCTCCATCCAAGCAAAACCTCAAGAACTCTGTTATCCGGGATACCTTACAATGAAAGATCTAGACATATTTCTCTTAATTTCCTTGTTTTGAAAAGTCTGTCTTGTTCCAAAAACATTGAGCAGCATAAGTGTACACACCAGCTGTCTTAACAAGTCTAGACTGAGTCACTCCTCCGGTCCTGGTTTGTGGTCACTCCATCATATACAGGACCATCTTTTATTACCCATGCACCGATCTTTCTTAAGCCTTGATGACTACAAGAGGGAGAGAATTGCCAAAGCCAAGACCTGGGAAGCAGACATAAACATCCCCACAAATGCTGCTGCACAAAAGACCCGTCCCTGAGAAGCCACGGCCACAGCAGAGCACTGGGCACTGCTGAATTCATCTTCCCCTGTGTGAACGGTTTCGGTCTGTAAGATGGGGAACACTGGGACACTGTTGAGCTCATCTTCCCCTGTGTGAAGGGTTCTGGTCTGTAAGATGGGGAACACTGGGACACTGTTGAGCTCATCTTCCCCTGTGTGAAGGGTTCTGGTCTGTAAGATGGGGAGCATCGGGATACTGTTGATCTCATCTTTCCCAGAGTGAAGGGTGCTGGTGTGTAAGATCCTTTGCTTTGTTTTGAGTCACAGCATTACAGCCAATGGTCAGTCTCAGCTGGGTGCCTAAACAAGCTCGCTTCCATCTTAGAAACTGCCACATCCTTGTTCAAGGCTGCTAAGAGAGCCCTTTGCTATTTCAGCATTCCAGGTGAGCATGTGGAAGACATGAACTCCAGGATTTCAGGTACCAGCTTTTCTCACGGATCTCAGCGATGCATCATTGCACTGGAAGCCCGTGATTGTTAAAGGAAATAAAACCAGCATGCCAAAGAGTATATCTGCAGTCTTCAGATTTACTGCAGAACTGTTTACAACATGATGGGGAACCTGATCGGACATCCACAAAGGAATGAAGAAAAATGATACATATGCACAAAGGAGTAATATTCCACCATAACGAAGGAAATCAGATTGTTTTCTGCAATGTTGAGAGAACTGGAAGATATCGTGTTAATTGCAATAGCCAGACACAGAAAGACAAAAGACAGATGTCTCATGCGAAGGCAAAAAGAAAAGATGATCTTAATGTTGTGTGTGTGGAGTGTGATTGTCGACCAGAACCTAGTGATCCAGGCACTAGTGCCCAGCTTTCTGGTAGCACCAGCAAGCATCACCATCTGCTCTGAGATTTGCAGAATGAAGCAGACCCCTCACTTGTCAGAAAGCAAGAGTAGGGAAGGTGACACTGGAGGCTCTCCACAGTCCCCAGACAAACGCCGTTTCTCTCGGGACTCAGAATGATGTTGTGGCCCTATGAGGAATGGGCCCACTTCCCAGAACCTCTTTTAAGTCTCTGGGTCATTTCTTCCAAACCCCCAGTATGTAGAAGAGTAGCCATATGTTCCTCAGCCATAATGATACATTCTGAGAAAGATGTGGCTGGCCAATTTTTTTGGCCATTGTGCAAACATCACACAATGCACTCACAAGAATTTACTTAGTACAGCTTAGGTACAGATTCTATAGGATCTGAGCTATGCATTGTATACAATAATATATATGACAGTTGCTGACAGAAACATTGGTACACAGTATTCAACTGTATTGGTAAGGTGACAATTGTTAAGAAGAACAATTGAGTCCCAGTAGCCCAGCTAGTTTAAATTCTTTCCGTCTTAATGTTGGGAGATGAGTTCACAGGTTTCAGAATGCATCACAGCGGAAACAAAGCATTGAAAATAACCTAAGGTTAGACTAAGATGTTTTTGTCAAATAGCATTGAGGGGAAAAAAACTTAGAAAACAATCTAAAGTTCATAAGGACACATAGGTGAGTGATAGATTCATTAAGGTTAGGGATCAGAAACAAAGCAGCCCAATTACTATTAGCTTACATGCTTTTCTTGCTAGGATGGGTTGGTGACCAAATGGGGTGATTAATTCCTGTGCCTGTTCTTACCCTCAGCTTCCTGATAAAAAAAAAAAACTGTTGATGAGTGGCTATGCACCCTAAAGATTTAAAGCAGAGCTGACTGGTTGTTTTTCATATATAAAAGTTCAGGTCTGTGATTCTTCTAAGATTCCTTATAAGATTACCTTTTGAAAAAAAGAATAAAGTGATTATTCCTTTCTTTGTAACTGCAAAATACAGCCTGCCAACAAAAGAACTGGATGGAAAAAAAATACATTGCTTGCTTAGATTCCATTAATCTACAAGCCATTTAGACATTGAACTTGTTTTCCACCTGTAACACATAAAATGTTTAGTCATGTAAGGAATATGGAAAACATGCTATTCTTTCCCTTGTATTCATTCATTTGAAAAATGGAATGTAACTACATAGTACTTTTTATATTGCTTGAAAGAATTTGCTGGAGTATATAAGATATAAGGGGTAAAATAAAGTTGGTTAGAAGGAAAACGTCAAGAATGAGAGAAGGAAAACAGGAAAGATAAGAAGAATAGAAAAGAAGTCAGAAGGGAATCATCAAGAGTGCGTGAGTCTTTCCCTCACTCCCTCAGATACAAAAGTCCTAATTCGCTGACTCTGTGGGATCCCCATCAAGCCCTACGTTGCTGGAGGCTGGCCCTTACAGCAGCTGTAGCTCCCTCATTACCGGTGGTCTTTGTTGTTGTTGTTGTTCTGTTTTTGTTTTTTGAGACAAGGTTTCTCTCTAGCTTTGGAACCTGTCCTGGAACTAGCTCTTGTAGATCAGACCAGCCTCAAACTCACAGAAATCTGCCTGCCTCTGTCGGCCTCCCAAGTGCTGGGATTAAAGGCATGCGCCATCACCGTCCAGCTACCTTTGGTCTTTTTATGACACAGTTTGTGTTCACCTTATATTTCCTCCCTTTTGGATCCATCTGACCAACTTGCCCCAGCTCCTACTTCAGCTGTGGTCTCCAGGTACCTAAAGAACTATCCCTGAGAAGTTCAGACATCAGAACATCAGCAAACAGTGTAACTTGTCCATTCTGTATGCCTTGAAAGCTAGTCTCTGGTCCCTCCTCCCTGTTTCCTTCCCCATGTCTCTGGAGTTGATATCAGTATCTCCAGCCAGTAAGTTCTTTTTCCTCTGAAATCAGATTTCTCCTGGATCGTCCCCTCTTCCTGTTTTGGTACCACCATTCTCCCTATAGCCCCACCCCCAGAAACTCAGCACACTGGCTTTATTTTCTCTGATTTTTTCAACTCCTAGACTTCTCTCCTGCTGTTCCCAAGAAGCCAGCTTTCTCTAACACGCTCTATAAATTCCGCTTCTCACCATTAAAATCTAAACCTTGTCTTGTTATGATTGTGTGGGTGTCAACAAGCTTACCTGGCCCAGTACAGCAGCCGCTCGCCCTGAGAGCTGTGTCACAGGTGCTAAATCCACACCAAATCATGGAGACAGTAAGATAAAAAGAATATAAAATGTAGAAGTAATTGTAGCAGTATTGAATTACATGTCAATACAATATTCTAACTAAATTGAATTCAATGAAATTAAAGTTTTAGTTTTTCTTTTTAATGGTTGCTATTCAAAATTTTTAGGTACACTTAGACTAATGCTTAATTTCTTCTTATCAGTAGTGAGCACGAGATAGCATCTTGCTATGAGTCCAGGCTGGCCTCAATCTCCCTCTGCCTTCAGTGTGCTAGGACCACAGGCAAACCCTGCCATATCTGGCCTCACATCCTATCTCTGCTGGGTGGCATTGCTTAGACCTTGAACTCAATGGGGTCAAAGGCATTTTGCTCATGACTAAATTCCCAGTGACATTAGCACTGTACCTGACACATGGTAACTGGATTACCAGACATATTTTGAAAGAATACATTTCTTTCTGGGTAACTGAATTTAAATCCAATGTCTTCCTTCTGGAAAAAGAGGAACGGAAGATAAACAGCTGTAGCCAGGATTGGAAAGCTACCTCTCGGTCTGTGCACTCTCTGTCTGCCCTGGGCACCAGAGCTTTTATTTTCATAGACGTACAGATTTGCTTGTGATTAAGGGTCTGAACTGTCAGGCTGGCCCAGTTTGCCGCTGGCTTTAAGACAGCATACCCACCTGAGACGGCTCAACAACTAAATCATCTTCCAAATTACAGACAGGCTACAGAAGGAGAAAATGACATAGGAGAGATGCCACATAGAGGAAAGGACCCAAGGGGTATTCCTTAGATGTCAGCCACTGTCACACACATGATCCCATAAGTAACATCTCACTTACATATCTCAATCCATATTATCAGAAAACCTTCTTCACTTAACCTGAATTCACCGTTTGAACTCGACCTAACACAGAGGTGGAGAAGGACAGAGTATTTTAAAATCTACTACTGTTCTTAAAGACTCCTTTCCATCTACATTGGCTGGCCAGCCTGCTCACCCACATCCCCCAAACACGCACACCCATCACAAGTTTCTGCATCTCATTACACCACCTTCCCCGTGGTTGGCGGTAATAGCACACTGCCTGAGGAAGGAAGTGGCCAAGCTGACCCTGAAGGCTAATCCAACCAGAAAAGGACTGGTTAGTCACAGACCAGAGCTCAGGGATTAGAGATGGATCGGGTGACACTTGGCAGAGAGCCTCCGGGAGCCAAGAGCCCACAAAGACAACCCAATGCCAAGAGTCTTAACACAGACACCCATTTTGCCCATTTACGATGCCCTAAGTGTTCATTACTTGATAACAGCACAGCCTTCTCCAGTGAGGATGGATGGAAAACATCCCTCTAGTAAAGTTCTCACAGTCGAGAGTCTGCGATTCTTTCTTTCCTAGTGTTTTAAGAGCCGCAAAGCTGAGAGCCAAGCAGATGGCATATTCTCAGAAGTGTTATTGTCAGCCTTAAGCTGTCTTAAGTGCATAGAAACAGTGCTGGACTGGAAACGAGAAGCCGAGATTGCCATCTCTTCCATCGGGTGTTAATTTCAGAACCAGTAAGATAGCATGTGTTAGACCTGCTGTTGTCCCAAGGGTTGTCATGGGACCCTGATCACAGCAAATGATTTAAACACCATCAACCCTGTGATTCAAGGTCCTCCACTTCCCAAGGCAAAGCTCCCTGCATTCAAGTGAGGAAGGACACCATAAAATCCAAAAGGATATTGTAGTCTCTGTGAGACAATAACTAACCCTCTATCTCTACCTACCTACCTAACAGAATAAAAACAGATGATGAAGACAAAGAACACAGCTAGATTTTTAAAAAACAAAAGGGGGGGGAGAATATAGAGTGAGAGAGATTGCTCAGCAATTATGACATGAGCTGAAGAGGACCCAGGTTCCGTTTACAGCACTCAAACCAGGCAGCTCATCACTGCCTGTGACTCCAGTGTCACAGAATCTTACATCATCCTTCCGTTTTTAAAGGCCACTCACACACATGTGCACATCCACACAAGAATAATAAACAAATAATTAGGAAAAAATGGGCCTGTGGAAAATATATTTGAACCAATGGTCCTGAGGCAGACTACCTTGAGTAACAAAACAGACGAGGTTGCTGGGGTCTATAACCACAGAATATAATAAGCAGCTGTGAGTCTACACTAACAATAATCGGTTGCCTTATTAAGCAACTAATTAACTAGGAGAAGAGGCATTTCCTTATGAAAAATCTTGATTAATGACAGTAGAAAAAAACAGATAAATAGCAAAACACCACTGGAAAATAATGATAACAATTATATTAAGCAACACCCACATGTGTATGGTAAATTAATGGAAAAAATAGAGGAAACTGTGTGATATTTGTGAGACCTCAAAACAAATCCTCCAAGAATTTATATGTTGTAGGGAAGATAGCACCTTTGTGTAGTAATATGGGCGGCGGGGCTGCGTCCCCAACACCCCAGCCGCCTGCTCGGCTAGCTTATGCCCCGAAATAATTACACACAAACTGTATTCATTTAAACACTGCTTTGGCCCATTTCTATCTAGCCTCTTCTAGGCTAATTCTCACATATTAATTTAGCCCATTTCTAATCATCTGTGTAGCGCCCCTAGGTGCGCTCACCGGAAGGATTCTAGCCTATGTCCATCCTGGGTCGGAGCTTCATTGCTTGCGTCTGCCTGGGAGCTGGGATCATGGTGTCTCTCTCTGAGGTGTCTGCTCCCGAGAGGAGAGCTGTCGAGTCTGACCTCACTTCCTTTTCCTCCCGGCATTCTGTTCTGTTTACTCCACCTACCTATGTCCTAACCAATAGAATGGGCCAAGGCAGTTCCTTTATTAGCCAATGACCTTCCTCCATCACCTTTGCAGTATAGAAATCCTGCACATACTTTGTGAACCAAGATACTACGATCAATATGACCAGTAATAAAAATGTATTGATATCGTGGGCCCTATATCATCCACTAGGAAGGACACTGGTATAACTTTTAATGTGTTTTTTACTCATTCTTGCTTGATTGATTGTTTTTTTTTTTTGTTTTAATTATTGTTTTGAGACAAGGTCTTACCATGCAGTGCAGACTGGCCTAGAACTCACTGTGGGAAGCAGACTGACCTTGAACTTAGTGAGATCTGCTTTCTTCTGCCTCCTGAGTGTTGGGATGAAAGGTGAGTGTTATTGCACCAAGCCTCTTTCTGATGTGTTCTCACCAGAGCTACATAACCTTGTCTGACTCATTAGAAAAACCGAGTGGTGGACAACCCAAGTTTAGGGACATTCTGCAGACTGGTCTGTTTTTCCAAAGCACCAATGTCATGAGAGACTAAGAATCTGTCATAAGTCACGAGGGACTAAGGAGAGGCTAAGACTGAAGAAGCGAATCATGGAGCAGTTGCTGAACAGTTGTGGGAAATAATGGAGTTCAAATAGAGCCAATGATTTGCTTAGAAATACCACACTGGTGTTAATTTCTTAGTTTTGCAAGTTATATCATAGAAAATAGCACGTGAGCAGTTGGAGAAATAGGGTAAAATACATGTAGGAAGTCTATATTATTACAGTTTTATGGAAGTAATTTAAAAGGTTAAACAATGGAAATTAAAAGTCTAAGATCTCAGTATGGCATTCTGCAACATCAAAAGGTTGGTGCCCAGGCTGTACCTTGCAGACAACTGTACAAGGCCAAAGATCACTATGAATGTAATCCGCAAAACCCTGTAAGCTTCCTAAAGCGTTGTGAAGTTGTTTTGTTTTGTTTTTGTTTTTGTATTTTTTGTTTTTGGTTTTTTGGTTTTGGTTTTGGTTTTTCGAGACAGGTTTTCTCTATGTGGCTTTGCAGCCTGTCCTGGAACTTGCTCTGTAGACCAGGCTGGCCTCGAACTCACAGAGATCCACGTGTTTCTGGCTCCCAAGTCCTGGGATTAAAGGTGTGTGCCACCATTGCCCGGTTGTGAGTTTTCTGTATAATATTTTCTTTGTAACTCAATAGTGTGGTTCTTTGAGCATGAGTTTTGCAGATGAATACCATACTGCAACATCAAAAGGTTGGGTGTGCTTGGGAAGAACATTAAATTATACATTAATTTAAAAATTAATTAATTATTTTCTGAAAAACAATCTTTTTTCATTTTACATACCAATCCCAGTTCCTACTCCTCTCCTTCCTCCCACTCACCCCCCTTCTACTCCTCAGAGAGGGTAAGTTTCCCCATGGGGAGTCAACAAAGTCTAGCACATCTCTTTGAGGCATGATCATGGCCCTGTCTACTATGTCTAGGCTGATCAAGGTTTCCCTTCAAAGAAAATGGGCTCTAAAAAGCCAGTTCAAGCAGCACAGATAAATTCTGGTCCCACTGCCAGTGGCCTGTTGAAATAGGAGCGGCGGGCTGCGTCCCCGGCACCCGGCCGCCCCCACGGCTAGCTTTACCCAAAATAATTACACCAAAACTGTATTCTTTTAAACACCGCTTGGCCCATTTCTATCTAGCCTCATCTAGGCTAGCTCTCACACCTGGACTAGCCCATTTCTAATAATCTGCTGTAGCCCACGAGCTGGCTTACCAGGAATGATCTTAACCTGTGTCTGCCTGGAGTGGGAGAATCATGGCGACTCCTTGACTCAGCTTCTTTCTCCCAGCATTCTGTTCTGTTTTCTCCGCCTACCTAAGGGTTGGCCTATCAAATGGGTCTAGGCAGTTTCTTTATTAATAAGAAATCACTCCCACATCATTTCCCCCTTTTCTGTTTAAACAAAAAAGAAAGGCTTTAACTTTAACATAGTAAAATTACATATAACAAAACAGTTATCAAGTAAGAATTACAGTTACAATATTTATATCTATTTTATCTTTTATCATAACTAAGGAAAACTATAACTATAACTAACCATTCTTCAACTCCATCAAAGACTCCAGAAGGATATAATATTACCTAAGCAAACAAAAAATCAAAACTCTAGAAATGACAGAGACATCTCACTGCCTGGACAGTCACCCAAAGTTCCTCTGTACAGTTGGGGCATCCATCTTTGGCCTTCAGGCCCATAGTATCCAGCAGACATTTTCATCAAGCAGGAAATTCCAAAGACAGTTCAGTCACTTTCTGCTGTATCCTGCAGAATGTCTCTCAGACTCTCATGAGTCAGGAACCCTGAAAGACCATCTCACCTTTAGGCAAGTTCAGCAGTCCTCTCTCTGCGGGTTCTCTGTGTCCATTTTATGCAATAGTCCAGGCAAGAGCAGTTTCTTGCCCAAATGGCTATCAAACTCCATAAAGATCCTCTTCGATGCCCATCTTCCTCTCGAAGTAGATTGGTGCCACCAGGAGCAGACATGTCTCATTGTCATGAAAAGTCCTAAGTTATTAAAATATTTTAAATGCCATATTATGCAGCCTTTGAAAGAGATGAAGAATGCCTATCCGAAATATATCTCTATATATCTAGAAAATTTAAGTAACATGACTACAAACTTGACTATTATTTATGATTATCCATTAACAACCTATATTTCTTAATTATACAGTACATTTTTAAATGAACTACACAATCACAATACCTTAATCAAGATCAAGAAATACATATACATATAACAAAATTGACCTTAAAATCCATACCAATGCAAATTATTCATACCTATATCAGTGGCCCCACAGTCTGCCCTAGCCATACAACTGTCACCCACATTCAGAGGGCCTAGCTTGGTCTTATGCTGGTTCCCCTGCTGTCGGTCCAGATCAGTGAGTTCCCTTTAGCTCAGGTAAGCTGTTTCAGTGAGTATCCCCATCATGGTCTTAATCCCTTTGCTCACATTATTGTTTCTTCCTTTCTTCAACTGAACTTTGGGAGCTCAACCCAGTGCTTCACTGTGAATCTCTACATCTGCTTCCATCAGTTGCTGGATGAAGTTTCTATGATAACAATTAAGGTAGTCATCAGTCTGATTACAGGGACAAGGCCAGTTCAGGCACTCTCTCCACTGTTGCTTAGGGTCTTAGGTGGGGTCATCCTGTGAATTCCTGGGAATTTCCCTGGTGCCAGGTTTCTTGCTAGCCCCATAATGGCTCCCTTAATCAAGATCTCTCTTTCCTTGCTCGGCCTCTCTGTCCTTCCCCCATCTCAGCCATCCTGTTCCCTCATGTTCTCCTCCCCTGTCCCTTTCTCCCCTCCTTCTCCCCTTATGTCCTCCCTCCCCCCTCCATCCCTACACTACAAATTTGTTCAGGAGATCTTGTCTATTCCCCTTCCCTGGGGGATACATGTATGTTTCTCTTAGGGTTCCCCTTGCTACTTAGTGTCTCTGGGGCTGTGGACTGGTTGTCCTTTGCCTTACATCCAATATCCACTGATGAGTGAGTACATACTGTGTCTTTCTGGATCTGGGTTACCTCACTCAGAATGTTTTTTTATATATATAGTTCCGTCTATTTGCATGGAAATTTCAAGATGTCATTGTTTTTTACCACTGAGTAGTACTCCATTGGGTCAATGGACCACATTTTCTTTATTCATTCTTCAGTTCAGGGGCATCTAGGTTGTTTCCAGGTTCTTGCTATTACAAATAATGCTGCTATGAATATAGTTGAGCAAATGTCCTTATAGTATGATTGAGCATCCTTTGGGTATACGCCCAAGAGTGGAATTGCTGGGTCTTGAGATAGGTTGATTCCCAATTTTCTGAGAAACTGCCATACTGATTTCCAAAGCAACTGTACAAGTTTGTGCACCCACCATCAATGGAGGAATGTCCCCCTTACTCCACATCCTCTCTAGCATAAGCTGTTATCTGTGAATTTGACCTTAGCCATTCTAACTGGTGTAAGATTGTGTCTCGGGGGCATTTTGGTTTGCACATCCTCGATGACTAAAGATGTTGAGCATTTCCTTAAATGTCTTTTGGCTATTTGAGATTCTTCTGTTGAGAATTTTCTGTTTAAATCTATATCTCATTTTTAAATTGGATTATTTGGTAATTTGATGTTTAGTTTCTTGAGTTCTTTATATACTTTGAAGATCAGTCCTCTGACTGATGTGGGGTTGGCGAAGACCTTTTCCCATTCAATTGCCTGCCATTTGTCTTATTGACAGTGCCCTTTGTCTTTCATAAGCTTCTCTTCTTAAAGAAGTTTCAGGAGGTCCCATTTATTAATTGTGGATCTCAGTGTCTGTGCTGCTGGGGTTATATTTAGGAAGTGGTCTCCTGTGCTCATGCATTTGACTACTTCCCACTTTCTCTTCTATGAGGTTCAGTGTGGCTGGATTTATGCTGAGACCTTTGATCCATTTGGACTTGAATTTTGTGTATGGGGATAGATATGGATATATTTGTATTCTCCTACAAATTGATATTCAGTTTTGACAGCACCATTTGTTGAAGATGCTTTCTTTTTTCCATTTTACATTCTTAGCTTCTTTGTCAAAAATCAGGTATTCATACGTATGTAAGTTAATATCAGGATCTTTGATTCAATTACTTTGGTACACCAGTCTGTTTTTATGCCAGTATCAAGCTATTTTCATTACTGTAGCTCTGTAATAGAACTTGATGTCAGGGATAGTGATGCCTCCAGAAGTTCCTTTATTGTACAGGATTTTTTTTTTTTTGCTATCCCGGCTTTTTGCTTTTTCCAAAGTTAAGTATTGAAGTTGTGTATTGAAGAATGCTGAATTCTAAACTCAAACATAACAGAAAACATAAAAATGTAAAGAACTATTATGTTCAACCAAATGAAATTTTAAAAATTTCAAATATGTAACTTAAAGGAAAAAATTACAAAATAAAAGACAGAAAAATATATTCAGCAAAAACATTCTGTTTACTGTCTTTATAGTGAGAAAGACAATATTTATATCAATTACTACAAGTTACTAATATATTTCAAAATTAGTAAATAAGAGAAAATGAAAGCTGATACTCTACAACATACACACATACATACACACATACATACACACATACACACACGTATGTGCACACACATACACACACACACACACACACAAAGAGCCAAAGCTATGGACCAACTAGTCAGTTGTAAGTAATTACTTATAAGCTAGAATATTAAGGTGGTATCATCTTCATCTAATGGTTTTTAAATTGCAGTAATAATAATACCAAGTAATGAGGGGCATCCAGAAAAAATGGGGAATTCATAAGTGTGAGTGTGGAGACTGCCTGTTGGATCAAGCTTTTGATTTGCATAGGCACCGATCTCCAAGGAAACAGAATGTATATTAGGTGCTACTTCCTCCCCTGAGGACAAGTGGACAGACTCTCAGGCAAAGTAGATATGTGTCCCGTGATGTCACTGACTTAAAAGGGCTTATTACAGACAGGCTCAGATCTGTATACAAGGCCCAAGTCACCATTATAGACCATTATGGGGCCTTTGATTTATTGAGATAGGTATAGGGGAAAAAAAGGCTCAAAATAACAACAAAATGCCTACGTTTGAACAACAAATCATAACCATGATCCTGATCCATCATGTCTTACTCAGACATCTGGAATGCTAATGACCCATGACCTCTTACACTAATGAGGAACCTCAAGCGAAACAAATTACTGCACAACGATAATGAGATATCACGGGTCTGCCATATACACAGCCCCTACAAAGGGCCCGGAAGACAATCCCCTCCACTGCTCCAGATGCCCTGCCAGCCCCTCCCAGCAGCACACTGGGAGCTTGTCCCCTGCATTCCTGCAGCGGAGTTCAATACAGCCTCTCTTTGTCTGCTCTTGCTTTGGTGAATTCTTCCACCACCCACGTCACCGTCCTCCACGATGCCATTTGGTGCCATTTTGCAAGGGGATAGGGAGACCGCTGGAAAGTTTTGAGTCAGAGAGATTTGAGCTGATTTGTATTCAACCAAAGTCACCCTGATCTCTGCATTGAAAGGACTCGGATGACAGGCACTGGTTAACAAGAGAGGTGTTGAGAAGCGGTTAGATTCTAGCCATACTCCGAAGCTAGAGTCAAAGGAGTTTCCTGACAGGATGAACAGGATCAGAACGTGATGAAGATGAAGGGGGTCGGAGGGTGATAAAAGTCAGGAATAACAATTAAGTTTTTGGTCATCACAACTGGAAGGATGGATGTGAATGTAAACAAACAAACAAACAGATAAATAAATAAATAAATAAATAAATAAATAAATGGAGGACATGGTTGTTCCTAAGGGACTGAGACTTTTAACACAGATGTATGGGAGAACACAGGCAGAGGCCTCTGGGAGAGTCCAGAATGAACCAGACTTTGGGGAGGGGAAATGAGAGACGAGAGAGGACACAGGCTGGCCTAAGAGGCCAGGAGGCCAAGAGCACCAAGAGGTAAAAAGGGCAGTGTCGCCAGAATGGCTGGGTTGTAGAAGGAAGAGCAGCTGGTGGAATGGCACTGAAGCGCAGGGGCTGGAAAGGTTGAGAGTGGAGGGTGGGGTAAGAAGTTCTGAGGACCCAGGACTGGGTAAGAGGTAGAAACTCGAGGGGACACCAGAGTCCACGTTGCTATGTTAATCGGCACCTCAAAACAGGCATCTCAACCTTTTGTCCCCGGGTTGAATCCTAGTTTGAGACCTAACAGGATAGAGATGCCATTTATTAGAAATTGAAAGACTTGCCGGAGGTTTGGGGGACAAGTGGGAGGAGATACCGAGTAGGTGTTGGTTATGAGGTCTGGAGTTAAGCAACTCCACCTACCCTGCTACCTGCAGGCTCACCAGCATCTGCCCACATTGGCTCCTGCAGTGACTGGTATCAGGGAAGAAGTTGCAAAATCAGTTTATACCGGCTCTTCCTGCTGTTCCTTTTAATCCTCCCAGCCTACCAAAGACTACCTTCTCCTCATTCTTAGATGAGGAAATCAGGACTTAGGAGGCCAAGCACTTCACTTCAGGTCCCATTGCCAGGAAGTGGTAGAGGATGGTTTCAAGGCAACTCCCGCTGCCCCAGTGATGATCTGAAGAAGAAATCAACTGGGGTTGACATGGAGATCATCTCAAGTGTTGCTCTCCCATGCTGGAGTCATGGGTATCCTGCCGACCCAGGCAGTTTTGTTGGCATAGACCTCATGACTTTGAGATCCTTATCAGTTTCACATCCAGGACTTCCATCAGATGGATCTGGAAACTGTAATGGCTTTTAGAATTGTTCATCTCTTTCCGCTGGAGGGGGTCACAGTGGGAAGAAACCGTTCTCAACTCAAGAAAGGGACTAGCTGCTTCAGAATGTCTTTGGGCAACAAATAGCTCCCATCATCTACTCAGAGCCAATTTAAGATCCTATAAAATGAATGTTAAATTAAAACCCAACAATATTGTCACAACTACCTCAGTTAACTACACAAACATCTGCTAATCTTATCACAAAGCAGAGACAGAAAAACATGAAGTCTGTGCACACTTGAATAAAAGTCACCAAATTGCTGCCTTAACTCTTACCCAGTCTCTCTTTTGCCCCCACCATCACCCCAAATGACAACGTCACTGTTCTTCCCACCAAAAACTGGCTTTCAAGTCTAGGAAAGCATCAGAAAGTCCCTGCTGGGCTGCCAGCTGGGGAAGTGGCATAGGCCAGTGAACTCTCAAATGAGCTGTCTCTGTAACAAAAGGTCCCTTTCCCTTGGAATAACTTCAAGGGATCTCACACTGAGACCCCACTGCTCCCTTTGTATTCCAGTTTGATTAAACTGGGAATTGTTCTTTGCTCAGGGCAGTTGAAAACACCAGGTGGTGGATCCTAGCGATAAAGGGTTTTATGGATCCTTTGTCAGAGACAGGCACCTCCATCATTTAACTTACACCCTGCGAACTCGTGCCAGGAGCATCGCAGACAGCCTAATGGTTATACACAGAAAAAAAAAGTCAATAAATCCAATTTCCCGTTCTTTCATGGCTAAAGATTACTGTTGGTGATTAAACACAGCCTACCCACTGGTTAAAAGTGAAAAAAAAATTTAAGGTGCTTATACTTTATGTATTGTATGAAATTGTCAAAGAATAAATAAAAATTATCCTACAAAACGAGCACTTATAATAAAAGAAGTAAGTGAAAGTAAAGAGGGAATGAGTATAATGAGTATGTGTAAGATCTAATAGCAGTTCTTCGTAGATTCTGAAGTTCACATAAAAGCTAAAGACTAATCTTCCTGGCCATACACTAACCACAGCCCGGCTCTCCCATGACTTGTCCAACCTTGTGTTCCCAGCCCCTCATGCACTGTGTCATTTGTGTAAGGTGTTTAATAATAAATGTAAATGATAGTGATTGCTTATTAAGAACGCCCTTGTAATTATATCAGTCTTTGATTGCCACATGACTGCTTCCTGCATGGTGACTTAGGTCCACACCCATTCACTATGTCAAAGCGCTATAGTCTAGGCCTCTTGGCTCACAGTCCCACGAGACTGAAATGGAGATGTCAGCCAGCCAGGCACTTATCTAGAGGTTCTGGGAAGAATTGGCTTCTAAGCTAATCCATGATGCTGGCCCAATTTAGTTCCTTGCTGCTATATAGGGCTGAGATTTGTATTTCTTTGCTGGCAGTTCAGTCTGGGTCTCTATTAGCCTCTGAGAACTCCCAGCATTCCTTCTCATTTGCCTTACGCATCTTCAAAGCTACCAGCAGACTTCAAGTCGTTCTCAGGCTGGGAATCTGATTTCCTCCTGGGCCAGCAGCAGAAGAAGGCACTCTGCCTTTAAAGGGGCTGCTGTGGTTAAACTGACTCCTCCCAGAAAATCTTCCTGTCTTATAAGCAACTGTGCCCCCCTGAACAGAGGAGGGCCAACTCACCGTGTTCTTAGGTTCTCCAGGGCAGAACATCACAGGGGGCACATTAAAGAAATCTCTGCCTCGCCCAGTGGCAAAGATTGTTCAAGGGTTTTTACTTTCAATAATTTATCAGCGTTTACACCAATGCCATGATCCCACCAATAAGGTGGGGCCCATTATTGTCTACACCTTTTAGCTAAAGCCCAGACTACGGTAAATCATTTGCCAAGATCTCCCAGCTCCTAATGGCTGGACCTAGATCTCCCCTTGGTAGGAGGGTCTCACAGTCTCACCTTTCAGCGGCCATTCTACATGGCTTTTAAACCAGTGATTTCCGGAACTAACGCGTGAATAATTGATTTGGTGTGGGACCAGGAGACAACCGTGAGGGTGAATTAATTCCTTGATGTATATGGAAATTTTTGTGTGTAAGTTCTTCAGCAGATTATTCTGGAAAGAAGTCTACCAAGTCTCAAAGACACGGTCTTAAAACTGAGTACCCCACAACACAAGTCCCCCCTTTTCAAGTTTCTGGTGCTATTGAGTTGAAACACTAAAGCATAGAATAGTAGACATTTGAGGCCAGTGAGGGGATAGTCAGGCCCCTTTAGCTCTAAGTGAGCACTGTAGATAGTCCCTGCAGGAAGTAACTTCCTTAGGTGAGCCGGCTACTCTCCAGGGCAAATACTGAGCAGGATAACATCAATATGCTAACAATATGTTCATTTGGATTCTAGAGTCAAAATTTGCATTCAGAACATTGCAAGAAAGAAGAGCGAGCGTCTAAAACTAAAATCTTTGCTCCCATCTGAAATGTTCGTGCTGCTCTCTCTGGGGCTTATTGTCCTTTTAGTGAACAGCAGCCCTGTGTACAAACAGCACCTAGTTTAGTCAAAAAGTCTTGAGTTCCAGGGCTGACTTATTCCTTGGGTGACTTTGAGCAAGTCGATTACTTCCTGAATTTTATATATCCAACCTGTAAAATAGAAAGAACAATGTCTACCTCACAGAGCTTTGAATACAAAATTGAGACTTTGAATAAAAAACTGGCAATAAGATACTGAATAGCTGAAGGGTGGTGTTGGCACGTGTCTTTAACCCCAGCACTCGGGAGGCAGAGGTAGGTGGATCTCTGTGAGTTCAAGGCCAGCCTGGTCTACAGAGCTAGTTTCAGGACAGGGTCCAAGGCTACACAGAGAAATCCTGTCTTGAGAAAAAAAAAAAAGATACTGAATGGTTCATGTTCCCATTTACAGATCATAGCTACAATACAAATTCCCATGCTGTTATTGTACCAAGTACCCAATGGATTGATGGGCTCCCACAGACACTTTACAATGAGGTTACATCCCCCAGTGAGTATTTAAGATGAACAGTGGTTTAGGTAAAAGAGATCAAGAAACCATGTCCAGGGAGACAGCTCAGATAGTAAGACCACTTATGTTAAAAAGCCAGATACAGTGTTGTTCACTGGTAATCCCGGCACTCCTACCACGAGACGGGTGGTAGAGAAAGAATTAGCTTGGGAGCCAGCTAGCCTGACGCTTACTAGATAACAGCAAGAACAAGAGGGACCTTGTCTCTACAAGGTCTGAGGTGAGATTCAGTTCTCAAACGTTGTCCCTTGACCGCCACATGCACACTGTAACATGTGTGCACTTGCACACACACACATACACAAACAACAACAATCATAAAGAAGTTATGTGCCCCCTTCTAATTGCAGCGCAGTGGGAGAGGGCAACGAGGAGTACATACGATCAACATAAACCATATGCATGTGTGAAAAATGCCATAAAGAAATCTATTATATATAATTAGTCTATGCTAATAAAAAACCATTAAAAGAACTTTAAAGAAACTGTGCATCATTCATTAGTCTTCTACTGAGCAAGCATTTTACTAAATGAAATACAGTTAATGAATAAAATGTAGCGCCAAGATCATATTTTGAGAAAGAAATGGGGGTAAAGAAAAATCATTTGCATAGGTAGAATAGCTAAACGCCCAATTTGTATATTCCTGCTTTCAGTATAGTGGGTTAGGCCAAACCAAGTATGTTCAAGCATGGCATGTATAAATGTCAGGGTCAAGATGGCCAGACAATAGGAGAGAAGAAATGATTTGGGATAAATACTGAGACTTAGTTGCATCAGATAGAAAATGGTAAAATATTCTTCTCAAATTACCATAAAGAGATGTCAGCATCAAGCCAAGGGTTATAGATTATTCTCAAAACATGTATGCACTATATACAATCTACAGCTAAGATAAGAGCTAGTGTTTGCTATGAGCAGTCTCTCTTGTGACATGTTGATTTTGGTTTCTGGAGACCCTGAGTAGGAATTTAGCCAAGCCAGTTCAGACTTCTAGATTCCCCAAATGGGAGAAAGGGGATGGGTGTTGCTCTAAGGCAAGAGATTTGTGGTAATTCCTTACACAGCAGTTTGTCTCAACACCTTTCCAGAGTTAACAGGAAGTGACCTGCAGAGGTTACCTCAGCACAAAAGTAGGACCTAGAACCCATCACATTCTAGAGGTGGAGCAAACAGCAATGGCTGGAAACCCAGAAGATGGGAGCGTGTGGTTTAGAGGTAGGCAACATACTGTTCTCTCTCAGTCGTCCCCCAGCACAGGAGCTGCCTTTGAGCTAGGCTGATGAGACATGCAAAGCACTTCCTGAGAGCGAGCGTGTGGCAGGCTCGCACGCGCTATGTGAAGCACAGGTGGTACTCAGCAAGGTTAAACACATTTTTGAGATCCTCATTACCCACGCAAGTCTACATCTCTCTTTCAGTACCCTACTGCCTTCAATACCAGTGAGGAACTGGCTGCCCAAATATCACTCACTAGAAGGGAAAAAAATTATCTGTACATTTAAGCACCAAGAGAACGGCAGTAAAGGATGATTGAAAACTCAACTTGACCATTTAGTAGCCTGGTAACCTTGGACAAGCCCAGTAAGTTCTTTGTGCATGCTGCAACATTTCTGCTCCCAGTCATGTGTGACAGACAGTGACAGAGACTGAATACATCTTTGTCCAGAGAACATTCATAGAAAGCAGGGATGGAGTCAGAAATAACCGTGTCCTCCTATAGTTTCCGGGCTGATTTCCTGCTCAAAGGCACAAACTTACCCCTAATAGTCATCCCCCCATTACCCTCATTCATATTTCTAAAAACCATATCTGCTCTCTTTTTCCCTTGTCCAAATCCTCCGGTCCTTTGACACCTCCCACAGAAATGTATCAAAACTTTTAGCATGGATTCCAATGTCCTCCCATGTTGAATGCTTATTTATTTTGGGCCTAGAGACCAGCAGAAGACACATAGTGCTTGCTAAGAAATGTAGCTCTTGTTGGCTGAGCCAAAAGATGACTCACTTCTTGCTGCTAACCCCCCCTTTACAAGCTACGAAAACTTGATGTGGGGGGAGGGGACATTACTTAGCATCATGTCAAGTAGAACTTAGCATGGAACCTGGAAGACCCATTCTGGGAATTAACAGTAATATTTAACGCAAAAAAAAAACCTCATTGAAAACAATGCTGTAGTACTTAGGAGAAATATTACTGGGCACAAAGACTCACAGTGGGTAGTAGTTCTCAGTTATGGCTCCTTGAGAACTCGGAGAATGGTGACTGTACCCACAGAATGCTAAGACAAAACTTGCAGAAACTGATTAGTGCAGTGGCAAAGCCTTTGGCACCCCCACTAACACACATCAAGCCCCTCAGCTTTGTAGCCTTGGCAACATGGAGCACCGCAGCAGCGAGAAGGACCTTTTGATCTCCCTGAAGACTCTATCATGAAATTTTAAAACAGATCTCAGAGACGACATTTGGCTCCTCCACATGGCATGGAATCATTTCACACCTGCTAGAGAAAACAGTGAGCCTGTAAAAATATATATATATATATATTTTTTTTTTCCAGAGAAAATTGGAAATTGACTCGAAAGCCACTCTGTATAGCACTCATCTGCCTCAATTTTCTCCTGGGTATCACACACACAAACAAGAGTACAGGTTAAAGGAGAAAGAAGCAAAAAGTATTAGTTCACAAAATACTCCGTATTTGATGCCCCAGATGCTGCTGTGTTTATGGTCTGGCTAGAAGCATGTCATGTTTTTGGACTATGAAACCAAAACATCCTCATAAAAACATTTCAGCTTTATTTAAATGGCTAGGAAATCATGTGTGAGCACATTCTAGGTGCCCTGGCAAAGAAGACTGGAGGGAGGGACCTGAATTAACCTAGAGTCAGCAAAGTGACCTGTCACGCATGCTCCTCTCGACCAGAGGCATTATGTAGTCTCAACAATAATGAAAGAGTTCCGTAATGAGGAAGACAGGGAGAAAGGATGTCAGCAAGACAGTAGAGAGAGCAACACGATGCCATTAATTTTCCAATAGACTCAAGCACAAGGAACAGTAGTAACATGGGGAACTGGGCGGTGGTGGCGCTCTCCTTTAATCCCAGCACTCGGGAGGCAGAGGCAGGCAGATCTCTGTGCATTCAAGGCCAGCCTGGTCTACAGGGCTAGTTCCAGGATGGCTAGGGCTTTTACACAGAGAAATCCTGTCTCGACAAGAAAAACAAAACAAAACAAAGAAACATAGGAAAGAGAGTGGGAGAAATCACTTCCCGGTCTTTTTGGTTAAGACCCAGTGTAGGAGCATCAAGGGATCCCTTCTTTGTGAGAGTCTCAGAACTGAGATCTCAGGGCAGCAGCATTAGCCAGAAGTCAACGAATGGAAGTGCTTCCAGTGCATCAGGACCATGGGGTGGGGATGTGGTGGCACACGCCTTTAATCCCAATACTTGGGAGGCAGAGGTAGGCGAATCTCTGTGAGTTAGAGGCCAGCCTGGTCTCCAGAGTGAGTTTCAGGACAACCAGGGTTACACAGAGAAACCCTGCCTCCAAAATACATACATACATACATACATACATACATACATACATACATACAAATAAGGTGTAGTAGGAGGCTGCTCATTCATTTCCAGCTTCCCAGACCATGCAATAATCACATAGAAACTATATTGTTTGCAATACTGTTTGGCCAATCTCTTAAGCGTTTTTCTGGCTAACTCTTATATCTTAAATTAACCATTTCCGGCTTACTCTTATATCTTAAATTAATCCATTTCCGGCTTACTCTTATATCTTAAATTAATCCATTTCCATTATTTTGAGTATCACCATGTGGCTGTGGCATACCAGCAAGGTTCTAGCACATCTGTCTATCACTGGTGGTGGCTACATGGTTTCTCTTGACTCCGCCTACTTTCTCCTCCTCTATCTGCTTGGGACTCCCACCTTACCCTATTCTGCCAAGCCACTGGCCAAAACAGCTTTATTCATTAACCGACAAAAGCAAAATATAGACAGAAGAACTTCCCATATCAACAAGAACCATGGGACTCATCTTAACCTTCTCCTTATGCTCCTTGCTAGGAGCTAACCTGCTATTTTGAATTGTATCAATTCCACTTGACTGGTAATTTGAAACACTGGCTAGCATCCAACTGTCATTAACTTGATTTTGCCAGTCAGTGCCAGTGTAATCCAGATGATACCCATGTTCCCAGAGCAAGGCCCATTACTATGAAAACAGTTGGTATTATTTACCAAGGCCTCCTAGTGACCCAGGGAAAAAAAATAAAAAATAAAAACTCTGAAATGATGCCACTTGTTTATTTGTGTGTGATCTTCAGCTCTGTGTATATGACCAGCAGGACCTGAGGCAGCCTCCATGTATCCCCTGTATGTATTCTGCCTGAACTCATCTGAAACACTTTAGGTTTGAGTAAAAATTCTTTGTTTGTGTCTGTCTAATACAGAACTAAAAGACCACGATGCTGGGGAAAAGGTCATTTTCTGCTTTGCCTTTAATCTTCTTGCTCAAAATTTGTTAAAGATTAGTTCGACATGAAAAGCAACCTCTTGTACCTTGTGTTCCCAGCCAGTTACTCCCTGTAACAGCTCAGCGAGGTGGAGGTGGCAGATGGAAAGAATTTGATCAAGATGGGGAAAAAAAAGCAAACCCTTCCTGTAACTTAATATAGAAAATCTGAAAGGGCTTTGCTGAAACTGTCATCAGCATCGTGTGCTTAGTAGGTAACACCGCCGTATAAATCCTCATGCCTGCTACATCAGCCAAGGAATGAGGTCAAATGGCCAGGCTTATATTGCAGAGAAGAAAATGTAAGCATTTAAAATTGGGTTACTGTGGTTCACAAGATATATCCAGTTACTAGAATGTTTATGAGCTCTACAGTTTGTCCTCAGATATCTGCTTTATGAACCAACCAGTGAATGAAGAAATGGAATTCAACTACAAGAATAAGCAATACACAGATATGCTCTGAGTATGAGACATGAGCATGTAAACCAAATTTCTCACCCAAAACGCTGACAGGAGATGCCTGGTATAAAATGAGTTGTCCTTTCAATGAAACTCTCGCAAGAGCAACGGCTAGAACCCCACACCATCCTTGTCTTCCTTCTCCCTTGTCTTCATGTTCTGACCCTCCAGCTGTCTCTCCGATGTTCAAGCCCCATATTTCCCTAGTCTCTAGGCCCAGCATTTTCAAAGTTCTTAGAAAGCTAAAAACTCTTCATTCCTTTTGTGCAAGCAAAATTCACACCACAAGCCAGCCATGTCTCCCTGGCCCTCTACGGTTTAGTCTGTGCAACTTACTAAGCCTGTCCTGGAGTCGAGCTCTGTGCCTGAGAGAGAGCCCAAATCAATCAGAAAGGCAGGCTCAGTCCCTGATCCAAACTGTTCAGGGTGCAGTATGGACAGCAATATCATCAGAGACACGTTTGGGAGCTCCAGAACACACAGCTTTAGAACTGAATCCGGCTGAGGAGAAAGGACATTTGACGTTCCAAGGCAGCTAGTATTGTTGGACTGTTCAACGGTTCAAGAAGACACTGGCTGGAGGTGCCTCTGGGAACGCAGTTAAAGAGTGGCCAGCTTGGGACGGAACACATACCTGACTCCCCTAGATAGCATTAAAAAACAAAACAAAAAAACTGAAGTTGAACTTAGAAAAGTTTTCTCTGGGGGCAAAAACCACAGGACTTTGTGGAATTATTCAGTTCACTGGTTTACACAGTCATGAATGCATACAATTTAAAACAAGCCCCAGTTTTCTATGTGAGGTGCCCAGTGGCAAAAAAGCCCATTCCGTCGCTCACAGATGTCTTTTTATTAAGTGGAAAGTTCCACTCAAGTTAAAGAGGCCTTAACTGACCAGCCTTCAAGTGCTGCTTAAGGCACAGGCTCCAAGCCACCTCACCTCCCTGGTTAGTAGACTATCTAGCAGGGTCAGGCTGCTTCAGATGATAACTGGCGGAGGCCTGAGGCATCTACGTATGTTGTCATGAATGGCTTAGCAGGATTATTTACAAGTACACTTTAGCTCTGTTCCATTTACTGTTTAAGTTTATTCTTAAATGTTTTATTTATGTATACGTAGGGGTTGCTATGAGCGCGGGTACCTGAGGAGGCCAGGGGGCACTGAACCTCCTGAAGCTGAAGTTGTGATCCACTCAGTGTGGATGCTGGGAACAAACACAGGTCCTCTATGAGAAGCATGCGTTCTCAACCACAGAGCCATCTCTCCAGCCCTATTCGCTATTCTTATGGCAGGGTTGTAATTTTTCTTTTTTGTTGACTTGCCAGCATTCTGGTAATGGAGACAAATGTGTAAAGCCGGTAAGCCTGCTAAATTCTGATAGGGACTGAGAGACCTCGGGCACAAGGAAAAGCTCAGATTAGGACACTCAGAAGAGCATTATTAACCCTGAATTGTGTTAAATTCAGTAAAAGAAAACCATAGCCCAACTCTCTACCTAGAATCAGCAGTGATGTCGTGTTGGGCTTCTTAAATGAGCAATTCTGCCTACTGTACTATTACTGTCCAGTTACCACTCCCTGCTCATTAGAAAACTTCTAAAGAGTTCCGGAGCCTGTGATTTAAAAAGCCGCTTGTAAGCTCATTTGGCTGGGGGCAAATAAGCCTCACACGGCCAGAAGGTGTGTTTTATCTAAGTCCAAGTGGAAGATGCCTATCTGATTTTATGGCTTTCTTTGACACCACATCTCAAGTTCCAACTTGGTCTCTGAAAGAAGGAAGCACGGAGGAGACAGAGGAAAGCTTCACTCATTAAAGGGGCTCTAATAAACCCTCCTGTGGCACTAATGAGGCATTTTCCAACCCCATCTGGCAGCACTCAGCCATGTGAGTTTCTCGGGTTCATGACAAGCTCAGGTCCAAGGCTTACCCTCCAGCTCTATGGCGCCTCTGCTCCACCACTGAGGACTGACACACTACCTCAGCTTCCACATGGGCCTCTTCAGGCCTCAAGCACTGAGATGCTACTCCGGTTCTGCTTTCCTCTTAATTTGCATACTTACTTTAAAGGCCCTGGACATACGACTCCACAGCATCCAGTTCCTAGGTGTCAGTTCCATCTTTAAGAAAAGCCAAACAAAAACAAATGTGTAGTAACCCATTTAAAGTTCACAAGAAAATCGGGGGGGGGGGGTGCGCTACCCCCACAGCTCCCGCTCATTAAGTGGTGAATCTGAGGATTAGGAAGTTTACAAGAGGTAAAATCAAGATCCAAACTTGGACCGTGTGTCTCTAACAGCCTGCCCTGCTGAAACTTCCTAGATTCTGTATTCAATCTGAAACAACAGTTTCAGCCGGGCGGTGGTGGCGCACGCCTTTAATCCCAGCACTCGGGAGGCAGAGGCAGGCGGATCTCTGTGAGTTCGAGACCAGCCTGGTCTACAAGAGCTAGTGCCAGGACAGGCTCCAAAACCACAGAGAAACCCTGTCTCGAAAAAAAAAAAAAAGAAAAAAAGAAAAAAAGAAAAAAAAAAAAAAAAAAAAACAACAGTTTCTCTGCACGGTACATTATTAATTTGTAAAGATGATGTTTTCACGAGAAATAAACCCTACAGAAACGAAGCCTATACTCTCCTCATTTATATTATCTGATATTCAAAAAAATAAAAAAAATAAAATCAGTGATCCAAACTCCACAAAGCACACTGAAAAATGTCTCCGCACCCCAAACGTCTCTACAAACCTTATTTTACAGGGATAGTCCCTTCTCTGAGATCATAAAGATGTAGTCCAGAGAATAAAAACCAAAAGGTTATCCTGGCTCAGAGTATAAACGATGCCGTGCTGATCTATTCTGACAGGAAACAACAAAGATCACTTTATAGGAAGCATCTCCCGCTTCCTGCCCCAATCCGTGCCGACTTGTAGTGCGCTCCCGTGATTAGCCACTCGCTCTCATTTCATACTCTGCAGACCCAATGCAGGCAGAAATTTCTAAACATTTCCCTGTACTTCCTCTATCAAACGTGAAATGAACTCAAGGGGTCAGATGTAGAGCCTCTACTTGTGGCATGTTCCCACAGCTCGCATAAGATGCAGGCAGCTTCGCTTAGTCATTCTTCAAGCATTTATTGAATTCTCTTCATTTATTGAAGACCACGGTGAGCAGAAGAACAGCATCTCTTTGCTCGAGGGGCTTAATCATCAATGAGGGGCAATACGCAAGTGAGCGCTCAGTGAGAGATCAGCATAAATGGTTCCAAGAAAATCTGTGGGAACACACAGGTGGGAGAGCACGAAGCAGAGGGAAAATCAGTCATTGGGTCATCAACGAAGGCCTCCCTAAGGTGACATTTAGGGGACACTTGAATGCTGAAAAGCAAGCACCCGCATTCCAGAAGAAGAAAGAGCCAATGCCAAGTCTTCAGACGGGATCAAGACCAAGCAAAGTCTGTTCTTAGAGAGTTCATCATGTGTGTGAGCGCCACGCCCTCAGAAGTTCCACGTCCAACTCCTGTCAGCCTTAGTGACCTCTGAAGACTATGTCTAGCTCTCCTACCGTGATGGTGACTGGTTCTCAGAGCCATTCCTTGCTTTGTTCTGAGCCCCGGCTATCTGGGCAAGCAGTAGTCGTCCGGGAATACCTATTGATAATTAACACCAACAGAACAAGTCAGCCAGCTGTAAAATTTGCTGTTAGCTCTGCCAGAGATTCAGCATAGCTGCTGAGGAGCCTGGCCATTCTTCCCTGAGTAACGGCACCCTTCCCAGTCTCTTACCACTGTAGCTGGGTGGTGGTGGCACACGCCTTTAACCCCAGCACTCAGGAGGCAGAGACAGGTGGATCTCTATGAGTTTGAGGCCAGTCTGGTCTACAAGAGCGAGTTCCAGGAGAGGCTCCAAAGCTACACAGAGAAACCATGTCTTGGCAAAACAAACAAAACAGAACAAAATAAAATACTTACCAGTGCATAAGTTCACTAGAAGAAACAACCAAAGTGTGTTGTCTCAGTTCTGAAGGCTAGAAGTTCAGGGCCAACCTCTGGCAGAGCTGACATGTCTTTGTGGGGCTCGCACATCTAAGCCTGCGCACCTGCCATTTCCCCGGATTGAAATCACTCTAGTAACTTCACTTGAGCCAACTTAACTATATAAAAACACTTACTTCAAAGCAGGTCAGAGAACTGCTTTAGACAAGAGCAACAGAAAGGGAAAATAGGAGCTATTTTGAGAAAACAAGTCCATAATAATCAGAAATGTTCTGGATGACAAAATTAGCAGACAAGGATATTAAAGTTGCTGTCAACACCCTATCCCTTGAGATCAAAAGTTAAACGGTAGGGTTAACAGTAAAGAGTAACCAGGGAGGTGCAAAGGGTGCAAGCGGAGCTTTTAGAGGTTTGTATCTCCAAATGTTTTTCTAACGTCAGGGAAGAAACACTGGAGAAATAAACAGAACACTGGCGAGCTGTGAAGCAATCCCCTCGCCCTAACACCTGTGCAAATAGAGTCCCAAAAGCGGGGTGAGGGGCCGAAGCTTACTTGAAGAAACAATGACTGAAAAACGTCCAAACTTTTTTTTTTTTTTAACCAATTAAACCTTTAGTGTCAGGAAGCTTCAGCCATCCAAAGACAGAAACCCAAATACAGCTGCACCCAGCATCACTACCTGAGTACCAAATCTGCCTAAAATCAGTGAGAAGCAGAAGCCAGGAAGCCCACAGATAAAGCACAGAAGAACAAAGACAGAAGGGCAGCTAACTTCCGGTCAACAAGGAACCCAAGAGACAATAGAGGGGCCCCTTTCAGGCACCAAAAGATAAAAGCATCTGTCAGCCTAAATTACACACTCAGTAAGTATAGCTTTCAAATACAAAGGTAAAAAGAGGGGAAAAAAGCTGAAATCATTCGTCAACAGTAAAACTGCCTGACGGGAATTGTTAAGGACGATTCTTCAGGCGGACGTGAATGCCAAAGGAAATGCAGATCTGTCAAAGGAGGAAAGAACATAAACCTCGGTGATTATGTGAGTTCTGAGAAAGATCTTGCTACCCCTCCCACCCCACCCCACTCAGTCCCTTGCTCAATTGCAGATGCTTGGGCTAGCTTCCACGCTTGCTCTTTGCACAGTATGATCTTCCCCCCACAGTCACGGAACACACATGTTCATCCACACCGCACTACATAGGAGACCCTGAGAAGACGGGTGAGCACGCTGCCAGGGCCGCCGCTGTCTGGACCGTCCGATACTTGTCTCCAGACCACAGAGGCTGCAGTTTTAGTGTTTTAAATCATCTTCATGGTAGCCATTCTTTATAATAATCCAAATAACAAAGGCCTCACATTCATAAGCTTAGCTCATAATGCACCCCAAACAAAGCAGCTTCCCTGTGTTCTGTACCGGGGCTGTGACCAGGCTTCCTAAGAAGAGTAAGAAGAAAATAGAAAGGGGTCAAAGGAGCCATTAGGACTTGGGTTTTTTGTTTTGTTTTTATGTAATCTGTCCCTTTGGCGAGGGTGTAAAGTGTTTGTCATATACAACACACAACAAAAAAGAGGCAAAGTGAATCAAGAACATAAGTGGGGAGCAGGTAGCTTGGGTTTTCTGGTTTTAAAAGAGGGAAGTGGATGCTAGACCTGGATGGAGGTGGGGGTTCCTTGGACTTCCCACAGGACAGGGAACCCTGAGTGCTTTTCGGGCTGGGGGGGGGGAATTAATTGGGGGAGGGGGAGGGAAATGGGAGGCGGTGGCGGGGAAGAGACAGAAATCTTTAATAAATAAATAAACTTAAAAAAAAAGAGGAAAGTGGAATATAATTCTGTGGATAGAATACAAAGGCATCTTTGCCCCAATGGGGAGGCCTGAAATAACTTGTGCTGGAGCTGGCAGGAAAGCAGGCGAGTGGGCCGACTGTAGAAACTTCCCCAGCACACCCCAGCTCTGGTAAGTCATTCTCTTACTGACTGCTCCTCACCCTCAAGTACAGAGGCTGGGTCCCCAAGGTCACATGACCTTCTAGAAGGCAAGTTTTTAGCTCCCTAAATTTATTGTCAGTTCTACCTGGGAAGAAATTGTAACTTCTGTTATAATTACATTCCCCTTAAATAGAAAACAAAGAGATAAAGGGTTAAAAAAAAAAGTGAGGGAGAGAGCAAAGTCAGGGAGGAGGAGGGACTCAGAGCAGAAAGGAGGGCCTGCTGCAGGAGGATGCACTCCAGTGCAGGGTCCCCAGGTAACAGGCTGTCTGTGGACAGCTTGCCCTTGGTCACTCTGCTGAACTTGGTGCACCCCCTTCCTGTAACAGACATCTGGTGGAGGAGTCAATGCAAGGACTCCTCTGTCCTGCTTGAGCTGAGTCATCACAAAGAAATGGCCTTTATGGCTCTCGTGGCTATATCGCTTACTGATGACAAATTAAACGTAGGAAATAAGCGTGATCCTTTCCAGACAGCCTGTCATCGATAGGGACAGGGCACAGAGGAACTGGTAATCTCCCTTTGTAAAGCACTTTACTCTTTAATGCGAACCCAGATGTTTCCCTGTGAGGATAGCTCTAAAACAGGCATATGTAACCTTGGAAGAGTTTAAGACTGTGCAGTACCCAGGTTCCCTTGAAACATACACCGCCATGATGGAGGAAAAGACCATTCCAGCCACCCGAGTGTAATACCTTCTAGAAACAACCTTTCCCACCTGCTGGTATTCTAACCTCACCAGTTGTGAAACTCGCATTGTGCCCAAGATTAGAGTAAGAGCCCTCGGGTGACTGGTTTTTGTTTTGGTTTGTTTTTTGCTTTTTTCTTCTTTTTTTGGTTTTTCAAGACAGGCACCTGTACTCACTTGCACACACCTCCACACAAACACAGACAAGTAGATATAATTAAAGAGAAATACTTGTAAAATTTCTACATAAATTAATAAAGTTTTCATTGTCTTTCAGTCGGAAACTTTTCATGTGTATGTATTTTATTTTGTTTGTTTAATTTCTAAAAAGCTACAAAAATAACCCCAAATTTCTGCTTTTGCTCATGTGGTACAATAATGAGCTACAAAAGAGGGCCAACCAAACTTTTGGCATTATGTATAATTTCATTGCATAGAATTAAGAAAAATTTTAAAAATGTACTTATACTGATAAATTAAAAATTGTGTCTGTAACCAATCAGGAACCAGCTCTGGCTCTTTGGCAAGGTAATTTTACAAGTTCTAGCAACAATTCATTTGGAAAGTCCTTGCTCTGTGTCTACAACCAAGCTACATGCCGATGAAAGTGTGGGAAGGCTGGGGAGACGCCTCGGTGGGTAAAAGGCTGACTCCTCTGGTGTGAGATTCAATTTCAGATCCCAGAACAGACGTAAAGCTGACAGCACCACCTGCTTCTGCTATCCAGTGCTCCCACAGCAGGATGGGAGGCAGACATGGGACAATAACCAAAGGCTCATGGGCTAGCTAGTGTGGCCTTGACGCAGTGAACACGTCTCTAAGAAGGTGGGAAGTGAGGACCAGCAACATAGGCTATCCTAACCAACACAGGTACCCCACTTAACTTACACACAGGGTGGGAGGGAGTAAAGGGAGAGACATTTTTAAGAGTTGACTACCATGCACCCATTCTGTTCAGTCTGAAATTTATTCCCGCCCATTTCTTGACTTTTCTAGAAATACAGTATCCACTAGCTATCTCCAGACTTTGGTAAACAAACATTAAGGAGCCGGGCGGTGGTGGCGCACACCTTTAATCCCAGCACTCGGGAGGCAGAGGCAGGCGGATCTCTAGGAGTTTGAGGCCAGCCTGATCTACAAGAGCTAGTTCCGGGACAGGCACCAAAGCTACAGAGAAACCCTGTCTCAAAAAAAAAAAAAAACAGACATTAAGTTCACATGATATGATGTCAGAAACACAGGGTAGAAGGTCAAGAGCTGTGGAATCTAATCTGGTGCTTCCTTTAGCTGTAAAGGGAACTTTGGTGAACCGTGTGACTGCGTCACCTTACTGCATCTGTAAGATGGGGGACATCTGTCTGCCCCGCAATAAAAACAAGGGAAGGAAGAGGCATCTGTTAGAGGCCTGAAGTGTACACATATGAATTACTTTACGAGATTATCATAATACCTTTGTGATGTGGGAGTCCCCTCTGTGTGCTGTGATTGCCATTGATGAATAAAGAAAGTGCCTTGGCCTGGTGATAGGGCAGAACTTAGGTAGGCAGGGAAGATGGAACTGAATGCTGAGAGGAAGAGGGGCAGAGTCGAGAGACGCCATGGAGCCACCAGAGACAGACGCTGGGAATTTTACCCCTTAAGCCACAGCCTCGTGACAATACACAGATTAACAGAAATGGGCTAAACTAATATGTAAGAGTTAGCCAATAAGAAGCTAGAGATAATGGGCCAAGCAGTGATTTAATTAATACAGTTTCTCTGTGGTTATTTCAGGGTTAAGCTAGCTGGGGACTGGGACAAACAAGCGGGCCCCCTCCTCCAACACCTTGGTCTCATTTCCACATAGACAAAGACACTGGCCTGGTAAATTAACTGGCTTTGAAACATTCTGATCAAAGAACTCAACACTTAAGGAAGACCACTGAACTGTCATCATGTTATCACTGTGCTGAGACACAGGCCTGCCCTAACCAGAAGGCTTACTATCTAGGAGAGGCCGAAAGTCTAAACAAAGGCATCTGAGTTTGCGGCAAGGATGCTCCCACCTCGCCTGCTGCTGCTTCTCACGAGCCTATACAGAGTACGTGACAGTATCTCACAGACCAAAAGGGAAAGGCATTTCTACCTTTTATTTATTTATTTATTTTTTTACTGTTGTAAATGACTATTGACAGGGTTTCATGTAGCCCAGGCTAGCTTTAAGCTTTCACTCATCTGAAACTCTCCCTCCCATGCAATGATGTATTCTATTAAAGCAAAAGGCAAAGTTGATATGACTAATTTTGTCTGATCACCAACTGTGTCGGTGAGGACAAGCACAGCCTGTGGTCCATCGTCACAGTGTTAGCCATGACAGAGGCTGAGTTCCGAATGCTATGTAAAATCGTCACAGTTTGTCCCGGGGTTTGTGGTAGGAAACACTGCGCCTGCCGCGTTCATATTCCAGCATTGACTGCATATCTTTCCGCAATCAGGGTTTTTACGGGTTGAGTAACACTCAAAATTTAATAAGGGTCCTCCTTAACTGAAACAGTAATGTTACATTTTATTCATAAATCTTCTCTCCTCATGTTTGAAAGACTGGGAACGCACATGAAAGCAAGACTTCAAAAAAAAAAAAGGAATCTTCAAGAGAAAGTCAAACCAAAGATCTGGGCATCTTCACAATTACAAGGCAAATGCGTCCTGAAAGGAGGCTCTTCTGTTTCTGCTCTTTCTCTTTTTTAATTATAATTATGAATATTTTTTCAGTATACATTTTTAGACTTTTCTTAAAAATCACATCATTTCTCCTTTCCTTTTCTTCTCTCCAAATCCTCCCACATCCCACTCCCTGCTCTCTTTCAAATCCATGGCCTCATTTTTCATTAATTGCTATTGCATGCATATATGTATGTGATGTGTTTAATAATAATAATATCTTACTGATTATTCCTAAACAAACCTGCTCAGTCCGTATACTGTTGCTTGTATGACCATTTGGTACTGGGTGGCCCATTAATATGCTCTTCCCTGGGGAAGTCCATTTCTCCCACTCTCGGCCTTCCTCGGTTGCCTGTAGTTCTTTGGGGGGGGGGGAATGGAAGTCTTGTGGGGCTCTTTTTAATGTAATAGGGTTATATGTCAGGGTTTTCTGGGGGGGAGAGAGAGAGAAGACATAATCAAATCATCTTATATTAAAATAATAACAGTTATCTCACACCCAAGAGACTAAGACCCACTACTCAGTCCTTGAGATTGGGTGCCCAAACAATAGCATTAGTCCACAGTAGTCATCTCATACGGGATAGACTAAAAGCCTGGGAGTGTCTTAGTCCTTGTGACTGGCCGTCTCAGCAGTCCCAATCTGGCCCTGAAAACCTGGAAGTTTCTTGGAGAGTCACTGGTTCTTAGTCACCCAAAGAAAGTCTGAAGACGTTGGTTCTGCTATCACCAAAGGAATTCACAGTAATAGCAATGGGGTAAATCAACTTGGCCAAGCAAGCAGAAAGTTAGCAATCTTTCTTCTGATGTGTCCTTGCTACCAAAAGGTGCCCCCCTCCACCATGTATTGGCCGTTCAGCTCTTTGTTTAAACCAATCAGGTGTGTTAGACGGGCAAAGCGTCACAGCTTCACAGAATTAAAGAAATGCAACATAAAAGAATGCAACACCTGTTTGCAACATTAAAATAAATGCTTCACAGCATAAACAAATATAACACAACTTAAAATACTATTCCACAACAACTAGCCTATACTTCAGCATACCAATCAACTGCTTAAAAGATCTACACCCTAAAAGACATGCAAAAGCTTAGAACAACTTGGTGGTTTAAAAGATCTCAGTCAACCCGCATGGTTTTCACTAGTCAGAGGCCTCTGACTGTTGTAGAATAAGAATGACAGGAGTTCTAGCTCCTGGATACAACCCTGCCCTTTCTCCATTTGCTGCTTTAACCGACTTAAACAAATTCTCAAACAAGGAATCCTGATCCTCACACCCATGCTTAATTTAAAAAAAAAATAATAAGGAGTTTTAAACTACCCAGACCCACCTGATCCTGCCAGTATCTCCAGGAGTCACACTCAGAGGTGCAAGTAGAGGTCCCCCAGTTACACTGCCCCTCACCCAACCCCTGGCTCTAGTTACTGAAAACGTGTTCTGGCACACTGCTGTTTGCTTCTCTACCTCATTATACTCTTCCCACCAGAAGCTCATCTCATCTTTTCTATAGTGAAGAAGGAGTGATGGATTAAAATTAACCTTCCAGGGGCTGAAGAGATGACTCACTGGTTGAGAGCATTAGCTGCTCTTGCAGAGAACCCAGGTTTGATACCCAGCACCCACGTGGTAGCTCACAACCATCTAAAACTCAGTTCTGGGGGACCCAGTGCTCTCCAAAGACACAGGCCTACATTCAGGAAAAATAACCATTCACATAAAAAAAAAAGGAAAAAAAAACCGTGATCACAATAAAAGAAACCCCTGTAGTCATCACCTAAGCATCAACATCTGTGTTACTAACATCAACAACATCTGTGTAATATATGGAAGCGTGAACAGTGTGAGGAAGACAAGCTGCCACGCTTCTCTTAAACTCCTTGAGAGAAACTAAAGTTATGAGTTTGAAATTTTTACCAGCTCAAGTTAAGTGCTGTGTGATATCCTCCATGGGAGACCCTAGGGGCAGGCACAAATCATGGTTATAGGGCCTGATTGTTCTCTAGGAGATGCAAGGAGCTATTTTAGAGACACCTCCGTGGCTCTAGCTTCTTCTCTACACCCCAGACCAGCCAGGGGGGTCATCCCTCACCTCTTGTCAGAGTTCAAACCTTTGTTCTAACATTTACCATTTGTATGAATTGTTTTACAAGGATGTAATCGTGAGGGGGTGAATGAAAAAACACGGGTGTTATGAATTAACTTCATGGGACTACAGTCCTCATTTACTCAGCATCCTGCACTCTATCGATATGGTTAATGTTCATAATCAGCTAACATGTATGGGACATCATCCTCAATGACCTGGGTGGGTCCGAACAAGTAACCGAAAAGCCTAAAGAACCAAATTGAGTTATCTCAGAAGAAGAAATTCTACTTGTGCCCAACAGCTTCAATTCATGTCTGTTTTTAGCTCAGCCCACCTAACAGCCTACCCTATGGACCCCCACAGCCATACACAGATTCTTGACAGTCTGCCTGTGATTACACAGCTCCCCATGGGGACACAGACACAGACTGAGGGCTCAGAGGGGTTGGATGACAGTGAGGGGCGGCTCTATCATGGAGATGGTGTTGCAGTTACTTAACATAGAGTTCTAGGATTTCCCTGTGCTGTCTCTGTCCCCATGTTCTATCCCACTGCCCCCAGCCAGGACATTCCTTTTTATCAGATCACAGTGGTTCAAGTTTGATTTTAAAAAAAAGCCACTAAAAATACTCTATGTAGACAAAACAAAGCTACCTGATATGTTTCTGTAGTCTAATAACTAACACACTCCCTGTGAAAACACTTTGACACTTGGGTTCTCTTTGCTTTGTTTTCTGGGGCCTGTGAGCACACACTGGCCTTCAGATTTGTGACCCTCCAGCCTCTGCCACCCAGCTGCTAGAATTACAGGTTGCACCACCATGCCTTTCTAGAAATATATCTTTTAGGTGATTACTAGCCTAAGAAATCTCCCTTTTTTTGGATATTTAGTTAAAATCCATATTTAGGTTTTATTACTATTTTAATTGTATATATTTATTGGGTGCATTATGATAAATCCAGTAGAGGTAGACAATATGTGTTGACCGAATCAGGCTACCAAACACATTTTTAAAAATGTTTTTGGTTAGCTAAATAAGAAGGTGAACCCAAAGAAAAACATATAGGCATCCTCCTGAATATTAACCTTCATCAGGCGATGAAAGGAGACAGAGACAGAGACCCACATTGGAGCACCGGACTGAAATATCAAGGTCCAAATCAGGAGCAGAAGGAGAGAGAGCACGAGCAAGGAACTCAGGGCCATGAGGGGTGCACCCACACACTGAGACAAGGGGGATGTTCTATCGGGAACTCACCAAGGCCAGCTGGCCTGGGTCTGAAAAAGCATGGGATAAAACCGGACTCGCTGAACATAGCGGACAATGAGGACTGCTGAGAAGTCAAGAACAGTGGCAATGGGTTTTTGATCCTACTGCATGTACTGGCTTTGTGGGAGCCTAGGCAGTTTGGATGCTCACCTTACTAGACCTGGATGGAGGTGGGTGGTCCTTGGACTTCCCACAGGGCAGGGAACCCTGATTGCTCTTTGGGCTGATGAGGGAGGGGGACTTGGTAGGGGAGGGGGAGGGAAATGGGAGGTGGTGGCGGGGAGGAGGCAGAAATCTTTAATAAATAAATAAATAAATAAACAAATAAATAAATAAATAAAATGTTTTTGGTTAACATGGAATATAGTGCATATTTATGAGGTGCATTTTAGGGTTTGTTCGTTGTTCTTTTAAGTCTACCGATCACCTTGTCCTTCAGTTTGTCACCTTGTATTTCAATGCTTTTCCAAATGCATGAATTTTCACCACTTTTCCTTCTTCCACTGCATTTGTGTGAGACTGATTTTCCCCACACGTGTGTGGTGTGTCTGTGCACATGTGCATGTGTTGGTCTGTTGAAGTCAGAGGCATCAGATTTCTCTGAAGTTGTCGTTAATGGTGGTTGTGAGACACCTCTCCTGGGTACCAGTACTCAAATTTGGGCCCTCTCAGAGAGTAGGAAGTGCTCTTAATTGCTAGGCCATCTCTCTAATCCCATGACAGAATTCTTTAAATTCAATAAAGGTATTTGCTTGATTTTTAATTCTTTATGTTTATAGCTGTTTTGCCTACATGTGTTCTGTGCACCGTATGCATGTCTGATGCCTGCAGACACTGGAAGAAGGCATTGGGTCTATTGGAACTAGTGTTACAGAGGGTTGTGAGATGCCGTGTGGGTGCTGGGAATCACACTCGGGTCCTCTGGAAGACCACAGTAGCAGCCACCTCCCGGTTCCCTCTCTACTAAGAGCTATTTATATCTGTGACTGCTTTAAGTTTGCAGCAAAGGCCAACCAAATAAACAGCTAGGCCTAATGACATCATATTTTCTGCTTCTCTTTATGATCCCATGAAAATCTGGATTATATTACAGAATATTTTTCACTTTTTCTTCCTTAGTCTCTGTCACTTCACAGCTGTTCTGTCCTTCAGACGTGTGTCTGTCTTCTTTGAACATCATGTCCCTAGCACCCCCTATAAGTGGAAACACTGGGTCTCACTGGGTCCTATTCTCACAGAGTGACCTAAATGGGGAGATAAACACTAGTCACTGCCACTGGAAAGGTGAAAACTGCCATCACAGGGCTCCAGCAATGTGCTTCGAGGATTCTGTGATGAGAAGGTCTCCTCGGTTGGGATGAGTAAACTGGGAGAATCCTAAGCCAGATGTAGCCTCTGAGACAATCCTTAAAAAATGCCTAGAATTTAACAAGCTGGGTGGGACTGTTTCAGAAGATGGAATCCATTTGTAAGCCCTATAGATGACTCAGTCTAAATGAAGAAAATAAGAGCCAGACGAGCGTTGCCTGGGGACACGCGGCTAGTGAATGGAAGAAGAGACTTCGAGAGAAGTCAGAAACCATGGCAGCTGACACAGCCCAGTTTGCCTATGGGTACTCCGTTGCTTCTAGTTATGCAATGGGCAAGATTTGAACTGCTAGAGCTTCTGGCAACAGCCATCAAGGCTAAGCTTGCTTTCAGTATATTCCTTAGTTCTGTGCTCTCAGAAGCCCAAGATGCAGCCGGTCATCCTCCCTCTGTCTCTAGCCTGGAATCCATGCTCCTCATCAATCCCCCTCCGTCTGTACCCTCCTTTATCTGGCTGTGCAGAACTTTCAGTCTGTCTTCACCTTTTCGTCCTCTCTCCTCCAATGAAACTTGGGCCTCCCCGAAGCCAAGCTTCACGCTCTCTCATTTTTGTACTTCTCCATTTACCCAAGGGCACTCACCTCTAAAACTGTGAACCCTGGGGTCGAATTCCAAGGTTCATTCACAACTCCCTGCCCCCTCCGTGGAGCTTTGTACGCAGGAGAAGAAGCCACAGACTCATCCAGAGTCATCCTTGAATCCCACTTTGAAGCTCTTGAAGACCCCAGCCCCTGCCCCTGGCCTCTACTTCCTGCCACAGAATCAATGGCCTCTTTCACAACCGCCTCTCATTGGCTCAGCTCTCCTAACTCTGTCTGTCAGCCCCTCGCTCACATGGTAAGTTTCATGTTATACTACTATGCATGTAAGCTGCTCTTCCCCCTCACCCCCAGTCCTAAGCGACTGCCTACTCACGGACTGCCTCATGACAAACTCACAGAGAACGATTGTGACACAAAGCCATTTATTTTTCCAAACAGACAAAACAGAAAAGTTTGGTTTGACCATAATAGGTGCTTTATAGTTGTGCGTATAAATAGCACCCAAAGTTGCTGTTGCTTTTCTCGTTTTTAGTGTGTTATTATGTCATATTTCAAACAAACACTAGTTTCCATGGGACGGGAAAACAGACGAGGTCAAACAATGAAGAGAGGAGTAGCTTTGTGTCGGCGGGGTTGGGATTTGAAAGATCACATAGTCTTCCAAAGATGCCAGTGTTCATTGGCTGTGTCCTGGTTTTGATCTTGAACATGAAATTCAAACTTCTAAGAAGACAAAATTATATAACTCTAAACAAAACAATTAATAAATCCTTCCGTGACTGATTTTTTTTCAAGACTTTCCTAGCTGCAGTAGTGTATTTCTCTCTCTGGCTATTCCTAAGTTTGCGCTGGTGTGATGGCCTGTACCTTCGGTGACAGCTACTGGGAACGGGGGACTCAGAAAGGTGGGTCAGTTGAGCCCAAAGATGGCGGGATAGACTAGGCAGCACAGCAAGATCCTTTCTTTAAAAAAATAAAGTAAATAATATTTTTTTTAAAATTGGATTCTGACTTCTCAGACAGGTTGAGAAAAGAATGATAGCAACTGAAGTATTATAGGAAGAAAAACTCTGGCTGATGTTCTCAAGGAAACCTCACTGGTAACTAGCACACCTGGCGGTAATAATGTTCTTCTTTTGGGGTTACGAATTCATTTTTATGACCTTCAGTAGGACCCAGACATTGCCTCATTACTGTCTCATGCAAGAAGTATGCAATGCAAGGAATTCTAGTGAAACCTGTTTTCCCCCCCATTAGGGTGGAATGTGTGTTAAAAACCAGAATGATATAATTAAATACTGGAGTGATATAATTAAATGATTATATCACACCAAAGCCTGTGGCTAGTAGATGTTGGTTCATGTTCATTAGAAATTCTGAGACTCCCTGAGACAGAAGTACTGGCCAGTCCGACGGGGTCTCACTGGCCATCATGAGGCTAGTTATACACAAGAGACTTAAGCAGTGTGGTCCAACTTCGGATGCCTTAAAAGATCAGAGGAGGTAGACATTTGTTATTTGATACTATACTCACTAGTTACTTCATTTTTGCATTAAGATATACTCTTGAGCCAATGAATTGTTCAGTTAGTCACTGAACTGTAATAAAGGTAAGAATTATTTTGGTGGTAGACTTGTATTTCTATCTCAATTCCACACCATGTCAATTATTGGGTATTAGGAAATTTGGTTATTCTCCTGAGAATCAGGGCACTAGTGTGTAGCAAAACTGTAGTTCAACTTAATGATGTGTGGACATGCACAGTCCCGGGCTTCCTTCTTCACTGTTGCTGGGATTTGGTTGGTTGGTTGGTATGGTTTGGCTTGGTTTTGGTTTAGGCTGTTATGAGACATGGAGCTGGAACTTGTGATTTTCCAGTCTCACCACCTGAGTGCTAGGCTGGCAGGTGTGTGCCACCAAGCCCAGCTCATGGCCTGGCTTCTCAGAAATGTTACTTCTCTTTCTCTGAACAACTTTCTGTTGACAGTCACTGGTAGATTCTATACGCAATGGATAGCAAATTCACTTAGGCTAGTGGTTCTCAGCCCATGGGTCGAAGCCCCTTTGGGAAGCAGAACATCCCTTACACAGGGATCACATATCAGATGTCCTGCATAACAGATATTTACATTATGGTTCATAACAGTAGCAAAATTACAATTATGAAAACAATTTTATGGTCATGGGTCACCAAAACATGAGGAACTGTATTAAAGGGTCCCAGCATTAGAAAGGTTGAGAACCATTGGCTTAGGTGCTCATTAAAGTGTTTTATATCCTTAAATATCTCATTTTTAGAGATAAAAAGATTTTCAAGACTCAGGAGCTCAATGATAAGGTAGTCTTCATGTAATGACCCATTTCATGGCTAGAATTCACATTCTATAAAAGTTTTAAGATAAAACACAACAAAGCCAGGCATGGCGGTGCACGCATTTAATCCCAGCACTCAGAGGCAGATGCAGGCTGATCTCTGTGAGTTCAAGGCCAGCCTGGTCTACAGAGTGAGTTCCAGGACAGTCAAAGATACACAGAGAAACTCTGTCTCAAAAAACAAAAAACAAAACAAAACAATGTTAAAAAAAAAAGCAACAAAACCCTAAACACCAAAGAGGTATATCTGTGGGCCCAGCCACATTTTAATATTAGATTGGAGTCGCATGGTACCAAGACTACACCCCAGTAGAAAGGAAGGAAGTGGTCACCTCCACTGAAACAACACAATAGTGATGAGATCCCACCAGAAAAGACATGATATTAGAGCAACCACTCGCCCTACGACAAAGCTCCCTTGGCTTATTGGTAAGGGCAGGCTGAAACCAGTACAAACAATTTTGTTTCTAACCCTGTGCTTTGCCCGGAGTCGTCGCCAACACGGCTGCCTGAACTGGTAGGATGGGAAAGGATTAGGGTAGAAAGCAAGATGCCTGCTCGAGTAACGCACAAAAATCTATTTTAGATGATTTACAAATAAAATTACTCAACGCTACTAGGAGACAGGTTAGGCCAAAATGTTTATCATTTTGTAGCAGACTAAGTTATGGTCATAAGACAAAACTGTGTGCGGCCCTCAAAAGGATATTTTGAAAAGCAGGGCCTGATGATGCATGCCAATCAATATTCCTACTGGGGCAAGTGGATTGAGAATTTGAAGCCAACTGGGCTACATAGTGAGATTTTTGTCTTGAAAATTTAAAAAAAAAAAGATCTTTGGAACATTTAATAATACAGAAATATGTAGATTGTTGGATGAAAACGAGTTGTAAGTGGTATGTAAGTCGGTAGCGTAGTTCTGAAGAAGGGCTGGGGAGAGCAAAGGGAAGGAAAGGGAGGCAGAAGGAAAAGGAAAGGCGTGGACACATGTATATTCTATTAGTAGTAATTTACTATGAAAAATAGAAATTTGGGTAATTTTTTAAATTTTACTTTGCTTTTAAAAATGATCTGTGTTCCTTACACTGTATATGGATAGCCAATAATTTTGAAGCTACTTCTATTTTATATAGCGTGTGTGTTTGTGTATATGTGTGTGCCACAGTGCACATGGGAGTCGCAGGGCAACTCCAGCAGATCAAGCTCGGGTCATGAGGCTTGGTGGCAAGCCTCTGTACGTGCTAAGCCGTCTTGCTGGCCACTGAAGCTATATTTAGAAAAAAAAATTGTCCAAATATCTATATCAACTAAAAATAATAACTGGAGGAAGAAACTAAGGAATTATAAAAGGTAAACTAGTTCCTATCAATGTTTAAAGTAAGTTTTTAAACATCTTTTGCTTAAAATAGACAGAATATACCAATAGTTCTGTGACAGTAAAAATAACAGGTAGCCAGTACAGCCGTGTGACACCCTCGCTGCTTTTACAGAATCCCCAGTTTAGTGGCCGAAAGGCTGCCCAGTCACGTGTTAGCCATTTCTACAAAACCCGTGAATCTTCACATACCAGACAGCAAAAGGAGCCTGAATGGATTGCACATCTACTCAGCAGCCCAAGGCCAGCCCCTGTGCCGGTACTGAAGGGCTGCCTAGCCAATACAACGGAATTCCCTGCCTTTCAGTCTTTTCTAAATAAATATTAAAAAATAAATACACACACACACAAAGACACAACTTTAAATTTATAGATGGCACCAGCCTAGGAGATAATAGAAAAAAACAAACAAACAAAACCCAAAAGTATCAAAAGTATCAAGAGCCCAGAGTATTGAAAACAAATTAGAATTCAGAATCCGAACCAGCGCAGGAAAGAGGTGAGGAGTCCAATTCTCTCCCTGGGTAACACCAGGTAAGGAGTTGCAAATGCCCTTAGAGTCTTAAGAAGAACTACAGGGGCGCTGTGGGCCCCAGGAAAATAAACGTACGAGCAATGGTTTTTCCTTTTCTTCGGCTGCTTATCAATGACAGTGCGTTTCCTTTGTGTTCAAGGAAAGTGGGTCTGGAGTTGCGGTCACGTGACTAAGGAACGGTGCAGTATTCGCTCCTGCTCTTCACGCCAAAGACAGGCTAGGCTGCTTTCTTAAGGTCAAGACACTAGTGAATGACCAGGTGGGACTCTAACCCAGGCAGCCTGTTTGTGGTGTGAGTACCCCGAGAGACACACGACCCGCGTTTGACCCTTCAGAATTCACACAAAGGTGAAAGGAAAGAATTGACCCCACCAAAGCTGTCCTCTGACCTCCACATTTGCTGTGACACACAATGCATACACACCATGAGTGCATGCAACACAATAATAGTTGATAATAATAATAATTGATAGCAGTAATAACTGATCATAACAATAATAGGGTTTTTTTTTTAACTCCTGGTTTTGATTGCATTTGTGCTGTTTACTGCAGCCCCACAGAGAGGTTTAAGGGGCCCCAGGGTCAGGGAAAGGCTGAATTCAGCCACTTCAGGCTAACAAACAAGACAGAGGAGTTCACCCCCTTCCCTGGCAAAAAAAAAAAAAGGTACAGCTGGAGCCATGTCAGACCACATGGGGAAAGTTCCAAACATGGACACCCTCCAGGAACACTTGAACCAATACCAGGACAACTCCAAACTAATGTCTGGGGATCTGTAGCCGAAAGCTTGGCCACGTCTCCCAGCAGGAACAGTGTGAAGGGCCATCCCTTATGGGCTCAAGGCATCAGCTTCACAGAGATAAACCCCATGCTCTGAACTGAGACCAGCCTGAACTGGCGAGCACAAACCTCCGTAGAACTAGCTGGACGTCTGGTAGCAAAACACCACTAAACAGGGCCATAGTATGTTTGCAGGCCTTAGGGCAAACCCACACACGTCCGAAAGTAGCCCAGGATTGGAGTTTACCAGGGAATGAGTAACTCAGAAAGAGGTTTGCAAACTGTGGGTCTAGACCAGATGGAAAAACAAGCTACTGGCTTCCATGAAGCCAGCACATGGTGCCAGCAAAAGCCGACTCCTCCTCCAGGACCACATTTGGGGAAAGAATGGGAATTATAGTAATTGGAATCACACATACTTTCTGAGGCAAAGAAAGTCCCCACTATGAAACCAAAGGAGGTTCGTTTGCATGGTCTCTGGTTCATTGAGACACTTCTGCCTGGCTCCCACACCCAGTGCTGTGTTGGGCGGGAGGGGGGGAGGGGTAATTCAAGCAGAAAACAGTCACCACAGCCAGGAGAACACAGTCTTCTGAATGAAATTAGCTGTTGTTTTCCTGCCCACCCCCTTTGGCCTTGAATGATATTTACACAGGAAATATGGAAAAGGTAAGGCTATGATTAAGTTTGTCTGTGCGGTGAGGTGGGAGATAAAACAGACACAGGAAGCTGATAAAAATCTAAAGGGATTTCTACAATAAAGACTTAAGTAATGAAGAACGTTTATGGATACGATTGATGAGGCTTGCAGAATGGTTCAGCACATAAGGGCACTTGCCACCAAGCCTCATGGCCTACGTTGAACCCCTGGGGCCTACACAATGGATAGCAAGAACCGAATCTTGCAAGTTGTCCCCTGATCTCCACCCATGTGCCGTGGCACAAACATGTGCACAAGCATGTGTGTGAAAACATACACACTAAGTAAATAAAAAACAGAAATCCTTAATAATTTAGACCTCAGAATTTCCATTCCGTTTATTCCCCCATAAATCTCCCTGAAGCTCTAACATTGTAGATGCAAGAATTATCATGTAGCTATAAGATGTAAGAATTACCAGAAGTCTCACCAACCTTGCACACCTAAATGTCTTAAAATATTTCTCACTATGACTTTCACTTTGGGTCGACTGTATCACAACTTGTTCCACCCATGCTCGTGAAGATCCACTTCATAGGCATTAAATGACCATCACTTATTCATCAAATGCGGCGAGAGACCAAACAGGCAAATACCAGTGTCTCAGAGGTTATGATCTGAAGAGGAAACATAGAACCATGTAAAACCGTACATAGATTTAAATGCAGATTTTAACACACTGAATCCACCACATGGCCGTGCAAGGTGGGTGAAGGCACGACAGTATAGGCCAAAGGCTGCGCTGGGCATGCTAGAGCTGCAGGCTGGACAGGGAATAGAGGGCTCTGTCGCCTTTGTGTCAAGGTGAGGCTTAAGAGTGGTAGGTAGATAAGGTAATAGGTGTCCAATTCCAGCCGCAAAGCTGGCCAGGCTTCAGAGCTGGCACTTATGTAAACACTCAGAGCCATTCACCTTCCTCTGCAAAGCAGACCAATCCTGCCCACCTCCCAGGTGGCACAGAGGGTAAGGCGAGACTCCCGCGGCACATTCTCGGCAGCCGGCTGGTGCTCAGGAACTATTAACACCATGCCTTTCTGTAATTTAGTCTGGAACATTTTTCTGTCCCAGTGTCATGACACTTGACAAATCCAAATGTAAGGTTTTTTTTTTTTTGCGGGGGGCGGGGGTGCGGGGGGGGGGATGGGGCTCTTCTACCTCACAGTGACTTCTAAGCCCCGCCTCCTCCCCAGTAGTGAGTCCTATCGGATTTCACTGATGGCTCTTAAGAGAGGTGAGTCATCGGTACTGTTCCCAAATAAATACAAATGTTTCTTAATTTACACCTCTGAAAAGAATCTCTTTTTGCTTCGGGCTTTCTCAAACCTAATTCCATTCTCAGAGGCACGGCCCTTGCCAGGCCACTCCTTAGACCCGTGTAATCATCTTCCGCCATACCAACCTACTCAAGGAACTGTTAGCAAGAACACAGTCCCCTTCTGGCCTCCGGTTGGCTTGTGAGCTTTGCTGTTTCCACTGTCACATGCAGGTGGATAAAGCCAGCCATCTGTCCTAGAATTTCTCTCCGTAATTGCTGGAGACACTGCGTAGGACCGTAGTGATACAGTTAAGAAATTGTCCTAGCTGACCATACTGTTACTATGATGAAACACCATGACCAAAAGCAAGCTGGAGAGGAAAAGGTTTATTTGGTGTACACTTCCACGTCATGGTCCATCACTGAAGGAAATCAGGACAGGAACTAAAGCAAGGAAGGAACCTGCTCCAGGAGGCAAGAGCTGACGCAGAGGCCTTGGAGAGACATTTATTGGTTCATTCCCTCTGCCTTGCTCAACCTGTTTTCTTATAGAACCCAGGACCACCAGCCCAGGGACAACACCACCCACAATGGGCGGGGCCCTCCCTATCGATCACTAATTAAGAAAATGCCTGCACCCTGATCTTATGGGCACAACTGAGAACAATTGAGAATCTCTTCTCTCAGGGGTTTATAACTTGTGTCAAGTTGACATACAACTAGCCAGCACACAAATCTATCACCAATACCATTTATTTAGGGACTCTGCTGATAGGCAGACAGTGCCTCTGGCCTAGACACCATGAGGAAGAAGGAAGGAATAGTCAGTTCTCGAGAAGCCAGTTCAGATGAAAATGAAAAGTCCCGAAGTGATTATGCCTTCTTTCTCTTAATGGGAGGAACTTGTCCTTCTGGTTTTGAAACGCCAGCATCCATTTCATGCAGCCTGACACCTACGTCGCAGTCTGATCCCTTTGTTTATTTATTCTACGGTTTCTCCTGATGTCATGTGGGAAGGAAATGAGCAGCTGAAAGCACCATGACAACACAGGTCAGACATAAGACACTTGACCTTCCTCAGCTGGAAAGTAGCCCCCTGGTCTATCCTGGAGAGCACCAAAGACTCCTATGACAGGACAAGGTTTCCAGTGGAGTTGTGCAGAAAGGCTATTCCTGTCAGCAGCAGAATTTTAAATTCTACATTTACCACAGTACGTGGAGAAGCTGCATGCTTCCCCTGTTCTACAGTGTGTTCTTTCTGACAGGAACAGGGCCCGTAGACATTCAAAGAAAATCCCTAAGAACATTTGTTTGCTAAAATAATTGTTTATTTTGCAATTAATGGCTTCTTCACGTTGAGCAAATATGGCCATTACCATGGAGAGAAGGAAGCTTCCGTAGAGAATAGACATGGGTTCAAAGAATAAAGGGCAAAAATGCCATCGTTATTTAATGTTTAAAATTACTAAAATGATAAATTTGATTAATATTATTAATATTAATATAGCATTGAAAAGTCTTATATGCATAGAATCTATAATTGCTCCTTAGATTAACAAGTCAAGGAAATCGGTATTTATGCAGGACTTATCAGACAAAAAATCCACAGAAAGCAACTGATTCTTTTTTTAACATTTTTTTATTTATTGAAAACAGATTATTTTCCCATACAATATATCTTGATAAGAGTTTCCGCTCCCGCTACTCCTCCCAGTTCTCCCCACATTCCCTCCCCTTCAGATCCACTCCCTTCTGTCTCTCATCAGAGAAGAATGGGGTTCTAAGAGATAACGACCAAATACAACTATAACAAGATGAAGCAATAACTCTCATGTCGAAGTTTGGGCATAACATCCCAACAGGAAGGAAAGAGTCCCAAAAGCAGGCGCAGGAACCAGAGGTCCACTCATTCTCAGTCAGGAGTGCGCTAAGGACGCAAAACTAACAGCTGCAGTATACATGCAGAGGACCCCTGCAGGCCCTGCGCCTGCTGCTTCAGGTTCTGCGAGTTCCTATGCGCCTTGCTTAGCAGATTCAGAGGGCCTTGCTCTCCCGCTGTCCTCCATCCCCTCTGGCTCCTCTTCTTCCGGATTCCCTGAGTGGGATCCTAGGGGAGAGATCTGATGAAGATCCCCAACTTAGACTCACTCTCCACATAGTGTCTGACTGTGGGTCTCCGCAGCTGTTCCCATCTACTGCCAGAGGCAGCCCCTCTGATGGTGACTGGATAAGGTCCCACCTCTTGGTATAGTAGAATTTTATTAGGAATCGTTTTATTGATTTTTTTTTTCAGACCAGAAGTTTTGGTTTAACCCTAGGTCTCTGGGATGTCTAGTCTCTAGTTCTTGGTTACCGAAGCAGTGTTGGGTGTGGGTTCCTTCTCGTGGACTGGACCTTAAGTCAGATCAGGCATTGGTTGGCTAATTCCACAAGTTCTATGCCACTATCACCCTGGCATATTATGCAGGCAGGACAGACTGTAGGTTAAAGGTTTTGTGGCTGGGTTGGTGTCCACATTTCTCTTTTGGTCACCTGCAGAGTGCCCCTCACAGGCTGAAGCACTCAGGAGAGAGGGTCCTACACCTCTCCTGGGCTACACAATAGAGCTGACCCTGTTCACAGGAGAGTGGGTGAACTGGCCCTAAGGGTATGAGAACGGGAAAGCAGGTCACAGCCATCTCGCCTGGCCCTATTTTCTAAGTCTTAATACAATATACATAAATACCACACAGATTAACTGGAAAAAAATGTATCACCTGAAGATAACTATATACTGTAATAAACCAAACTTTTAGGGCTGACACACGCCTTAAATCCCAGCATTTGGGAGGCAGAGACAGGCAGATCTCTGTGAGTTTGAGGCCAGCCTGGTCTACTAGAGCTAGTTCCAGGACAGGCTCCAAAGCTGCAGAGAAACTTTGTCTCGAAAAACAAACAAATGAAAAAAATTATCTAACTAGAATTAAAATTTATTAATAACTAAACTTGGCAAATACCTTGAAAAGCACCTTTGTATACTTTGAATCTTGTCAAAAGGACTCTAAGCACTTCCCTGGAAAATGTCCCCTCCCTGCTGAATATACTCCCTGTTGCAAATCAAAGCAATGAAATCAAGCCACTGACCTCAGAACTCTCCTGAAGCGCTACTCCACATGCACTTGTGAGGAAGGTTGCTAATGGTGGTTTTCCTACTCCAAGGCTTTAATTTAACTATGTGTTACACAACTCAAACATGTTCATAGTCTACCATTAAAATAGGTAAGCAGAAGGAAGAAAGCTAAGATCCCGTAATTCCCTATCTCAGAGGTAATAGCTGTTTCCTATCTTGTATACTTTCAATTAACCTTTCAGCAACAAGTCCGTCCCTCCCACCCAGTACTTACTCCCTAACAGGACTTTCACCGGATTTAACCATCCCCCATTTGTGGAGGGCTCAGCTGCTCCCACTGGTTTTTGGCCATTGTAATTGTGACGCCCACACTTTGGCTAGCTCATCAGATGTTTGCTTTGTGTAGAGGGTGGAGCTGAGCCTGAGTCTAGTTTACAGATGGTCCCTCAACACTTGCAGGATGTGGAGTGCTGAGCCTCCTACATTAGAGGAGCGGAGCAGAAGTGTCCCAGCACTTGGACCAGCATGTCTTATGGTCCAAGGAAGGAGACAGGATCTGAAGACTGATGGGAAGGAGGCCTGGGAAGTCAGTGCAAGATCCTCATGGAGTAGGCCCCAGGGCAGGGCTGTCTTCCATGACTGCCGGCCAAAGAGCCTAGGTCAGGTGAAGGGCTAGACACAAGAAATTGCTCTGTGGGTGCCAGTCACCCTCCTTCCCAGTCATCCCAAAGCTTGCCCCGTATTTAGTGATCAAGCAGGAGTCAGTCCTGGGGTTGTGGACATGCATATTCAACAACATTGTGTATCACTGGAGCCAGGGACCAAAAGGAGGGAGGTGCAAATTCTATTAAGATTTTCTTCAGATCTTTCTTTTTGAGTTTATCCCACATTCTTTCTGCACAATTTTGTAAGTTAGCACGCAATAGGCTGCATCATGGTATTGCCACGCATGAGTGTCAATGCACGCACGAGCGTCAATGCACGCACGAGCGTCAATGCACGCACGAGCGTCAATGCACGCACGAGCGTCAATGCACGCACGAGCGTCAATGCACGCATGAGTGTCAATGCACGCACGAGCGTCAATGCACGCATGAGTGTCAATGCACGCACGAGCGTCAATGCACGCATGAGTGTCAATGCACGCACGAGCGTCAATGCACGCACGAGCGTCAATGCACGCACGAGCGTCAATGCACGCACGAGCGTCAATGCACACACGAGTGTCAATGCACGCACAAGCGTCACACATGGATGAATTTAACCTCCCCCTTTCTGTTCTTGCTTTTTTGAATCCACCTTCACCTGTACATTCAGTGTTGTTATAAAATGATAATAAGGTTATTTACTTTTTAAAATTACAATACTGCCCAAACTCAGAATAAAGCATGACATGTAAGTATATGTTTTCATTCCTCTGAAACGGAAGCTTTATTTCCATTCATCCAAAGCATCTTCTTCTATTCCATCAGACTACACGATTCTCCTCAGTCAGAGAAATGACCAACTGGGAACTTTGGGAGGATTCCCTGCCTCATAACACCTGCCCCAGTGACCTGAAACTGTAGCCAAGAAATTCATTTTGGAGTCTTTTTTTTTTATTCCTGAGACAACATCTCATATAGCCCAGGCTAGCCTTGAATTTGTCATGTATCTGAAAATGACCATGAACTTCTGATCCTCTCGCCTCCACCTTCAAGTTCTGGGACCACAGGTGAGTCTTGGAACTTTCAGTCTCCACCAACGTCAGGAGAGGAAGCAAGTAAGTCCCAGAAGCTGGTAGATCCCGGAGGCTGTGGGAGGACAAGCTGCCATGGTAGAGGGGGAAGATTCCAGGAGGAGGAAGATGAGACAGGGAGTGGGCAGGAAAGACATCTCCCGGGAGGACACATTTAACCTGGCTGCAAATGCAGAGGCTTTCCTGATGCAGCACCACCCGTTAGGCTGCTGCCAAAGTGCCTTTCATCCTCTCTCAAGCCAAACGCTGACAAAGAAGAGCACAGGAGTGACAGCCACACCTTGCTGGAGCCAGGGGAATGAGGTGGAGGCTCTCTAATGGAGGAACGGGCAGGAATGCGGTCCGTGTCACTGCTCTGTGGCCAGGTTGTTTTGTTCTGTTGGTTCTCCATGTATTTCCTTCCCCATTTGCACCACATCCTTTATATTCAAAGCTGAAACTTCAGATCAAATGTTGCAAACACTAAGAGGTCAAAAGAAGGCTCTCAGTGGCTCAACCATGCAGCCGTGATGCAATCACCACAGTCCTGAGCACCCAGCACAGGATGGAACATTTGGAAATGGAGGTTTCTATGAGGAACCATCACACTTCGCCTCTTCCTGCAAGCTTAGTCGGCTCTCTGGGTGGACGAGGAGGGAGAGGAAAGACACGCAGAGCGTCTTTCCTTCCTTTCCCTTCACGAGACCCCTCCCCAGAATCTGCATCCTGCATTATCAACTTAGCAAGCATCCTAATCTCCTTTTCCCATTTTATCATGAGACTGTTGAAGATGGGGGAAAAAAAGGTTTCAGGGGCTGATAAAATGGTGACAGAGCCTACCACCAAGCCTGAGAGCCTGAATTTGATCCATGGTACCCACACGATGGAAGGAAAGAACTAATCCTTGAGAGTTGTCCTCTGTCCTCCGCATGCACACTGTGGCATATGCACACACAGAAAGACACAGCACACATGCATGCACGTGCCTTTTTCCACATGCACACTGTGGCATATGCGCACACAGAGAGACACAGGACACATGCCTGCACAAGCCTTTTTCCGCATGCACACTGTGGCATATGCACACACAGACACACACAAACACAACACACACGCTTGCACATGCCTTTTCTTTTAAGGAAGGAAAGTCTTTATACACACTGAAGGCCCTCCCTGCAGAATGTGCCTTCAAGTTTCCAGAGCTGTGTCCCTCATTGACCTTACAGATTGAGACTCTAAATGACCTGGAAGGAGTTGACTCACACTACACCAGAGAGCACCTTGTTCACAATGTCTCCTACTTTGGAGCACCCGAGGACACCTGAGGACTAGTCTACCCTTTGTAATTACTTGACTGGGTCTGGTTTAACAACATTCTACAGACTAGGTACATTAAACAGTATAGAAATTTACTTTTTCACCTCTCTGTGTGTCTCTCTGTGTATCTCTGCCTCTCTGTGAGTCTCTGTCTCTGTCTCTCTTCTCCCCACCCCCCTCATCTCACTATGCATCCCAGAATGGCCTGGAACTCTCAATTGTCCTTCCTCAGCCTCCTGACTGTTACAAGTTTGTACCAATTGGCTTTGGGGCCATGCAGATGGCACCTTACTGATCTCTTTTGTTACAGTAATATTAACCATGACTGGGACAAGCTCTCCTTTTCCTTCAGTTCCCCCTTGACTTTGTATTCTGTGTCTCCACAACCAGCCACATTCTATATCACAGCTATGAATAATGAATTTGGAGAACAGTGGGGGGCACAGTTCCTTTGATAAATCTGTCTTCCTGCCCTCAGGTAGGACTTTCTGGGGAAAACAATCACCCTACTGAGTTAAGTAAACCAGGGGGACAGACTTGAACCTCGCAAGACACAGCCCAAGGTAAAGAAGATGACCACTCTGGCCATCAGGTGGTGCAGCGTGGGTCGCACCCTGCAGCCGGGTGCACTAAGACTCCCGAGCAGCAGGCCAGGAGTAAGGCCGGCGGGAACCACCCAGGCTTGACAGCCCAGCCTAGGGGTGACTCATCTGTTGTTCCCCGAGAGCCAGGAAGAGCATATGGCGTTACTGTGGTAGGCATTGCTTCGTTTCTTATCTGAAGCAGGCACACGGTACTTTTTCTTTCTTTGTTTCTGTAATGCTAACAACAAACGTCAACTACTCAGTTTATTGAATATTATCATGTGTTATCACTATTTAATACAGAAAGAAACCAAAGCATGGAAAGATTAGATTCATTTATCTAAGGTTACCCAGTTAAGCAAGAAGAAAAGAGTATTTGAACTAAGAACTTGGACGATGGAGCACTTGGCTTCTTCCCTGTTTAGATCTATCTCTGGGAGGAAGCATGATTTGGCCAGAACCCCATAATGAGAAAAGCACAAGCCCCAGCTTCACCCTCTTAGTGCCCTAGTACCACAACTGTGACCAGGGACAAGTTAATCTCACTGCGCTCGGTTGCCTCATACTCAAAATAGAGGCAGCTAATAAAACTTCTAATCAAAGTAACATACATCATTATTATTTTTCTTTTTATTTCCTGGATGGCTATGACTAAAACTTTATCAGTCCATACTAGTGAAGTTGTCTTTAAAAGATGTCGTGCGTTACAAGTTTACATTAATTAGTACTTCTAATTTGAAACTACTTTTGGGGGGGCTAAAATGATGACTCAGCCGTTGAAGGCATGTGCTGCTCCTCCAGAGGACCCAAGTTTGGTCCCCAGAGCCCACAATGGGCAGCTCACACCACATGTCACTGCAGTGCCAGGGAACCTGATGCCCTCTTCTGGCCTTTGAAGGAATCTACTGGCAAATGGCATACATTCACACAGACACACACACACACACACACACATACACGTGAAAAAAAGAGGGAAGGTATGCTTCTAGTTTATTCTTGCTAAAGTGTAAGCTGGGCTCTTGTTTTTCTACCTCCTCTCAAAAATCACTACTGATTGCTTATTAACACCGCATCATCATTACCCCTACAGTTTCTCAACCCCTTAGGTGGACTTGATGGATAGTTTAAAATGCATGTTTTAGTTTCTCGTGCAGGCTTATAGCAACAATTTTCATAAATTGATCCTTGTTAAAGTTCTCAGAGGCCTTGAAGCACAGGTGGCCCTATCAAAAAATATATCTCTTCACTTTCTGCAGGGACATTTTTTGGGCTGAGCTGGGCTGGGCATGTTCATAATTAATTGACAGTATATAACAGCCTACCTTATTCATTATATTTCAAGAGACATTACTTTTTTTTGCCTGAGTTATGAGTTATATCTTAATGCTTTTCCTTCCCAGCTTAGAGATTTGAATCAAAGCACATGGCGTTGGACAGCCTGGCTGACTCACCTTTTCCCTAGGAAATAGCTTAAGGGAGAATGAAAATGGAGGATTGAGACTCCCTCGCTTTGAAGCAGAACCTTATCAAGGAGAGCGGCGAGGGGAGAGTGGACAGAGAGGACCTGCTGGGTCTTCCCCATGCAGTATACAGATCTTCTGAACGGAATAATCAGCAAGATGAGAATTCTTTCCTCCACCCTCCAGCCAAGGTGTTGCCCATTAGCCTGGCGCAGAACTGAAGCCAGAACACAGCATTTTTCTTCTGAACCTAATCCATGCTCTACAGAATGATGTATGTGCCACGCACATTTAGCTCAAGTGCACAGTCTCTTAATGCTTACGGTGATCGCCTCATAATTGCTTTCTAGCTATCCAGTCAGCAGGCTTTTCACTGATGGTAATGTAAAAATATGAGCACAATCCAGAACACAAACCAGTTCCAATTAACAGACCTAGGAGACATTGATTCTGCTTGATGAGTGTACATGATCTGTCTGTAGAGCACATCCGTGGTTAAAAGCCTCCCTTATTTGCTAAAGCTGGGAGAAGACCAGCCAGCCTTGGGAAACCCTCTCTCTCTAGGTGAAGGATGCAAGGAAGACTGGATGCTTTTCTAGTCCGTGTGACTTTCATTCTGCTCACAGATAAATGGACAAGACTCGAGGTTGGCACTATATTTTCCCATCAAAATAACCGTATGGAGGATACTGAAGATTTGAAAGTATGTTTTCCAGATGTTTCTGTTTTTACGCAGAGATAGTGGTGATCTCAGCCTTGGTGTCAGAAGCCTCTGTTTGCAAGGCATGACAGTTAATGCGGAGATCATAACTGGTACTGAGAATAAAGCAACGGTTAAACGCTTAGCCCTAGATGGGACATCTAGAGCGCGCCCCTTCCAAGGCCCAGGGAACACTGTGGGAGGCTGAATGAGAAGAATATAAGGGCCAAAGGAAGGGGAGGCGTGATGTGGAGCATTGTCTTCAGGACATGACATGAATGTTTCACTTATGAACACAGAGCAGTGTGCTTACCTATACAAGATGTCAGCATCCCACATCGAATGGGATAGGGCTCATGAGACACTACTCTTATTCTTTGAAGAATTATGCTATGGGCAGCTAATAGTTGCTGGGGAAGGAGGAGCCTCTTTCTTCAGTGGTGTAGCCACTGGTAAGTTGCCCATGCTCCTGTAAATAACACCCCACCCATGCTCATGCAAGCAGTCGTAGTTAAAGTCAGTGGATCTCTCTCTCTCTCTCTCACACACACACACACACACACACACACACAAGACTGTAACTAGTAGGAGGGGAATTTGTTAGGAAAACAAAGGGGCCTGGCAGGAATGGGAGGGACTTGGGTAAGGAGAGCTGTTAAAATGACCAAAATTACATGTGTGTGTGAAATTGTTCAAAACTTAGAAGTTTTTTATGATGATGTTTTTATTTTTTTTAAGAATCTGAAAAATGTAAGAAAGACTGCTGGGGAAGGGAAACAGGATGGGGAATCATGTAGAGAGAGGAGGGGATGGGTAGAAAGGAGGGGGGCCAGGATTAAATCACAATGCACACATCTAAGAAAATATCATGATGAAGTTCCACTAATTTGTACAATTAATATACATTAATCATTGTAAAAAATTTTAAAGCCTATAAACGTAACTACTAGGGGAACAAAATATCCAGTTTGAAGCATGAGACCGAAACAAGACTTTCTCTTTAAAACAATAGTTGTGGAGCTAGAGAGATGCCTCCATGGTTAAGAACAAGTACTGCCCTTCGGGAAGACCAAGTTCAGTTCCTAGCACCCAAGTATGGCAGTTCACAACCTCCTGTAGCTCTGGTTCCAGGGATTCCAACACCTTCTTCTGGGTTCTGAAGGTGCCGTACACATGTGAGCATGCACAGACAGACACGCAGATACATAAAAATAAAATAAAAATATTTTATAAAAAGACGTAAAAGTGATCATAGCTGTAAGCAGTATGCACTGGAACACACTTGTAATCCCAGCATTTGGTACCTGAGGTAGAGGAGGACAGACTCAAGGTCAGCCTGTACTACATGGCAAGACTCCATCTAAAAGAAATGATAATAATTCGGGAAGGGCTCCTCAAAATGTAGAATTACGTTAAGTAGGGCCCTCCAGTAAATCCATCAATGACTTCCAGTCACAGCCCTGTAACATAAGAACAGTTTTAGACCCACAGAAGAAAACCACTCTGAGTGCTCAAGTGGCTGATCAAATGTAACAGGCTTCTAAGGTGATGACAGAATTTGAACGCAGGTCCTGTCTAGCTTGTGATCCCGGATGCTTAGCCTCTGTCGGCTGACTTCTAGAAAGCTGTAACAACTTTGGTAAGTCTAGTCCTGGACATAGGGTTTCATGAAACATCTTCTTTTTGAGATCTCAAGACACATGTTTGTTAAATTAAAAACATCAGTGAAGTTGAACTAAAACAAACTCCTCAGCGCAGTAGACAGGGCATAGCCCTGGCTTTTGCCGACTCTTACCTTAAAGCCCTGTTTCTAAGCAATCCGAGTTCAGGTCTCTCCTGTAGCTTCCTTTTCGAGCTGCTCAGTAACAGGCCTCCTTGTTTAAATGAGGCTGGATTTCTTAAAATTCCTCACATCCACCTGTCCTTGCTCTGTCCCAGAAGCTGCCTTTCCCTTTGGAGAGTTAAATGTGGCTACAGACTCCTTGCAGCTCCTCCCTTAAAAAGGTGGTGCCTATTTTCCCACCTGCTTGGATCTGGGCTGACTTTGGGACTTGCTTTGGGTCACAGAATGTGGCCGAAGTAGCATCCATGACTCGCAATGCCCCCACCCGCCCCACACGGCCACCCCCTCCTAAAAGGCCCATAGCTTCTGCTTTCACTCCCTATGAAAAGAGAAGCTCACACGCAACCATCCAGCTGCGACAGAAGCGAAGCCATCTGGGACCCGACCACCAGCAACCGCAAACAGCTGTAGAGCAGAGAGAAGCTGTTCTCCTGAGCTCTGACCAAACTGCCAAGCCAAGGGACAGTGACCAGTAAATGCATAGCTTTCGCGGCCAATAGTTTGGAGGTGGTTTGTAACACGGCATGAATACACCTAACCCACGCTGGAGCATCCTTCCTTCCCAGTGCCAGCTACACACTTCTTAACTGGGCTCCAAAATCACTCAATGTGAAGCTTTCCCAGGTGGGAGAAGTCAGCCTCCTGCATAAACTCAGCCTTATTCAAGGCACAGACGGTGGGCCCTGTCTAATAGGGTTCTAAGAGCACAGACATCCTCTCCTTCCCCCCCCCCTCTCTCTTCCTCTTCCTCCCCCTCCCTCTCCCTCCCTTCCCCCTCTCCTCCCTCTCTCTCTTTCTCCACTAGTATCTTCTCCACCCGCAGGAGATGCCCAGGACTTTTCAATGCTTCCTTACTTTTATGTAAGAGCATAAGTGCCTATACTATTTAGGTTTCTATTGCTGTGATAAACACCATGATCAAATGCAAACGTGGGGAGGAAGGGATCTATTTCATCTTACAGCTTATAGTCCACCATGAAGGGAAGTCAAGGAACTCCAGGCAGGAACCTGGAGACAGGAACTGAGGCAGAAACCATGAAGGGGTGCTGCTTACTGACTTGCTCCTCATGGCTTGTTAAACCTGCTTTCTTAAATAATCCAGGACCACCTGCTCAGGGGTGGCACTGGATTGGGCCCAGGGCCCACCCACACCAATCACCAATCAAGAAAATGCCCCACTAGCTTACCTACAGACCAGCATGGTGGAGGCGTTTTCTCAGCCGAGGTGCCCTCTTCCCAGAAATTCCTAGCTGGTACCAAGTTAACAAAAAGCTAATCATTGAACATTAACTTTTAAATTAAATTTTAAGAGGTACTCATAGAGAGAAAAAGCTGTGGTTTTTGGTATTTTTTTTCAGTATTTTAAAAAAAATACAGAAATAGAGACTGACTCTAATATAAGGTCAATTTCCAAAGTGGTGGCCGGTGGTGGGGGCAGAGCATGGTCACTGACCCAACTATGAAGACACATGCAATAACTACATACCTGGCTTCAATAGTTAATTGAGTCTCCTTAAGAGAATCTCATGGAACCTGGCAGCTCTAAAGCCCCAGTGAGCCTATCTCTGTCCCACGCCCAGCACAGGGATTCTAGATGATTCCAGCCTTAAGACTCCGTGGGTTCTTTGTGGGGCATTCTAGGTATTGAATTCAGATCCTCACGCTTGCCCGGCCAACGCTCTTACAGGCCCGAGTAATCTCCCCAGTTTGTTTGCTTGTTTTTTAACATGAATTTATTAGAATTTGTATCCCTAGGCAAAAAAATACTCAACTGCCAATACAGCCAGCATTTGTTCCATCCAACAAGTTAGTACCCACTTGTGGTCAACACAGGACAGCCACTTCCAGGGCCGCTTTCAGAAAGGTTGGTTCACAATGGCTTCCACAGCTTATAACATGGACCTTTGCCCTTACTTTGGTAAATTTATTCTTTCCTTTTTTTTTCAACCTGACAGCAATAATCACAATTTTCCTTTTTTGAAAAACTGTGTGTGTTAGATATGTGTTTGTGCACATTGCAAGCACATATATGTGGGGGCCAGATGTCAATGCCAGGGGTCTTCCTCTGTAGCTCTCCATCCCTTTTTCCTTGAGGCAGGGTCTCTCACTGATCCTGGAGCTTACTAGTTGGCTAGACTAGCTAGTTGGTGGGCTCTGAGATCCACCTGTCTCTACACATGCAAGCACATGCGTGTGTGTGCGCGCACACACACACACACTCACCAAACTTTTACTTGGGTGCCAGAAATCCTCACATATACACAACATATACTTTATCAATTGAGTCATCTCCCAGGCCTCAAGTTTGCGGTTTCCTGAGATCATTTTAGGCTCCTGTCTCTCCTCCAAATAACATTTCGCATGTCAAAGAGCCACAGCCTTGCATAATGCAAACCACTGTGGAACGACTCAAAGGAACAGCGACACCATTTTTCTTCTTAGGGTACTGAAGAACCTGAGACTCGATAGGCCAGAGACCTAGGGGGAAACAAACACTGCTGTTCTGCTCAAGGAACACAGCAGTAAAATGACTCCTAATGACATTCTGCTATCCTCATAGATCAGCGCCTTCCTCATCCACCCTCCCCAGAAAAGCTTCCTCCTGCAGCAGATGGGAGGAAATGCAGAGAGACCCACAGCCAGGCATTGTGCAGAAAGAGTGAGAGATCTTGGAACACTCCGCTCTACAGCAGATCTCTCCCTCAAATCCCTTCACTCAGAAGAGGAAGCAGAACGAAAGGAAGAGCCAGAGCGGATGGCAGAATGGAGGCTGTCTAGGCACAGCGGGGCTCGTCTGCAAATGAACTCAGGGGCTGAGGCAGCCTGCACAGGGCTGCACCAGATGAAGCACTGTTGCTGAGGGAAGAGGACATGTGCTCCTCTCCCTAACCCAGAAACCCTATGCAGTTGATAACAAATGAAACATTGGTTTTCTCGAAGGGGGTCTCACTGGGGAAACAAACCACTCTTCAGGGTAGGCCCCAGACCCAGCAGTGAATGAACAACACAAAATACAACAGCTTCTTTGGAGGTTCTTTGTCTCATAATGTTAAGCGGAAACATTGGCTTTCGTTTTGAGGTTTTGTGGCTGTTTGTTTGTTTGTTTGTTTTGTTTTTATCTTACAGATTCTTTGCTTCCCATTTGGGATTGTGTGTGTCTGTACATGTATTTCTGCATCTATGTGTATGTGTATGTATGTATCTATCTGCATTTCCCGTACTTTTACTTCCGCTCTTTTTCTTGTCTGATTGTTTTGTCATATTCTGATTTGTTTGGTTTTTATTTAACTTATTGTATTTTACTTTTTTATTATTCCTTAGATGGCTGGTTGGTTCTTTTTGTTGTTGTTATAGTTGTTTTTCCTAAGAGAGACAGAAAGGGTATGGATCCAGATTTTTTTTGGGGGGGGGTGTCTTGGAGGAACTGGGAAGAGTAAAGTTAGGGGAAACCATAATCAGAATAAAATCTTTTCAATAAAAGAAAAATAAGTAATCTTTATGTGGGGAAAACCAAATGTCCTTATCTGGTTTATACAGTGTTCCATACCTGTTGAACCTGAACCTGATCTGTAGTTGCTATTTAACACTATGACTTGAGCATTTCTTTAATTAGAAATTCAGTCATTCCCTGAACCCGTTCTGTAGCTCTGTGTTCAGATTGTCAAAGACTCTTTTTTGCAGTATTTGCAGCCCTGGCAAATACCGGCTCCTTACATCTTAGCTTGAATGGTTTTAGATTTTTTTTTTCCCCAAGTAAAATATAACAAAAGTGAATAAAGAAATGTCCCTACTCAAAATAGATGAAACATTCAACAATGAATTTAAAAAATATGGTCAATTCTTGAATAATAGTATAGACTACAGAGTCCTATAAGAGACAGAGAAGGTTAACCCTGGAGGGCTGGGCAGAGGAAGTTCATAAAGCAGTTCACGGTTGGAGAGCTGGGTGCTTTTTGATGGTTTGTCAGTTTGCTAACTCATAATTTGCAATATAGAGACAAAGTTTCTGGAACAGAGCAGTTCTGCTGGGTGGGAACCAGTCTGGCCACACCTTGCTTAGTAGGCAACAGTCGAAGGTTTCCTGGACACAGCACTCTGCCCAGAGCAGGTTTGGAAGAAGGGAAAGAAGCATAGAGAAGAGCCCTGCAGGGCCAGGGCAAGTCTGAGCACGAAGGGCCCCAAGAAGCCTGGCATCTTCTCTAGCGCACAGGGACTGGCCCGGCCACCCCGACGGCTCCATCAGCACCTCACTGTGCATTTCCATGCCCACATGTCACACAGAACACCCAGTGCTGCTCTCCCTGGCTCTCCTCGCCCTCCGGTAAATTCCAGAAGCCATGCTTGGAGAACTAGAGACTAGTATAGAGAATAGAATGTAAACAAGTCAGAAGAAAAATGACTTGTTGGAAAATCAAGACACGAACAAAAACAACTTTGAAATCATTGCACTAGAAAAATCTTAATGCATGAAACCTTGACTACATTTTCATTGAGATGAGAATTATATGTCCTTTTGACCTTGGAAACAATGAACTGGGAGCTTCCAGGACCTCCTAACCCTAGAGTGCTTTGGACCTTGCTACTATGTATTTATTGCATAGGAAACAAATACTCTTCCAGCACTGAGGATATCATCCCATGGTGAACATTTCTTGGTTGTATACAAGGCCCTAGACTCAGTCCCCGCACCATAGAGAGACAGGAGGAAGGAAAGAAGGGAGAGAAGGAGAATGGAGGGAAAGAGCCAACAAGATCTTCCAGGTATGAGGGAAGGTGTTCCCTCCAACAGCGACCAGACATCTTTGAAAGCGGACAAAATAAGGAGTGAAGTGGGCCACGGATTTGACTGTGTGCCATCTGTTCATTCTTTGCGTGACTTTCATGGTTTGACCATCTTATCATGCAGATTTTATGTACTTGTTAAGGGGGATTCTGCTCTCCAGCATTACCCCAATGGACTCCTCAGACCACATCTGAGCTAGCCAAAAGGACCTTTGAGATGGGCAAAGAACAGACTCTGCCCAAGGCTTAGAAAACACCCCACCTTATTGAATGTAAAGTCTCATACGATGTCTTTATCAATGCAACCCAGACTTCTGAACCAGGAAACACACCGATGAAAAGGGATGTTCTGTGGGAGTTTAAAAGGCTGAACAGGAAGAACCAGAGAGAGAAAGAGTTTCAGGGCTTGATCCTGCCTCGGGCATTTGGCATTAACCATGTGTACAGTGGAGATAATGACAGAGACCTTTAAGATGTGTGCAGGAACAAATGAAATAAAAACCTGGATACACAAGACTTGCTTTGATAAAGGGAAGAGGAAGTAGGCTGTTGCTGAGCTCAGGCCAACAGGCAGGGCATCTGAATCCTTCAGAGGAGTTGGGGTAAAACAGGGATTGAAATCCTCCCAAAATTCCCATTTGCATTTAGAAGAGTATGTATTTGCTTATATATATATTTTTTTTTATTTGTGTTGTGATTGCATATGGAGCCGCTTGCCTCAGGGCTGTACTGGAGGTCAGGCTAACTTTTCATAGTCAATTATCTTCTTTCACCTGATTTCACTTTGTTTGGTTTTGTGTCTCTCTTGCTTCTGCTCCACTTTGTCCCGCAGGCTAACTGGTTCTCGACCTGAAAGATGCTTCTATCTCTGCCTCCTGTCTAACCATGGGCTCACAGGTGCAGGCCATCATGCCTGACCTTCTCTGCAGATTCAGGGGATTGGCCTCAGCTCATCGGGCTTACACACCAGGCACTCTTGTTCACTGAGACACCATCAGCTCCTTATTTGCTCAGTTAAGTCATTTTCTTAGAGAAGATGACCATTGCCAGTGGACCAGCTTCTAATGGTTATCTGATTGGCAAACTGGCAGAGAGTTCTCTGCTCATTTTCACTCTTAATCTCTGACTTGCCTTTTGCTTCCACAAAAGCTAGATTCATTCTATTGTTTCAATGTATCCATCAATAGTATGGGAAAGACCATGACCTGAGCATTTTAGGAATACAAACTGCGCAAGAAAAGAAAGGTGCTGAAGAGACCTCTTAATTTTCTGTTCCTCGTTTGATTGGTCATCTTTTTTATTTTCATTGTTAAGCAGAATTTTGCAAGCCAAACATATAAATAAAAACTAAAAGATGGAAGGCCTTGAAAAGGGAGTAGAAAAATATTAACATGAAAGACAATGCTAAAAAATTTTAGATGTGTACTTCAAAAACAATTTACTAACATCTATTGTAGGTGGAGCTCCACATTGGGCACCAATCTGTAGTGTTAGGAGTGTGGGCCCCTTGTTCCATCCCGCCCGGCTAGCTCAGTCGGTAGAGCATAAGACTCTTAATCTCAGGGTCGTGGGTTCAAGCGCCGCATAGTCAGGGAGAGCTGCCATGGAGCCAGCTGCCACGTCAAACATGCTGAATCTCTCTCAGTAAGCCATAGTCAAGTGGCGATACAGATTAATAGAAATGGGTTAATCAAGATGTGAGAGTTAGCCAATAAGAGGCTAGAGCTAATGGGCCAGGCAGTAATTTAAATTAATACAATTTCCGTGTAATTATTTCAGGGGTGTAAGCTAGTTGGGTGGGATGGAACAAGGGGCCCACACTCCTAATACTACAAATATTGAATTCCTTTTCATTAAATAAATGTCCACCCTTTCTGGCTTTTAATAATTGCCCTGGAGAGCCAGGAAGCCAATATTTGTGTTAATGGTCAATGTAAATGGGAGAGTTGAAATGCTCTGATTCATAGTGAGTCAAGGGACAGGGCAGCAGTGCCTGCCCAGGGCCGTCCGTGGAGTGGACCAGCCCTCATTTATGTGTGGACTTTGACTTATACCTCAGGTGTTTACCTTAAAGAAGCTCAATGAAGTCACTTCCTTTTAAATGTGTGAGTTGAATACAAGATCTTAGACCAACAGTAAGAGAATAAAGGTGAAAAGACCTGAAATGCTCACAAATGTTCCATGTGTCTTCAGGGAGCTACTCCTAGCCAGGACCTGTGACAAACTCATAGAGAAAGTGGTGCCCAATGTGAGGGCTTAAAAAGGACAGAGAGAGAGTTTAACACAGCTTTTTGCTGTTTGCTGGTGGAGTATCGCAGCTTTTTTAATATATTTTCCTGATTCAGCAGTAGTAAGAGAAAAAAGCCACGCCATTTTAAAATGCGGCTTCCTGGGCCCTGCCACTGGTGCAAATTCTGGCTATGGAGCATTCATGGGCTCAGATATGTGTGTGCCCACTCAGGGTCAGGAACAAAGTAGCTGAGACCATGCCCATGGCTCAGCTCTTCCTGCCTGGGTAGGCAGCGGGATCAGGTCTACTAGAGTGGTGGTTTTGAAATACCAGTTTCTGGGCTGTGCCACCATTGTGATCACTGTCTGGCTCCTGCAGGAGACAGAGCTTTTCAATGGGGTTTGTGAGTAAAGTGCTACAGCTTGCTTGATGGCAACTGGACTCGCTGTGTGCCTGAAAGGGGGGCATTACGCGCGGCTCAGAATCACAAGTGACTCAGAGGCACAAGCAGCTCCGCCATGCTAGTGGTGCCATGTGCATGGCCCAGAGGCACAAGTGGCTCTGCCATGTTGGACTGGGTGGGGCAAGCAAGCAGTACCTGTACTCGACCTGGGAATTGTCGCAGCTTAGATTCTTAAGAGCTTAGCATTGTAAAAGCTCTTCAAGACAGTATAAAGTTAAAGATAATGCAATAGGACAGATTCAGACATAAAAGACCTCTAAATGGGTCATAAGTGTTAGACATACATAGGCTTTGGAGAGAGAAGAAAAAGAATATGGAGAATAAAGTTAATGCCTTTTTAAAAAAGGTAAAGTCTTTAAAGAGACAGAGTACAGATAGTTATAGATTAAAATAATATAAAGAAAAATAAGCCACGTAAAAATGGAAAATTCACAGATAGTCTGGACTATGTATTTTATTGTATTTTCTTTAAATTTTTTAACTGTGAAGAAGCTAAGTACAGAGATACATCTCATTATATGGGCTGCCAAGCTAAACCAGGATGTATATTATAAAGGTGTCTTGACTTCAAAATTTGGGTCTAAGGATATGATGCTTTAGAAAAGAGGTTCTTCTTTTGCTTTCACAGAAGATGAGAACCTGTGGATTGCTTCCAGACCAATAATATGGTTTCACGGACCCTGCCCTCCTGAAAGGTTGCTGTGAACACCCTCTAAAAATTACTTCACTTAACTGCCGACTGAGATGAACCTAGCAGACAGGTTATACCATGAAAGACCTGAATAACAGTGCCTCCATTCAGCACGAAGCAGTTTGGAGAGAAATAACTGCACCCATATTCCCAAATATTGTTTATAAATGTTCTTTTACATTTAAAGGGGTATATGATATAGATATGAATAATTTACATTGGTATAAATTTTGTTCTATGTATATGTATTTCTGATCTTGATTAAAATATTGTGATTGTGTAGTTCATTTAAAAATGTAATGTTTAATTAGGAAATATAGGTTGTTAATGTATAATCATCAATAATAATCAAGCTTGTAGTCATGTTAGTTAGATTTTCTAGATGTGCATAGATATATTTCAGAAAGGCATTCTTCATATCTTTCAAAGACTACAGAATATGTTTAATGTTTTAATAACTTGGGGTTTTTCGTGACAGTGAGACATATCTGCTCCTGGCAGCATTAAGCTACTTCCTGAGGAAGATGGGCATCGAAGAGGCTCCTTATGGAGTTTGACAGCCATTTGGGCAAGAAAGTGCTCTTGCCTGGACTATTGCATAAACTGGACATAAAAAACCTGCAGAGAGAGTACCACTGAACTTGCCTAAAGGTGAGATGTTCCTTCGAGGTTCCTGATTCATGAAAGAGTCTGCAAGACATTCTACAGGATATAAAAGAAAGTGACTGAACTGTCTTTAAAATTTCCTGCTTCATGGAAATATCTGCTGGATACTATGGGCCTGTAGGCTGAAGATGGATGCCCCAACAGTACAAAAGAACTTTGGGCGACTGTCCAGGCAGCAAGATGTTGCTGTCATTTCTAGAGTTTTGGAAGTTGCTTACTTCTTGTTTACTTAGGTATATTATATCCTTCTGAAGTCTTTGACGGAGTTGAAGAATGGTTAGTTATAGTTATAGTTTTCCTTAGTTATGATAAAAGATAAAATAGATATAAATATTGTAACTGTAATTCTTGCTTTATAACTGTTTTGCTATATGTAATTTACTATATTAAAGTTAAAGCCTTTCTTTTTTGTTTAAACAGAAAAGGGGGAAATGGTATAGGAGGGTCTTCTGTCTATGTGTTACTTTCATTGGTTAAATAAAGAGACTGCATTAGCCTTTTGATAGGGCAGAAAATTAGGTGGGCGGAGGAGACAGAACAGAATTCTGGGAGGAAGAAAGCAGAGTCACAGGCTAGCAACATAGACTTCTTGGGACCATGGACAAAGATGGTCTTTCAGAAGCTTTGACCTAGAAATCCAAATGTTTAACATTTCACATAGAGTCCAAGAATGGACAGCAGGCGGCCAGGTGACTGGTGTCATTATGAAAACAAACTGCCTGGGTTCACGTATCAGCTCCCAATGACATTCTCCTGTGCCTTTGGGTGAGACACTTTACCCCTCTGTCTGCCTTAAATGGCACTGGGGCATTGTGGGGTTGTAACATCTGTGGCATTGTTGTAAGAAACACATGAGCTAACACCTGTTTTATCTTTATGCATTTCTGGGGGGTGAGGAGGAGGCATTGAGACAGGATTTTCTCTGTAGTTCTGGAGCCTTTCTGGAGCTTGCTCTGAAGACCAGGCTGGCCTCAAACTCTGAGATTCACTTGCCTCTGCCTCCCAAGTGCTGGAATTAAAGGTGAGAGCCATGACTAACTAACACCTGTTATTTCTTAAAAGTGTCGATACTTTTAAACAGTAGTGGGGAGTACTCAAAAAAAAAACCCTCATACCTGTTTTAAGGTTGATATATTAGATAGCTTTGATAAGGGTGTAAGAAAACAAATGTAAGTTTTCCTCCTATACTAGAGAATGTGAGGCTCCAAAAGTTAGGATCTATCAAAACAGAAGAATTTATCCAGTTCCTGCTTTACATCTTTAACTCGCTTTTCACATCTGCAAGAACCACACTGAAGCTGTGCACAGCGGCACGCAGGGGCACATGCCTGCAATCCCCATACTAAAGGGCTGAGGCCCACGCAGTACAAAATGCCAGGCTGCATAGCAAGTTGCTATCTAGCCTGGGCTACATAGGAAGCGCCTGTCTCACAACACAAATAACAAACGTAAAGGGAGCACAGCAGCTCTGACAGTCTAGAAGATGAGGAAGTCCGTATGAAATTGTTGTGACATATGTTGTCCCTAGGATAGTGTTTCCTCACTTGCTCAATTTTGTGTTTCAGTGTTTTTAATTCATTTTTCCGGTTTCCTTTTATGGGCTTCTGGTTTTGACGTCATTCCTCCGTATGAGGCCAAAAAGAACAATTACAAAATGTGCCCACTAACAAGTTCCTCCTCTGATCCCTAGGATCATGTTTGCTTCTCTTTAATCCTCCTTTCTTAAATGCACTTCGGTAGAAATGCCTTCACGAGCTTCTCATACACCGCACCCTTTAAAGTGATGGCTCCCCAGAGCCAAAGGCTCAAACCCTATGCTGCTTTGCATAAGACTACAAGAGCCCTGCCATTACAAAGCAGACTTGGCCATGTCCTTCTACCAGCGCGCATGTGGATTGTTTACCTCCTTGAGGCTTCCACATAGACCAGGAAAGGAACAGAATTTTTTAAAAAATAAACTGTTGTGTTCTCCCATTATTTCAAAGACTCACACTATGCCACTAAATGTGGGCCACAGTGAGCAGAAACAGGGGTGACTTTGCCTGTGGTCATGGTACCTGCAGAACTCCCATTGGAAAAGATTCTTCCATGCAAAACCGTCTCTTCCTTTTCTAGTGCCCCCTACTCTGCTCATTGTGAGTGGCTTCCGGCTGAAAGAACTCTAGCTAGTAAAATTTCAAAGTTATTTGTTCCCTTAAAAAAAAGTCATTAAAAAAAAGATAGAAGGACAAAGTTTTAACGTGGGTTATGAGCATCTTCAAGTTGGGTGTGGTTGGCGTGTGCCTTTACGTTAGCTCTCTAGATGGGGGTAGAAGGATCAGGAATTCAAAGCCCTCCTCAGCTACGTAGCAAGCTGTGAGCCAGACTGGGCTACGTGAAATCATGTTTCCACAACAACAATAAATAAATTTCAGGAAAATATAAATAACACACTTCTAATTTCATCAGTTTATCTTAGAGCTATAAAAAATATAATAAAGCAATGATGCAAATGAGCCCAAAAAGAGTAAGAATTATAGCGAATTGTTTGCAGGTGCCCAGGCGGCTCTCTTTCCCCTTAGCACTGACCCCGGTTCTCACACATCCTTGGCTAGTTACCATCATCAGAATCACTCCTGTTTTTCCATGGACATTTTCTTAAACAGCTAAAGCTCTTAAATTGAGGCATAATTTGCACATTGCTTGTTTTAAAATCCAGTGAATTTTTGATATTACAGAATTATTCACACTACCATCCCAAGGATATTTCCCAAGTCCCCAGGCCTCTACATTTTAAATACCAGGCATATGCCGATGACTCTCAAATCATAACTCCACCCTGGACCTCTCCCTAGACTCCAGACTCGTCTCTCAACGTCTGATAGACATCTCAAACTTGGCATGCCTCAAACCAAGTTTTGATCTTTATACCTAAACTCATTCCTCCCGACAGCCTTCCCCAAACCAATTACTAGAAGCTTCTGTTACAGATTCTCGTGCCAACATCCTAGAGTCATCCTTGACTCCTCTCTGTCTTTACATCCTAGCAACCACCCCATTAGAAAATCTGCTGACTCTACCTGTAACGTATGCCCAGAATGCAGCCACTTTGGATACCTGCACCGATGCTCTGGGGTCCAAACCACCATATCCCTCACTGCCACTATTAAACGGTACCATTACAAGTCTCCTGAGCCTGTACTTATCCCATACACACAGCCAGAAAGATAGGAGTCAGAGTGATTTCTTTCAAACTTGGATCAGATCACATTTAGGAGTCTTAGCAAGACTTTGGAATGACTTCCCATCTCACACAGAATAAAGCCAATGCTCCACAATCACCCTGCCCTCAGTTCCTGGTCTTTCCCTGTGATCTCTCTGCTTCCTCAGACACGTCTACCTTAGCATACTACCTTTAACCCTTTCTTTTCCTTCAGTAAACTGTTCAGCTGATCTCTATCTCCTGTAAGCCTTTGTTCAAGTATTTGTTCTCATTGGAGCCTACCATTATCATATAGGTGTGTGTTATATAATAATTTATATGTTATATATAATATTATATGTGTATATACATATATATGTATATATCACGTGTGTGTGTTGCCTGTGTGTATGTCTGCGCACTACCTCTGTCACTGACCAAGGGGTCAGGAAGAGGACATCAGATTCCCCTGAAACTGGAGTTAAAAATGGTTGTGAACCACCATTTGGGTACTGGGAATCAAACCTAGGTCATTTCTCCAGCCCAAAATCTTGCAGAAAATATAGAAAAATACATTTGTGACACCCTGGCATGAAATTTTTAGAAACAAGACAAAATATGTACAAACCAGAAATTAAAATACTGGCATAGCTCTACATTAAAAAGCATGTGCGTAACAGCAGGCCCAACAAACAAAATTAAACAATGTGCCACTGTCTAAAAGCTGATACATGTACCTAAACAAGGACAGATCTCTGCTGTTTATATATTCTCCAGATAACCACAAGTTGTGGTCAATGTAAACGTTGACTGTATCACTCACAGAAGGGGACGTCTTTCTGAACAGTAAGGATGCTTATGAAATGTGTTCTAGTCTACGATCACAGAAGAGGACGTCTTTCTGAACAGTAAGGATGCCTATGAAATGTGTTCTAGTCTACGATCACAGAAGAGGACGTCTTTCTGAGCAGTAAGGATGCCTATGGAATGTGTTCAGTCTACGATCACAGAAGAGGACGTCTTTCTGAGCGGTAAGGATGCCTATGAATGTGTTCAGTCTACAACTGATGCACAACCACAGTGATGGAGCCTTCATCGAGACTGCAACGCAATGACAAAGCACTTGCTTAGCTTGGGCACAGTCTTGGGGTCACTCTCTAACCTTACCACACACACAGACACCCAGATACACTTACGCATACAAATATGCACACAAACACATATACACACACATACACACACTCACACACATGCACACACAATACACACATACATACATGCTCACGCACACACACAAACAATCCTAATAATATGAAATCTAATCTATAAGGATGAAGGGGAAATAAAATTACTCTATACCCTGGATGGGCTTATTAACTGGGCTTTGGAGAACAATCTGGCAATACTTAGCAAACCTGAGAGTCTGTAAATCCTAGAAATGTAACTAGATAGCCGGATATGGTAGAGTATGCCTGTAACACCAGCACTCATGGAGGCTGAAGCAGAAGGATTACCTCAAGCACTGGGCCGGTCGAGGCAACATAGAATGACCTCTCCAAAATGCAAAGAGAGGTGGGGAGAGAGTAATGTTCTGACAGTAGCTCTCATATATGCACACACCATTGGGATAGGCATGCTCGTTGTTGATTTGTTGGAAATCACCACTCCCCAAAAGGTAAGAATTTAAATTTTTATCAACAAAAGATTATGTAGATAAATTGAAATACTATACGAAGAAAAGTCACTAAAACAGTAAATGGCAAAAAAAAAATATATAATTGTGAGCTGGTTATGTTTTGTAAGGCTTTATAAGTTGGTTGGTTTTTTATTTTGGTGTTTTTGTTTGTTTGTTTTGTGTTTTTGAGACAAGGTTTCCTGTAGCACAGGCCAGCCTCAAACTCCCTGTGCATCTGAGGATACCATTCAACTTCTAATCCTCTTGCTTGTATCTGAAGAACTCAGTGTCCAAGGGCATGTAATGACTAAGATCATATTTTAGTATGTAATTACATTCATTTTAATGATACAAATTTATAAGCATGCATTCATCAACTATAAACATAAAACATAAACAGGGGGAAGTATCCATGTGTCACAGTAAATCATAAAATGACCGGAATTTTCCACCCTTCTGCAAATCAAGTCCTCTCCATATAACTCCACCATTCCAACCAGTATATTTCCCCACCCTTGAATGGATTGTTTCTGTGAGTTCTTTCCACGAACAGGGTGTAGAGGCAGAAATATTTTGCTGGGAGCCCTGCACACTTCCATCCCACTCTCCCTCTCAGACACCTACCACTGCCTTATAAATAAATCTCAGTTAGCCTGACGCCTGATGAGCAATACACAGCCCAGACAGCCTCCCTGCCCAGCCTACAATCAACTAACTGACAGGTATATGCTTTAAGCCCTGCCAAAACAAACCAACAACCAGACGCCCTGCCTGTTGACCATAGGCCAGGGTAAGCCTGGTAGGGTACGTCTGGTCTACTTCCTATCAGCGGGAACACCAGCTGACCTGTGGACTTCTGAGCAGCAGTAAGTGGAGGTTGTTTTTAGTGACTCCGTTTGGGGAGGGGTAAGGGTTCGCGCATAGCAGGAGATGACTAAAGCTTATATATGGTTTTCAGAGCTGATATATCTAAGGGAAGAATGTCGTAAGGAGAGATCCTTTCACCTTTAAAACAAACTGCTTTGCAGTGCTAGGAATAAAAGTCAAAGTCTTAGACATGCTAGGTGTCTCAGGTAGGATTACTATTGCTGTGATGAAACACCATGAACAAAAGCAACTTGGGGAAGAAATAGTTTATTTCACTCATAGCTCCATATCACAATTCATCAAAAGCAGTGAAGGCAGGAACTCACTCAGGGCAGGACCCTGGAAGCAGGAGCTGATGCAGAGGCCATGAAGGATGCTGCTTACTGGCTTGCCCCTCATGGCATGTTCAGCCTGCTTTTTTTTTCATATATATATTTAATTTTTATTGACCTCTACATTTTTCTCTGCTCCCCTCTCTGCGTCTCCCCTCCCCTTCAACCCTCTCCCAAGGTCCCTATGCTCCCAATTTACTCAGGAGATCTTGTCTTTTTCTACTTCCCATGTAAATTAGATCCATGTATGTCTCTCTTAGAGTCTTCATTGTTGTCTAGGTTCTCTGGGATTGTGATTTGTGGGCTGGTTTTCTTTGCTTTATGTTTAAAAACCACTTATGAGTGAGTACATGTGATAATTGTCTTTCTGGGTCTGGGTTACCTCACTCAGAATAATGTTTTCTAGCTCCATCCATTTGCCTGCAAAATTCAAGATGTCGTTATTTTTTTCTGCTGTGTAGTACTCCGTTGTGTAAATGTATCACGTTTTCCTTATCCATTCTTGCTTCCAGGTTCTGGCTGTGACAAACAAAGCTGCTATGAACATAGATGAGCACATGTCCTTGTCAGCCTGCTTTCTTATAGAACGGACTGGGGCCTCCCTATAAATCACTAATTAAAATAATGCCCCACAGGCTTGCCTGTTATAAAGGCATTTCTCAACTGAGAATCCCTCCTCTCAGACAACTTCCACTGATGTCAAGTTAACATAAAACTAACCACCACATTAAGTAAGTTGTCTGCCATTGTGCTATATTTTAGCTCTACAGTTAATTTTTTTTTAAGGATTTGAATGTTTCAAATGCTTATTATATCTTCATAGTAGGGGTTGGAGAGATGATTCAGCAGTTAAAATTGCACATTGTTCATCAGGAGCACCAGAATTCAGTTATCAGCACCCATATCAGGCAGCTCACAACTGTCTAAAAGTCTGGTTTCTGGAGGACACAAGAGCATCCTGCCATCTCCAAGTACATCTGTGCTCACTTATCACACATCCACGCACAGGACACACAGACACATACTCTAAATTAAAATAGATTTTTTTAAACCTCCGTAATAGTAACCTGGTAGCCTATTCTGCTGTTTTATTGCTGTGGATACCTGCCATGATATCTCAAAAGTGTAAAGAAGCAGGTGCCCAGTCTTTCCACTTTTATAAAAAACCATGTTTGTATGAATATGGGAGGTGTGACTAAAAGATTTGCCTCATCATTTGGTTCCCACGTAGACTGTCTACACAGAAACTTGGACATAGTACACTTTGACTTATGTAACTAACCTCATGGACCACAGTGACTCACACAGAACACATATTTTGGTCACACCCCATGGTGTGGTCACACATAAACAGGAGCTAGGTGAAAATATCAAACCTTCAATTAATCAGAACTTAAGAAATAAACTTACCTTCATGAAAAAAAAAGATCTAAGTTTAGTAGGAAACAAACTGGCATCAAATATTTTTGTTTGATTTTTCAAAAAATTTGTTTGATTTTCAAATTGACTCCTGGGCCCAGTGCAGATTCATACACTGCCATCCTCGTGCATAATACTCAGCGGGGAGAATGCATAAACCTACTGAGGAATATGTTCGTCAAGGACTACGATAAATGGGTTTTCTATTTAATATTTATTTAACCAAAAAATTAGTTCAACTGCCATTCCATCCCACTGAACAATGATGATATGATGATATAATTATAGAAATAGAATTGTTTATTTTAGTTTTGTTACAAGTCTAACATTTAAAAGCATCCATACCGTAAAAAAAATGCAGAAATAAAAATTATAAGTAATCTATTGAAAATCGGGCCTGTCCAGAATTCCAACTCCTCTTGTTGAAAAGAATCAAAAGCCTTCCAAGGAATTAGAATCCCCAATTTTAATGGGATCCTTTTTATCCCAAGCCTCACAAGTGAATTAAAATAAAAACATGCCCGTGCTCAAAACTTTGGGCCCCAGCATGAATAAGCAATATGTCCCTCTGCCTTTAGAGTGGGAATGTAATTGATCTTTTTACAGAGGAAAGAATGGAAAGCCTAGCACAAACATCATTCCAGGTGGCAGGATATGAGAACGGACACGTGCAACCAAAGCCAGAAGAGCCTAATGCAAGGTAGACAGTAGGAATGGAAAGTGTACACTCTGCAGCCCTTCAAACTGTATACCAGCCAAGGCAGAAGAGCCAATCAAGGCTACACTCTACTAAACATTAATTTAATCTATAACTAAAGGGCAAGCTAATTCTTTCCCATTAATCACGGATTAAGCATATTGATGGGCCACTTTCTAATGCTTCTACCATCTACAATGATTAAGGTGAAATTTTATTAATTGGGATTTTAGGTATGATTTTGGTGTTTGATGTTTTAAGACAGAGATATATTCTCCTGGTTGACCTTATGTAGAGCAGCCTGACTTTGAACTACAACAATCTCCCAGCTTCTGTCCCCTGAGTGCTGGAATAATGGACATGTAACACCACATCTGGCCTTTAGGTTTAGTTTTTAATAACAAATGATTATAAAGCTTCCAAAAGTTGAGTTATTGGTCATGGGAGTCCAAGAGAACCTCACAACAAGATAGTCTATTTCTGCTGCCCCTGGTTACCTCCCAGGGTGAAAGGTAAGTTTCTATTGCTGAAGACACCATTCTTATTGGACACAGGACTCAGAAGGTCTGAACTGGACCTAACCTGAAAGCCTCCTCCCTGAGCACTAGCTTCACAGTCATATGAAAAGGTAATATACAAACTTCCAGTAGTCCTGCCAGCTGTAACGCCTATGAACTACAAGAACAATCAACATATCCCCAAGTGTGCAATAGTGGCCATAACCAACAGATGTCTAATTGGACTTGAGGCCCACTCAGCAGGAGGAAAGTCATACTTGATACTAGAAAACCAACCAACTCTCCAGGGGCAAGTAAGGTCATACTTTTTTTTTTCAAGATGTCTTTTCTCTATGACAGCCCTGGCTGTCCTGGAACAAAACAAAGCTAGAGAAGAACTCACAGAGATCTGTCTGCCTCTGTATCCTGAGTGCTGAAATTAAAGACATACACCACTGCCTCTCTGCAAAGTCATGGATCTCAGAGAACTTTATACCTAAACTTCACCAAACCAGCACAATTCCTAACTTCATTTTAATATTTCTCCTTACACCCACAGATAAATATAAGTCTCATCCCTCATCAAAGAAGCGTCCATTGCAACAGGTGGAGACCATTACAAAAATCTACGAGTCATCAAAATGCAGAGAAGAATTGACCGTGGGGAGGACAGTTTCACTGACAATCTACAACACAACTCCTGCACATAGAGCTCAGGAAACATCTTGGCAGAAGGGCGTGGAAACATTACAAGAGCCAGAAAACCAAGACTTCTGCTGTGAGATTGTGTTCCCTAGAAATGGTAGGTAAATTTCAACAATATGAATGCCTACACAAAACCTGAACACATACCCCAATAGGAATACTAATATAGAAGGAAGAAATTCCATAGCCATAGACAAAGGGAATTATTTACAGTCAACTAATGAATGTTGATAGTAGGAGAAATAATCTCTCCCAGGCATAATCCCCATTAACTGGTTATCAATATCAATTTGTCAGTATCATACACACAAGTAACATGAAATAGACTGAACAGGTTGTATTCATACATATATGCATGTATATTTGTAGCAACAACAGTTAAAGAAAAAGAGGTCAAGAATTTTTGGGGAGTTGGTACATAGGAAAGGTTGGAAGAAGAAAAGAGGCGGGGGAAATGATGCAATTATAAATTGATTTAAAAAATAATTTTAAAAATAGAATACCAAAAAGACAATATGGCAAAATGAGTCAAATATTCCAACATCTGAGAAAACAAAAGTCAAAAACATGTGTCAATAATATCGAAAATAGGGTTAATGAGATGGCTCAGGTAGTAAAGATGCTTGCCAGCAAGCCTCACAACCTGATTTTGATCCCCAGGATCCACATTGAGGGAAGCCACTCCCAGAGCTGTCCTCTGTTGACAGAGGTTTCTGTCCCATCTACTTCCACAGTCGTTCAGTGAAACAAAGAAATACACAGAGGTCTACATTAATTATAAACTGGCTGGCCTATTAGCTCAGGCTTCTTATTAACTCTTACATCCTACATTAACCCATAATTCTTATCTGTGTTAGCCACATGGTTTGGTACTTTTTAATCAGTGAGGCATTCTTATCTTGTGTCCTCTGTGTCTGGGTGATGACTACAGACTGAGCCTTTCCTCTTCCCAGAATCCTCCTGTTCTGGTCAATCCACCTATACTTCCTGTCTGGCTACTGGCCAATCAGCATTTTATTAAATCAATAAAAGTAAGAAATCTTTATAGGGTACAAGACCATTGTCCACGGCAGTCCTCTGACCACCACATATGTGCTGTAGCATGCATGTGAATACACATGATAAATAATGAAATTAAATAATAACAATAAACAGTACAAATAAAGAGATCTGAGCTGGGAGAGATGGGACATGCCAGTCTTGGGAGCACAAAGGTCCTTGGAAAACCAGGAATGTTAAAACCTGGGATTGTCTCTTCAACAGGAGAGATATATAACCTGTTTTTCTATGAAATGCAAAATGGGAACAGTTAATGCACACTATCTGTGGAGCCAGGCAATATCATGTTCCCACAACCAGGAATAGAGATGCTTAATAGTCTAGGTGACCTTTGTGTTATCTGTGTAACAAAGGGGCTCCCCCAAACTCCCACAACCAGACCCAGAGGTTGTGGAACCCTAAATGACCTCTCTATCATCTGTATGACCAAGACCACACCAGATCCTCCCTAGGCCCTTAAGATAACACATGTAGCCTATCTGTAGATCCCATCTTCCTGGAAGAAGTAACATGTACTTTGAGAATAGTTTCAATATAACTTTTGCAAATATGCCTCTTTGTGCACATGGGATCATGCTACACCAGGAAACTTTTTTCTAAAGTGTATTGTATTTAAATATACCTGCAATAAATTGCCCTGATGACAGACTCTGAAAGTTTTTACCAATACCAACCAAGTCATGTTGAACCAGATTTCATCCTCGCCTCACACAAAAATAAATAAGTAATAAGACTAGAGAATAAGCCAAAGAGGTGAGGGAAAGGGTATTTTGTGAAAAAATTTAAAACTTAATTGAAGAAAACTGCCTGGGGAGACAAAAGGAACTATTGAGAGCAGGTGAGTAAAGAAGGGTGGGAGAGTGTAGGGGAATAGGCTCAATATGTTTGGAAAATACCTTTTGTGTGGAAATTCAAAAAATAAATAATTTCATACGAAAATTTTAAAAATAAATACTTTTTTGAAGACAATCACACCACTGGAGTGGGAGCACGTACAAACTATGACCACTGTGACAAACACAGACCAGCACTTACTTTCATAAAGTTTCGTGGTGACAGTGGCATTTCACCACAGCAGCAGAAAGAGAACAACCCTTGAAGTTAGAAACACTTACTAAGTGATCTGTCACACACATGAAAATTAATGTCTATTCTAGAGAATTTGCCCGGGATATAGCTCAGTGTACAAGCACTCAGCAAGATGTACAGGGCTGTAGGATCACTCCCCCAGTAACACGCACACCCACACACACTATAATAAGAGAAAGAATTCTATAAGCCACTATCTTTCGGTAACACAGAATTGTAACAGCAAGCACTTAGTCATTGGGACAACTATTCCTGAACTTTCTAGGACTACAGAATGTAATGGTAAGGGTGGTATATAAAGTTTAGACAATAGTGCCATAGTGGAAAATATTTTTCAGTTATATAACAGTCTGAAAACAAAACAATGAGGAAGTCAAAACTCAGACACCTTTGTGTATAAAACTATTTCATTAGTAGTCAAAACTCAGATGCCTCTGTAGTCAACCTATTAGAGATTATTTAGCAAATTTTCGGAAGAAGGTCAGGCTACAGCCCTGATTACTGAAGACAGCATGTCTGTAGAAGTGAGCAGAGTACAGTATCTACTACTGCTTTACCCTGGGCTAGGCACAGTTTCAACTTTGAGACAAAGTATCCAACTGATCTGACCATTAGCAAAGCTTCAACCCCAAACCAAACTCCACAGCAATTCGGGGTCTTTGTTCTCAAAAAGAATGTGTTCATTTACTTAACTGTAATTTTGAAATAATATACAGAAAAGAATCTGTTCAGACATGTTCTTTTTCAAAACAGACCTCTAATCCAGGTGTGCTGGCACATACCTTTAATCCCAGCACTCAGTGGGCAGAGGCAGGAGGATCTTCATGCGTTCTAGGTCACCCTATTCTACATAGAGAGTTCCAGACCAGCCAGGGATACATAGTGTTATCTTGTGTCCTGGTGAGGTTTTTGGCAACATTGACACAAGCTAGCGTTATCTGGGAAGAGGAAACTCAGTTGGGAAAATGTCTCCATCCAGATTCTTTGTAGGCAATTCTGTAGGGCATTTTCTTAATTAACAAGTGATTTCCAAGGGCCAGCCCACTGCACATGATGCCAGCCCTTGGCAAGCAGGTCAGGTCATTCTGGAGTTTGTAAGAAAGCAAACTGAGCAATCCACTGGGAGCAGTCCAGGGAGCAGCGGTCCTCTGTGAACCCTGCTTGAGTTTCTGCATCCAGGTTCCTGCCGTGCTTGAATTCCTGCCCTGACTTCCCTCGAAGTACAAAACAAAGTAAACCTTTCCTCTGGAAGTCGCGTTTGGTCCTGGTCTTATCACAGCAATGGAAACCCAACAAAGACACTGCCTCTCAATACATAAATAATAAAATTTAACATACATACAAATGCTGAATGTTACTATTCTTTCCATCTTTATTTCCATTTTAATTACTTAGTTTTCAAGATATATCCCATCATATTAGATATTGTTAGTTAATCTAATGTCTTATCCTATTTTTTATTAAAATATTTATCCCACCCTAGTCATGCCATCCAGGCAATAAGAAAGCACACATGGTGCTAAAGAAGCTAACGAAAATAGTTCCCAACTATTTTGTCATTTACAGCCATAACTACAGATGAGATCCCCACAGTGTGTGTTTGAAACTAGAATAGAAATAAAGAATTCCTCTGGCTCGTGAGCTCTGATCATACAGAGTCTGCCTGGAGCACTTTTGAGAATTCTAGGATAGAATCAGGGCTTGGAAATTTTTCCCAGATCAATTAGTAAAGCTTGCCATGCACATGTGTGATTCTATTCATATTTTACTTTCAGGACTTCTTACAGTGTTTAAAGAAAAGGGGCCGGGTCTGGAATATTGGCAATACTTTAAAAGGAAAGGAAGAAAGGGGGAAGAGGGAGGGGGAGGGAGGGAGAGAGGGAAGAGAGATGCAGAAAACTGCTCAAAGGCAATCTGAAAAGAGGGTTTTCCAAAGAGAAGCGATCAGTGTGTCATAGGTCATATCTACCTGGAGGGAGAAAACCTGAGAAACGGCAATGCACCAGTGACCTCTGCAAAAGCAGTTGTAGGTTTGTGGTGGGATGTACAAAGATTGAGATTGAGGAAGTACAGAAGTAAATACTTCCTACATTTTTCTAGAACTCTCAGCTCCTTCCCATTCCATTTTGTTCCTTCATGTACAATAGTGCATGCTTGGTTCTGGGCTCACTTCTTTGTATTATTAATTCTAAAATGTAGCTCTGGGCTGTTGGCTTCTAGCATACTCACATTTCTAGGAGATGACTTTTTCTACAGACACAGGCAGTCCTGCGAGCATCTTTTCACTCTTTTCATGCTCGGCCAGCACCTACTTTGCCGGTATTTTGTGGGTATGCTTGCTTTTGTTTTACTCCCATTAAATGGTGTCCTCTATTTCAAAAACAAAATATTTTATCTCTATGCAGTGGTGACAACTTCTCAGACAGATTAGTGTCCAGGACTTTCTTCAGTCCTGTGCATTCAGAGTTGACTTGGTCTAATTTGTTCATCAACTAGTCTGTGTCTTTAAACTCTTAGAATGTTTTTAAAAATATGAGAAGGTTCAAATAATTAGTTATATCCCCGTATAAATTCTTCCCTAACAAATATTTATATCACAGTGTGGTTGAAAAGGAGAAATAAACATGTTCCCTAAATGGGATCTCAATACAAATAGTTGCTAAAAGTGCAGGCAATTGTACACACAAATCTGAAGATACCCAGTGGACATAGGGTTCGACTTACCCCAGACTGCAGCCTAGAACCTGGAAACACCAGTTTCTGCTCCCACATCCAGCCTTGTTCCAGAGAGAGGGTTGTACACAGTGTTTCTCATTAATCTGATCTTGCCACATTTTGATACTTCTCAACAACAACAACAATTAAATCAAAGGAATGGGAAGAAGTTAAGGGGGAGAAATAAGTCAGGAGCAGATGAGAATCCTTTTCCTTCCCCACCTGACAAGGATAAGGTGAGCACGTGACTTACCGGGTCAGAGAGGTGAAGAGTACCCGTGACTTACTAGGTCAGGGAGGTGAGTGAGATTGCTAACGAAGACTGGTTTCAAAATCAATTCATTCTCTTTTTTTTTTTAGTGTTTGCAGGTGCGTGTGTGTGTGTCTGTGTGTCTCTGTGTGTGTGTGTGTGCGTGTCTGTGTGTGTGTGTGTGTGTGTGTGTGTGTGTGTAGACAGGGTCTCTATATATAATGTAAATGGATCTAAAACTGGTACTCCTCCTGCCTCAGCCTCTTGACGGCTGGGATTACAGGCATGCACCACCTCTCATGACTTCAGTTTGAATTTAGTAGCTTTTAAGAGAAAGAATTCATATGCAAATTCACTCCAAACCCAGTGTTGGTGAGTCTTTGTTCATTTTTTTTTTAAGCTACAAGGTTATTGTGAAGGTAAGTTGCCATCAGTCAACATGAAACATGCTGGAATAGTCAAATCAGTCTTGTACAACTCAGGATAAAGAAATGCCATCTGAGAGACACGTCATGAGTCATTACGTGACTATTGTGGCTATGTCAGGAGCTTGTGGAACAAGAATAAATTAGTCGCTATTACATATTAACATAAGATTTGTTTCATATAATTTAAAAGTCAAGATCAAAGCTCGAGAGACACAACCTTCCAGCTCATTACTTCATGAGCATATTAATAGTACTCTCTCCATTTATTTTTATGTCTAGTAAATATTTAGTCTTACAAATTGGAGAGACAGTCTTAAATCTAGATGGTCTAACACAGAGCCAAAAGTTTCTGTCTGTCAGAGAAGACATTTTTCATTTTCTGTGTATTGAGGCTCAGCAAGAGAAATGCGCTCTGCTACAAAGCTACACTCTGCCCTAAAGCCTATTGCTTTAGTAACTCTTATCCTAAGACTTTTGTTGTTGTAAGTGGAGAATTTTAGAGCAATATCTTGACATCTCACGCTAAACACTTAAAAATCCTGCTCTAAGTGGCTGTGTAAGATCTTCCTTTGCATTTGCTAAATGTTAAGTGAACTCGCCTGTGTTAGACATTTAAGTTGGGTGATAATAGTTTATCCCGTTTTTGCTGTGTTCTAACTGTACCATATATTTTACATAAATTGTCTCATTCAACATTCACTATAATTGCATAAGTAAATATCATTCTCTTCATTTTACAGATGAGGGAAGGAAGGCTTAAGGAAATTAAATGCCAAAAGGCAGAGCCAAACTGAAGTCACTTCTCTTGAGCCTTGTGGGAGTGAAGAAATGACAGATCGAATGTGAACAGTTGTCAAATTCAGGAGCATAAAAATCTGAATGTTCCAGAAAAACCAGCAGTAGTGAAATTCTACTCCCCTACCGATAATTTTGAAGAGCCTTGGGAACTCAATAAAACCTCAGTGATTGACAGTTATTGGATTCTGCCTGGACTTTGATGGGACCATTAGTAAGGATGAGAACTTCATTATGATGGCAAAAATAGTTACTCTCCTGCCTCGAAATAATTACACGGACACTGTATTCTTTTAAACACTGCTTGGCCCATTAAGTCTAGCCCTTACAAGCTAATTCTCCTATCCCGATCAACCTATCTCTAATAATCTGTGTAGGATCAGTCTTACTGGGAAAGATTCTAGCCTACGTCCATACTGGGTCTGAGCTTCATGCGTCTGCCTGGGAGAGGGGAGCATGGCGTCTCTGCTCCAGAGAGCAGAGCTGTCGAGTCTGAGCTCACTTCCTTTTCCTCCCAGTATTCTGTTCTGTTTACTCCACCCACCTATGTTTTAACCTATGAGGGCCAAGCAGTTTCTTTATTGCTTAACCAATGAAATGAACAGATTGATATATGACACTCCCACATCACTTTAGTCCTACTGATATTACTTGGTACATTAAAGACTCATGTGGTCAGAAAGAGAGAGATACAGTAAAGAGAGCGTCAAAGACAAAGAAAATGTTTAAATGATTTACAGTGTTAAAAATATATGCAGACTAAAAGTTAAAGTTCTTAAGGTAAAAAACAAAAATAAGGAAGAAAGAGAGTAGTTGGGTGTGGTAGTACACACCTTTAATCCCAACACTTGGGAGGCAGAGGGAGATTGACCTCTGTGACTTCAAGGTGTGGTAGCACATGCCTTTAATCCCAGTGCCTAGAAGGCAGAGACAAACAGATCTCTGTGAGTTCAAGGTGTAGTAGCGTACACCTTTAATCCTAATGCCTGGGAGACAGAGACAGGCAGATCTCTGAGAGTTCAAGGACAGCCTGGTCTACAGAGTTATTCCAGGTCAAAGATACAGAGGACCTGTCTCAAAAAGCAAAAAATAAAAGTAAAAATAAACAAAATAGAGGTTAAAATAAAGCGCACAAAGATGGAAAATACACAGAGAATTTTGATACTGTATGCTATTATGCTCTGTTTGAATTGTTTGAATGCTGAGAAAAGAGCAACAGCTGCTAAAAGATATTTGTTTATAAATGCTGCTGAACTAATCCAACATAGATATTTTTGAAAATGCCTTGACTTTGAAATTTGGATCTAAGGACATGATGCTTTGGAAAGGAGTTTCTTATTTTGTTTTCACAGAGGATGAGACCCTGTTCATTTCTTCTATTCCGATATGGTATGATGGACCACGCCCTCCTGAAGGGTTGCTGTGAACATCTTCAGAAAATTGCTTCGCTCAACTGCCAACTGAGATGAAACTAGCACACAGGTTATACCATGAAAGACCTAATTAATGACGCCCCATTCAGCAGGAAGCAGTTTGGAGAGAAAAAACTGTGCCCATGTTCCCAAATATGGTTTATAAACGTTCTTTAACATTTAAAGGGGGATATGATATAGATATGAATAATTTGTATTAGTACAGATTTTGCTTTATTGATAGAAATTTAAGGTCAATATTGTTATATGTATATGTATTTCTGATATTGATTAAGGTACTGTGATCGTGTAGTTCATTTAAAAATGTAATGTATATACATTGTTAATGGATAATCACTAATAATAGTCAAGTTTGTAGTCATGTTAGTTAGATTTTCTAGATATATAGATATATATTTCAGTTAGATCAGCATTCTTCATATCTTTCAAAGACTACGGAATATGCTATTAAATGTTTTAATAACTTAGGACTTTTCATGACAATAAGACACTCTGCTCCTGAATAAGAACATGAAATACTCATCCACTTCTCCAGTACCATGTCTGCATGCTTGCCACCATTCTCCCTGTCATGATAATGGACTAACCTCTGAAACTGTAAGCAAGCCCACAATTAAATGTTTTCTTTTAGAAGTATTACCTTGGTCACGGTGTCTTTGCATAGAAATAGAACAATGACTAAGACAATAACTAAAACAGAAGATGAAATAACTGTTGACTTTGGAGTTTAATGGTTGTTGTCTTTTGAGCCATAAAACTCTCTTTATGGTTCTGGAAAACCATCTAAAAGGAATTGTTTCACCTTCTTTATCCCCTGATGGGTGCCCTACCTTCTGAACATGCCCAGGCTGAGCCATTCAGCCACTTGCCAGCTGTGAAACACTGGCCTCAATTTTCTCAACCCTTTTGTGTGAAGATTTGGACTGTGTTGTGGTGGAGGTCTTATCCGGGACCATATTCTATAGACATAGAATCTCCTTTTGTGATATTTCTAAATTTCTATCCTTAAGCAAAACTTACAAAAATTAACTCTACGGCAATAGCTATGAACCATCATCCAAATAAAAATAGCCTGGTTAAAGATGATCCCAGATCACCTTCCAGGCATCTTTATTTGCATTCTTTCGGGGAATGCACCCTCGTTAGTCTTAGTTCCTTTATGCCTTCCACTCAAAGAGAAAGGGTTCTCTGCCCACTGTCTTCTTTGGTTAAAAGACGTTCAGTGCAGGCAACTGACCCTAAACACTATAACCAGTGTGTCCTGGCTTGCTGTTACCATGGAAGGAAACCCTGACATGAGCACATCACTCTGGCCTATCTGGATAAAATTGTTTAGTCTTTGAGTTAAGTATCTTCTGCCTTTAGTCCTAGCACTTAGGAGGAAGAAGTAGGTGGGTCTTGATGCGTGCCAGGCTAATCTAGACTATATAGTAAGTTCCAGGCCATTCGTGATTGCATGAGATACTATCTCAAATGAATAAATAATAAATGTATAATGTAGTGGTTGGAATATGAATGGCCCCCATAAAGTCATGTATTTAAATTTCAAAACAGGAGAATATGTAAGAAGCTTAAGGACCATTCTCATGATATATTGGCAAAGAATGCAGCTGCTTTTTTCCTTTGTCCAAAAAAAATCTGCCTGGGGCTAAATTGAAGAGTTTTTAATTAAGGGGGTTGGCATAGATTTCAAGGCAGCCTTGTATTAACTATGTCACATGGTTACTAGTGGCCACTCTTGTGCAAATCCATAGTGAAAAGAAGCAAACTGAGCAAGGAAAAATACAAAATGTACAGTTTGGAGAGAAAAAGAACGTCAGTAAGTATAATGGAGCTAAGTCCAGTGTTCAGGGAAATTAAAAGTTTAAAGAAAAGCCTGATGCTAAATGGACTAAAAGGAGTGGTAGCTTCAGAGCAAGAACCCACCTGCTGTAGGAGGCTGTTTGTTCATTCCCGGCTGCCCAGACCCAAAATAATCACACAGAAACAATATTATTTCAACCACTGCTTGGCCAATCACTTAAGCGTATTGCTAGCTGGCTCTTTTATCTTTGGTTAACCCATTTATTTATTTATTTATTTATTTATTTATATTTATTTATTTGGTTTTTTTCTCTGTGTAGCTTTGGAGCCTGTCCTGGAACTAGCTCTTGTAGACCAGGCTGGCCTTGAACTCACAGAGATCCACCTGCCTCTGCCTCCCAAGTGCTGGGATTAAAGGCATGCGCCACCACCGCCCAGCAACCCATTTCTATTATTTTATGTTTTACCATGAGGCTCGTGGCAAGGTTCCAACTGGCAGCTCACATCTGTCCCCTCTGGCAGCTACATGGCATCTCATGACTCTGCCTTCTTTCTCCCAGCATTCAGTTTAGTTCCTCCCCTCCCCACTTCCCACCTAGGTCTACTCTGCCCTATCACAGGCCAAGCCAGATTCTTTATTCATTAACCAATAAAAGCAACACATATACAGAAGGACTTTGCACACCACTCACCCAGCTAACGTTCCAACTTCTGAAAAGGAACTAAAGAAATGTTTAAGCAGTGAAGGAAACCATCAAAAACACAAAGCTTCTAAAAATGTGTCTGAACAAGGGGGCCATGTTCTATCAGCAAGCAGAAGAACTTGGCATCTTCAGCCATGTGGTTTTGGCTTTAGAATTAAAGGTACAAGAAATGAGTTGTTGGAATCTCCCTCCACAGCTAAAGAAAGTCTCTGAGACCAGGTGTGTGTCAGGGGTGTCCCTGCATGGGGGCTCAGAGAGGCCATTGTGGGAACGTGAAGCTGGATATCATTGGAGGCCCCAAGGCTGGAGATGCCAGAGCCATGAAATGCCTGATAAGGAGAGCTGCTGATGGTGTGAAACCAGCCCAAGAGAGAGGGAGTGTGTTTGAGTCAACTAAACCAAAAGGAGCTGGAGATCTGAAGAGCGCTTTGACATCAGGCATAGAGGTGCAGAGTTTGCAATTTTCCCAGCTGGTTTTCAGTCTTGTTTTGGTCCAACATTTCCTCACTATGTTCCTTTTCCTCTTTTGGAATGATAATGTATATTCTGTATCATTTTATGTTGTAAATATGTGATCTGCTTTTTTATGTTGATTTTACAGGGGATTACAGTTAAGAGATTACCATGAGTCTCAGAAGAGACTTTGAACTTTGAACTTTTTTTTTTAATCTTTGCTTTTTTTTTTTTTTCAAATCAGGTTTCTCTGTTTAGCCCTGGATGTCCTTTGTAGATCAGGCTGGCCTCAAACTCAGAGATCTGCCTGCCTCTGCCTCTCAAGTGCTGGGGTTAAAGGAGTGCACCACCACCACCACCACCACCAAGCTGAACTTTGAACTTTTAAGTAGTGCTGAAAGTATTAAAGACAATGGGGACTTTTGAAGTTGGACTGAATGCATGTTCTGAATATGATATGGCTACAAGCCTATGGGGGCTAAGGAATAGGATGTGGTGCTTTGAATAAGAATGGCCTCCATAGCTTCACATATTTAAACAATTAGGGGATGGCACTATGTGAAAGAATCAGAACATTTGTCACTTTGAGGTTTCAAAAGCCCAGACCAGGCTCAATGACTCTCCTCCTGCTACCAGCAGATCCAGGTGTAGAACTCTCAGCTCCTTCTCCATCACATGCCTGCCTGTGGGCCACCATGCTCCCTACCATGATGTCAATGGACTAAACCTCTGAAACTAGAAGCAAGCTCCAATGAAATGTTTTTTTTATAAGAGTTTTCATGGTCGTGGTGTCTCTTCACAGCAATAGAACATTGACTAAGACATATAGTAATAAATATATAGATATCTACTATCTCTGGAAATATGTCTGTATGAATTCTGTTCTAGTTTGGTGCTATAGAGTTTATGTAGTCAAGAGAGATATCAGTGTCAAAAATTGCCCCAGAAACACCTGATGCTACCACACCAACATAGCCAGAAGAAAGAGTAACAACAACATTTTTAACAGGGTTGCTTGTAATATGGGCTGGACTCACTTAGCTACATAACCAAGAATGACCTTAAACCTCCTATTAGCCAGCCTGTACCTCCAAAATGCTGATATTTCAGTTCTGGGCACCAAAACCAGCTGGGATTCTGGAAGTCTCAGCTACCCATTTTCCTCAGAATTTTGCTAGATTAACACCAAAAGATCTATGTCCCAAACCAGAATGGAGGGTCATCCTAATAAAAATGTTAGTCCAATCATTTTCTCTTGTGTTTTTTACATTTGTTTGTGTGTTTGTTTTGATGTATGTGTGCATAGATGAGGTGCTTTGGGGAGATCAGAGAACTACTTTTGGGAATAGTTCTTTCCTTCTAACTTTGCGGATCTCAGGGACCAAAGTCAGGTTGTCAGGCTTGGCAGCAAACACCTTTTCCCTCTGCCTGATCCCAGGCAACTCCCCAGGGCTAGTGAAGCCATGGATCTTGAAGGAGAACTGACAGTTCCTAGTTTCCTAAGGCAGCACAATCCCTAGCCACGGTTCAAACATTCGTCCTTATACCTAAAGATAAGTACTGTCTTCTCCCCTTCCCACAGCAAGGAAAGTTCTTTCTGCAACAGATGAGTACCATTAGAGACATCTCAATCAATCAAAATCAGTCCCAGGGGGTATGCCTACTGTTGTTTTTTAAAAAATGCTGGGGTGTCCCGGGTGGGCTGGTGGAGCCACGCAGAGCTGCGCAGGTCCCAAGGTGCTGGCGGCTCCAGCGAGAGCCAAGCGGCTGCAGGTTCCCAACAACCGGCTGCTGGTTCCAGAGCAGTGGCCTGAGCGGTGGTGGCAGCCACGTGGCAGGAGACAGCGGGCCCTGGGAGCAGCCAATCCCAGGCAGAGACTGCCGGTCTCAGAGCAGTGGTGGTGGGCCATGTGGCAGCAGGCAGTGGGCCTCAGGCTCAGCTGCTGGTCCCTGAGCAATGGCTGGTTCCAGGCAGGGAGACACATGGCAGGCAGGCAGAAGACAGAAACATGGATAGACATGACATGCAGGGTGAGGTTGAATGTTTATTCAGGGGATTATGGAGGAGGAAGGGTGAAGGGAGGACAGAGAGAGAGAGGGAGAGAGAGGGAGAGAGAGAGGGAGAGAGAGAGAGAGAGAGAGAGAGAGAGAGAGAGAGAGAGAGAGAGAGAGAGAAGGGGGGAAGCGGAGAAGTGGGGAGAGAGGCAGAAGCGACGCTGCCTCTCCAAGAGGAAGATGGAAAAGAGAGCAAGCTCAGGCTGGAAGCTGAAGATCAGCCTGCCTCAGCGGATGGGGGAGGGAGTGGCATGGCTTGTCTCTTAAAGGGACCAAAACCATAACACCTACAATACTCACATACCCATCTAATGACTAGAATTAAATACAGTCTATTAAATTATTCAAATTGTTCTTCAGTATAAATTATGCCATTGATTAGCTTTATGGCAAACTACTGGAGGTAACCTAAATATTGTGACATTATTTAATTGAAATAAATGTCTATACTTCAATTCATGGTAATTTTTACATCATTAACTCTAGGAATTCATTTTTATAGTCTATAATGAATTTTCAATAAAAGAAACTGAGCTAAAAAAAAATACTCACATACCTCAGTCTCAGGGACCATTTCAGAAGGGTAAGTGGAAAGATTGTAGGAACCGTAGGATTGGGGAGTTTGCTGTGAGGCTCCATCTCCAAGGAAAGTCAGAAGCTACAACCCATGAAGTCTCAAGATCATGGCTGCATGAGATGAACAAGCACAAAACCAATAGACAAGCTAACACAGACAGGGGAAAGCCCATGAGGCCTCAGTCCTACACAAAGAACCACAGGTCGCTAAGGCATGCGAAGAACAGGACAAAAATGTCTTCCCCAGGCAAGAGCACGCCCACTGATTGCCCAGTGCCAAACAGCCCTGAAAACACACATAAAAGTAACAGTATACAGACTGAGAAGGTGCTTATGTAGTTTGGAATTTACACATATTTATAAACACACACACACACACACACACACACACACACATATATATACACCTATATTGCATTACAGTAATTATAATAACAATTAGTGAAAAGGGGGACATGAATTTGAAAAAGAACAAGGAGAGATAAACGGGAGGTTTGGGAGAAGGGAAGGGGAGGGAGAAATGACTTAACTGTAATAATTTCAAAAATAAAAGAAGTAATTAAGATAATAGCAAAAATACCTTACGGATTGGTTCTCCCTAACAGAAATTGAATTGCTGTTGTTCCCTTCTGAGATAAAAATCAGATAACCCCTATCCTGGCCACCAGGGAATTCTTTGGTTCCAGCCTCTCTAATTAATTTCTAAGCTTCATTAACCTTGAAGTCCTTAAAGCTCTAGGCAAACATACAGAATCCCTGTCTATTCACCAATTTTAGTATTCTTTTTCATGGAATTTTTTTTTTCTGAGACTGGGTTTCTCTGTGTAACCCTGGCTGTCCTGGAATTCACCCCACACACCAGGCTGGCCTTGAACTTAGCCTGCCTCTGCCTCCCAAGCTGGGATTAAAGGCGTGTGCCACCACTCCCAGCAAGTGGAGATATAAAATTCTTGTCCCTTACTTAAGTTTTTAAGTGGATGTTTGCATCTTCATCCATAAACCCAAAAAACGCAATTAATCTAGAGGAAAATGTGATTCTCAGCACTGTGAAGAAAAGAATGGTGCTCCCACCCTCTCCACGTTGGTAAATGTTTGTTTGAAGATCTTGGACTAGCCACTGTGTCCAGTGGTGGGAGCTGTGTCTCAGTGGTGGGCGCCGTGTCCAGTGGTGGGCGCCGTGTCCAGTGGTGGGCGCGTGTCCAGTGGTGGGCGCCGTGTCCAGTGGTGGGCGCGTGTCCAGTGGTGGGCGCCGTGTCCAGTGGTGGGCGCCGTGTCCAGTGGTGGGCGCCGTGTCCAGTGGTGGGTGCCGTGTCCAGTGGTGGGCGCCGTGTCTCAGTGGTGGGCGCCGTGTCCAGTGGTGGGCGCCGTGTCCAGTGGTGGGCGCCGTGTCCAGTGGTGGGCGCCGTGTCCAGTGGTGGGCGCCGTGTCTCAGTGGTGGGCGCTGTGTCTCAGGGTGGAATGTGTGTGCAACACTCACAAAACCCTGGAATCAATATCCAGCCCCTCAAAATAAACTAAATAACTAATACCAAAAACCCCAGTGCCTCTGTTTTCTGTTCTGAAGTCACTATGTCACATGACACAGAGCAGTGGTTCCAGTCCTCTGTCTTTATCTCAGCACACAGCCCTTGACAGGCCCTCACGTGAGTACTTGGATGGCAGTAACTGAGTGAGCAAGCACTTAAGTGAGTAACAGACGGCTCAGAAGGTACAGTCTTCACAGCTGGGAAAGACAGAATTCAAACCTTGCTCTCTAGGCCCAGCCCTGCTCTTGCCTTGCCAGGCATTCTCAAACAAGATGCTTCCCTGAACCTTACTGTATACTCTGGTGCCTCACAGGGAAGCTGTGAGGGCTGACTGAGAGAAGGCAGCACACAGTAGGTACTCAAGAAAGAGTGGCTGTGTGAAGAGTTCCCTCATGATAGAAATTACAAAGTGAAAGGGGGGATCCTTACATTAATGGGGAGAATCGAAAAGTTTCAAAATCGTAAGTTTCTTCCATTCTGATAAAATCATGTTCTCAGAAAGCACATTTTTAAACTTAGCTTAGGTTTTTCTATATCTGTATTTCAGATGGGCAGAGGTCCTCAATTATCATTTCACATAGACTATCTTAGTGTTTTTATATTTATTTACTTAGTGTATTGCTGCGTGCGTGCGTGCGTGCGTGTGTGTGTGTGTGTGTGTGTGTGTGTGTGTGTGTTTGTGCAGCCACAGGAGCCAGGGTACAGGTGAGGAGAGCAGAGGACAATGCAATAGTTGGTCCTTTCCCTCCACCATGTGGGACCTGGAGCAAACTCAGGCTTTCTTTGTAGCAAATGCCTTTGCCTGCTAAACCATCTCATGGATAGAACTTTAAATGTGTAAAACAAAAAAAAAATAAATAAATAACATTTATAATTTCAATGAGCTTTTAACTCATTAATTTTTTTTATTTTTATTTTTTTTTTATTTTTTTAGTTTTCCGAGACAGGGTTTCTCTGTGGCTTTGGAGCCTGTCCTGGAACTAACTCTGTAGCCCAGGCTGGTCTCGAACTCACAGAGATCCGCCTGCCTCTGCCTCCCGAGTGCTGGGATTAAAGGCGTGTGCCACCATCGCCCGGCTAACTCATTAATATTTATTTATGCATGTTCATGCTGTGTATAGTGTGGGGGTGTGGGTGTATGGTGTGTGTGCCTGTGCATGTGGTGTGTGTGTGTGTGTGTGTGTGTGTACAGTATGTGTATATGTACAGTGGTGTGTGTGTGTGTACAGTATGTGTATATGTACAGTGGTGTGTGTGTGTGTACAGTATGTGTATATGTACAGTGGTGTGTGTGTACAGTATGTGTATATGTACAGTGGTGTGTGTGTGTGTACAGTGTGTGTATATGTACAGTGGTGTGTGTGTGTACAATATGTGTATATGTATAGTGGTGTGTGTGTGTGCGTGCGTGTGTGCGTGCGTGCGCGTGTGGGTGTGTGTGTGTTTGACTGTGAGGACAAGTCTGGGCTGTGGCATGGGTATGGAAGTCAGAGGGCAACTTCAGATATAAGTTCCCCCTTCCACCTTGGTTTTGAGGTAGGTCTCTGGTTCTGTGTACTCCAGGGCTGCTGTTCTGTGTACTCCAGGGCGGTTGGTCCAGGAGCTTCCAGGATGCTCTTCTGTCTCCACCTCCCACCTCACTGTAGGAGTGCTGGAATTACAGAAATGCACAGCCCATCAAATTTACCTGGGGCTGAGAACCCTAACTCAGGTTATCAGGTTTGTACCAGAGGTGATTTTACCAGCTCAGATGTCTCACCAGCCAGAGCTTTTTAATTATTCACAACATGTAGGAAACAAAGTTCAGAATGAAAAATAGATTCATTCTATGATTTTATTCTTCCAGTACATGAATTATGTGTATGAATATTCATATAAACTATATAAGTCATATATTTAATAAAATAATATGTTCATATAAATGTCTATGGATTTCACATAATAAAAATGAAATCAGGTAATGAATATCTTTCTTTTGCTGTTTTTCTTTCAAGACAAGGTCTTACTCTGTAGCCTAGGATAGCCCAGACTCATAATATCCTAGCACAGCCTTCCACAGTGTTGAGGTTACAGATAGGCACCACCGTATCCAGCTATAGTTCTTTCTTTACCAACACAAAAATTCCTCTTCTGGGATCCTCTAGAATTTAATTCTTCCTTCAGCTTATTGCCACTGCCTTACTTTAGAAACAAATGTCATGAGCCACAGTAGAAACAGCACCAGGCTGGCCAGTCTCCCACGTTCCTCAAGGAGCTGGAAAGTACGAACAGCCCCCTCTTTAGAGGAGCTCAGTTCAGGGATTTATCGACTTCCATATACGTGAGACTGATGTTACATAAACGACAATGCGCTTCACTGCCGCAGATTTAAGCTATTGCATTTTTCTTTTTGCTTTTTTGGGATTTGTTGTTGTTGTTGTTGTTAATTGTTCTTGGTGTTGAGGATCAATTCTAAAGCCTCCTGCATGCTAGGCATGAGTTCTACCATGGAGCTATATTCCCAGACCCGGGTACTACATTTGAGGGGATAAGTTGATGTCTGGTGTGGTGTTTCCAATGAGAATGGCTCCCATAGGCTAATATGTTTGAATGTTTTGTTTCCCAGATGGTAGAACCGGAAGGATTAGGAAGTGCGGGTCATACATACACCTTATGGTTCTTGTCTCAACATGTAATCTCTTAACTACTGCTCAAATAGCAAGCACGCCTGCCTGCTGTCATATTCCCTGACATGATGGCCATAGACTGGCCTTCTAGAACTGCAAGCAAGTTCCCAATAAAAGCTTTCTTTTGTAAGCTGCCCTAGTCATGGTGTCTCTTCACGGCAATAGAAAAGTAAGACAGCAGATATCCATCAGAACACACAGAAGAGACATTTGACCATTTGATTTGTTTTTACTACAACATTGTCTTATGGAAGATACAACTTGAAAATCCCTCTACTTTTTTTTTCTGTAATCCCTTGTCCCCCCAATTCTGCCTGATGATGATAGACTGTCCCCCACAACCCTCTCAATTCCTTGAGATATCCTTTCTGTGCTGAAGAGATTGTGCCTTTGGATTCCTATTGCTGTCGAGAGATACTGTGATCACGGCAACTCTTACCAAGGAAAGCATCTAATTGGGGGTGGCTTGCACTTTCAGAGGGCTTCAGTCCATTATCCTCACGGCGGGAAGCATGGTGGCATGCAGGCAGACACGGTGCTGGAGAAGGAGCTGAGGGTTCTACATCTTGGTCTGCGGGCAGCAGAAGCAGTCAGTGTACCACACTGGGCATAGTTTGAGCATAGGAGACCTCAAAGCCCACTCCCACAGTGACACACTTCCTCAAACAAGGCCACACCTTCTCCAGCAAAGTCACACCTTCTAATAGTGCCACTCCTTACGGTGGCCATTTTCTTTCGAACCACCACAGATGAGAAAGCTAACTCCATGTTCTCCAGACTCTACACATCCATGGCTTTGGTGTTAGTTTGTTCTGTCACTCAGCTGTTATTGGTATGGGGGAGGGGGAGGTCCTGTTGCTTCTGCTGCCACTGCTATCCTGCACTGACGTCAGAAACCAGCTTCCCAGCCTTGCAATAGTCACTGAAGAAGAGTAGCTCTCCAAGAATCCCCCAGGCCTTCAGCCCAAGATTGGGATTCTGGGGCATCTACCCTCAGCCTCTGCAGTGTGCAGATGGCCAGGCTGGGCTACCCAATACATACCAAGAAAGCTAATCCAATAAATCTCAGGTGTAAAATGTCATTCTAGCAGTTCTGCTCAACCTTAAGAACACTTTTGGCAAGGTCAGAGAGGGCAAAGAGATCAAAGTGGTGGTAGCTGAGCAAACTGGAAAAGCTCGCAGGGATCCAGCTAATTCCAGCTCTGACATTGTTCCGTGAGTAGGAATCAATCAGTGAACTTTGAACAGGCCTCGACGGGATTTGCGACGCTGTTGTTTTTATTGTTGCTGTTTGGTTTGCTTGTTTCTTCAGATAGGGCCTTGTGGTTCAAAGCCAGCCTGGTCTACAAGAGCTATTTCCAGAACAGGCTCCAAAGCTACAGAGAAACCCTTTCTCGAAAAACAAAACAAAAAACAATAACCAAAAACTTGGTATTTAGCCAAGGTTTGTCTTGAATTTCTGATCCTTCTGCCTCCACCTCCCAAGTGCTGGGATTATAGTGCAGGACACGGCATCTGGTACCAGACTCCCCTAGAGCCGCTCTTGGGAAGAGGAGTTGTAAGCCCGGCGATGGTGGCGCATGCCTTTAATGCCAGCACTGGGGAGGCAGAGGCAGGAAGATCTCTAGGAGTTCAAGACCAGCCTGGTCTTCAGAGCTAGTTCCAGGACAGGCTCCAAAGCCACAGAGAAACCCTGTCTCGAAAAAACAAAAAAACAAAAAAAAAAAGCGAACAATGCAAAGAAATTATCTGCCAGTGAGAGGATTGCAAGAGAAATGAGCCAGCAAGTGGCGATCTGGTTTCAGATATGAAAGAAAAGACCCTCCTCTAGAGGGAATGGAACCTTCTAGCGCTGGCCCATATGTAAGGAGGTTAGAGGGAAAGGGGGCTGCTTTTTGCCTGTTGGTCTACTGCCTGCTAATGTGGCAGCTACGCCGTTGCTTCTGCTGCCACTGTGAAGGTCTGAGCAGCTGGGCATCGACACAGGAGAATTATGGGAGAAGCGAGTATGGGATGCAACAGAGACCGGGCACTCCTATCGAACACCCTGAGCTTGAGGTCTGTGCCAGAAATCCTGAGGGAGATGGCATGACTTTTCAACAGAACAGGGGCCAAATATACAAATCTATCAAAATCAGTGACTAGATAGTATCCAGAGGTGAGTGGTATAGAAATTCACCACGGAAGTGACATAAAGAGAAGCCAGGACTTGAAGTTACACAAGGCACAGACTGCACTGGCTGCGGGTAGCACGTATCAGAAACATGTGGTCAAATATTTTGCTAGAAAAGACATGCTCCAATTACTCATCATGGATCATCAATATTGCCTACAGAGTCCCATAGTGGGATTGTAGAAACCGCCGATCTTAATCCAAATAGTAGAGTAGGCTAAAGGCTCTGTACTTGGCCCATAGTTTCCTGGGACTTCCGTCTGTAGTGCCCAGGATCACACTTGCCTAGGGCATAAAAACAACAGGATGATTAATGGACTGTGTCTTAGTTCAGTGCTCTCTCCTCTTTGTCTTAAAAGAAGTACAAATCAGAATAAAAAATGAAATTTGGGGGAAATAAAAACTTCAGCCAGGGGAGGAATGCTGCTCTCTATAAATTCTCCGCATTCACAAACTCTGTCCTATGAACGGTATGTAGTGTAGAACAGATGTCTCTAGATCTATAGACGAATAAAGCGATGGTGCAGGAAGCGAAAGGTCTGCCACCGACCTGAGGGCCTGACTTCTGTCCCCGGGATGGGTGCGGTGTAAGGAAAGAACCAACACCCTCTGCCCTCAGACCTCCACATCCATGTTCACAGGTGCGCGCGCACACACACGCAAATAAATGAATGTGATAAAAATATTTGTGAAGCCAGATGTGGCACATCTGTAATCCCACCACTTTCAAGAATGAGGCAGTGGGGTCTAAACACTCTCTTTTACTTTTTATTTATTTTTTAAATTAATCAATTCGTGTATTTATTTATTTAGACATTTGTCCATTCATTTGTTTTTGTTTTTGTTTTTGAGACAAGGTTTCTCTGCATCCTGCCAGTGGCTCAGCCTCTGTCCCTGTAACTACCCTCTATGTTCAGCAAGCAAACTCAAGTCTGTCCTGGAATTCTCTCGCTGCAGAACATGCTGGCCTGGAACTCAGCAACTAGGATTAAAAGCAGTGCTACCTGCCACCAACCACCCGCTGACCGTGTCTCTTATAAGCAAAACAACAGCAACAAAGAAGAGCAATGCTTGGTACTGAACCCAAGGATGAAATGCCAACCCTGCTTAGGGAAAGGTACAATAAGCCCCCTGACAGCCTGCTCCAGTAGCGAGGAGAAAAGTGGGCAGTGAGCCAACAGACTCTGTGCCTCAGTTTACCCAAGATGCTGTTGATCTCCTGCAAAAACAAGCCACCATGGAGAAAACTGCTGTTTACCCTGCCACAGTCTCCCGCGGGGATTCCTGCAGGGACAGTGAGTCTGTGCTCTGCCCCAAGAGGACAGACACAAATCTCTCCATCCATGCCTTAAAGCACAGCCACAAGCACACACACATTCATTTCCATGGAATGAAGGAAGATGAAAACTGCCTGGGGTCCAACATAAACACAGGAAGAGAAAGAGCAGAAGGGGAAGTAAGCTGGTCCAGACATCCGGTGAGTCAGGGGTGAAGGGACAGCATCCTGCCAGTGGCTCGGCCTCTGTCCCTGTAACCACCCTGTGCGTTCAGCAAGCAAACACATCAGAGCCACCTTAGGTCTGGAACTGGCCCAGCGTAGGGAGAAATTAGTAAGAGAGCTTACATACAAACAGTGAGTGTCTCAAACTTCAGACCTTTGTTGTTCAAGAGGACTATCTCTCTTGGAGGCTAAAGAGATGGCTCAGACGTTAGAGCACTGGATGCTCCTTGGAGGATCTGAGTTCAATTCCCATCTCCCACACGGCTGCTCACAACCATCTGTAAATCCAGTTCCAAGGAATTTGGCAGCATCTACTCCACAGGCTCTAGGCATGCACATGGTACACAGACATACATATGTGCCAAATACCCACAGTTAAAAAGAAAAAAATGAATGTCATAATTTCTAAGATGGCATCTGTCAGGCTCTGGGCTGGATCTCAGTACAGAAAAAAAAAGTCTCATTTGGTTATAATTTTCCAAAATGAAAATGGCTTGTGTCTGCTTCTAGAATTGTACTTCATTCATTCTTCATAAACTACTCTGGAGACAGGAACTATGGTTTAGTGGCATGATGGTTAGTGCTAATTGTCAGTTTAACAGAACCCACAGTCACCTGGGAGATGGAGTCCCAGGCATGACTATGAGGGATTATCTCGATACATTAATTGATGGAAAAGACCCATCTTAATTGCGAAAGGAACCATTCAGGGGGTCCAGGCCTGTATGAGTGGAGGAACAGAACTAACTGCATAGCAGCATTCACTCCTTGCTCTTTGCTGCTTGACTGTGGAAGCAGCGTGAGAAGCTGCTTCGAGACCCTGTAGTCCTGACTTCCACGCCATTTCAGACTGTACCCATGAGCTACGAGCCAGACTCCGCACACACACACACACACACACACACACACACACACTTTAAATTATTCTTGGCAGAGTATCTTACCACAGCAATGAAGGAGAGAAAAAAAAAAAAACTAAAACAAGCAGGACCCAGCTGTTGAAAATCAGATGTACTGACAGTATCTCATAGGATCAAAAGGATCAGAAGCCTCAGTCCCAAGCCATGCCCATGAGAGGCAAGATTGCTGCTGTGGCCACTAGGAAAATCAGGTTAACCACGTCACCTAGATACTATTGAATTATTGGCCCATGTACCAGAATGTTGATTCTTTTCTAGGCCTTTCTTCAGAACAATTTTCAGATTTCACCCACATGCCAAGGCTAAGCTCCCATGGTTTCCCTTCCTTGAATCTTCATTATTCCTCCATGACAGCACACACTTGTGCCTTTGTGTCTCAATTTCTCTGCCGAAATGAAATGTCCTTACTCAGGACTCGGGCTCCATTCTTCAGTCCTGTCCTGTCCCTGTAGTACCTATCATGGCACATTTGGATAAAGATAGAAGAGCCTTATATCATCCTGGGCACTAAGGAAGCATTAATTAATTAGCTATAAGAATAGACAGAATCTTTCTAGATGGTTCTGGGTATATTTAGCGGGCATGTATAAGTACATCTAGAAATAGTATTGTCTGAATGAAGCAGAAAGTGAATAAACCTTCATGTGATGTTGTAGAGGGTTCATGCAGCTTGTCAAGAGATAGATCAGATGAGGTCAAAGCCCTTTCCAACTCTAAATCTTCATAATACTGTATTTCAGTTGGTTGATTGGTTTTGGTGCGCGAACTGAGCTACCCCTTCCTTCAGGAACAAGCTCCCTTGCCAGGTTACTTCCACCTAACAGAAAGCCATATCCTATAAAGAGTGAAAGACTGATTTTCTATTGTTGTTTGTCTTGTTTTGTTTTCTCTGTCTTTTCAGTAGGAGATAGCATATGGGCTTTAGTGGACCTCCTTTCCCAACAACCGTTGAGTCCCATATGAGCAGCACAGAAAACACAGTCAGGAGAGCTGATGACATGGTACTTGAATAGACCACACTTCCTGGCTTGAACTTAGCAGGGTATCCTCACTCCCACACTTCCTGACTTGAACTTAGTGGGGTATCCTCACTCCCTAAAGCACACAGACACTGCTGGGGCCTACACCCAACTGTAGGGAGTACTACCCTGCAGTGGAACTTCAGGCATCTACAGAATGCCAAGGTCAAATTTCCATTGTTTCATTGTTGCCAATCTCTGCTGGTTTTACTTCAACTTGACACAAGCAATAATCATTGGAGGGGAGGGAGCCTCAGTTGAGAAAATGCCTCCATAAGATCCAGCTGTAGACAAGCCTGCAGGCATTTTCTTAATTAATGATTGATGGGGGAGGGCCCAGCCCATTATGGGTGGTGCCACTCTTGTGCCGAGGGTCCTGGGTTCTATAAGAAAACAAGCTGAGCAAGCCATGAGGAGCAAGCCAGTAAGCAGCACCCCTCCCTGGCCTCTGCATCAGCTCCTGCCTCCAGGTTTCTGGCCTGTTTGAGTTCCTATCCTGACTTCCTTTGATTTGAACTGTGATGTGGAAGCAGAAGCTGAATAAATACTTTCCTCTCCAAGTTGCTTTGGTCCTGTTGTTGCATCACAGCAATAGAAACCCGAACTAGACACTGTCTATCTCCATAGCTTCTCACACAGTGTTCAGAGCGATGCTCCTTCCTATCTGGTGCATATGTACCTTTACATACAGGAAACACTGAAAGACACAGAACTTAGAACCCAAGCAATAAATCATAAACATATATCGATAGGTAATAACAATTTCTGTATTTAAATTGTTTTGCTATTTGGAAAGAAAAACTTTAAAACAAAACGACTGTTACAAAGTATTATAAAATTCATTTATTTATGTGTGTGCCTATACCTGTGTATATGAGCATGTATGTGTGTGCAGAGACAGGCTTGTATACATATACAGGCAAGAAGAAGGCATGGGTGACCTCATGTATCATCTTGGCCCATTCTTTCCAATACAGGATCTCTCCCTGAACCTGGGATTCATGTTTTCTTAGTTAAGCTAAAAGGCAGCCATCTGCAGAGATCCTCCAGTTTCCACCCCTATTGGAGCTGGAGTTACTGACACGTGCAGGATGCCAGGCTTATGTGAGTGCTGGGGTCTTCACTCTGCTTCTCACGATTGTGTGATGGGTACTCCTAACAGCAGAGCCAATGAAGACATCATTGTCAACAGAGTCTTCCCACCACTCTACCTCACAACAGAAAATGCTTTGTGAGCATAGCACAATGTTCTCCAGCTAGAGATCATTCTTAATACAAGCCAGGCATGGTGGCACATGACTTTCCGTTTATTGAAAATATTTTTTTCGTGAAATATATTCTGATTATGGTTCCCCTTTCCCAACTTCTCCCAGGTCCTCTGCCTCCCCATCCACCCAACTTCACACCTTCTATTTCCTCTTTAGAAAACAAAGAAGCAAACAAGCCATAATAAACTAATAATAAGAAATAGAAAGCAGAAGAAATGCACACACAAATAAAATCTATAAAACACAGAATTGGAAACATAATATATAAGCAAAAGAGCAGTAGGAGCAAAAATGCCCAAATAAAGCAATATGAACAAAAACATCATTGAGTTCATTTTGTGTCATTCCTTGACTGCTTGACTTGGGGACTTATCCTTAGGTGTGATTTTTATAGACCCAGTGAGACTCCGTTGGAGAGAACTAATTTTTCCCTTGCAAGGGATGTCAACTGACGGTAGCGTCTTGATTGAGGATGGGAGCCCACGGTCTTTTCCCCCATCTCAGCACTAGGACCCTGTCTGATTTGCACCTGTGTGAGTCCTAGTGACACAGGATTTTAATTCCAGCACTGGGTAATATGACATAAGTGGATCTCTGTGACTTTGAGGTCAGCTGGGTCTATTTAGTGAGTTCCAAGAGTTACACAGAGAAAACCTGTCTCAAAAACAAACAAACAAATGAACAGCAACAACAACAAAACCTGAGTTTAGATGCCCAGGACCCACATAAAAGATCAGGCAGGATCCCAGGCTCCTGAATCTTAGCACCAGGGAGGCCAGCACAAGTGGATCGCTGCAGCTTGCTGGCCAGCTGGTCTATCTAAATCAGTAAGATCCAGGTTCAGCAAAAGATCCTGTCAATGCAAGGCAGAGAACAGCTATGAAAGACACCTCCACACAAATACACACCTGCACACACACACACACACAGATTCAAAACCCTCTGATGAAAGCTATTCTGAATCCTGCCAAATTTCTTTGGAAGAAACAAATCTAGGCGTGTAGTAAGACAAGCGACCGGAATCAGACAAGTTCCAGGGCCGTCAATAATTCCTTGGGCAGCTGTAAAGCTGACAGCACATCCATTCATTCTCTTCCTCAGAAAAATCACTAGCCTAGGCATGGAAAAACCCCAAATCCAGTACCTCCACTTTCTTAAACCTCTGGCAAGCCAATCTGGAAACCATGATTAATCCCTAAACAAACAGAAAATAGACTCTGGAGCCCAGAGGAGACTGACTGGACTGAGTCAACTAAGCTACCCCTTGTCTTAGTTTGAGGTTTTTATTGCTGTGAAGAGACACCATGACCATGGCAACTCTCATAAAGAAAACAAGTAATTGGGGTGGCTTGCTAGTAGTTTCAGAGGTTCAGTCCCTTATCGTCACGATGGGAATCAGGGCAGCGTGCAGGCAGACATGGTGCTGGAGCTGACAGTACTACATCTTGCAGGCAACAGGAAGTTGACTGACAGTCACAATGAGGGAAACTTGAGCAAAAGAGACCTCAAAGCCCACAGTGACACACTTCCTCCAACAAGGCCACACCCCCTAATAGTGCCACTCCATTTGGGGCCATTTTCTTTTAACCCACCACCCCCTCCTGTGGAGCAGGCTCATTTGCCACATAATTTTGCCTAACAGAAAGGCCTTCTGGAGAGACAGGAAGTCTGATGAAGAAGAAACCAAGTCATCATGGTAAGTGGTTGAATGTAAACTGGTGTAAACTGTTGGGGGATATTATTTTTCAGGCATGTGACTTTTGTTTATGCTGCATTTGTTTAACTCTGTGAGGCTGTGTTACTGTGCCTGTCTAAAACACCTGATGGTCCTAATAAAGAGATGAACAGCCAACAGTAAGGCAGGAACAAGGATAGGCAGGGTCAGCAGGCAAAGAGGATAAATAGAAGGAGAACCAAAAACAAGGAGCAAGAAGGAGAAGAAGACAAGGGGGCTAGCCACCCAGCTACACAGCAAGCCACAGAGAAAGAAGCAAAGAACGATATACAGAAATAGGGAAAGATTTTTTTAAAAGCCCAGAAGCAAAAGGTAGTTGGGATAATTTAAGAAAAGTTTGCAAGAAACAAGCCAAGCTAAGGACAGGCGTTCAATAGTATCTGTCTGTGATTTATTTGGGAGCTGGGTGGTGGACCCCTCAAAAAGCCAAAAAGTCTAAACATCATACAATAGTAAACTGGGCATATCCAGGAATCCCCAGGTCTGAACAGTTCAATAAAGAATGGACCATAGCCCCTCATCCTTGCCAGTTTCTCCAGGGGTGGGAAAATACCTAGATCTGTCTCTACCATCAAGAGCTTCAGTTTAGCCCACTGTGTGGACCATCTTGCTACAGCATGAATGTGGCTGTTGCCACTGCCAGACATGGCTCTGATTCCTTCCCAAGACACCTCACTTTACATACTTTACATACACGCAAACACTGCAGCTTCAAGCTTCAATGAAATCACCTTGCAGAGAAGGTTCAAGATGATGAGATCATTCACATGGACGCATCAAAAACAATTTTACAGAACAAATCAATGTCCTTGGGTTTTGTTTTTTGTTTTGTTTGTTTATTTTTGTAAGGAGATTTCACAGAGTCTTCTTTACACACATCATCCTCCTTCCTTGGTCCAGCACATCCTGTTCTTACAAATCTTCTAACTACTTGGCCCTGGAAGTTTCTTCTCTGCTGTTAAGGATCTGGCTTCTGGCTCTACCAACTCCTTTTCTTCCTCTGTGCCCCCCACCCTCTTTCTGCAGTCAATCCACCCCTCTCCCAAATTGATATCATTTTACTATGTACACGTACCTTTGACTTTTCTATCTCTTGAGAGTATAACCTCACCTTGAGGTATTTTTCCCCCTGAAGAAAAACAACCTTCCTTTTGTTTGGTCATTTGAATATATGTTTGTTTAAATGGGGTCTCTTGTAGCTCAGACTCACCTCAAATTTACTATGCAGGTGAGGATGACCTTGAACTCCTGATCCTCTGCCCACTTCCACCTGTCACTGCTGGGATTATAGGCTTGCCCTACCATTCCCAACCACAGCATTTAGTATTAAGCTCTTTCTTCTACTCACTGCATTGGCACAGGCGGTCCCTCTCTCCTAGGGGAATGCTGGGCACTTTGTTTTTCCCTGGGTTAATAAGCACAGTTTCAAACATGCAGTAAATTCTTAGCAAATACCTATAAATCACAGAGTCTCTGAACTACGGTCTAACTGCAGTAGGCATTCCTTACTCAGTTTGGCTTTTCATGGTTTCAAGAACCTGAAAATATTAGAAAAAATAATTTCTAGAAATAGGTATGAAGTTTGAAATTTTCCACCATGCTGATGAAATCTCAGCTGCACACATGCCATACACACAAATGCACGAAAGACAAGACCAACTCTGCGCCATTGGGCCGATGAGCCCTGTCTTTGTTCCCCACTCCCTCTGCTGGAAGGGCATCGTTTTCTAACAAACCATCCCTGCTTCTGCTGCGATGGTGTCCTTGCTAAATTCTTTGTCCTAAAACACCAGAGTGGGAAAACCTGGAGGTGCCCACGGATGATATTTGAGGATATCAGTGCCCCCCCTCTCCTATGGAGGATCTAGTCCAAGGTTCCCAGTGGATGTCTGAAACCACAGGTAGTACCGAACCCGGGGTTTAATGCATTTTTTCTTCTCAACTAAGCATTTACACACATTTTACAGCCTGAGGTGTGAGTGCAAAATACCACCTTTCCCCTTCAGAATTCCATGGAGAGAGATGATTCATCCTGGCTGTGGATCCTAGCAACTACAACACATATTTTTTTTTCTTTCCTTCTTGATGTTTTTACCTTTCCACCTTAAGAAAGCAGTTTTTTTTTAAGGTTTTTTTTTTTTCCACAGCAGAATCGCCAGCATCGTTCTTCGTGTGCTTTAGGGTCACAGGCAGGAAAATTTAAGTCACTTGAACACACACACTTTGAAAGCCATCAGATGACCCACCCAGGTGACTGAGGATAACTAAGGAAGCCCAGAGCACACCAATATGACTAGTCTTGCTAGCCAGCTTGTTCTGGAGGTGTCCTGTCTGTCTTACAAGGCCAGCCAGAATTGCAGGCTGGTTGCCACACCTACCCAGCATTTAGGTGTGTTTTGGAAATCAAAACTCCATCATGGGAAGGGACTGGGAGGAAAGAAGGAAGGGGAAATTTCTATCGGTATCAAATATGTAAGAGAAGAGCAAATTAATTAATTAATTTAGAAAAGGAAACTCCAGGAATGTTGCTTATGCACTTTAACTCTGAGCCATCTCCCGAGCACATAGACTTTGGGGGTTGTCGCTTATATGGCATGAATGTATTGACCGTGTGGGAGTTTCTGCACATGCTTGTATCTGTTATGTGTAATGGCACATACAGCTTCACAGATTGCATGCCTCATTAGCATCTTGACTCTCTAGCCAGGGGTGGGCATGTTAGTGTTATAATGAGCCACAGGTCGCCTTCAGACACTCTGGAGTGCTCCTGCACCTGAGCCAGGGACCAGATTTAGTCAGCCTTCCAGCTGGTTTATTTCATCTGTTAATCTTGCAGCTTCTGCGCAGAACAAGGCTCAGAGCTTCACTTGGAACACTGTTTCCCTGCCTCGCTCGTATAGCCACCTCAATCCAGTAATCATAATTAATCACAGCGGCTAGCCAGGAAACGCAGGTCCCTGGACATGGGGCTATGCAACAGTTGTCGGAGCTTCCTCGAGTCTAGTATTTACCTCTTTTCTAAACTTGAGCCAGTCACTTAACTGCTCCTTTCACTTATCTGAAACACAATGATTTTTTTAAAACTTCACTCTGCACATATAGTAGTTATGAGAATTAAATGGGAGTGTTTATGTGTCTGCTTCTGCTGAGATGCATCGCTTATAAGACAAATAATGCGTTAGGACGTTCAAAACACCTTTGAAAAAGCTCAATTACTTTATCAAGTAGCACAGATTATAGATATAAATTCTTTCCTTACTTCTTATGAAGCATGTTCCTCGTGAATAAAAGCCACTTTCATATCCCAAGGCCATTCATTTGTCTGTACTTGCAGCTCGATGTCAGCTTGCTAACTTAGGCAAATTTTTTTTCTAAGCAAAAAGGCCTCCTGTTTTGTTTTTCTTAGTTTGCTCTTGTCAACAGACTTTGTGTCCTTTCCCGTGGAACTATTTATCATATGGAAATCAGGGTAATTAAAGGTCATCTCTGGTGCCAGCCTCGAGAAAATGATTACACTTTAATATCAATGGCAAATTTTACTAGATGGAAAAAAAAATGTTTTAGGCCAGTCTGCTGGGAGAAGAAGCATAAGCAGCTCAACAGGCCAGATGGGGCCAGACCACCTGGAGGAGACGCATAAGTAGCAGCAGGTGGACTAGGACAAGGACAGGAAGCAAGGAGACGTGTGAGCAGCAACTCAGTGGGCCACAACAGCAACAGTGGCCTCCAGAAATTATCTGACCACCCGAGTCTCAACCTCAGCCATGCCAACACCAGGAGGAATGACCATCTAAGCCTCGGTCCTGAGGCATGATCACAGAAGGAGGAACAATCACAAAAGGCCTACACCTGAAGGAGCAAAACACAGCCCCAAACTACTGTGTTTTGGGGGGAAAGGCCCCCCAAAACAAGGCTCTACTTGTTCCAATTGGAGGAAGAGATGGGTAGACAACAGGATAAGAATACAGTCAGCAACATAAAGAACAAGACAGCACTATCAGAAACTAGTGGTTCTACAACAGCAAGACCAGAACATTCCAATGCAGATAAGCAGAAGAAAATGGCCTGAAAAAAACTTTATGAAGACGATGGAGAACCTTAAAGAGGAAATGAAAAAATCCCTTAAAGAAATGGAGAAAAATACAACCAAAAAAATTGGAAGAAATCAACAAATCCCTTGAAGAAAACCAAGGGGAAAAAACACAAACCAAGCGAAATCTGGAAATGGAAAATCTGGATAAACTATCAGGAACTATAGATGCAAGCATAAACAACAACAAAATATATGAGTTGTAAGAGAAAATCTCAGTCTTTGAAGATACAATAGAGGAAATAGGTTCATCAGTCAAAGAAAATGCTAAATCTAACAAATTCTTAACACAAAATATTCAAGAAATATGGGACACCATGAAAAGACCGAAACTAAGAATAATAGGAATTGAATAAAGAGAAATCCAGCTCAAAAGCATAGAAAATATGTTCAACAAAATCTTAGAAGAAAACTTTTTCAACCTAAAGAAAGGTGTTCCCATGAAAATTTACAGAACACCGAAGAGACTGCACCAAAAAGAAAGTCCTTTCACCATATAATAATCAAAACACTAAATATACAGAATAAAAAGAATATTAAGAGCTACAAAGGAAAAAGGTCAAGTAACATATAAAGGCAGACCAATCAGAATCACACCCAACTTCTCATTAGAAGCAATGAAAGCCAGAAGGTTCTGGTCAGGCATTATGCAAACAACACTAAGAGACAAGGGATGCCAGCCTAGACTACTATATTCAGCAAGGCTTTCAGTCAACATAGACAGAGAAACCAAGATGTTCCAAGACAAAACCAGATTTAATCAATACCTATCTACAAATCCAGCCCTACAAAAAGTGCTAGAAGGAAAACTCCAACCAAAAGAAGTTAGCTATACCCACAAAACACAGGTAATAAGTAATCCCACATCAGCAAATCCCAAAGAAGAGAAATACACACACACAAAAATAACAACAACAAAAATAACAGGAACTAGCAATCACTGATCATTAAAATCCCTTAATATCAATGAACTCAATTCACCTATAAAAAGACACAGGATAACAGATTGGATACAAAAACAATTTATCCTTCTGCTACATACAAGAAACACATTTCGAGCCAGGCGGGGTGGCGCATGCCTTTAATCCTAGCACTCGGGAGGCAGAGGCAGGTGGATCTCTGTGAGTTTGAGACCAGGACAGGTTCTAAAGCTACAGAGAAACCCTGTATAGGAAAAAAAAAAGAAGAAGAAGAAGAAAGAAAGAAACACACCTCAACTACAAAGACAGCTATTACCTCAGAGTAAGTATTGGAAAGAGATTTTGCAATCAAATGGACCTAAGAAACAAACTGGAGTAGCTATCCTAATATCTAACAAAATAGACTTCAAACTAAAATTAGTCAAAAGAGATGAAGAAGGTCATTACATATTCATCACAGGAAAAATTCATCAAGATGAACTCTCCATTCTGAACATCTATGCCCCAAATACAACGGCACCCTCATTTGTAAAAGAAACATTACTAAAGTTTAAATCACACATCAATCCAGAGAACTATCAGGTTGTACTTTGAAAACCTGTACTACACAAAATTGGAAAATTTAAAGGAAATGGACAATTTTCCAGATAAGTATTACATACCAAAATTAAATCAAGACCAAATAAACAAATTAAATATACCTATAACCGCTAAGGAAATAGAAATAGTCATCAAAAGTTTCCAAACTAAATGGAGAGAAACTCAAAGTAATTCCACTGAAATCAGCAACAAGACAAGACTGTCCCCTCCCTCCATATCTATTCAATATAGTACTTGAAGTTCTAGCTAGAGCAATAAGACAAAAAAGAAAATTAAGGGAATACAAATTGGAAAAGAAGAAGTCAAACTTTTGCTGTTTGCTGATGATATGATAGTATACATAAGTTACCCCAAAAATACCACTAGGGAACTCCTTCAACTGATGAACAGCTTCTGTAATGTGGCAGGATACAAGATTAACTAAAAAAAATAAATCAGTAGCCCCTTATATACAAATGATAAATGGCTGAAAAAGAAATCAGAGAAACATCACCATTTACAATAGCCACAACTAACATAATGTGTCTTGGCGTAACTCTAACCAAACAAGTGAAAGACCTGTATGACAAGAACTTTAAACCTTTGAAGAAAGAAATCAAAGAAGACATTAGAAAATGGAAAGGTCTCCCATGCTCTTGGATAGGTAGGATTAACATTGTAAAAATTGTAATCTTACCAAAAGCAATCTAGAGATTCAATGTAATACCCAGCAAAATTCTTCACAGACCTCAAAAGAACAATACTCAACTTCATATGAAAAAAACAAAAGACCCAAGATAGCTAAAACAATCCTGTACAATAAGGGAACCTCTGGAGATATCACCATCCCTGACTTCAAACTCTACTATAGGGCTGCAATAAAGAAAACAGCTTGGTATTGGCATAAAAACAGAAAGGAGGGGGGCTGGAGAGATGGCTCAGTGGTTAAGAGCACTGACTGCTCTTCCAGAGGTCCTGAGTTCAATTCCCAGCAACCACATGGTGGCTCACAACCATCTGTAATGAGATCTAGCACCCTCTTCTGATATGTGGGCATACATGGAGGCAGAATGTTGTATACTTAATAAATAAATCTTTAAAAAAAAACAGAAAGGAGGACCAATGAAATTGAATTGAAGACCCAGATATTAATCCACACATCTATCAACACCTGATTTTTGACAAAGAAGCTAAAATTATACAATGGAAAAAAAACATCTTCAACAAATGGTGCTGGCATAACTGGATGTCAACATGTAGAAGGATGAAAATAGATCCATATTTATCAACATGCACAACTCAAGTCCAAATGGATTAAAACCTCAACATAAAACCAACCACACTGAACCTCACAGAAGAGAAAGCGGGAAGTACACTTGAATGCATAGGCACATAAGACCACTTCCTAAATATAACCCCAGTAGCACAGACACTAAGATGAACAATTAATAAATGGGACCTCCTGAAACTAAGAAATGTCTATGAAGCAAAGGACACGATCAACAATATAAAATGGCAGCCTACAAAATGGGAAAAGATCTTCACCAACCCCACATCAAACAGAGGGTTGATCTCCAAAATATACAAAGAACTCAAGAAATTGGTCTTCAAAAGAACACATAATCCAATTTAAAAATGGGGTACAGACCTAAACAGAGAACTCTCAACAGAGGAATATTAAATGGCTAAAAGACTCTTAAGGAAATCCTTAGACATGAGAGAAATGCAAATCAAAACAACTCTGAGATTCCATCTTACACCTGTCAGAATGATCAAGATCAAAACCACTGATGACAACGTATGCTGGAGAGGAAGTGGTATAAGGGAACACTCCCCTTGCTGGTGGGAATGCAAACTTGTACAGCCGCTTTCCCTTTCAGCTTCTGCTGGCTGCCGACTTTATTTAGCTAGTGACTGTTTCACTCTAGGCTCTGTCTCCATGGTCACACTGCTTTCTGTCTTCAACATATTACCTTCCACTGTCCCTTATAAGGATACATGTGACGACAGTTAGAACCCACCCAAATCTCTAGACTTTAACCACATCTGCAGAGATCTTTCTCGAGAAAGAGTAATATTTATAGGTTCCAGGGATTAAGATGTGGCCCTGGAATTTAGCATCTATAAGAATCATCTAGAGATTCTATATAACATGGCTTTGCTAGGCCTTTTGCTGAGTTTCTCATTTGGAAAATCCAGAATAAAGTCTAAGACTCTGAATTATTGACCTATCGCCAGGCAATGCTGCTGCGGGTCCTCCTGTGAGCACCAGTAATTCATATGTGATTTAAAATTGATCTTCCTAGGCAGGTGTGGCAAAGCATGCCTATATTCCTAGTACTTGGGAAGATGACATAGAAAACATCACAACCCCAAAACCAGACTGAGATAGAGTGAAACTTAAAGAAAAAGTGTGTGTGTGTGTGTGTGTGTGTGTGTGTCCCACCGTAAGCTGTATGCTGTCAACCTTTTTTTCTGTCTCTGGTATGTACTCAGATGAGAGCTACTGAGCGAGCGTTGCAACAGGTCTATCTTTCTTACAGATCCTGACAGCTTTCTTCCCCCCGTTAGACCTGTGCAGCGAGACAAGCCCTAACAACTCGTCTGGTCCTCCCACTGGTTTCTCCGAGAGAAAGGACAGAATAATTCCAGAATAACTTTAATCCACATCACCTTTCTATAGCTAGCATCTTTGGGGCTCTCCAAATGTTCTCTGCACACTTTTCCCAAGGGCAAGACCTCCTCATGTGCTTTAGGCAGAAAGACTACCTCTCGTCACTACCTGTCCTTAACTGACATCCTGATGTTCCCAAGGTCCACGGCATCTTCTCTGCCTCCCTCCCCTAATCAGTATAGCCCGCTCTCTACACAGCACTCTCTAGAGCACTCGTGATATATCTTCTATCTTGAATCATAACTACGTATGTATATCCTTGATTAATTGTAGACGTCATAGGGTAAAGTGCAAGCTTGCTTAATTTCCCTTCTTGTGTGACCGGTAAATATACATAAACACAATGGTGTCTGTCATTTAACACTTTGCATCTGCTCTAAGTTCTTTGTGGCTGATAGGCACACAAATGCTGTTGTTATCTTTTTGCTTTGGGGACCTTGCACCATACATCTTTGGGGGACCCCCCCCATCCACCTTTGAAACTCTTGATGGCTGCTGCCAATAGATGTACTTCCACACAAAACCCATCTTCCTCTCCAGGTCTCTCACAGACATGAATTCTTTTCCTAGTTTTTTTTTTTTTTCTTCTGTTTTTGTTGTTGTTTTGGAGGTTTGGTTTGTTTTGATTTTATTTGATTTTTCAAGACAGGGTTTCTCTGTAGCTTTGGAGCCTGTCCTTGAATTCTTGTAGACCAGGCTGGCCTTGAACTCACAGAGATCCACCAGCCTCTGCCCCCTGAACGCTGGGATTAAAGGTGTGCGCCACCACCGCCCAGCTATTTCCTAGGGTTTTAAAAATAAGTTTCTAGAGAAAATGAACTCCTTCCTGTCAAATAGAGAAGCAGGGGTATGCTCTCTACTTGGGAAAATAGACTTGAGGGACTGAGTTAGCACACCACAAAGGAAATAAGGAGAGGGGAGACAGGAATCTGGGAATTGCAGGCTCTGCTTCCACACCCTTTCCACGGTTTCTTTCTATATGCTAATTAGCTTGCCACAGAGCCAGATCTGACCCGTCAGGTTCTGCCACTTGCAGTAATAATTGCGAAGGGTAAAGGGACTGATTGTCATCCCTTAAGAACCTCAGGTAAGTGTTGCCTCCATTGTCCTGAGAAGAGAGGCGAAATCCCACACTGTAGAATCTCTGACCCTCTCCACATATTATATATATCACAAGCTGCCCTCAAACGTATTGGGTATAGCTTATCACTATAAACTTAAGCAGCAAAATAAAGATAAAATAAAATAAAAGTGGAAGCATCTGGAGAAAACTTCTGCTGAGGTCATGGCAGCATTTCTACTTTGATAGGTAAAAAGTTCATGGAAGTGAAAATTACTAAAATTTATTATATACATGTACAATTTGTCAAAGACTATGTTTGGCTTTGGAGTGGGCTCAGAAGAGCATTTTCAGCCCTCTTACCTTCTCTGGCACCTCCTGAAACGTAAAGAAATGGTTTGCTCTCTTAGTCACTCACCTGTTTCTCCTTACAGAACACCTTTAAGTCCAAGGAATTCATTTATGAACTTAGTAACTTTGGAGTGTCTCCTTGTGTTACCTATTGAGGTCAAATACAATTATTACCGACTTTTATAGTGTTTGAACACACACAAACATCCCTGAAGGGTACACCGAAATGAAACAGCAAATTCCGACATCAATTCTGAAGCTCAAATCCCGTACAATAATACTAATATCAGGCATTGACCTGTCTGCATATTACTTTTGGGGTGGGGGCGTGGAGACAGGGTTTCTCTGTGAAACGGTCCTAGCTGTCCTGGCACTCACTCTGTAGACCAGTCTGGCCTCGAACTCACGGAGCTCCTCCTGCCTCTGCCTCCCAATTGCATTAAAGACGTGCGCCACCACCGCCCGGCAGCATCCTACTTTTTAATGTTGTGGTGGTGATTTTGTTGTTACCTATCATTCTGATTTTGGCTTTGGTTTTCTTAAAACATGGTTTTAGTGTGTAGCCCAGGCTGGCCTCAAGCCCACATCAATTCTCTTGTCTCAGCTCTGTATACCAGTCTGGCCTCGAACTCATAGAGATCTGCTTGCCTCTAACTCCCAAGTGCTGGGATTAAAAGTGTATGCCACCACAACCTGGTGAGTAACATTATTTTTAAGGGAATTTCCAATTTAAAAAATCAAGGTAGCCAAACTATAAAATGCTGTTACTAAAAAGTTCTGAACAAATATACTTTGCTTTCATATGAAAAATAAACAGCTTTTTCATCTCCAAAGTATTTCTTTTTGCATTCTAATTTGCATTATATGTTTTAGTTTGTGTTCCTTAAAAATAGTGATACTACGATATATAACTTCATATTTTTAGGAATACTAAAAACTCTAAACCAAATAAGTTAGGCGAAACTTGGCTGAAAAAAAAATATCTGTGGTTCAGAACTCCTGGTGGTTGAAACGATTTGCCTCTGAGCTATACCATTTCAGTTTTACACATCAGCCAAGCAGAAGCTGCTGGTTGCTAAGCAACAGCTCCTCTCTCTCTCTCCCTCTCTCTCTCTCTCTCTCTCTCTCTCTCTCTCTCTCTCTCTCTCTCTCTCTCTCTCCAGAAATAGAATACATAGAGGCTGTTTTTTAGAGATGTAATATGCACTATATAAAGTTAAAGAAAGACATACAGTTCAGCTGTTTGCCAGAATGATGCTATTGACTTCATGATAGTAGTTTGAGTAATCTGAGTTTTTTAAACCTATGCATCTGAGAGTAACTCTACACTTGTTATTTCAGGATCTTCTAGGTAAAGAAAACCTCTGAAGAATTCTAGAAAACGAGACTTTTTATTTTAATTTTTATTTATTTATTTGAGACAGGGTTTCTTTGTGTAGTCTTGGCTGTCCTGGAACTAGCTCTGTAAACCAGACTGGCTTCAAACTCAGGATGACCTGGTTGCCTATGCCTCCCAAATGTTTGCACAAAAGGCTTTTGCCACCATCCTGCTGAAACCAAGCTTTTTTTTTTTTTTTTTTTTTTTGATTTTTCGAGACAGGGTTTCTCTGTGGCTTTGGAGCCTGTCCTGGAACTAGCTCTGTAGACCAGGCTGGTCTCGAACTCACAGAGATCCGCCTGCCTCTGCCTCCCGAGTGCTGGGATTAAAGGCGTGCGCCACCACCGCCCGGCTGAAACCAAGCTTTTGAAGTATTTTTTTTTCCTCTATATCCAAAGTGGCATTGCTCTTGCAGCCTTGCCATCCTGACTGAAATGATGTCTTTCAGGGTCTGGACTTTCCACCAAGTGCCATTCACTTTTGGTTCTTTGTGTCTGAGGTAGTTTGAATGTAATTGGCCCCCATAATATCAAAGGGAGTGGCACTATTAGGAGGTGTGGCCTTATTTGACTGTGTGTGGCCTTGCTGGAGGAAGTGTGTCACTGTGGAGGCAGGTTTTGAAGTTCTCTATGCTTAGGATACCACCCAATAAATCGGTCAACTTCCTGTTCCCTAGAAGTCAGGACATAGCCATTACCACCACATCTGCCTGCATGCTGCCATGCTCCCCAACCTGATGATAATGGACTTGAACTTCTGAAACTGTAAACAAGCCACTTGAATTAAGTATTTTCCTTTATAAGAGTTGCCGTATGGTCATGGTGTCTCTTCACAGCAATAAAGTCCCTAACTAAAACAGTATTTCTCACAGAGACTGGATATTTTACAAAGAGCTAGCACTGTCCTGAGTCACAGTATCTCTCAGTTCACGTTGAATTTGCATTAACCGGGTGGGAAGAGCCAAGAAGTTGTGGAAGGTGTGCAGGGTGTGCAGCCTCATCCTCCAGACAGGGCAGGACCTCTCTAGATGCTCCTGGGCATCCCAGACCATGAGGTTTTCTTTTTCTTTCTTTTTTTTTTAAATCTGGTCTTTCAAGACAGGGTTTCTCAGTGTAGCCTTGGTTGTCCTGAAACTAGCTCTTGTACACCAGGCTGGCCTCAAACTCACAGAGATCCGCCTGCCTCTGCCTCCCAGGCACCAAGATGAAAGGTGTGTACCACCACCTCCTGGCAAGGCCGCAGGTATTCACCACTTCATTATTGTCTTGTTTACAAGGAGGTTTACCCATTGCCTAACTTCTGTCTCTTTATCTCTTTGGGAGACGCAGAACTAGAATTATATTAAGGAGTTCAATTTGTTAACAACGTTACAGCATTAGTTTTAATTCAATTTTATGGGAACAGGAATGAGGGCATAAAGGCAACCCAAAGAATCAAAGATCCACACAGGGGTGGTTTCAGTCCAGAGAGAACTGACTTTGTGTCAACACATCCGCCTGTGGCCACATGCTTTGTTTACTCAAAATAGATCACGTTACGGATGTTCCTAGGGGACCCCTTTAAGTAAATACTACTTCTGGGATTGGTTTCCTTTGTGTAGTACACATGGTTTGTTGCTGCTGCTGTTTAAACTTGACCATAATGCAGACAGAGTGGCACATGCCACAATCTCAGCACGTGGGAGGTGGAGGAATGAGGATCAGGGGTTCAAGGTCAGTTTCAAACACACAGTGAATTTGATCCAGCCTATTGAAGACCCAGTCTCAAAAAGAAAGGAAGAAAGCACAAACCAAATAAACAAAAAACCTCAACATAGACTACAAACATAGCAATAAAGGAGCTGGAGAGGTGGCTCAGAAGTTAAGAGCACCAACTGCTTGTCCAGAGGACCTTGGGTTCAATTCCCAGCATCCACATGGTGGTTCACAACTGCCTGTAACTCCAGGTCCATGGGATCCAACACCCTCTTCTGGCCTCTGTGGGCACCAGGCATGCATGTGCACAGACCTTCAGGCATGTAAAATACTCATATACATAAAAATAGTAATAATACAAAACAGCTTTCTTTTTAACCTCTAAAGTGAAAATGTTGGTAAGAATTCATCAATTGTTCAGAACGGGTCTGATCAGTCAGTGGAGAAGACTGAGAAATCACATTATTCAGTGTGTGTCTGTGTGTAAGGGGGGGGGGAGAGAAAGAGAATATGAGCTTCTACTATAACATGCATGTTGAGATCAGAGGATAACTTGTAGAAGTTAGTTCTCTTCTTCCACCGTGGGGATCTTGAAAATCAAATCAGGACATCAGGGTTGATGGCTAATGCCTTTACCTGCTGAGCCATTTTAATGGCCATCAAGTTCCCAGTGTCCTCTCTCTCTCTCTCTCTCTCTCTCTCTCTCTCTCTCTCTCTCTCTCTCTGTAGTGTCGTTTAAATTTCTTAAACTGAGAATTGGGAACATAGAAAGTATATCATGTATTTCACATGCAAAGGTATCCTAGGTTTGCTCACAGCAATAAAAAATAGAGAAATAGAGCCGGGCGGTGGTGGCGCACGCCTTTAATCCCAGCACTCGGGAGGCAGAGGCAGGCGGATCTCTGTGAGTTCGAGCCCAGCCTGGTCTACAAGAGCTAGTTCCAGGACAGACTCCAAAGCCACAGAGAAACCCTGTCTCGAAAAACCAAAAAAAAGAAAGAAAGAAAGAAAGAAAGAAAGAAAGAAAGAAAGAAGAGAAGAGAAAAGAAAAGAAAAGAAAAGAAAAGAAAAGAAAAGAAAAGAGAAAATCCCACCAAGCAGTGGTGGTGCACACATTCAATCCCAGAACTAGGAAGCAGAGACAGGCATATCTCTGTGAGTTCGAGTTCTAGGATAGGCTCAAAGGTTACAGAGAAACCCTGTCTCGAAAATATAACCAACAAAAAAGAAAGGAAGGAAGTCCCAAATGCACTGATTAATCTTTGTTAAACTTCTCGTTTGTTCAAGGTTAGCCTGGTCTATAGACCAAGTTCCAGAACAGCCAGGGCTACACAGAAAAACGTGTCTCAAAAAACCAAAAACAACAAAGCAAAACAAAAGAAACCTTCTTGTTCAAACCGGGCATAGAAGTTTGATCACACCTGTAATCTCAGCACTGAGTAAGCAAAGACAGGAGGGTTGCCATAAATTTAAAAGTTTAAGACCAGACAGGGATAGATATAGATATAGATATAGATATAGATATAGATATAGATATAGATATAGATATAGATATAGATATAGATATGGTCTTACTATGGAAAACCTCTCATCCCATTTCTCTATTTCATTCATTCTGTGGGCAGCATCCTACCCTCCCCACACTAGACACACAGGATAGAAATACATGACTCTGATTCCCACACTAAAGAGGAAGCAGATGCCCAAGCTTGAAATGGCAGCTTAGAGTGAAAATATCCAAACGGAAAGAGGAACAGGGGACAAACGACAGGGACTAACCATCAAGGAAAACAGAAACGAGGAATGCTTCTATTAAAAAAAAATGCAATGAGAAACAGACTATGGTGGGCACAGCTGCTGCCACCCCAGCATTTGGGAGGTGGAGGCAAAAAGATCAGGAGTTCAAAGTCACCCTTAGCTTCAGAACAAGTTCAAGGCCAGCCTGGTCACCAGGAGATCTCGCCTCAGGTAAACAAATAATAGTGGAGAAAAGCTGTCCCTTGAGGCACGAGCACAAAATTTCACAAAGAAAATAAGTTTGGTCCCTGATATGGTTAATCTTTAATCCCAGAACTTGGGAGGCAGGGGTCCAGGGATTTCTATGAGTTTGAGAAAAGTCTGCCCTACATAGTTAAGTCCAACCCTGTCAGGGCTGTATAGTGAGATCCTGTCCAAAAGAAAAGAAAGAAGGGAGGGAGGGGAGGAAGGGAGAAAGGAAGGAAGACAGAAAGACAGGAAAGGAAGGAAGGAAGGAAGGAAGGAAGGAAGGAAGGAAGGAAGGAAGGAAGGAAAGAAAGAAAAGAAGTTTGAGTTTCAGAGTTAAAGTTTAGAGTATGTGCAAAATTCAGGAAGACAACAGACCCCTGTGTGTAGGAGGCAATGGGAACTCCTTGTACCTAGGGTGCAGCGGCCAGTGAGAACTCCTTGTACAGGAGATTAGGCTGAGAAGATAGCATAGGGCCAGGCCACTGAGGAGATTTTTTTAAAAAGATTTTTTTATTACAGTGGAGAATTTTGACTTTATCCCAAGGGCAGGAAGGGTTGGTGAAGATGCTAGAAGGCAATGGAATGTGTTAGAGATGAGAGTGTTGTCTAGTGTGACCAGATAAAAATAAAAACATTACTGTGGCCAGGTGTCCAAGCGCATGTCTATAGTCCCAGCACTCAAGAGACAGGAGTAGAAAGATTCCGAATCCAAAGTGAGACCCTCTCTCAAAACCTCTTCCCCTAAAAAGTATAATTAAGGAAAACTAGAAGAAGAGGGTAGAAAAATGCTTACATGTGCTGATTTTTTTTTTCAAAACAAGGATTCTATGGAAACATCTAAAATCCAGTCAGGAAACCAAAACCGTTGATATTACCCAAGGCCTTAAAAACGGTCTTAGGAGAATCAAATGCAGGAGAGCTGACAAATTTCAAAAGCAAGAGACAGAAATAAGTGAGGTCTTTCACTGAAGCGCTTGCCATTCTCCAGCCAGCGGACTGTAGACTGTGCTCTGGGCTGGCAAGCCAGTAAGAAATCCACTTCTTCCTACACTATCCCAAACCTCGAAATACTTTAATGGGAAAAACAATGGCTAGAGAGACAATTTAGTCAGCAACGTTTGCATAAGGAACTCAAGGACTTAAGTTTAGGTCTCCAGCTCCCATGCAAAGAACCAGACACAGCAGTGTGCACCTGCATCCCAGGGCTGAGGACGCAGAGAGAGGAGTTTCCTGGGACTTGCTGGCCACCTAGCCTAGGCAAATCAGCAAGTTCCTTATTCCGTGAAAGATCCTGTGTTTGTTTTTTGTTTTGTTTTGTTTTGTTTTTTGTTTTGTTTTGTTTTTTGGATTTTTTTGAGACAGGGTTTCTCTGTGGTTTTGGAGCCTGTCCTGGAACTAGCTCTTGTAGACCAGGCTGGTCTCGAACTCACAGAGATCCGCCTGCCTCTGTCTCCCAAGTGCCACCACGCTGTCCTTTAACTGGGTAGACATTAAAGGACGCTAGGTGGCGGTCTCTCTTCTGAGCCTCGCTGGGTGTTATTTTTCCCCGTCTAGCCCAGCCTGCTTCCCCGGGTTTCTCGCTGCCTTTTGGGGCTGGGCCCGTATGTGCTTTCCCAAGCGGCTTTTTGAGATGACTGGCTTCCTTGCTTTTGCCCCGTGGTGAAGCGTGTCAGGCGTCCCCACTTCGTGGTTTGTCGCCCGTTCCGTTTGGATGGTGGGACCTGTCTCTCGATGCTTCTCCCTTACCGTCCCGGTGCTTTTTTTTTGGGGGGGGGGGGGACCAGGTTGTGGAGCTCCCGAGTCTCCATGGTCCTCAGCTCCCATGTGCCTCCCGAGCGAAATAAATTAATTAATTAAAAAAAAACAGGGTGGGTCTGGGGTCCACAATCCTTATTTTGATTGGTGGTATTTTCTGCAAGGGTCTCCTTCTTCTGCAAAGGGAAGTTTCGTTGATGAGGGAAAGGGACTGCATTTATCTGTAGATACAAGGACACATATTTAGATTACAATAAGGAACTATGCTGGTGTGGTAAAATGGGTAGTTTTCAGGTTCTGCTCCAAAATCCATGATTTGACCAGCCCTGGATACTCAACTAGAACTCCAGTGCCAAGCCTGAGTCCCCCCCTGCTGCGTAGGTCTTAAATCCAACTAGAGGTCACCGCCAGTGACATCTCAGTACCTAAAGCTCAGGGAGCATTGTTGAAAGAAGGGATGGAAGGATTGTAAGAGCCAGAGGATCGGGGAGTTTGCTGTCTCCTAAGAACGTGAGAGGCTACACCCATAAAATCTCACCCACAGGAAGGACTGCCTGCGCATGAGTGGAACAAGGACAACAGTAAAGTGGACGGAGGGAAGCCCATAAAGCCTCAGTTCTGTACAAAGAACTATGGGCAACTCAGCAATACTGAGAGTGGGAGAAACAGGCTTTCCGAGGCGAGCACACCAATTACTTATATAATAGAAAATGGCAAGCCCTGAAAGTATGCGTGCAAGTTTCGTTATATAGACTGAGCAGGCTATATCTAGGAATATATATATACATACATGCGCGTATCAATAATTAATGGAAAGGTCATGAATTTGAAAGAGACCAAGGAGTAAGAGATAGGAGGATGGGGGGAGGAGGATGAAATGTAATTATATTACATTGTAACCTCAAGATAAAACAAAAATGATTTTTGAAAAATAGAAGGGGAAGTGATTGTGGAAGACATCTGAAGTCAATCCCAGGCCTCCACTGAACTTACACGCACCTGCGTGTGCACCCAACCTCTCATATGCACACACACAAGCACACACACACACACATTCATGCACAAAGGGAAAAGTAACAGTGGAAATACATGAAAACATTAACAGTCGTTATCTGTGGAATTGTGGGGAAGGAGATAATTTTTTTATGTTTTCATAAATGCTCAGTTGCAAGCAAATATGACTGTTGCAGTCCTTGGAAATTTTATTTAAAACAAGATAGCTCTATTATCACTTTGGCAGTAAGTCCGCGCCTAAGAGGGAGATGGGGGAGGAGGAGGAAGGGAGAGAGAGGAGAAAGAGGAGCTGCGCTGTGGTTGCCATGCAAAAGGAGATGCAGTTAGGATGACCGAGGAAGCATTCATGTTTTCACTGACCACCGTGTAAAATTTGAATTTTCTTCTATTCCTTTTTAAACTTGATGCTTGGGGTGAGGGAAGAGGCATGAGAAAAGGGAGGGAGGGAGGAGACTACACTGGATACAAGTCTATGTGGCAGTAGTCAGTCAGGGTAAAGCTGTGGATTCAGAAGACCCTCTTCCAGAGACTATCCCATCAAGGACTTACACACGTCTTGTATTTGCAGTAATTACCCATGATTTAATTAATTTTTTAAAAATAAAAAAAAATGGCAACTAGCCCATCATGGCTGCTCTTCTCAACCTGAAGGTCTAGACTCGCTGTGGAAACACACCTGTGCTTGTCTCCCCCTTGAGGAGCTCATACCATGGTCACTAGGGTGTGTCTTACTTTCTCCTAATCCTGCTGCTTGAGCCTGTGTTAAAATGTCGGTATAAAATCTTGAACACTGCTCCAAGGCTCCTGAAAGGCCTTTCTTAAGTTGTTTTGGTGGGGTGTTCTCCAACACCAACTGTTCAAAAGCACAGTGAATACCTGACATAAGAGGGGATACATGGAGAGGGTGGCCGGTAATGGAGCGGTCAGAAAGAGTAAGTGGTAACAACAGTCCTTAGACTTATCCTTGAGTTCCCGGCTTCGCCAACAGAGCTCCCTAATGTGTCGTGGGAAGTACATAAGCACCGTATTTCACAACCAAAATTGACCTAATAAGTTATAGAAGTTTCTTTTGGAGAGCTATATCCCTTTCATGGAAAATATCTTTTTAAAGTGTAATGGTTCAAAAAAAATAGTTCTTTGTTGGAAAGAAACATAAAGAGGACATCCCCAAATATCCTACCAAAGATGCTGTAGGCTCGGTGCCTGCAATGCCCTAGCTGATGCTCTGGAGCCCCGTGGCCCTTTCTTCCGCTTGCATCACTTTCTCCACCTGGGTACTCGTTACTATGTAACCTTTCCAGTACTGCCTCCTGCCTCTGCTCTCAGGAGTAAGTCTCCAATGGGATGTTTATTACTGTTCCACGTTCAGTTAGCCCTGGCTGGTCTAATGAGAAAAATAGTCTTCAAGCCATACACTAATGACACTACACAGACTCCCGGGGACTTCAAAGGGCTTAAGATAATTAGTACACATGTCACTTCTCTACTTTAGATGCAGAGAACCTGAGGAACAAGAAATAGAAATGCTTTAATCATAAGCTAATTGAGAAAAAGCAATGAGCTGTAAGTGCTAAATTCACAGCCTAATTGTTTTTTTCTCCATTGTTTTTTATGAATATTAAGAAAGGAATAAACCCTATTAAATCTGTCTTAATATTTGGAATGGAAAAAATGTCATGGGAGCTTTAAAGTCCCTTGGACATAGCATCTTTGTGTTGTGATTTAAAAAACAAAAAAGAATGACATCAACTATACTAAATGCAAAGCAAGAATGCAAAACAAGTTTTGACTACTTCTCGAGGTAGGGTCCATTACACAAAGCATTGAGCCCATCACGTACAAGCCTTTCCTCTTCCTATGCAAATGCCCAAGCAGGGTTGGGGATGAAGCTCGAGCCAGGGCACCTAACAGGCAGTAGGTCTTGAACCTTAGAGATTTCCCTTTGGCTATTCTTACTGTTCGTTTTGTTTGACTTTTTTGGAAATAGAGTCTCACACGGCAGCCCAAAGTAGACTTCAACCTGAGGCCTCCCTGCCTAGGATGATGGGTGTGCCACCACGCCCGGCTTCCTTTGGCATGACCGTGTTAACATGCTCACAATTAGCAGCAATCTTCTCCAAACAGAAAACGGGGATGGTTGGGTGGAAGAGACAGTGAAATTACATACAGGGTACATACATGACCACCAACTCTAAAGTACTTACTACCTGCCATTCACGTGAAAGGCTGACAGCCCTGCTCTGGAGTACAGATTCCACACGTTGTGATCAGTTGGAAGTGACATGAGCAAGATCTTCCTCCGCTAATGGGTCCAGATGTAAATAAATGGGCATTAAACAGAGGGTCTTTTGCTTGCTTCTCTCTCCATCTTCCCTCCCTTCCTTCTTCCTTTCTTCTACTTGAGCAGAATACAATAGGTGAAAGTATTGGTTTGCAGCAGGGTTAGCATTCACTCACAATCAGGCATTGTTAGCTGAAGCAGGGGACTCTGACCGAGAGCAGAAGCAGAGCAAATGTTCCCAATACCAACAGGCCCCTGTCTCACACAGCTCAGAGCTCCGTCACCCTGAGATGACAGTCCAGTCAAAAAAAAAAAAAAACCAAAACATAACACAACAAAACAAACAAAAAAAACAAAAAATCCTTTTAAAGAGAGGGTTGTTGTTGTTATTGTGTGTGTGTGAATTACATTTTCATTTACTATTTTCCATGCATGTGCATATACCTATGTATGCCACACTATGTGTGGAGACCAGCGAACAATTCGCAAGAGTCATTTCTCTCCATTCAGCATGTAGATCCTTGGGATTGAATTCAGGTCTTCAGCCTTGACTGCAGGTGCCTTTACCTCCTCCACCCCTGACACACAACACACGCACATTGAGCCATCTTGCCGCCTCCTTCTTCCTCCTATTTTTAAACCTGAAGGCAACTATGAGGGCTCTTTGTTGCCTCCAATGTGTTTTTCTCACCCTTTCTTGAACTGTCGGCAGGGCCCTCAAGTTTGCTAACTGTATAATGAATGCGTGTTCAAGACACCCCTTTTCATTCCCAAAGGCAGACACAGAAATCTCAACTCCAAACACAGTTGGCCCCAAGGTTCTCAGTAAGGCATTGTGCCTCTGAATTCCAGTCCTCGCCCGATGAGGACTGTGCAGATGGCACAACTTTAACAGCAGAACAGGTTCATCTCTATACCCATTTAACGCACCTCCTCAGTTGTTCTTGTTTGGAAAGACCTAAGGTTTGCTCCAGTGCATGGCGAACGCATCTTCCTAATGAGCGGACCACCAGCTGATGGAAAAGAGGAGGACGGAGGCTTTGCAAGCCGCTGCCAACACCTGCACCTCATCTTCCAAGCCGGGTGAGCAGAATAGCGTTGGAGAACTCTAAGCAAGAGAGTGAGTGGTGTGATCTACTCAAGCTTTTATAAAAGCTGCAGTTTTTATTGGCGTTCCCCCATCTGTCTGTGTATGCACACACACCCATATACATGCACATGTGTGGCCAGGTGTGTGGAGATCGGAGGGTAACATGTGAGCCCACTACATAGATCTTGCAGATCTAGCTTTGGTCATCAGGCTGCCAAGGGCACCTTCACCTGTTAAGCCATCTCCCCAGTCCTTTTTGGTGGTTTTGTGAGAATTTTTCTATGAGCCTTGACTGACATGGAACTTGCTGTGTAGACAACTAGCCTCAAACTCAGGTGACATGGCTGATTTAGCCACCTAAGCGCGGAGCTTCTAAGGTATGAGCCACCACACTCAGCTTCCTTTCTCACTTTTGTTTGGTTTTGACATGGGTCTCCGTTTGCCTGACTGGCTGGTCTCAAAATCATGGGCTCATGTGATCCTCCAGAGTGCTGGGGACTGTCACCAAAACGAAGGTCTTGCCTCTGTTCTGGGATGCTCAAAGGACAGACTTCAGTGGACAGATACAGATAGCTCGTGCACTGGTTTAGTTAGGAAGACAAAGCACAGCTAACCCTCCAGAGAGACACTGCAGTAGGCTGACCCAAGGTGAGAATAGCCATCCGCTAAATTCTGCTTTGTGGATTTTCAGGATTTTGTTTGTATGAGTGTTTGTCTGAACATATATCTGGGTACCACTGACATGCAGGGTGCCATCAGAAGCTAGAGGAGCACATGGGATCCCCTGGAACTGGAGTTACAGAGTTGGGAGTCACCATGTAGGTCCTGGGAACCTAACCTAGGTCCTCTGAAAAGACAACATATGCTTTTAACTGCTGAGCCATCTCTCCAACGCCCGCTTGATCAATTTTTAAAGGTCTGATGGATATTTATGAATGGATAGAATATTCATGGGTAAAATGACCTTTTCCTAACTGAATCACAGTGAACTTATCCTCCCACGTAGGGTACTTTCCCCCACATGAGCCTTTCAAATAGCTCAAGGAGGAGGGCTGGAAAGCCACAAGGTAATGAAATTATACCCAAAGCAGAGTCTTTTGAGGAAACAGACATTTTGCTGGTGTACATGTGTATCGCTGCAAAAGTTCCAGGGAAACTTATTTTCCAATTTAGCAAGAAGAGCCCAACTGACACTCCCAAGGAAGATAAGCCACACAGGGGCATGCTAACCATTGGAAGACACAGTTACCAACATCAGCATCAGTTCCCTTGTTTCTTTCCATCTAATCCCCTGCCTGCCCAAGTACAGTTGCAGTTTCCCTAGCTCCATCCCAGCTAACTCTCCGCCCAAACAGGAAGACACAGTTACAGAGGTACAGCTACAGTTTCCCTTGGTCACAGCACATCCACTTCACTGCCTGTCTGGTCTCCATGCAATAGGAACAACCCTAATGCCAAATCCAGCTCAGGTCAGGTTAGCACAGACTAGGCAGTGTTTTACTTACTTAGTATGTCCTTTATGTTCTGTAGAGCACGGTCTTACTGTGTAGTTCAGGTTAGCCTTGTGTCTGAGATTCTTCGGCCTCAGGCTCCTGGCATTTACTGGCATGAACCACCACCACTTCCAGCTTAGGCAATAACCACAGGCTATCCATAACTCACCAATTCAGAGGCTTTCAACAAACCTTAACAAAAGAAAAGAAGGAACTGGAGAGATAGATCTCAGAGTGGGCTAGGGTCCAGTCCCAGCCCAGCAGTTCACCATCATGGAATCTGATGCCCTCTGACTTGCAAGGGTACCTGCACACATGTGGTACATGTACATTTACACAGGCATCACGCGCATAAGTTTTAAAATCTTTGAAAAGAAGGAAACATAGCTGAATGCCTACACATTTTAAGTAAGGGAATTTGGTTCTGGGTAAAAGCACACCCAAAGGTTGACAGTTCTGTCACCTGAAGCAGGCGCTTGTCAAAGTGGGAGTGTGGTGCAATGCTATCACAGCTATTGCTGGTTGAGAGACCTGAAACGGGAGAGGAACAGAAGGGTCAGAAGCTCCAGGTTCCCACCTAATGGATCTGAAGTAAGAAGAATAGTCAAGAGCAGCCCAGAAACCAGGTGGACAGTGGCTAAAGTTGAAAAGATGGGCTGCCTTGAAGATATCAAAGTGGAGACCTTCAGTTTTGAATGTGTGAGGAAGCCGGATATTACAATCTGGGTGTAGTCTCTACCATCATTAAAAATTATTTTTGAAGGATTTTGTAACAATTCCACAATGTGTTAGAGTCATTGCACATAATTTCTGGGGACAGATTTTTAAACAAACAAACAAAAAAAAACAGGAAAAATCCTGATATGGTGGTGCAATACTTGTAATCCCAGGACTAAGAAGACTAGGGTAGGAGGATCAGGAGTTTGAGGGCACCTGGGCTACATAGCAAAGTCCAGGACTTTCTTGCTACATATTGAGACTCTGTGTCAACACACACACACACACACACACACCAACAACAACAACAAAACAACAGCACAGAATAATTTCACTCATCTTAAATTCATTTCTCTCTTCTTTTGAGGCAGCCTTACTAAGGAAACAGCTCAAACTGTCCTCACTGTCTCTGACTCACAATCGTCCGTGGAGGGGCATGCATGTGTCACCAGTATCCTTGGGGTTCGAGGAAGGTCCACGGGCAACAAGAGGGGGTTGGTCTCTTCTTTCACCACGTGGATTCCAGGGACTGAACTCAGGTAACCAGACTTGGTGGCAAGAGCCTTTACCCACAGAGCCATCTCAGTGACTCTTATGTGGCAAGTCACCTGAGAACAGAGACAGACAGACATACCAGTTATGACATAATGATAATAACCCAGGAAGAGAGGGAAGAAGGCCCTAGGAGTAGCACTTTCCTAAGGATCCTTTGCCTGGCTGATGTAAAAAACCTCAAATGTAAACTTGAATCATCCATCCTCGAATCAACCAGCATATGGCATCCTGCGGAGAACTCCTTTGTCTGGACCAGGGGTGGACCTGGAATCCTGGAGTACCTGGCTGACTCTGCTGGGTGACTCAGACAGTGATGGACCCACCTCCCAGTGCTAGAGGGCTGACTGCAGTATCTCCTAGAACACAGCCTAGCGAGGGGAGTTGAGAGGGAACACCCAGCTGGGCCATCCTAAAAACTTGTCTAAAAGGAAGAGTTCCAGGCCTGGAAAGATGGCTCAGTGGCTAAGAGCACTGGCTGCTCTTACAGAGGTCCTGAGTTCAATTCCCAGCAACCACATGGTAGCTCACAACCATCTGTAATGAGATCTGGTGCCATCTTCTGGCATGTGGGCATACATGGAGGCAGAATGTTGTATACATAATAAATAAATAAATAAATCTTAAAAAAATAAAAGGAAGAGTTCCTTTAAAAAATATAACAACAACAAAAGACTTCAGTACACTTTGCTCTCAGCATTGAACCTGACAAAAAAATGACCACCGAGTGGTACTGTTATTGAGACTACTTCTGAAAAAGCTTAAGTAGCACCCCCAAACCACACACATTTTTGGTACATAGATGTATGATCTGAGCAATGTGGCTTTAAGGGGAAAAAAAGGCACTAAAAAAACAGAATAAATGTAACACATCAAAAGTATTTCAAAACACATAATATTTTCTTCTTTCAGGGCAGCTGTGCCCCCACTGTCCTGAAGTCTCATGGAATACACACTGTAAACAGAATTCCTCGTCCTTGGTCTTGCAGTAAACACTGCCGAGCTCTCGGTCCCTGGGCTCTGATTCTGGAGGGCTCCTGGGAAAAGAAAGAGCAGGCAAGTTTATATACTTATTCTGAAACTGGATCATCGGGTCTGAAATGATAGCTCTTGGATTTTTGTGTGCCAAAGTTTCACAAACAGAAATGATTTAAAAACGTATAAAGAGATGCATAACAGAAACGTGAGTGGCGCCTGCCATTTGGTCACATGGCATCTTTCACACTCAGAGGAAGGAGACCTTTGGCAGGGACAGTGATGGTCCTCTGTACTGGCTGCCTTGGTCAGGAAGGCAAGATGAAAATATTCAGTACTTTTCATTCTCTAGTTTGTCAAGAGAAACCCAGGGATATCTGGGAGCCAATAAAGAATCAGGCACTGTGCTGGGCTCAATAAAAAAGGCCACACACACACACACAAAAAAAAAAAAACTCGACCTATAACTGTCCTGTTTAAGAAGCCAGGAAGCTAGGGGTGTAGCAGAGTGAGAGGAAGTGGAAAGTGTACACAAAGCCCTGGGATCAATTTAAAGCACCCACAAAAAACAAAAATGGCAACTCTATAGATACAATTGAAATACATTATATATTTATGAAGATGTACAATGAATTGTGTAAAACTAACATATGTTAATAAAAACATTTTTAGAAAGTAATCCTAACTATTAGTAAACAAAATTTATCCGAGTCTGTCCTTGTGGACTGATCACTTTCACTAAGGCCCAAGAGATAACATATAGAAATACTGAATTTAAGCCCACAGCACCAAAACTGTGTGGTTTATCTCAACCTGACTTTCAGAGACATAAGGAGGCAGGGAAGAGGAGTGAAGAGTTGACAGAGAGAATATAACCGGCTTTGTTACTTTGTTGTTTCCTTGTTGTTCAAGCTCCTGCCTAAAGCCCGCGCTGTTCATCTCATCCAGCCTTGCACCTCCGTTTTTTCATATGATGCTGAGCTGAATGTGTCAGGGGTCCTCTCTCCTGGCAACACCTTAAAAAGGCAGTCTATATGCTAAACCCCTGAACTGTGCCTGGCTTTTAATTTTTATTGTTAACATTTTTTAATTAGGTGAGTGGGTGGGGAGGGCAGGGGAGTAAGCACATGAGTGCAGATGCCTCCAGAGGTCAGAGGCCTCAGATCATCTCGGAGCTGGGGATACAGGTGGCTGTGAGTCCGGTGATGTGGGTTCTGGGAATCAAACTCTTAACTGCCATCTCTCCAGCCCTGTTCCTGCTTGGTTTGTTCGCTTGCTTGCTTGCTTACTTGCTTGCTTGCTTGGTTTGGTTAGTTTGGTTTTGAGACCTTGGCTCCTGTAGCCCAGGCTAGCCTTCGACTTACTAGGTAGCCAAGAACATGGGGATTGCAGGCCCCACGCCCACACACTGACTTTATGGAGTGCTGTGTGCGTGCTAGGCCAGCACTCAGTGAGAACACAGCTCCAGCCCTGGATCATATGTTTTAAAAGCGACAATGTAGCCAGGCAGTGGTGGCCCACGCCTTTAATCCCAGCACTCGGGAGGCAGAGGCAGGCGGATCTCTGTGAGTTCGAGACCAGCCTGGTCTACAAGAGCTAGTTCCAGGACAGGCTCCAAAAACACAGAGAAACCCTGTCTCGAAAAACCACAAAAAAATAAAATAAAATAAAAAAATAAAAGCAACAATGTAATCTCTTTGTGACCTCTCCTCAACATCCTAATTCTGTAGCAAGGACTCTGGCAAAAACAGCAAGCAGAGTGGAAGACAGTTTATTACACAGTAACAGAGGCACTCTCCAGGGAGAGAGACCACTGTCTATAACCAGTGAGTCACAGGTTAGTCAAGTTTTACCCATTTCCTAGCTTTCCTGAAATAGCTTCCCAGGAGGGCATTTTACTGCCCAGGTTATTGGCAGGTCCATATGGCTTGACTCTTGCAGGCTACAGTAATGGTACCTTCTTGTTGTCAGGAAGCCTCTGTTGATAGGCATCTTATAAATTTAGAGCTGCTGGAACTGGCTTGTGATAGTAATCATTTAATGATGGTCAGAGTATGACTCAGGTCTCTTCCGAGCAGTAATTAGCATCCTGAAGTGACAGGCCCAAACAGTTGACTTCAAGGCAGGAGCCCAGCTCTAGTGTCCTCTTTCAAGCCTGCTGATAGCCAACGAGACATCTAACAAAAGTATTAATCCTATCCAATCATTTAACAATGCTTTTTACAGGTTTGATTATTTGTTTGTTACTTTTAAAAATTCTTATTTTTTGACCAGACTTAGACGTATAAGTTCTTAAGCAGAAACAAAGCAAAACAAAACAAAACCCTGTACCCAGCTATCTGCTCTCAGTATTTCTCTTTAGTATAATTATTTTATTGGGCAAAATGAGAATATTCTGAAGACTCTTCTAATTTCTTTTCAATGCATTTTCCTCAGAGCAATATTTTAGTGTAATTTACCTCAGTTACAGTACACATACATGGAAATACCATTCGGGTACAGGTCAATACCAAGCAGGTACAGTACACATACATGGGAATACCATGCAGATACAGTACACATACATGGGAATACCATGCAGGTACAGTACACATACATGGAAATACCATGCAGATACAGTACACATACATGGAAATACCATGCAGGTACAGTACACATACATGGGAATACCATGCAGGTACAGTACACATACATGGAAATACCATGCAGATACAGTACACATACATGGAAATACCATGCAGGTACAGTACACATACATGGGAATACCATGCAGGTACAGTACACATACATGGAAATACCATGCAGGTACAGTACACATACATGGGAATACCATGCAGGTACAGTACACATACCTGGAAATACCATGCAGATACAGTACACATACATGGGAATACCATGCAGGTACAGTACACATACATTGGAATACCATGCAGGTACAGTACACATACATGGGAATACCATGCAGGTATAATACACATACATGGGAATACCATGCAGGTATAATACACATACATGGAAATACCATGCAGGTACAGTACACATACATGGGAATACCATGCAGGTACAGTACACATACATGGGAATACCATGCAGGTACAGTACACATACATGGAAATACCATGCAGGTACAATACACATACATGGAAACAGGTTGCTGGGTTTTGGGTGCTTTGGTTCTTAGATTCTGTGCTCTATTCGAGAGCTTTCTGACAACATATTGGTGGCTATCATCTTCTTTAAAGAGACTGAAAATTTTGCAGATTCTGCTAGTTCTTCTGGACCCTGGATAACAGGTCATGATAGCATCTGTCAGCCCAGCGTTATCTTTCAACAATAACAAGTTGAGAACCCTCAGACTACTAACACAGTGCTTCTCAACCCCTTGAGAGTGGCTGACCTTTTCACAGGGGTAGCATCTCAGATATCCTGCTTACCAGATATTTATATTACAATTCATAACAGTAGCAAAATTACAGCTATGAAGTATCAGCAAAATAATGTTATGGTTGGGGGTCACCACACCGTGAAGATCTATATTAAAGGGTCACAGCATTAGGAAGGTTGAGAATCACTGGGCTATAACAGTACATCCTCAAATATTTGTGTGCTTTCTCTCTCCAGGTATCCTTGAAGGTCTCTACTCAGTAGCAGGCACACTCTGCCTAGGGTCAGGACATTCTGCTTCATGGCAAAATCTTGTTTGTTGTTCTCACCACTGATTAAGATCACACAGAGTTCCCTGTTCTTTGCCCAGAACTACAGCAGCCTCTGTGGTCAGGGTTTCTCATACTAAGTCTAGAGTTGATGGTGGCTATCCGGTGAGTTCTAACATCCCGTGTCTGGGAAGACGTTTGCTGCCATCTTGATGTTGCTGGAGATGCCAGGGAAAAGAATTTGATTGCTCACTTGGTTGTGTTCTGTTTGGTTCTGATGGTTTTGGTTTTGAGACAAACTTTCACTCTGTGACCCAGACTGGCCTCCAATTCATGGCAGTGCCCCTGCCTCAGTCCCGTAAGTGCTGGAATTACAGGTTATAAGCGTGAGCCACCAAGTCTAACAAATGTAACAAAAATGCAATGTTGGAAAACATAATCAAGGTTTTACAATAAAGTACTCTTCCTTTTTGCCTCAAGAGGGTACAGGAGCATACATCCAGTAAAACTATACACATGCATACACAGTGTGTGTGTGTGTGTGTGTGTGTGTGTGTGTGTGTGTGTGTGACACACATTTAAGGCAAATGATCTTGCTATGAAACCCTGCCTGGCCTTGAATTTGAACTCAAAATCTTCCAGCCTCACTACCCTAGTACTAAAGTCAACAACTTTTTTAAATGCAAGATTTCATTATGTAGCCCAGGGCTAGCCCTTGAACTCTCGACCCTTCCTCTCAAATACTGGACTGAGAAGCATGAACCACCCTTCCCTAGGTTGGACAGACATCACCAAAGCCGGCCTTGAACTCCTGATCCTCCTGACAAGAGCTGAGATTTATGTAGGCAACGTCACACAGAGCTCAGATGATTTATTTATTTATTTTTGGATGATTTATTTTTCAAAATAAATCCTACTTTAACATGCTAAGCAAAAGGCTGAGTACTGGTGGCACACACCTTTAATCCCCGAACTTGGGAGGCAGAGACAGGAGGATCTCTAGGAGTTCAAGGTCAGCTTTGTCTACAGAGCAAGTTCTAAAACAGGTTCAAAAACTACAGAGAAACCGTGTCTTGAAAAAGAAGGAGAAGGAGGAGAAGAAGAAAAGAAAGAAAGAAAGAAAGGAAGAAAGAAAGAAAGAAAGAAAGAAAGAGAGAGAGAGAGAGAAAGAAAGAAAGAAAGAAATTTTGAGCAAAATGGCTAAGTAGGACTTCACATGGTATAAGGAAAGAACCAATTTCTACAAGTTTTCTTCTGACTTTTTCATATGTACCATGGCATGCACATACAAATAAATATACATACAAACATAATAAATATTTATAAACAAATATTTAAATAACTACTGAACTGTTAGTTCTACTACACAGTGAATTTCAAGCAAAAACTAGAAAAATTGCTCTCTGAATTCAAAGTCATTGTTTTATGAAACATTACATCTAAATAATCCAATATTTTACTTTTAAACATTTACATGTATGCAAGCAATGAAGGCCTTTCTAAGCAAGTTGAAGCTCTTTACAAGTTAACTAGAGTCTCACTGAAATATTGAAGAAGAAAATGATTCATGACACTTATTAATGACCGTAAAAGCAGAAGGGATACAGGAGTGGAGATTCTCAGTAGGAAAGAAAGATTGGCTAACTTGACTTGAAAAGAAAAGAAAAGCCGGGTGGTGGTGGCGCACGCCTTTAATCCCAGCACTCGGGAGGCAGAGGCAGGCAGATCTCTGTGAGTTCGAGACCAGCCTGGTCTACAGAGCTAGTTCCAGGACAGGCTCCAAAACCACAAAGAAACCCTGTCTTGAAAAACCAAAAAAAAGGGCTGGAGAGATGGCTCAGTGGTTAAGAGCATTGCCTGCTCTTCCAAAGGTCCTGAGTTCAATTCCCAGCAACCACATGGTGGCTCACAACCATCTGCAATAAGGTCTGGTGCCTTCTTCTGGCCTTCGGCATACACACAGATAGACTATTGTATACATAATAAATAATAAATATTAAAAAAAAAAGAAAAACCAAAAAAAAAGAAGAAGAGAAAAGAAAAGAAAAGAAGAGAAAAGAAAAGAAAAGAAAAGAAAAGAAAAGAAAAGAAAAGTGAGACTTTCCAGCCAACACGAGAGTCTTGGAGCAGGCAAGGTGGATAGAAAATGGCTAAGAAGAAAAAAAAAAAAGAAATGTGAGCGTTCTGGGGAAACCAATCAAGCCAGATCTTACAGAAGGAACAGGAAAGCGATTAGATATTAGATAAGAGTATTTAGATATTAGATGAGATTATTTAGAAGGATTCTTACTAAGACTAGACTGTGAGACATGCCCCAGGAAGGAGTCTACCAGGCTCAGCAGAGGTGGACGGAAGTTTGGCTAAGTAGAGACACGGTCAGCAGCACAAGGCTGTAGTTTCCTTTGAAATTGTCCCTTTTATTCACAACTGACCCTGTTTTATGTAATGAAGAGAACCCTTTGGGCAGTTGGGGGAAAGCTGACTTCAGCACTATGAATGTTCCTGTCCGACTCCTGAGTTACAAATTCTGCCACTACTTTGGATGAAGCAGACAAGCATAGGGAATGGCTTAGCAGCCAGGATTCTACTTGGCTTGGGCTGTACATATACCCCTTTTCTAACAAAGCAGCTGGCAACCTGGACTCCCGCCTGCATCGAGCTGCACACACATCCCTCTTTGAACCAGGGAACAAATTTCTTTGCCTATAACAACCATCAGTGACTCCCCTTTTAGAGACAGTTTCTCTACATATGTTTTTCAGGATATATATGGCCCAGGAGTGAGGGCATCAATCCAGCCCAGATTGCTTTGGGACATATGTGCAGTAAAGCAAGCTTTGTCTTCTGAACAAATGTTTAGAGATAATCCTCTATTTGTAATCTCATGACTATATGACTATGGGTAATTGAGAATACATATGATAAACATCAGAGGCACCATGGGAAGAAACAGGCACAGTAGAAAAAAAGGTCATACTACCCAAACTCATCAATCAAAATATAGAATCGCTCAAATTGCACCCCTTCCAAAACAGCTCCTCCTTTCCCTAAAACTCTGTCTGTCAGAGTCAGAAGCAATGAAGACATGGCTTCAGTGCTTTTCACCTGACCTAGTATTTTACCACTTTCTTTACCAGCATTGACTGATCTGAATGCCACAAATGGACAAGCCCAGGCTTTGGAGGACATGGTATTTAAAGCATGAAGGTGGATCAGACCAGACCCTTTGTGCAGCGTGTTCAACAGCTGACTTACAGGTGTACAAACAGTTACAAGTTGAGCAAAAGTCCTTCATTTCTGAGAATGAAAGGTGGGTGGCAGCTATCTAAGGAACTCAGCCTGATGGAAGGGCTGTGTTTGTTTGCACAGATTAGTTACCCACACAGGCTTTATCAAGACCAAAGGTGATTTTTAATTCAACAGATTATCCACAGCCTGATTCTCAGGAACCTGTTCGTTCCTAGGAAGAGGCCTGCGGTCACGAGATGGCAAGTGGCACATGGCTCAGTCACCTGTGGAGTCAGAGGGAGAATTACAATTCAGATGTCTTCGTTGGCCTCGCTCTCTGCTCGAGACTCAGGCATTCCATTCCATAAAGCAGAGTAAACATATGTCCGCAAGCAAACGGAAGAGGCAGGTTGGGTTTTATAACGTTCGGAGGCGGCAGACACGATCGTCAACCCAGACTGGCCATCTTCATCACTTTCCCTGAAGGCAAGGACAAAGGAACAAAATGAAATAATAAAATAAACTCTATCAACTAGTTCATATCTGATTACTTCAAGTTACTTTTCTGTGTGTGGAATTAATGCAGATGTAATTTATTATCGTGTCAGTGAACATTGACCTCTTTGGGAAATTTAACTGCTATCTCTGTAACCTTATTTTCTCAGAAGTTCAGATAAATTAGTTTTAACTTTATGATGTAAGAACTTCAGCACAGAAGGCCAGCAGGTTAGCTCAGTGGATAAAGTAGCACAACACCTGAGTTTGTCTCTGGGACCCACATGATGAAGGAGTCCTGAAGATGACCTCTGACCTCCACATGTACGTCATGGCATGTACACATACATGTGTTTACTTTATCAAAACTTTCCTGCAGGCCGGTGGTACAGCTCACTTGGCAGAGTACTTGCCCCGCACATACAAGACCCTGGGTTTGATCCCCACCACCACACACTATTTGGCTTGGTGACCTAAATCTATATATAATCCCAATACTGAGGGGGTAGAAGCAGAAGAATCAGGATATCAAGGTGATCTTTGGTCACATGGTGAGTACAAGGCCAGCCCAGACTACATGAGACTCTCTCAAAAGTTCATACAAGGTGACTTTAGGGTGGGTGACTCCATTGTGATTTTTAACCTCATCTGTAGGGAAGAAGATTAATCCAAAATGATGGCCTCCTAGAATTTCCACCTAACAGTGGAAAATGGCTCAAAACAGCTCGGTATTTTACTGTGCAGTGAATTATGACTTTCTTTATAACACCCATCTCAGGAGCCAGAAATGTAAAATCTCAGGGCCGTCAAAAGAGAGACCAATTGGAAAATATGGCTCAGCAGGTAATAGCTCTTGCCACTAAGCCTGATGACCTGAGTTTAATACCTGGGACCCCCACAATGAAGGGAAGGTGACAACTCCCAAAAATTGTCTCTGGCCTCCGTATGTCCACCATAGCATGTGCACATGCACATAAACACAGACACACTAAAATTAATAAACGTTTCGGTCTGGAGAAAGGGCCCGCTGACCTGAGTTCAATCCCCCAGACCCACACACTGAAAGGAGGGAACCAACTTCCACAAGTTTTACTCTGATCCACGTGTGTACTGTGTATTATGTGTCCCTACATATACATGCATAAACACGCAAACATGCACAAGTAGATAAACATATTTAAAGTTAATTTTTAAGCTGGCCGCGGACGTTCTGAATCACTTCTGTGACACCCTTTGGGAAGTTGCAGCCATCGCTCGGAGGAACAGAATGGGACTCCATCCCACGCTCCTGCATCCTACCTGTGGATCAGCAGCAACAGCATCTCCCTGCCTTTCCACGCTCCTGCATCCTACCTGTGGATCAGCAACAACAGCATCTCACTGCCTTTCCACGCTCCTGCATCCTACCTGTGGATCAGCAGCAACAGCATCTCCCTGCCTTTCTTATCAGCTCATCATGCGGAGGAAACACAGGTATCTGCTTCAGTTAAAATACCTGGAACACATTGAGTAGAAAACCCCTTTTGTTGTCTACTTCCAGCCCTTCTCTCTTGCCAATCAAACATACGAAGAAACTGAGGCCCAAGAAAATTGAATCACCAAAGATTCTGAAGTACATCTGTCAAAGGTCAGAAAGGAGCACAGGGAATTCCACTTGGGTGTCCGGCCAGCCTTCCTTCTGCCAACTCCAGATCTGTAACCACAGACTAGACACTATAGCAAACACACTCTTGGGAGGAGTACATTACTTTATATTTTTTCCACGTTTGTTATTTTGCTTTTTTTTTTTTTTTTGTCCTCAAGTTGCTTAAGATGCTGTTCAGCTGTGAAACAGGATTGGCTCGGATCTGGGTGTTGGGGGTGTGGTGTGTGAAGCTGGGCAGGAAGCGCTCCTGACTCACCAGGAAGTGGCAGGTATGGTGGGGTGTGCCTTTCATTCCAGCCCTTGGGAGGTAGATCTCTGAGTTCAAGGCCAGCCTGGTCTACGCGGAGAGTTCTAGGTCAGCAAGGGCTGCACGGTGAGACCCTGTCTCAAAAAAAAAAATCTGTGTTCTGTACAGTCCAGAGAATGGTCTGTAACATACTTTTAGTTTTGAATGAATTTATTAAGTGTATAGCAAGCCAAGCTAAAGAATAAATATCAAATAGTTAGAGGAAACATCAAATCTGAGGCTTAAAACATCCAGCAGAATTTCCCTGCTGGGAAAGCACCATTGAGAGCAGCAGCTGGAGTTCTCAATAGACTCCCAGCAGGAGTGTCTGCTGGGAAAGGCAGCAGCAGGGAATCCATGGTCTTGCAAACATCCACCAGAACTAGTGACTGAGGTAACTGAGGAAGCCTGATAAGGGCCAGCTGGCCTTCCACACAGTGCGTCCTAGGCTCAGCAGAGAGGATGAGGCTTCCATGCAAAACACAACAACAGAGAAGAGACAACCCAGTAACTAAGGCATTCCCAGCACCCAGCAAAAAACAACTGGAGATGCTGGGATGGTCTGTTAAAGATATGGCTGGGCTTTCTCTCCCTGGGTGAAGATCCCACAGCTGAACCTCCAGCTTCTCTCTCCCAGGGGACTTTTATACCGTGGGAGAAGCAATAACAACACCGCCAGGAATGTCCTACCTTCTGTGTGTTTGCTTTTTAAAAATATTTTAAATGCCGGGTGGTGGTGGCACACACCTTTAATCCCAGCACTCAGGAGGCAGAGGCAGGCGGATCTCTGTGAGTTGGAGACAAGACTGGTCTATATAGCAAGTTCCAGGACAGCCAGGGCTACCCAGAGAAAGAAACCCTGTCTCAAACAAACAAAAAAGTTAAATGATGTGTATATTGGGGTAGTGTGCACATATGTGATTACAGGTGCCCTTGGCATCCAGAAGAGAGCATCAAAGCCCCTGGAGTCGTCCATGCAGGCTATTGTGAGCTGCCCAGCATGGGTGCAGGGAATCCAACTTGGGTGCTTTGCAAGAGCAGTACAGAAGCACAGCTCGCACCGTGGTTCTCAACCTTCCTAATGCCGCAACCCTTTCATACAGTTCCTCATGGTGTGGTGACCCCAACCATAACATTATTTTCATCGCTGCTTCAAAACTGTAATTTTGCTACTGTTATGAATCGCAGTATAAATATCTGATATGCAGGATATCTGATATAGGACCCCTGTGGAAGAGTTGTTCCACAACCAAAGGGATCCTGACCTATAGGTTGAGAGCTACTCTGAGCTAAACCATAGCTCCAGCTTCTCTTCTAGATGTTTTTTAAAGACAATGATTTTACTGGGACAGTTTTGACTCTCCCTAACACAGAGTTGGAAGAACTAGCCTATTCTCAGACACAGAGTCTTGGAGTATTTGATACAAACATGAGCATGTCTGGAATGACGTGGGGGACAATCCTGCTTCCGGAGCCAGCTTCTCAATGACCTCACACATCACATGACTCCCAGCATAACGTTCTTTGATGCCTGGCTGTTGTGAGGTGAACAAGGACACACGACTATTTTCATCCCTCTGTTTCCAGAAGTGTCCCTCTCTTTGATGCTGCTGCCCACTCAACGGACTTCAGAGATCCCATACGACTAAAAGGTACCATTTCCCAGGCCAAAAAAGACATTTCATTTGAAATACGTTTTGTTGTTGTTATGTGTGTGTTGCTGGGGTGGGTGCTGGGGTGGGTACAGCACACACTCAGAGGTCAGCACAGACTTATGAGAGCCATGCGAAGATTAAAGAACAACTTTTGAGAGTTGGCTCTCTCTTTCCACGGGGACTCTGGGGATGGAGTTTCAGGTTGCCAGGCCTGCTCACCAAGCCCTCTTATCCACTGAGCCATCTCACCTGCTCAACAACAGCAACAAAAAATCCTTAACTCTTTACATCGAGAACTTCGTTAAGAACTTACAGTCCCACTTGGCCCAAATAGCAACAGGAATTCAATGTAAACACAGCCAACAAATGAACGAGGTCTCTGGGAGAAAGCCTTACATGTGGACGGCACAAAACTCGCAGGGTTGCATATTTTGGGTATGTGTGGACTTCTTTGCAAAGCACTGTTTCCTATGTGGCCCAGCACTCTTCTGCAGAGTCAGAATTTCTAGTCTAATTGGCACACTGTGGCTCCATGGCGCACCATTTTCTCCTAGTCACACGCACTCTGGGTAGTGTGCCGAGTACTTCTTTCACTTTTGTTAATAACATTCTTACGCCCTCGTCCAGATGATCAGGACCCTTTGTGACCTCACAGCCATCTGAGTAGAATTTAGAAAGGGTGTGAAATTACAAATGGGAACGTTGCTGTCACTTGCCCTCATGAGGCTAATAAGCTCATTAATACCAATGCTTGGGTACCAAATTAGCACCCTGCTTCACCATTTCTCACCCTAACAAGCCTAGGAAGTAGTTCTCAACCTCTGGGCCATGGCCCCCTTTGGGGGCTTGAGTATTGGATAGGTTACACATTAGATATTTATATTATGATTTATAACAGTAGGAAAATATGTTATGAAGTAGCAACAAAATAATGTTATGGTTGGAGGCCACTACAACACGAGGAGCTGTATTAAAGGGTCACAGCTTTAGGACTGAGAAGTAGTGCTCTAAAGTAACCTTGACAACCAATTGGAATCAATGTCTGTATTGAGATCTCTTTGCAGTTCTAGAGTTAAATTAAATTACTAAAAAAAAACCCTAGCTCTTACTTTATTACTATTTGTGGATTGTATGGTGGTAGTGGTGTGTGTATGTGTGTGTGTAGTGTGTGGTATGTGTATGGGGGGTTATGTGGTGTGTGTGTATGGTCTGTGGTATGTGTGTATGGTGCATGGTATGTGTGTATGTGTGATGTGTTGTGGTGTGTCTGTATCTACATATTTGCACACATCAGTAGAGAGGTACACATGTGCATGTGTTTGCATGTGGAGGTCAGAGGTCAACATTAGGTGACTTCATCAGCTGCTCTCCACCTTAATTTTTGACGGGGTCTCTCACTGAAACTAGAGTTCATGAAGTCGGCTAGACTGGCTGGCCAGCGGCAGCCTCCGGGATCCTCCTGCTCAGAATCGCCAGTGCTGAGATCACTGTTGTAAAAGCCCCAGCTACCCTAGAACTAGCCCTGTAGACCAAGCTAGCCTTGAACTCACAGAGATCTGCCTGCACCTGCTTCCTGAGTACTGCTCAGAGCAAGTTCCAGGACAGTCAGGATCACAGAGAAACCCTGTCTCAAAAAAAAAAGGCAAACAAACAACAAAAATTTTAGTTTCCTTTGTGTTTAGGTAATCACAAAGTGTTTTCATTATGTATTTGAACTTACCTAACCTTGAGAGCTAGCAAAAGTAATCATTACGTAGGCGTTATTAAATATCGACAGGTGTGCTTAGGAACAGCACTACTCAGCTGTAATGGATAAGCACTGTGAGCAACTAATTCCAGATCTTGTTTATAGTGTTCCAGAGTCCCAGCAGAGAATTTTGGTAATGGTCAAATCTATCTAGTGTAGCATAAAAAAAAAAACAAACCAGAAGAAAATAAAAACTCAGCAAAAGCTAAAACCCCATAACTTCTGCTATAATCAATTACATTTAAAACCATGAATCCAACATCTCACTCAAACATTACATGTGTGTTTACATGTTTTTATGTGCTGGTGTTGCTTACTTTCCTGTTGGTACTAGGAATTGAACCTATCATGCCTGTGAGACACGTGTTCTCGCCCACGGTGACAGGCAGTTGACCCTATTCCAACAGATTGCACAGAGTCCACGAGCATCACAAATTACAATAAGTGGGTTCTGAGAGGATGGAGAGAGAGGAGAGAGAGAACACAAAGCTGGGAGGGGTGAAGTGTGGGGATGTATCTAGTAGGAGTTGGGGGAGGAGTGTGGGTGAGTACACTGTATAAATGCATTGGTGTAATTTGTGACCTGCCACATGGACAGTCCAAAGTGACGACATTCTATCTGTGATTCTCCACCCCCTTCCCCCCCGCCAAAAAAAATTACCCCAAGAAGGTAGTAGGACATGCTGGCTTACTTTAAATTTGAAACGTAGCTGTTTTCCCTTTCAGAATTTCATTAGAATTATTAATTAGCGAAGTTATTGTCATCAGGCTACAGGCAGTCATGATGGGACACTGACGGGAAACAAAACCTGCTTCGATTCCAGGTATTGGCAGCAAGTATTTATGAATAAAAGATGCTGCAGGGTCAGTAAAAGGGCAGGTGAGACGAGACGGAAGGGCCTCCAGAGAAGAGCTTTAGTAGAGGCGTTGTGACACACACCACAGGGGTGGGGCTCCAAACGGGAAGAGGAGGGACAGCAAGTCTTCCGCTCCAACCCTTTTTCTTGTTTAAAATAATACTCCCCACCACGATGATAATGAACTGAACCTCTGAAACTGTAAGCCAGTCGCCCCAATTAAATGTTTTCCTCTATGAGAGTTGCCACGGTCATGGTGTCTCTTCACAGCAATAGGATCCTACGACGCCTGTCCTGCTTTAAACCATGGATAAGTACACTTTGATTCTTGTGCCCAGTCTTCATTCAGATATAAGGGTGCTCAGTTTGTCAAAGTTATGAACAATAGTTCCTTAAAACTGTTTGAGTTTCATGCATGTAATGAATTTGTTGTTCCCATCCCCCTTCCTTCTCTCACTGGCCCTTCTTGATGAGGTCCCCATCTCGCCCTCACATCTGCTTTCTGTGTATGCCAGCATGAACCATTAAGCCATTTCTATTATAAGCACTTATGAGAAAAGGCTACCTTGAGAAAACATGCCCGGAACACAGCTCCTTTGATGGCAATACACAAACAGGGTTATGTGGGGAAAGGATATGGCAACAGCTAGATGTTATGTTACAAGTGATGAAAAGTCGAGTTGCCTGCTATAAAAAGAAAAACAAAACAAACAATAACAACACATACACACAACCCTCTAATGATCCATGTTAAGTCCAAGGCTCAGTTGTGGCTCGATTTCAAGGCAGCATGCTGGTTACATAGGCCTTTCTCTGTCTCTGTTTGTCACTTTCCTCTTTGCTGGGACAGGCAGACTTTCTCCAGCAGAAGAACCCCAGCAATACCAGGCACATGTCTTCCACATTCCTGGACAGCCTGTGACCAAGGTGCGATGACTATTCTTGGTTTCAACTCGACCATATCTGACATGAGCTATAATCCAGAAATGGAGGGCACACTTATGATCCAGATTGAGTCCAGAAGAATACACGCCTTTGGCACTGACTTTGGGACTGAACGACACATCTTTAATCTAAAGGAAGGGGGTGTGTTATTTCTTTGTCTGCTTGCCTCAGATACACACACATACACACACACACACACACACACACACACATATATATATATATAGAGAGAGAGAGAGAGATTCATTTTATATGTTCTGTAACTTTAGAGAAGAACTCTGTTTAATAACAAGGGTTCAGTATCATTGGACTCATTCTGTGGCTAAAATGTGCTAGTCTTGAAAGGAAGGTTGAAAAATGCAGATTTCTACAACAGTTCCTGTGTGACTAACTTTTCAGCTGTGAAAACTTACAGTTTTGAAAAATGAATATTATGAATTCATGGAGCTATCAACTCATCTAACGACCTCAAAGTTTGATGGCAGAGGAATAACACTAGAAGGAGAAAGGCTCTTATTTAAATGTCGTTGAATGAAGCTTCCCTTGTTTGTTCTGCGTTCTAGCTGAATCCCCAAAGCCATGACTAAAGAAACATTCACTCACCCCCACCCCAATTCTAAAGAGAAACGCCTCACACATGTACATGTGCGATTCTTAGTCCAGTCTAGTATCTGTGCAAACTTCACCTGTAGCTTCTGTGTAAGTACAAACTATGAAAGGTCACTGAAGAAATTCAAGACAGGAATTCAGGAGCAAGGAGTGTTTGAGCCTCCTCTTCCCCCTGCACCCTCCTGTGCTTTTCTTCCCTGTTGCATAAAGAGGTGATTAAGGAGAGGAGATGGGTACCTCACTTCCTGGTGGTAAGTGTAAGTTATCAGATGGGAAAAACCAATGAAGAAGCAGAGGGAATGCACCTGTGTCACTTGAAATAGCAAGGGCAGGTCAGTCTTACTGACAAGGTGACAAACTGCACAGCAAACAGAGTGACATTGCCGTGTTTCTTTTTCAGTGTTGGGGGACTAAAGCCAGGATCTCACCCTGGAGGGCAGTGACCCCAAAGGTCCTTGATGGGAACATATGTAATATGTTCTGGGATGGAAATAGAGACCAAAGAGATTGCAGAGAAGCAAGAGAAAAAGGAGACAGGGCGTGAGGGTAGAAGATGGAGGTGCTGCTCAGCACCTTGGGGTCAAAAGTGAAGTAAGAATGTGAGCATGAGAAATGCCTTGAGGTGGGCAGAAGGGAAACTGAAATAGACAGGACGTTAGTTTTGGTTTGGATGGAATTGCTTGTCTCATAATACCTGAAGGTGATGCTTAGATACCCAAGAGGAGCAGGAAGCAATGAGGTTTCTGGGAGGTGTTTTATATATGTGTAGAGGGGATAGTCAGAGAGTTAGATAATGATCAGTCTACTTCCATTTGGACAGCAGAAATCCTATCCATCCAACACCTTACTACCTTCTAAAAGGAGACCAAAAAAAACCTATCTATAAATCTTAATTTAACTAAATTCTTTATTTTTCTTTATTTTTTGAGATTATGATATAATTACATAATTTTCTCCTTCCCTTCCTCCAAACTTTTGTCTATTCTTCCTTACTATCTTTCAAATCCATGGCCTCTATTTTATTTTTTATTGATATTTATTGAGCTCTACATTTTTCTCTGCTCCTCTCCCTGCCTCTCCCCTCCCCCTTTCAATCCTCCCCTAAGGTCCCCATGCTCCCAATTTACTCAGGAGATCTTATCTTTTTCTACTTTCTACTTCCCATGTAGATTAGACCTATGTAAGTCTCTCTTTGTGTCCACATTGTTGTCTATGTTCTCTGGGATTGTGGTTTGTAGGCTGGCTTTCTTTGCTTTGTGTTTAAAAACCACGTATGAGTGAGTACATGTGATAACTGTCTTTCTGTGTCTGGGTTACCTCACTCAAAATAATGTTTTCTAGCTCCATCCATTTTCCTGCAAAATTCAAGCTGTCATTATTTTTTCTGCTGTGTAGTACTCCATTGTGTAAATGTATCACGTTTTCCTTATCCATTCTTTGGTCGAGGGACATTTAGGTTGTTCCCAGGTTCTGGCTATGGCAAACAATGCTGCTATGAACATAGCTGAGCACATGTCCTTGTGGTACGAGTTAGCATCCTTTGGATATATACCCAAAAGTGGTATTACTGGGCCTTGAGGAAGGTTATTTCCGAGAAATCGCATGGCCTCTTTTTTAAAATTGTTTTGTGTGCCGGGCGATGGTGGCGCACGCCTTTAATCCCAGCACTCGGGAGGCAGAGGCAGGCGGATCTCTGTGAGTTCGAGACCAGCCTGGTCTACAGAGCTAGTTCCAGGACAGGCTCCAAAGCCACAGAGAAACCCTGTCTCGAAAAACCAAAAAAAAAAAAAAAAAATTGTTTTGTGTGTGTGTTCTTAAATCCATAAATGCAACCTTCTCAGCCTGTACAATGTTACCTGCATTGGATGTATATGTTCTCAGGTATTGGAGATCCAGGTGTGCTCTTCCCTGGGGAAGACCATTTCTCCCACGCTCAGCAATCCTTAGTTGTCTGTAGGTCTTGTAAATGTAGTGTTTAGACCTCACATGCTTTCCTGTCTACATCAAGCAATTACTCAGTAGATACCTGCTGTGAAGCATCAAATAGGCTAATATGTCATTTGGTAGAATAAGAACCGGTGTGGTCTACATCATAGATCAGAAAGGTGTGGCCCACATCGCAGATCAGAATGGTGTGGTCTACATCATGTGACCTACATGGTGGATTAGTATGAGGAAAGCAGTGAGGACGCACTTGACTTTCAAATTGTTTCAAAGCCAGAGGCTGTAGCCTTTGCATGTAGTGTGTGTTTGTTAGACTCGATAAGGAAGCAGTCCCTTTCACAGAAATGGTTACTTCTTGCAAGTTTCCCACGAGTGGTGTGGGCTCCAGAAAGTACAAACAGCTGTGGTTATTACGAAGGGCACAGAATAATATAATAAATGGCACAGAAACAGAACAGCATGCAGAAGGCCCACTTAACAGTCTGTTCCTGCAACATTTCGGTTTACACAAGATGAAAGTTTGTTTCTTTTTCACATAGAAGTCTACAGTCCACCCGTCCAGAGAAGACACAGCAGCCCCAAGGCCAGTGGGAGCTGGGCCATTCCTACGGTGCTGCCTTGCTCTTTCTTGTGTGCGAACTCATGGTCAAAAACAGTGACTTGGCAGCGTGAGGTGGTGGTAGTTCATGCCTGTCATTCCAACACTCTAGTAGCTGAGGCACTGGGATTACTGTGAATTTGAGTGCTACACAGTAAGACTTTGTTTCAAAAAGAGGAAAAAAAATGACTTGAATTGATCCATCACTTTTAACCTTAACCAGCAGGAAAAAGCAGGCATTCTGAAGGACATTTCTGGTAGGTCCTCACACAGTGCAAAACTAGGTGCAAAGGAGGATGGGAGCCAGAGCCTTCCGTAAAGGAGAGGAGAGTAGACAATAGAGGCAACTACACATTCTAGCAGCACACACACACACACACACACACACACACAAACACACACACTGCCACCAAATTTTCACTGAACCCCTTACCCTGCCTAATTTACTGGTTTATGGCACCTTGCCCAGAATCCCACCATTTTCCTGTCTAGTAAGACATGAGAGATGATTAGGAAAGAATGTATTTCACATCATATTTCTGTCCCTAAGGACATCAGTTACAGAGACACCTGGCAGAGAGGCCTGACTATCAAGGAACAGAAGCAGAACAAGTCATTATGACTTTGTCTTTAGTAGTTGGAAAACTCGGCTCTCACTACAACATAAAAGCTTTATTTCGTTTTGTTCAGATGAGGCTCACAATGTAGCCCTGGCCTAGCACATCTGTACTTCCTGGTTGTCTTCAGATAACCGGAAACAGCACGGAAGAAGGAAGAAGAGCACTAGGGCCTAATTACTATCCCCTTTCTGCTTTTTCCTGTGCAAAACTTCTTGACTTCCTTTGCCGAGTGGTCAGTTTATACTGGCAACAGCTGGCTGGCTGCTGTAATTGAGATATACTGTGTAACTTTCATTCATTAAGTTTTAAATGAGATCACAACAAAAAAAAAATCTCTGGACTGAACTGTGAAGAACACGCAACCTGTTAATATGCTCTTGTTTCTACACTTGAGTCGCGACGTGACATTAAAACTTGTATGAAGGCTATTTCTTCCATGTCTTTTTTTTTTTTTTCGAGACAGGGTTTCTCCGTAGCTTTTGGTTCCTGTCCTGGAACTAGCTCTTATGGACCAGGCTGGCCTCGAACTCACAGAGATCCACCTGCCTCTGCTGGGATTAAAGGCGTGCGCCACCACCGAACAGCTTCTTCTGTGTCTTTCAACAATCAAACTGAGTAAACAAAGAATTTTTTTCGTGCCGGATGTCGGTACGCGTGCCTATAATCTCAGGTCTTAGAGGGTGGAGGCAGAAAGATACAGACTCCAAGGTCCTCCTCAGCTGCACAACGTGTTTGAGGCTAGCCGGGGCTACGCGATCCTTTCTCAAACAAAAAACAGAAAAAAAAGGAAGTTTGGGGGGGTTGTTTGGTTTTATTTTTTTTTCTTTTTTTTTTTTGTTTTGTTTTTCGAGACAGGGTTTCTCTGTGGCTTTGGAGCCTGTCCTGGAACTAGCTCTGTAGACCAGGCTGGTCTCGAACTCACAGAGATCCTCTGCCTCCCAAGTGCTGGGATTAAAGGCGTGCGCTACCACCGCCCGGCTGTTTGGTTTTATTTTTATCTGTTTGTTTGTTTATTGTTTATTTTTATTTTGCTATGGAAAGCCTAGAGTTCCCAGGCTGAACGTAACACCTGTGTGGCCCTGTGGCTTCATGTCAGCACATGAAAAGTTTTAGTTTGTGTTATTTTTAGGGACAGGGTCTTTTTTTTTTTTTGATTTTTCAAGACAGGGTTTCTCTGTTGCTTTGAAACCTGTCCTGAAACTAGCTCTTGTAGACCAGGCTGGCCTTGAACTCACAGAGATCTGCCTGCCTCTTCCTCCCGAGTGCTGGGATTAAAGGTGTGCGCCACCACCACCCAGCCTAGAGGCAGGATCTTAAGTATCCCAGTAATTTCTCTGCTGCAGAATGACCTTGGCTTCAGGAACGCCTTTCCAATCTCCTAAACCCAGAGCTTCAAGAAGGCCTTTCTATCAACTGAGCTACTTCCCAGTCCTAAAAGGAGAAGTTTGAATTCCTTAGTGACCGTCAAAAAGGAAAGAATCAGCCAGGCGTTGGTGGCACAAGCCTTAAATCGCAGCACTCGAGAGGCAGAAGCAGTGAGTTCGAGACCAGCCTGGTCTACAGAGCTAGTTCCAGGACAGGCTCCAAAGCCACAGAGAAACCCTGTCTCGAAAAACCAAAAAAAACAAACAAAAAAAAAAAAAAAGGAAAGAAACAATCAGGGAATCCTCATTGCTTGAGTAGGAGACTTGAGTGGATTTCAAGATTTTAGCAGTCATGACTTTCAGACAACAACTAGAACAAGGCCATTAGTGAGATTGTCTCCTCAGATACTGGAGTAACCAGAAAAGATATTCAGCACTAAAATATTCTGATACATAGTTCAAGAATTTTCTATCAGATTTACAAATGAATAAATGAGACAGTTTGCTTCATTCTGGTAAAAAAAAAAATCTAGGGAGGGCTTACCAGAAAAATAGAGTCTTTATAGCAGGGAATGAATATTAGAGAAGCAATATTTTAGGATGGCACCGAGCTCTCAATTTTTATGCATTACAAAACATAACAATTTCCAGTGACCTACTTTAATGGGAGCATGGAAGCTGAAGGATTTTCCCCTACGCTTCCTGTGCCTTTTTGTGATACCACTAGTTTGTAGTTCTTGCTCTTAAGATTTTACTAATGTGCCCTGAAAATACTTTCAAGAGCCAAAGGGGAAGAAGAAAAAGAAACTGAGGAAATTGCAGCATTAACTGCAAGGAACGAAATGCAAGAAACAGGCACTCCAGTCCTTTAGAATTCAGGAGAAAACTGGAGTGGAGGACGTGAGCGGTGCTCTGCCAAGCTGGACTGGCAACAGCTTGCATTAGGTACAGGACATACAGAAAATGTCAGCAATTGATTAAAATAACGTCACATGGCACCAGCGTTTTCAGATGTAAACAAAAGCCCTTAACATTAAGGTTAATGTTAAGACTGATTTATTGAGCATCAGAATTGTTAAGTGGGTAATGTTTAACTAAATCAATCTGCCATAATTAACATGGCTATTAAGTAAGAGAGATGGCAAGCATTTTGAGGGGAATGAAGACTGTTCATGTGCTTAGATACAAAGGGATCTGCAGATGCTTTTAAAATTTTCAGTCGGGAAGGAAAAGTTGTTAAAAAACCTGTCAAATGTTTTAGGGTCCTTTCCCAGAGACTGAAACTCAGCAGCGGTAGGGAGGAGTTTCTAATCTCAGCACTATTGTTATCTGCAGAGTGAGAGGATCATTTTCTTCTGAGTGCTCTCTGCACAGAGATGTACTGTGTGTGCCGAGGTAATCAGGAGCACTTCAAGGCCCTTGATTAGCAGTAGTAAGGACTTACCTCCTAGCTGTTTCCAGACATTGCCAAAGGTCCCTATTCCCAGGAAAGCCTAGGGACTTGTATGCCTAGTAAGAACAACCAGGTGATTCTTACACTTTGGGGCAGTGATGACACTTGTCAGACACTGAACTAGTATTGAGGGTTGACCCATGTCCTCTCTCCTCAAATTCATGTCGAAGTTTTCATTCTCAGTGCCTCCAAGCATGGCGCCATTTTAGCTAAGTTGCAAACTTAAAACAGAGTCATATTGGAATACAGTGGCCCTTACTCCAAAATGATTGATAACCTCTTAAAAGGGGAAAATTTGGATTACAGGCAAGCAAATGGAGAACATATCAAGTCAATATTAGAGTCCGGTATTGGTAGTGTGTTCCTGTATTTCCAGCATTTGGAAGGCTGAGGCAGGAGGATCATAAGTCCAAACCCAGACTGGACTACATAAGACCCTGTCTCAAACACACACACACAGAGAGAGACATATAAACACAGAAAGAAAAAGAGAGAAGGGGGAGGGAGGGAGGGAGGGAGGGAGGGAGGGAGGGAGGGAGGGAGGGAGAGAGGGAGAGAGGGAGAGAGAGAGAGAGAGAGAGAGAGAGAGAGAGAGAGAGAGAGAGAGAGAAAGAGAGAGAGAGAGAGAGAGAGACTGACTTTAACTACACCGCTGAATTCAGGGAACTACCAGAAGGTAGCTGCATGCTTGGAGCAGTTTCTTCCCTCACCTCAGAGAAAGAACCTTTAACTAGTCCCTTGATCTCAGACTTAGCCTCCTATAACTGGATACAAATGTTTGCCCTTTAAAAGTCTAAGGTAGCAGGGTGGTGGTGGCACACGCCTTTAATCCCAGCACTTGGGAGGCAGAGGCAGGTGGATCTCTGGGAGTTCGAGGCCAGCCTGGTCTACAAGAGCTAGTTCCAGGACAGGCACCAAAGCTACAGAGAAACCCTGTCTCGAAAAACCAAAAAAATAAAAAATAAAAAAAAATAAAAGTCTAAGGTAACTTGTTACAGTAGTCCTAGGGAAAATGCACATTGAGAAGAAACAAATCACTGGCCAGAGTTCAGTATGCGACAGTATTTATTTGCAGCATGATCAAAGAGAGAAATGAAGATGATTGTCATCAACTCTTAACTCACCTGACCAAAAGATGCACATAATAAACTAATAATGAGCAGTCTTACAAAATCTGTGCACATGTGTTTGTGTGTTTGCAGTGTTGGAGATGAAGCCCAAGGCCTTGAAACCTTAGGCAAGCACTCTACTGTTGTCTTCAACCCAGAGAGCAACATTGTATCATTTGTTACTGCTAAAGACATAATGCAAATAAGCGTTAATGGCTCACTTTCAAGTGTCGGTGGACTGAGATGCCTGAAGGACAGATACAGTAAGTAAACCATGCCATTATTCATAGAGAAGGAAATACATCAAGGTCAAAAAGCCCTGGCTCTGCTCACACTGTAGCTTTAAGAGAAGTGTTGACTCTTTCAGATTACAAAGGCGCTATTTAGTGTACAGCGAGTAGGGCCATGTGTCCAGCAGACCAGTCATGTGCCTGTCCCAAGTGAGCAAGCAGTTCATAGTCTTTCACAGCCAGGAAGAGCTCAACAATTGTGTACCCTAACAGTCCTATTTGCAATACAAGGAATGGACTATCAGAAAGAGAAATGCCGGGTGGCAAATGCCAGTCTTTTTCTTTTTAAAATATATAAAAAAAAAATCATAGCAGTTGAAATGTTAATTCCTACTTCCTCCTTTCGTTGAAACAAACAACAAAAAAGGAAACAAGTCTCCTGGCCTCAAGATCTCATTTCAAAAAAGTAATGAAGGCCCTCCAAATTTATATTTCCTGCCCCATAAACATAAAGGAAAGAAGGGAAGAAAGAATTGTCAAAGACGTGAGTAATGTTTACAAATTGAGCGGGTTGACCAAAGACAAGGATCTCTGTGAGTTCAAGGCCAACCTAGTCTACAAGAGCTAGCTAGTTCCAGGATAGGCACCAAAGCTACAGAGAAACCTTGTCTCAAAAATACCAAAAAAAAAAAAAAAGAAAGAAAGAAAGAAAGAAAGAAAGAAAGAAAGAAAGAAACCTATAACCCTTTATGTAACTCTAATATGTGTATGGTTTACACAAGTTCGGATATAATCTCACCGAACCCCCTCATTTTCCATCAAAGAAATTTCCAGTGCGCCCTTTAGAGTCACAGGAAGCGGTTGTGGAGCCCAGCTTAAATCACTTTTGACCTAAACAGATTGCCTTCCAGGGACAAGGTGGGGGGTGGATAGTTAGACTCTCGCTCGTCTGTTAGAAGGCCCCAGGAGGTAGAGATAGGGACTAACAATTCTCCAAGCTACTTTCTTTGCCCAAAGAAGGCGCGACAAGACAAGTGAGAACTGACTACCAGGGGACAAAATGTAGAAGCGAGCACTTTGTTTTCCGGCACACCGGTAGGATCTCTTCAACTGTTCTCACCCACTCACTGAACCCTCACCCAAAGCTGGCCAACGAGGAGTTGGCCGGTCAGGCCTTCCTATCAGACTGAGCCCTTTTTCCTCCATTCCTCCTTCCTCCACCTCCGGGGTAGAGGCTCGTGATCCACCACGGCCAGGGTCCCATAACAGGCAGCTCCAGTCTAGGCTGGTTGCCTAGAAGTCAGTGTGACGCTGAGAACTCTAATCGCCACGTCGGATCTCGGGAGGAGAAGGCAGAGCAGGTGAACGAGGCAGGAGGGAACCGGTTCCTGGTCGGTGGGGAAGGGCGAAGCGAGGGCGTGAGGCACGGGAGGGACGCGCGAGATAAGCAACACCAGGAGCAGCCACAACCGCCCAGCTCCCCGGGATCACCTTGCGCTGACCTAGTTCAGCGCCCAAGGCAGGAGGGGGCTGCCAAGGAGGAGGGCGGGGAGGTGGGCGGGGCTTTGTCCAGGGGCGGAGCTTCAGAGCGTGCTCTTCCCGGGAGCTCGCCTGTGATTCGCCCAGACACCCGAGCCGGAAGCGGCCGGGGAGGCGTTGGCGGCCGCGCACGTGGTGACGTGCGAGGGAGTGCGGCGCGAGAGCGCGCGGCGGCAGCGGCGGCGGCAGTGTGTCCCGGACGCGCGTGGAGGTCGGTCGCTCAGAGCTGCTGGGCGCGTCGTGGCGGCGAGCGAGTTCTCTGCGAGTCCCCCGTGGTCTACCGGTGCCCGCAGCCTCCCCCGGTCGCCCCGCGCCCCTTCCCGCGCCTTCCGCCTGCAGCCCGTCGAAGCTCTGGAGATGAATTTCGCCATCTCTTCAGAGATGACCCAGGTACGCGGGCGCCGCGGGAGGAAGAGGGAGGGCGGAGTGGGGAAAGATGGTGGCTGTGCGGGGCGTCCCGCTCTCCCGGGGGAAGCGGGTGCCGCGGGGCTCCCTGCTCGCACAGTTGCCGGTTCGCGTGGGCCGAGCGCGGTGGTCCGGGACCTCGCTCCGCCGGGGCGGGGACCGTCAGGCTTCAGCGCGGGGTGACGGAGGTCCCTGGGACCTTGCCCCGCGAGTCGCTAGGAAGGGTGACCCGCCGGAAGAGAGCGGCGGCGGCCACCGCGGAGCGTGGGCATCGTCTCGCGCTGTCAGTAGCGGGTCCCGGCTGCGAGTCGGGACTCCGCGCGCTAAGACTTCCCGCGGCCCGCGTGTGGGAACACGAAGCCGGCCTTCTTAGAGCACATCGGCTCCCGGGGCTTGGCGTGGGGTGGCACGGAGTCCCTGGTCGCCGTGGACCGCAGGGTCCTTTGTTCCAGCTCCACGTTGCCCGCTTTTCTTGCCAAGCGCGGGGAAGAAGGAGGCGGGAGGAGCGAGGGAGCGGCTGCCCTGACGTGTCAGCTCTGAGTGACTGCGCCGCCGGCCAATCGCGGCCGGGGGTGTGCGGGCGCGGGCGCCTCTCTGCCCGCCGAGAGCGCGCCCCAGGCCTGCAGCGCGGGGTCCCCGAGCGGCGCCCGGGCGCCGGCTCCACGCTCTCTGAAAGAGATAGGTGGAGAGCGTGGTTTTTGTGCGCTCACCTTTTTTTTGTGAAGGACCTCGTTGTAGGTTCCCGATAGGAAGATATCGGGGAATGTCAGAGTGGAGGTTTAACCACGGAGATCTGACAGCCCACTCCCAACTTCAGAACTGTTTTTGCCCTTACCCTCAATACGTAGTAGACAATTATTTCGGACAGCAGACATTTCAATCAAAAAGAAATCGGACGTCCTAAAAGGGAACGTTACGCTTAATGACTGTTGTCAGTAGTGGAGGTTAGGACACCCGACTTCAAGTTCTTCGGAGTTTTTGTTGTGGTCTCCCGCTTTGCCCATACACCATAAGTTTTGAAAGTCTAGTACACAAGCGCATCATGGCCATATATTTTTCTTTTATCCTGACACCAGTGGTTGATATAGGGGAAATACTGATGAGAAAATAGTTCCAGGTTGAAGCCTGCTATAAAACTTATATCATTAAAATGTGGAGGGGTTTTTTTTGTTTTGTTTTTCGAGACAGGGTTTCTCTGTAGTTTTGGAGCCTATCATGGAACTGGCCTCGAACTCACAGAGATCCCCCTGCTTCTACCTCCCTAGTGCTGGGATTAAAGGAGTACGGCACCATCGCCCTGCTATCATAAAAATGTTAAAGGTGTAGTTAAGCCTGACTGTAAACACTGACTGGGAAGAATTGGATTGAAAAAAGTATGTTCTAATGCCACCAGCAGGCATTATATTAAACGTCTATACGTTAATGACTGATGACTTTGTTACAAGGTCTAGATTAGCTTTCCTCTGATTTTTCTTAGTAATGTAAAATCCCAGATTAATAAGTAGATACCCATTTCTATAAGCTGTCTTAATTTATACTTCTTTGTTCTTTACAAAGATAAAGCATGTTAGGTTTTACGTTAGGGTTAAATTAGTGGGTGGTTTGTCTTCTTGCTTTTAATTGGTGGGATCTTTCATTTCTTTCTTGAATGTTTTAGGTATCATTCGAATGTGGTTCTTCAAATAAGTTTCTTTGAACGTCTTGGCCAGTGATACTGATGTGACTCACCCAAAAGAATTTTTTTTTTTTTTTTTTTTTTTTTGGTTTTTCGAGACAGGGTTTCTCTGGTTTTGGAGCCTGTCCTGGAACTAGCTCTTGTAGACCAGGCTGGTCTTGAACTCAGAGATCCGCCTGCCTCTGCCTCCCGAGTGCTGGGATTAAAGGCGTGCGCCACCACCGCCTGGCTCTCACCCAAAAGAATTCTTAGCTTTTTAGCAGTGTGCTCTTATACTGCAGGTTGAGTATCTTCCTTTCTTCGGTTGGCGTTAAAGTATTATTGGTCTACAGAGCAAATTCCAGGACAGGCTCCAAAGCTACTCGGGAAAAAAAAAGGGTGTGTGTGTGTGTTTATACACATATACATACATACATAATACATTGTAACTGGAGTGATTTCTGCGATTTTATTTAACTTGTAAATGTCAGTGACCACCTTGTTAATGTTTCTAACCCTCCAACAGTATTCTTTACACTTTGATGTCAGCTTGGTCGTCCAACAAGTACCTTAGTGTTAAAACATCCCAAACTGTTCTTTTTCCTTCCTGTTTTCCTCTATGCAATATCTAAAAATGACTTGCTGATAGCCAGATTGATACAGAATCTTCATTTAAGTGTCTTGTATCCTATGTTTTCCCAGGTATGCCCCCTCCACACCCCTTCTCAAATACCCTTTCTTGAGTTCTTAATTTGGTGTCCATACTTAGCATTGTTTAAACCTTAAAATAAGTTGGTTACTTCCTCTCCCACCATGTACCATGTGCATCCTGCAATCTACCACCTATTGAAACCAAAATAGCTGCAGATTCTGGAATATGTGTGCTGTCACACCTTCCCTTTCCCTTTGCTTGAGCTGTTTTCTCTGCTTTATTTGACCTCAAACATTTGAGGCTGCAAAATTGAGCTAACTCCATTTGTTCTAAGCATTTTATTCCAGGTTGTGTCTGCCATGTTTAGCATCACAAATGTTTGTAACTCAGTGGTTAAGTGCTTGTCTGATATTCATGGGGCCCTGGGTTTAATCCAGCCCTGGGGCGGGAATATAATTACTTTATAATTAACTGTCTTGGAAAAAATTATCTTTAAACTTAAATATTGGTGGTTTACCTTGAGCTCTTAGCAATGTTTTGAAATGTGATGTTTCCTTTTGCTTAGTGGAGGGTGGGGAATGCTTTGCGTGCTGTTTTCACAGCTCTGTAAAAACCTGTTGGATTATGCTTCACTTAAGCTAATCTTGTGGGCTGTAGGAACTCTCGAATTCTGAATAGTAAAAGCAAGTCCTCTGACTTCCTTTTCTCATCCTGACCACACGAAGGAACTTGAATGTGCTTAGCAGTATATATTCCTTTTGACCCCAATTTCAGTCTTAAAAATAGACTAGTTCAAACTGTTTTACAAAACAAAGTAAGTTTTATATTACATGACTTTGGAATGCTTGAGCCTTGGTTTGGCTTTTGAAAGACAAAATTTATCTCTGTTTTTAGATGTGATTAGTTATTGTGCATGAACTTTATATACAAAATAAGAAATGTGAAACTTGATACTTTGTTTTTTAAAAATTTTATGTGTGAATGTTTTGCCTGCATTTATTTATGCACTCCATAGGGGACGCCTGATGTCCAGAGTCCAGAAGGCATCTGATACACCCCAGTTTACCTTCATTAAAGTGAATATGAACTTTCATAAACAAGTTTGCATTAATTGAAATATCATTAGGACTTGAACTAGCTTTTAAATCAAATGCACTTGTAATGTTTGGTAGATGGTGACAAAGGTGGAGTTCATATTAAGGTTTTTCCTTGAGTCTCAGCCCTAGGCTGGCCTTGAAACTCACTGCATAACTCAAGCTGGCTTTGAACTCTTAATCCTCCCATTTCATTCCAAGTACTAGGAATGTTGTGTGCTATAGGCTTGTGTGCTATCATGCCCATCTCTTATGTTAAAATCTTAATAGGTAAAAAGTTGGACACTAAATAAAAAGGCCTTATTCTTTTACAAAATTCAAAATGACACTGTACAGTGCTTATGCCAGAATTACCTCAAAAATTCTCTACTAAGTTTTCTCTTTAATGACTATAGTAATTTTAGTGCCCCCCTTCCATAAATCTAAGCTAGACCATCCAAATAACTGTCAAAATAATAAACACTGATCCAGAAGTTGACTCTTTGAGAGGACCCAGGATCAATTACTAGCATCTGTGTGTCTGGTCACATGTCTGTAATTCCAGTTCCTGCATACTGACTGCCTCCTTCTGGCCTCTGAGGTCACTGCACACATGCTGGCAAAACAAACTACACATAAAATAAAAAGATAAAATATTAATGTCAAATTTAAAGAATAATAAACAGGTGTTTTATTCTTGGTTAGATCAAAACAAGTTTTCAGACATACACTGAGTAAAACTAATTCAAATTTAAAATGTTTATAAATCTCTTATGTGTTCTCTGTATGCATGGGGGATGGCATTACCTGTTTTCAGAGAACGTTTGTTAAACTAGCTTCATAAGAAAGGGTAGAAATTGTAAAGAAGATATCAACATTATAAGATGGTATGACAGTTTGGTCTAGTTTGTTTTTAAGACAGTCTCATGCAACATAGGCTGGCATCAAAAATGAACAGGGCAAGCCTGATGGTGGTGGTACACGCCTTTAATCCCGGCATTGGGAAGCAGAGCCAGGAGGATCTCTGAGTTCGGGGACCGCCTGGTCTACAGAGCAAGTTCCAGAACAGCCAAGTTCCAGAACAACAACCCTAAATCAAAAACAAACAAGGCAGAGGATTTGCCTGGAAGCAGAGCACAGAACAGACAGTCATGCATACCTTCAGAGAAGGTTGTGAGTGTGAAGACTGGGAACACTGCTTCCTAGATCTAGGGAGTTGGCAAAGGCTCCATGGCTAGAAGAGTTCATCTGTCAGGGATTGGTTGTCTGTCTTAAGAGTTTTCCAGGTAGAGAGGGAACTTGAAACAGAGGCAGGGTGAAATGGCAAGCATTTTGGAGAACAGGGTAAGTCTGGCTTGTGAATGTCTGGGATTAGTGTACAAAAGTGATTTCTTGACTGCTAAAGCAGACATCTCCTGTTTGCATATTACATATTAGCTGGAATCTAATAGTAAAGATTTTTAGAGTTTATATTTGTCCTTTATTTCTCAAGCTAGCATATCCCTCTTGAACAATAAGAGAGGATTTTTTTTTTTTTGAGAGAGAGAGAGAGGGGAGAGAGAGACAGGGTTTCTCTGTAACTTTGGAACCTGTCCTGGAACTAGCTTTTGTATACCAGGCTGGCCTTGAACTCACAGAGATCCAAGTGCTGGGATTAAAGGCCTGTGCCACCACTGCCTGGCCAGAGAAAGGATTTTTAAGAAAAAAAAAATCATTTTTGAGTATTTGCATGTTAAATGAAAAGGAATTGTTTGTATGTAGTTTGATTTTTTTTTTTAAATATAGTGTGAATTTATTTTGCCATTTACTTTGTATGATATATTGTTCTGTCTAGATGAATGGCAGACTGATTCCTATGAATATCTAACTTACATATGCTATTGTTACAGATTATGATGCATGATTATCACAGAAGAAATTCATGTCTATAGCTTTTAAGGACTTGATTACATCATTTCAAGCCTGATAGTTTTGGAACCACCATTAAAGCGTAAGACATCTACCTTCACACAACCACCTCTCTTCATACCTTAACGAAGTGCTTTGTTTCAAGACTTCTTTGTCTTGGATTGTTTGCATCCCCATCTCTCATCAGTAATAGTTGGTAAGTGAATATTCTGGATGTCTAGCATTAACAGTGCTTGGGGGGTGGGCAGGGCTTGTGAGCTCGTTCTTTGGGAAAAGGCACTTTTTTTTTTTTTTTGGTTTTTCGAGACAGGGTTTCTCTGTGGTTTTGGAGCCTGTCCTGGAACTAGCACTTGTAGACCAGGCTGGTCTCGAACTCACAGAGATCCGCCTGCCCCTGCCTCCCGAGTGCTGGGATTAAAGGCGTGCGCCACCACCGCCCGGCTGGGAAAAGGCACTTTTTGCACAAGCCTGGCAACCTGAGTTTGATCCCTGGACTCAGGTAAAGGTGGAAGGAAAGAATGGATTAAACAAAGTTGCCATTGACTTATATACACTGGGGCTGTGGCATGTTTTTCCCCCACATAATATATTATATTAATATGTATAATTATAATATGTATATATTAATATATAATATTAATATATTATATATATATATTGACACACAGGCTTTCCAAAACTGTACTGAGTATCGAATCACCTCTCTTAATGTTTAAAGGGGCAGAGAGGTTCCTAATCATTTAACTAAGAAAACATTAAAAACATTTATTATAGTGTGTGCATACATGCGAGTGACTGTGAGTGAGTGGTAGGTGGAGTGTTGAGGTCAGAAGACAAGTTAAGAGAGTTTCCTTTTTCCATATGGGTCCTGGGGGGTTAAATTCAAGTCATCAGGCTTGGTTCTAAGCACCTTTACCTTTTTAGCCATCTTGTAGGCACCTGAAAAGCATTTTTATCATTTTTTAAAAAAAATAAAATATAAATATTATTCTTTTCTCTTTCCTCCATTAGTTTTCCTTTCTATAAACTATTTTGACTTTAAAGTTGCCTTAAACTGAAGCCTCAAAGCATGCTACTACTTTTTGTGGTGTTTTATGTAGTCACTAGTTTTATAAGCTAGGTCAAAAAACATTTTTGAGGACATTAGGGTAGAGGTGTAGCTCAGTGGAAGTGCCTGATTAGCATATTTGAGGCCCTAGGTTCTGTTTCCAGGGTTATGTCTGGGAAATGGTGTCTTTACAAAGGTTTTGCGAGGGGTAGGAGCACACAATCCCATCCTCTGGTAAAGGGAGGGCGATTGAGGAGGTCAGGGCCAGTCCCAAGTGCATTCTGAATTTAAGCAAGACTGAACTGTGTGAGATGTATCAAAAAAATGAACATTGATTTCTTTTTATCTGAGAGTAAAGGAAGGACAGCAGCCAAGTCCAGGAGAGTCTATGTTCACTCTTAAGTCACTCGTCTATAGGTTTTGGCAGGACAACGTTTATCCTCCTCCTTAAGAAGGAACGTATGTCAGGCATGACTGTTGATGTTCACTGCTGTGTGAGCACGTTTAAGACCTCGGGTCAGAGTCAGGGCAAAGCTTGAGCACCCTGAACCAGTGTTGTTTCAGCCAGGTTTTTCTGTGGTGAATTTTTTGGTGTGTTGGTAAGAGAATTTGGGTATAAAGATAATGTTTTATGTTTGAAAACACACACACACACACACACATTATTCTTGAAACAGGGTCTCACGTGTAACCTGGCTGGCATTGAACTCCTTGTGCAGACCAGACCAATCTGAAATTCCAGTATCTACCTGCTTCTTTGCCTCCCTGACTGAAAATAAAATAAAAAAAAAAAACTATTTACATGTAAAATAATTAGCTTTTTTTTCCTGTTTAGCCAAATTTATAAGGAAAAATGATTCCCAATGGATATTTGATGTTTGAAGATGAAAATTTTATTGAATCTTCTGTTGCCAAATTAAATGCCCTAAGGAAAAGTGGGCAGTTCTGTGATGTTCGACTTCAGGTATTTAAACTCAATTTATTATTTTTTGTTACTAAAAAGGTGAACTTCAAAAAAGCCGTAAGTTAGACTTTCCCCTCTAAGCAGGCATTTAATGAGATGAATAGGTTGTTTTTGAGATTTTACTTTTTCTTTTATATGTATGGGTGTTTTGCCTGTGTGCGTGTATTTCTTTGTACCATATATGTACAGTGCCCGAGGAGGTGAAAAGAGGATGTAGGATTCCCAGAAACTGGAATTACGGATGGTTGTGAGCCATCGTGTGGGTGCTGGTCCTCAGGAAGAGCAGCCAGTGTGCTCTTAACTGTTGAGATATTTTTCCAGCTGTGAGATGACTTTTTTAAAGACTGTTTTAACTAGAAATAGGAGACAGGGGAAGCTAGAGGAGTATATAGTCCACAAGACTTCTCACTTCAGTTTTCCCTATTTCAGGTCTGTGGTCATGAGATGTTAGCACACAGGGCTGTCCTGGCTTGCTGCAGCCCGTATCTGTTTGAAATCTTTAATAGTGACAGTGACCCTCATGGAGTTTCTCACGTGAAGTTGGATGATCTCAATCCAGAAGCTGTTGAAGTCTTGCTGAATTATGCATACACTGCTCAGTGAGTACCTTCAAATGGACCAGAAAATCAGAGAATAGAAAGATACTGAATTTAAAGCCTTGGTATTACAACTTTTATTTAAAGACTTTTTTTGTTTTTAAAGGTTGAAAGCTGATAAAGAGTTGGTAAAAGATGTTTATTCTGCAGCAAAGAAGTTGAAGATGGACCGAGTAAAGCAGGTAGACTATTAGAAGTTGTGGCTGTAGTAGACTAGAAGGGTGTTCTGGGGTTAGAATGTAGAAATGGTCTGAAAATATTTTATTGGACTGTGAAAAAAATTTTACTAAGAATTTGGAAATTCTGTCCCTTCCCCTCTTAACTGAGTATGTTGTTTTGATGCTTAGGATTTCATAATGTAGAAATGATCACCTGCCTCTTGACTGCAGTTTTCTCTGGCATAATGGCAATGCCAGAGTCTTTCTCAATGAATTTTCCACTCAATTTTTTGTGCTTAAACTACTTGTATGTTTTTTATGATGATGACATAGTATTGGGAAATCAAATTAGACAAAACGCTGTATCTCTTCTACAATGGGTATATTTATTTTTGACAGTATGTAAAATAGCATTACTTGTAATAAAAGGTTACTACACAGAACTATAGCTTGGCCTTAACATGAACCTTTCTGGCTTGAGCAAAGTCTGAGATCAGCTTCAAGATTTTATGTTCACCCCACAGCAATGCGAAATCTGTTGTGGAATTAAACTGGTATCGACAGTATCTGAGGGCATGAGTTAATGTGTATGTGTATGTTCTACACACATGTGAGAAGGTGCCTGCAGAGACCAGAAGACAGTGAATCCCCAAGAGCTAGAGCTACCAATGACTGTGTTACCTGCCTTATGTGGGTGCTGGAAACAAAGCACGGAGCTCTTGTAAAAGCAGCAAGTACTCTTACCCACCGAGCCATCTCTCTAGCACCCCCAGTCACTGGAATAAGGGCCAGCAAACCAAATAATTTCTTAAAGGACCAGTGTTTTTTTTTTTTCCTAAAAGTTTTATGAAGAATAGCTATGTAGATTCAATATATTATCTATGCTTTGTAGTCACTGACAAGAGCTACAGTGTGACAGACAAAATGGCTGGCCCACACCCTAAAGCACATGTTGCTTTTGCAGAGGATTCATGTTCAGTTGGTTCTGAGCACACACAAGATGGCTCATAACCATCTGTAAATCTGGTTCCAGAGGTTTTTATAATGCCCTCTTCTGGCAAGCAAACGTACACACAGGCAAAACATCCATACACATAAAATGAAAATAAATCTTTTTTTAAAAAAGAATCCTATGATTAGGCCAGCAAGATGGCTCAGGAGGTAAAGGTACCTGCTTTGTCAAGCATCGGTGACCTGATTTCTAACCCATGCAAAAAGTAGAAGCAGGGAACCCATCCACACAGCTGTCTTCTGATCTCCATTCATGTACCACTTCATAAATGCACACACATACACCCGTAGAATAAATCTTAGTCAAAATCCCATGATGCACATATGGTTTCACATTGCAGCTTCTTCCTAATACAGATGTTCTTTTTCCAAAATTATTTCCTGATTCTCTTCCCTTCTGATATATTACATGTGCGCTGAACAATCAGCTTCTCTACTGTTGTGCCCACTTACATCTAGCCTTCCAGAGAGCCGTATGTGGCTGCTACTGTTGAAAACACCCAGAACCTGCTCTGCATTTGCCACATCTGCTGTTACACATTCTTATTTGGTGTCTTTAATGTTTCTCATTGGCCTTTTGTTGTTTGGTTTTATTTTCAGACATCTTGGTACTACTTCAGGCCAGGCTGGGTTTAAATTTAGATGTCTGCTATCAGCCTTGCAAGTGTACCAGATTCTAGGCATCTGTACACCACCATACTCATATCATTTGTGCATGTGCTGTCCCGTGGTTTTAAGTTCAATGCTATCCCATTGTTTAGTTTGATTTCTGACTCATCTTTGTATTTCATGTGGTGTTTACATATTGACATTAAATATTCAATAAACTATGCAAATGGCACATCTATCTGTATTTCTTTTCCAAGGTCTGTGGGGATTATCTACTATCTAGAATGGATGTTACTAGCTGCATCTCTTACCGAAATTTTGCAAGTTGTATGGGAGACTCCCGTTTGTTGAATAAGGTTGATGCTTACATTCAGGAGCATTTGTTACAAATTTCAGAAGAGGAGGAATTTCTTAAGCTTCCGAGACTAAAGGTAAGGAGCAGGCCAGATACAATACAGATAGATTGATATTCTATAGCTGCAGACACAGTCTTTGTCAAGTGAATAAGGGTTACAATAATGCTGATAACATTTTAGTGGTCGTTACTCTTAGTGTAATGAGTTTCTGTTTCCCAGTTTGTTTACTTCCTTTATGTAGGTTTACTGATTTTCCTGCAAATTAGAGAAAATTTATGGAATGCAGCTTTTTTTAATACAATATTTTTTTCTTTTTTAATACTTTTTTATTGATGTTTATTGAGCTCTACATTTTTCTCTGCTCCCTGCCCTGCCTCTCCCCTCCCTCCTTCAAATCCTCCCCCAAGGTCCCATGCTCCCAATTTACGCAGGAGATCTTGTCTTTTTCTGCTTTCTACTTCCCATGTAGATTAGATCTATGTATGTCTCTCTTAGTGTCTGCATTGTTGTCTAAGTTCTCTGGGATTCTGGTTTGTAGGCAGGCTTTCTTTGGTTTATGTTTAAAAACCACCAATGAGTGAGTACAATACAATATTTTTGAGAATTTTTTTAAAAGCATACAATATATTTTAACATTCACTCCCAGGTCCACACTTAACTTTATATCCTCTCAAAAAAATTTTTTGGCTCTGTTTGTGCTATTAGTGATGGGTGTGGGGCCATCCCACAGCCTAAGAGGAACCTCCATCCCCAGAAACCATCAGCTGTTGGTAGCTCATAAACTAGTGGTGGAACTCCTGAACCTTGTTCCACTGCCCTAGGAATACAGCTTTTATTATGAAACTGAGCCTCTGAAGCTCAGAACTAGAATTTCAAAGCTGATGTGAATGTCACTAGTTTTTGTTTTATTTATAATTCTAGTTGGAGGTATTGCTTGAAGATAATGTCTGCTTGCCCAGCAATGGCAAATTGTATACAAAGGTAATCAACTGGGTGCAGCGTAGCATCTGGGAGAATGGAGACAGCCTGGAAGAGCTCATGGAAGAGGTTAGTTTTAAAGTAAATGGGATCCAACAGTTATTACAAATTAATTTTGCTATAACATGAAGGATTCCCTTTCACTTTTATTTTATAACCATGACCCTAAAGAATTTAAATTTTGCTATAGGTACCCCTAAGCTGAGAAACAGGGGGGGTGTCCAGGTGAGCTGAATGAACCGTTCAGTTTGGTTTTCTGCTTTTCTTTTTTTTTTCCTTTTTTTCTTTGCTTATTATGTGCTGTTAACTTTCTTTAAAGTAGCATGTAACTTGCTTTAGAAATGGGAGGTGGTACTGACATTTTCTGTAGATTCTTAATTTTTCTTCACAGGTTTTTTGCTTTAAGTATGACAAGTAGGTAAAGCTTCTAATGGTTGTTCCTCCCCATTGGTTTATCTCCCCATAGGTTTATTAACAAAACTAGGATCCCCAAGACTGAAGAGCCAAGAAGAAACCTCGAGTGTATTGACACGTAAAGAAGCAGCAGTCCTGCCCCATTTCTCCTAAGAAAAGTCCGCTGTGGGCAGAGGACGATGATGATTTAATGGTGTTTACTCCTTTACAGGGTTCTTACTCTAAAAGCTTTGTGGTTTTCAATGGTGTTGTTCATACATACAGTCAGTTAACTTGGGGCTACTTTTTAAAATACATAAAATTTGATGGAAAAGTTGGGACTAGTCCATGTGATGGTTGGAGCAGTGGAGTGTATCATTCCACAGAAGCCCGCCATGCTCAGTAAAGTGTATCTACTCTGTTAGGCCTCAGTCACTACCATTACTGCATTCTAAAAAGGCTAGCAGGTGCTCTTTCAATTCTGTGCCTTCCCACGTGGGAATCAGATGCATTGGTCATGTATTTGCATCTGTGGAGGAAGATTGCAACTTGATTTGTTTCTTTATGTGTTTTTCTTAATATTACCTACAGGAGAGAAGTACATTTATTCAAACCATGCCATTTATCTCCAGAGGTGTAAACTATTTAATGTTTTATTGTAAATATGTATATTTAAGAATATATGTGTTGTACTATGCCTTTTTTTTCTTAATGTCATATAATAGAAGCTATGAAAACAATGAAGATTTCTTTCAAGCCAATCAAGCCAAGGACTCTCCAGCCAGTATTAGAAGATTTTGTATTTGATTTTGATTTTTTTTGTTTTGTTTTGTTTTTGTTTTGCTTTTTACATTTTTACCACCATGACATGTGTTTTTCTTTACTTCGGGATCCTGCCAGAGTAAGATGTCAAGAAGCACACTGGAGGTTACCTTGAGGCGATTGTAATCTGCATACTAGCGAGTAGCCATGGTGACAGTAGCCACATGGGTGTTCTGTTGCTGTTTTGCAGGTTCAAACCTTGTACTACTCAGCTGATCACAAGCTGCTTGATGGGAACCCACTAGATGGACAGGCTGAGGTGTTTGGCAGTGATGATGACCACATTCAGTTTGTGCAGGTACACATTGCACAGTCTGAGGTAACCTCAGGTTAAAATTAAACTGGAAAATTTTATAGCTTTCTTAAATTTTCCTTTAATAAAGGAAAGTGGACGAATTTCATTGTTATAACTGGACAGAGACATTTTGGGGGGAAAACAAGCATACTTTACAGCTTTCAGCATCTATGCCACACCAGTCAGTAGACGCTAACTCAGCAAATTAGATAAACCCATTTACACCTTTGCTCTCAAAATACAGTTCACGACTAGTAATAAGAACAGTAAAAATGAAGCATTATACTAGGTTTTTGTTATTTTGGTTAGATTTTTTTTAAAAGTTGTTTGTAATACGCATGACTAATAGAACCAATTTTAAAAACAAAGTAGTCTTAGATTGTCAATGGCTGTGAAAGAAATTTTAACTATTTTCTTTAATTACTAAACTCATGAAATAGAAATGGTATCATGATTTATAATGTTAAGTTTATACAATGTTGGTCAAGTGTTACAATGTGATCTGGATGTTTCTTGGGCAAAATGTATTAAAACAGTATAGTTCCATTGTGCTGATTGAGTTACTTTTGTAACCTTTTATTAAACACATATTCAATTCAAATTCCTTTTTAACAATAGAGAACAAACATCTGAGGTATATGAACAATTTTAACTTATGGACACTGACAGTATAAAGAAAAGTAACGCCTTTGATTGTTTTTGTGTGTTGGAGATGAAATCCAGTACCCTGCATATACTTCGCCTTCCAACACCGAGGAACACACCAGCAGCTCCATAAATTGTGAATGTCACAGTGAGCTAGTCAGTAAACCATGCTCTTATAAAGAATAGAATTCTAGTGTCCCAGACAGCTCTTTCCTCTTACCTCTTTTCAGTCACCACCCTATACTGTCCAAAGAAAGACAGTATCCTACCTTGGGACACAAACATACTTTGCCTGTTTGGAATTTTTATAAAGCAGTCATGCTATGTGCATTCCTTTTATTTGGCTTTAGCTCAGCATTGTGAAGGGATATGCTAGAGAGTAAACCTGAATCACAGAGTATTTCCTTTACAAGTTGGGTCAGTGCTAATGGACTGACTTGTGTGCTTGTTAGTAGATGGTAGCTGTCTGGTATCCTGTGGTAGCAGTAGGTATTTCTAAAGAATTTGGGGACTTGAGTTAGCCAAAAGCTCTGTTTGTGTTTGTACTTGGAGCATCTGGGGTTGTTTTCTCTGTTAACTGTAAACAGCGTAAGTGAACACTTAGAAAAGTAGATTTTCTAATGGCAGAAGAGTAAATGTCAGTCAGCGATAGGTTATGATGCCTGGTGTGAGTCCACAGCATATGTAGCTTCTGTTCCAGCACCTTACCAAGGTGGGAAAACATAGTCTGAGAAAAGGCGTCTGCCATGAGAAGACCTGAAGGGGGGGGGTGCCTGTGGTGGAGCTGAGGTGGAGGGCAACATGTAGAGCAGGCTTAGGATTTAGAGGCTTTGTCTTAGAGAAGCAGATAAAAGATTATCTGCACAAGGGTGCTGCTCGTGGGGTAGCGGTCTAGACTGGAAAGTAAGTATGTACAACTGGTGCTTTTTCCTGTAGGTGGCAAGAAGAGTTATTTTGTTTTTGTTTTTAATTTTACGTTAGCCGGGCGGTGGTGGTGCAGGCCTTTAATCCCAGCACTCGGGAGGCAGAGGCAGGCGGATCTCTGTGAGTTCGAGGCCAGCCTGGTCTACAAGACCTAGTTCCAGGACAGGCTCTAAACTACAAGGAAACCCTGTCTTGAAAAAACCATATGCCAAATAAATGCTCCACAATTGAGCTAAGCTATGTGCACAGCAAGAATTTAGACAAGAATACTATATTTTTAATATTTATATAATATATAAATAATAATATATAACAATTTAATACATATATTAAAATTTAATTTTGAAAGTTTGGAGAGATGTTGTCAATTCTATTTCTAATTGACATTATTAATCATAGCAAATGGCTATAATTGTTAGATATATATCTCTGGACTATATGGTCCCAAGAGATTTGCATTTTTTAGCTTTGTAAAACTGTTGACTTAGGCTTTTTTTTTTTTTAATGATCAGACACAGAGGGTAGAGTAAAAAGCTTGTAAGAGCAGTTTGGAGACTATGGCAGGTTTAAGTTTTCAAGAATGATGAGGGGCTTAATAATCTAAAGACACTGGGGAGCCTATACTAGATATCCAAAGGTTGAGGGTGGGTTTTAAAAGTGTTTTGGGAAAGTCTGAAATTACTGGATGTGTATGTAGGATTCTGATCTTTCTTTGTTAAACAGTCCTAAATAGAGATTGTGGATCAGAAAAGGTGAGAGGTTATACCATATATTTCACAAATAGGAAAAGCAGGTTGAGAAGAAGCCTGGAAAATAGGAATGTAATTAGAATCTACTTAAGCTGTAAGAGCTACCTAAGGAAGAAGACAGTATGGAAGCCAAAAAAGATGTTTCCCAGAAGGTTTGATAATAAGATAGGGATGAATTCTGTTTGTGTAAGATTTTGAGGACTTGTTTATCAGGCGTATTGTTAAGTAATGCCAGTAGTCTTCAGTGGTATAGTGCCATTTGCGTTCATGTTCATTGTTTCAGTTATAGCATATGTTAGAGTGGGTTTACTGCTTGTAAAGCCTCTCATAAGCATCATCTGTTTGTTATTTTGTGATACTTAGGGCCTTTCTACAGATTGAGGTAGAGATTTTATTGTATCTTGTAATGATCTTTAAAAGTTTTTTTAACTGTTTCTCTGTTGCTTTTTATTTCGGCCTGCAATGTAAGTTTCCATCAGAAATTGTACATGTTTGTGCTGTCTGTTCCCCAGGATAAGTGGGTGAGCAGAGTTTACCAGGTACTGAAGTGTGATGCCAGTTCTTTTCATGGTAGACATCTTAAGGTTCGGTATCACTGTGTAGTTCAGGCTGGGATTATGGGTATGCACCACCAACATACCCAGCACTCATGATTCTATGTGATTCTTCTTCTAGGAAGTAGGCAGGGGCTAAGGTAGTTGAAAGCCATCTACAAAAGAAGATGTCTAAGAATCATTTGTTACCATTCCTATAATTTTGTGAATGGTTCTTTTAGTATTACTTTATTTCTGATTACTCTTATGTATGTGTTTAGTAATAGGCAACCCTAAAACGTACACTTAGCTGCTTCAACAATTGACACTCCTATACAATGCTTTCAGCGAGGTTGGCAGAATCTGTGTGTGCTCACTCTTGGCTGACATTGTATGAAGGATGCTTCTATTACAGTTTGGTTAGGTTGACAGTTTTGTGCATTGAACAGATAAGTTCACATTGAGATATCCTGGTAGTTGGTCCATAACATGTGTTTTTGAATTATTTAAATTGCTCTTTTTTCAGCAGCAGTTGTGTAGATATAGCTGTTTCATTTTAAGTGGTGGTATTAGTGCGGCAGGGATTTGTCAGCTGGAAAGTTGGTTTGTGTTCAGTTTAATGTGCTGTGTGTTGTGTAGGTGGAAGGCGCTCAGTGTATCAGCAGTGTTGCACAATAGCTCAGGAACAAAGGTACAGCAGGAATGCTCACTGGCTAGGTTTCTGTAGCTGCCTTTTGATTTTGCAGAAAAAGCCACCCCGTGAGAATGGCCATAAGCAGATAAGTGGCAGTTCCACTGGATGTCTCTCTTCTCCAAATGCTTCAATGCAAAGTCCTAAGCATGAGTGGAAAATCGTTGCTTCAGAAAAGACTTCAAGTAAGTTTGTCTTCAGTTTATCTATTTGTAAGGATAGTTGTCAGATTACTTTGAGATTGACTAAGGACAAACTCAGAGCAATGACATTTGGAAAACCATAGCAGAATGTTTTGATCTGGAGACTGGAATACAATTCAGAATCCTCTAACCACCCCAAGTATTAATAGTTCATGGTAAACATGGAGCTTTTGTGTTCACAGATAACACTTACTTGTGCCTGGCTGTGCTGGATGGTACATTCTGTGTCATTTTCCTTCATGGGCGGAACAGTCCACAGAGCTCACCAACAAGTACTCCAAAAATGAGCAAGAGTTTAAGCTTTGAGATGCAGCCAGATGAGCTCCTAGAAAAGCCCATGTCTCCCATGCAGTACGCGCGGTCTGGGCTAGGGACAGCAGAGATGAATGGCAAACTCATAGCTGCAGGTAAGATGAGAACGATGAGTGTGGCGGACAGGCCTGAAGATGAGCATTTATATTGACTTGAGGCATGAGGGCTGGAGGATTCAGTATGCTTTATTTCAAAGCAGAAATAACATTGCTATATTGAATATGCCTAACTTTGGTTAGAGGAGATCCGTGTCTGTTTTAAATTAAATGGGGGGTGGTATGCTAGGGCTTGAACCCAGGCCTCAGTGCTTACTATACTAAGTGCTGTAGTACACCTATATGTTTAAACTATAGATTCCTAATTTTCAAGGCAAGACTAAGCAATGTTACTCCTTGACTCTTAGAAATGTTAAATACCTTCCTCATTGGGCACATTGCTATAAAGACATCCCGGTGGGGCCTAGTTACATATAGTTTTTAATCTTAGCACTTGGGAAACGAAATAAGAGGATCATAACTGTTAAGACCAGCCTGGGAGACACATTTTAAGTTTTTATGACTCTTATCAGGTGGTTACAACAGAGAGGAATGCCTTCGAACAGTTGAATGCTATGATCCACATACAGATCATTGGTCCTTCCTTGCTCCCATGAGAACACCACGAGCCCGCTTTCAAATGGCTGTGCTAATGGTAAGCACAGTATGCCCTTTTAGCTTTTTTTTTTCCTTAGAACTTCCCAGGGGAAATTCTCACATGTTATTTTTGACATAGGGACAGCTCTATGTGGTGGGTGGATCAAATGGACACTCAGATGACCTGAGTTGTGGAGAAATGTATGATCCAAGCATTGATGACTGGACCCCTGTTCCAGAGTTGAGAACTAACCGTTGTAATGCAGGTAATGATACTTCTGAGACAGCCAGTGTTTTAGTCCTGGTGATTAAATTACTAACACGTCTTTCACTGTCCTAGGAGTATGTGCTCTGGATGGGAAATTGTACATCGTTGGGGGCTCCGATCCATATGGTCAAAAAGGCCTGAAAAATTGTGATGTATTTGATCCTGTAACAAAGTCGTGGACAAGCTGTGCTCCTCTTAACATTCGTAAGTTGGTCTGTTTTGTATTGGGGGATAGGGTTTTACTGTGTATTTCTGACTAGCTTGGAACTTTCTGTGTAGACTAAACTGGCTAGCCTTGAACTTATAGTTCTTACTAAAGATTTTAAATTAATAGATTTTTTTTCTTTTTTTAGGTAGACACCAGTCTGCAGTTTGTGAACTTGGTGGTTATTTGTATATAATTGGAGGTGCAGAGTCTTGGAATTGTCTGAATACAGTAGAACGATATAATCCTGAAAATAACACCTGGACTTTAATTGCACCCATGAATGTGGCTAGGCGAGGAGCTGGAGTCGCTGTTCTTGATGGTAAGTATCCAGACTTGGAGAAGTAAATAGTATGAAGTGATAAGCGTTAGTTCCCAAATTCCAAGAAGGGTCACTTGTACACTTATATACAGACCACAGGGACTTGTGAAATGAAATGGCTTAGCAGGTTGAATGCCCCAGATTCAATGGAGTTGGATTCCCCGGAACCCATGTTAAAATGGAAGGCGAGAACTCACTCCACATAGTTGTCCTCTGACCTCTACATGTGTTCTGTAGCATGTGCATACTTGAACCCATGTCACACACACACAGTCATGATCTTTTTAAATTCACAGGCACTCTGTGTCTTGTGACACAGAGGAAAACATCCCTAAGTATCTGACATATAACTTAAATATATTCATTTCCCCATTTCTTGGTGAGTATTCTTAACCAACTTCCAAATTTCCCTCTGTGAGCTGTATCCATAATTCAGCCTTGGATTTTGAGTTGACTTTTCTTCTTTTAAGGATAGTGATTTTGGGCTGGAGAGATGGCTCAGTGGTTAAGAGCACTGCCTGCTCTTCCAAAGGTCCTGAGTTCAATTCCCAGCAACTGCATGGTGGCTCACAACACTCTGTAGTGAGATCAGGTGCCCTCTTCTGGCCTGCAGGCAGACATGCAGACAGGATACTGAGAATACTGTATACATAATAAAAAATAAAATGTTAAAAAAAAAAGATAGTGATTTTAAGAATTTTATTTCAAAGCATAATAAATCTCTCCAACAGTAAGTTTTGTTTTGTAGTGTCCTTTCACTGAGTCTTTATTGATTGTTTTACTGCCTTTTTATATAATTAGTTAGTATCATTGGAAACAAAGCTGAATCTTATCAGGATTGTGGCTTAGCCAGCATGCATTAAGTGTGCTGATGTAGTAGTTAGCAGCTCCTGACCTTTTTTTTAAAAAAATGTTTATTTATTATGCCTACAATATTCTGTCTGTGTGTATGTCTGCAGGCCAGAAGAGGGCACCAGACCTCATTACAGATGGTTGTGAGCCACCATGTGGTTGCCGGGAATTGAACTCAGGACCTTTGGAAGAGCAGGCAGTGCTCTTAACCACTGAGCCATCTCTCCACCCCCCCTCAGCCTTTCGTGATCCCTGTCAGTGTAGTTACAGCTGCATTCATGCAAGCTGGCTAAATGATAGATGAGAAAATAATGAATGTGAGAATGAGTGAAGTGTTTTCCCAATGGAGTTTATTACTGAGTTTTTGTTACAATTTAATTATTGACACGCTATTTTGTATAGAACTTGAAAGTAGTCATAAATATTTCTGAAAGTGACATTCATACCAAAAATTGTATGCAAATGAAAGCTCTAAGTTAAGTCATCTAGTCTGTTTTCTGTAACTTTTTGCGATGAATCAGGGCCTCACTTTTGCTGAACAAGTGTTCACACACACACACAGCCCCTCTGCAACAACTTTAAATACACAGAACTGCTAGTTTGTCACTCACATCTTTAGGCAAGTTTTCTACCTTCTTTATGTCTCTTAACTCTTCGTCTGCGAAATAATCACAATAGTTAATTGCCAGAGAATGTGGGAGATGTACTTTACTTAAGATGGTTCTGTTTCTGCCCTTTTCTTCCTGTAGTTGCCTAAGTTTCTGTAGGAATGGATTATTGTCCATTTAGCTCATCTTATACCTATGGTTTCTAGTATCCTTGTCAGAATTACACAGACACAGAATTACACAGAATTCTTTTTTGTAAGGCAAAAATTTCCCTATGTAGCCCAGGCTGACTTCAAACTGGTAGTCCATCATTTCCTAAATGATGTTAAACACCTACATAGGTATTTAATTAAAACTTTTTTTTTTAAACAGAATGGACAGATATTTCTACATAAACCTATTGGGAGTTTTAGGTTTTGGGTTTTTGTTTTTCTGAGCCTCTTTATACTAACTGTCTTGTTTCTTTTTAAGGGAAACTGTTTGTTGGTGGTGGCTTTGATGGTTCTCATGCCATCAGTTGTGTGGAGATGTATGATCCAACTAAAAATGAATGGAAGATGATGGGAAATATGACTTCACCAAGAAGCAATGCTGGGATCACAACTGTAGGGAGCACCATTTATGCAGTAGGAGGATTTGATGGCAATGAATTCCTGAATACGGTGGAAGTCTATAACCTTGAGTCAAATGAGTGGAGCCCTTATACAAAAATTTTCCAGTTTTAACAAATTTTAAGAACCCAAACTAACAGGCTTAGTGATGTAATTGTGTTTAGTAGAGGTACACTTGTGAATAAGGAGGGTGGGTGGGGTAGATGTTGCTAACAGCAACACAAAGCTTTTGCATATTGCATATTAAACATGCTGTACATACTTTTGTGTTTGGAAAGGAATGCAAAGATGAAGGTCTGTTTGTGTATTCTCAAGGTGTTTTTGGTTATTTTACTTCTTGAAGGTTGATACTGTAAAAGAATAAACCACAAATTGATTGGGAACATCATTTCAAGTCCCTGCTCCTCCACATTTGTTTTGCCTATTTGCACATTAAATGACTTTTCCCTGCTCCAGTCTGTCTTCAGGGGCAAGAGGGTAGGGTTTAAAGTAGGCAGTTGGATTTTTTAAGGGCCCTTTTTCAATAACTGGAACACTCTATAACCAGATACTTATTTAAATAGATAACAATGTCTATTTTTGTTTTTATTAAAAGAAAGTTGACATGCCTACCAATATTTAGTCTTTTATGATTACATTTTTATAACTTTTTATATTCTCAGCAGAGTCCTTTATCTGTTGAAGTAAAATGTGACAGATCCAAGCAGAGTGGCAGTGAAGGATGCAAGCGGGGTATTTCTTTTAAATGCCCAGAATGCAAATGTAAGCATTTGCCGTAGCTGTACTCTTTTCTTTTCTATTTGAGAATGCAGTATCAATGTTAATTTGGATGGACTTGCTGAACAGTAACATGGTAATAATTCAAACTTGGGTTTGATGAATTACTTGACTGACTCAGATTAGGACGTTTAACCTGTCTTTATTTATCACTAACAAAGCAATTGTAAGTGGAAGCCTTTGATTGAAAAAAATTAAACTATTGGGTTTGTGAATGCACCCTTTTTCAGAACTGTTTTGTTCAGTTTTCTTAGATTAATACTGGCTGGGATGACTTGGTGTCTGATGTGTAGTACTACACACCTAACTTATGGTGCCCAAATGAGCAAATCCTAATGCTTGCTGCAGATGCAAACACATTAAAGGTACTTTGCAGTAAATTCTTGCACTGTGGGATTAATGTCCAAATGTGGTTTGTTACTCGATTCATTCATTACTTACAGTGTGGCTGTCTCATCCCCCCAGTTAAGGATGAGCTTATGGTATTAGTGGAAAATACTTGCCATATCTGAAGTAAGGGATGGTGTGAGGTTTGTGTTTATAGAAACACTGACTTGGGGTATTGGTTATCACCTCATTTCTCTGGCATACAACCATCAGGAAAGTCAGTTCACCTACTACGTACTTCTTTTCCTGGTTTGATTTTGGATTAAACTTGTTTGGCAGGTTAGCAGACCTGATGTGATCTAATAACTATTCCTAAAACAGATCTCTGTACTCTTGTTCAGCCATGAAATAAAGTTTTGAGTTGAGGGTCTTAAAAAAAATTAATTCTCATGATGGCACACGCCTTTAATCCCAGCACTCGGGAGGCACAGGCAGGCAGATCTCTGAGTCCGAGGCCAGACCAGGCTCCAAAGCTACAGAGAAACCCTGTCTTGAAAAAAATACAAAAAAAAAAAAAGCAAATCAGTTCCCACTGCATAAGAAATATGCTTCACGAAAGTTTGCCTAAGTTCACTGTTGGTGACAGAATGGAATTTGTTGCCTAAAAGCATGCTTTTAAAGAAGAAACAATAAGCTATCTCAATACTAAAACAACCAGAGTGCTCAGCAACCAACTAGAGTTTAACCTACATTTGAAACTTGTATTTTCTTTTTTTTTATACAACATTCTGCCTCCATGTATGACTGCACACCAGAGGAGGGCGCCAGACCTTTTTACAGATGGTTGTGAGCCACCATGTGGTTGCTGGGAATTGAACTCAGGACCTCTGGAAGAGCAGCCAGTACTCTTAACCACTGAGCCATCTCCCAAGCCCCCAACTTGTATTTTCTTTAGGTACAGAAAAAATGGCATTGTCTGCATAAAAATCAGAGGTTTATGTTATTATGTGGTCTGGAATAATTTTAAAATACTATTGGCAATAGTCCCGGAACTTACTACATATTATCATATTATCCAGGCTGATCTTGAATTCACAGATCTTTCTGCCCCTGCCTCCTGAGTGCCAGGATTAAATGTGTATTTCACCATGCTTAGTGATGCCATACCTATTTAAATATTTCATTTTGTTTTTTAATGTGTGTAAATATGTATGTATGTGTAGTGCATGTGTGTAATGCCCACAGAGGTCAAAAAGGTGTCAGGTCATCTGAAACTAGAATTATATATGGATGGTTGTGGGCCAACACGGGGGTGCCGAGAGCCAAAAGACAGGATCTCATAAGGTAGCACTCACTAGCTGGTCTCTCGTCTCCACCTCCCAAATGCTAGGATTAAAGGCACGCAGCCCCCACACCCAACTGAGTTTTTGTTTATTATGACTTTTAATGTATTGTTCTATTGTTTATAGAGTAGCTTAACACTGTTCAGTGTTTTACAGTTCTCTAAAGACAATCATAGGGAAGAATGTGGTAGAATGCAAGAATCATTATTAGCCAGTCACTATTTTTATCTAACTTTTAACATCTGAAGGAGGCAAAGGATAATAGAACAATCTTGTAATTGCAGGGTCACCTCAGGTGCCTGAGTCACAGCAAAGTCTCTAGTATTCTTTCTTTCCTTTTTTGTTTTTCTTCAACAAAAAAAAAAAGGATTTTAAGGCTCTGTGTTAAATTAACTGAGAAGGATCTGAGTGGTAACATAGATTAACAAGAAGGGGAACAAAGCATAAAGTGGGGTGAGTCATGAAAATCAGAATGAATGTATCTAGTCTTTTCAAAAGTCAAACAAATCCACCCTTACCAAAGTTCAGTGCGGGTGGGCTATAAAGGAACAGCTGCCACCAACTAAGTTTTATCAGAAGTTAAAATGATACAGTGACAAGTATTTGCACAGTGGCCAGTAAAATACGTAATTTACAGTGGTACATACCTGTAGTCCCAGCATTGGAGGCAGCCTATTAACACACATAATGAGTTCCAGGCCAGCCAGGGCTACACAGACTTTATCAAAAACCAGCTTTTGGCCAGTACTTGAAATTGTTAGGGGCTTCACACAGGGCAGACAAATATTGTGCCTGTAACCCTAAACTCATTGCTAATCTTACTGATGCTACAAATGTATTAAAATATCCAAGTCATGGGCTGGAGTGATGGCTCAGAGGTTAAGAACACTGGCTGTTCTTCCAGAGGTCCTGAGTTCCAATTCCCAGCAACCACATGATGGCTCATAACCATCTGTAATGAGGTTATGGTGTCCTCTTTTGGCATAGAGGAGTACATGCAGGAGGAACATTGTATACATAATAAATAAATTTTTTTAAAAAATGAAAAAAAATATCAAAGTTGTTAGAACATGCAGAAAGTAGAATTCCTAAGGTGCAGGAGGAACTACAAGATCATGTAGGCACTTTGAAAAGTGCAGTTCAGCCGGGCGGTGGTGGCGCACGCCTTTAATCCCAGCACTCGGGAGGCAGAGGAAGGTGGATCTCTGTGAGTTCGAGGACAGCCTGGACTACAATAGCTAGTTCCAGGACAGGAAACAAAAGGCTATGGAGAACCCCTGTCTTGAAAAATCAAAAAAAAAAAAAAAGTGCAGTTCAGTAATATCTGGGACATAGTAATTACATTTGTAGTTATTTATAAAAAAAAATTAGATTTGTTCACACCCAAACCTGTATGGGATTAGAGCTCCCAGAACTGAAAGCCACAGTAGCCTACCAATTGATTAATGGTGTGAATGGGATAAAAAGAATGATGGTACTGATAGATTGCAAGCGTTGAGCAATAAAAATCTGCCCATGCTTTGACAACACATACTAAGAGCCATACAGAGATTAGCATGGCCCTATACAATGATGTCATGCAAATTTGTGATGAGTCTTCTCCAGCTCATTTTCCAGGGGCATTTAAATCTTTAGGGGGACACTGTAAGAAGGATGAAAACCTTGGATTGTCTTTTCAACCATGAATCATCATGACAGTCCTCCTTTACTCTGTATTCAGAAAATCTATACAATACGAAGTGCCACTCACAGCACTTGCAACCCAGAGACTAGACAAGCCAGCCTGCCTGTAGTTTCATTGCTCTTAGGATCTTTTGCTAATCAACCCACTAGAGTGACTAACCCTCCATGTAAAAGGGAACTACACTATCCTATGTTTAACTCAGTATGACCAGTTGTATCAGTGTTGACAAATTGACTACTTAGACTTGAAAGCTCTATGGTATGCACTGGTAACAAGCTACTTAATAAACTGAAATCATTGCATCTCTATCAGATCCTGGAATGTGCCCCATAAAGACATTCTTCTGGAGTCAAAGCACCTCAAATTTTGCCTAAGAGATTTAGCACTATGTACTGCATTAAAGGGTGTGATACCTGCAAGCAGACAGGAGAATCCCTGGGGCTTGCTAAGTGACTTGATCACTCTCCACCTTATTTTCGAGATAGTGTCTGGCCAGTGAGCTCTGGGAGTCCTAACTGTCTCTGCCTTTATAGCATGAGGATTATAGGCATATGCTGCTTTGCCTGGCTCTTTATATGGAAGTTGGGAATCTAAATTCAGATCCTCATGCTTCACAGCAAGCAACATGGCAGTGCATGCCTGTAATGCTAGCCTTAATGAGCCCAAAGCAGGAAAAGTGCCATAAACTCAAGGTCAAACTGACCTAGCAGGCCAGCCAGAGGTGTAGTCTATCAATCTTAAAAACCAAGGAAGACCTGACATGCTGACTCTCCTAGCCATTGAGAGGTTCACGGTCCTGCTACAACAGTCAACTGTCCACAAACCAACACATGGGATTTTTTCACCCTGCAAACATAAAAAACAGGATCTGCTCAGTAGTTCCTGCACCACAACTACATATCCAGAATCAATTCTTTTTACTGGAAAGACTCACTTTTATAATCATACCTTATACTCATTTCAGAAAGTATTTGGAAGTAAACTGAAAAGCAAAATATTACTAAAATAAGTTATTTATTGTTATTTAAAATAAACATTTATTATAGAATATCAAATTTGACTTAATCTAATATATTAACAAAAACATAATACACTTCAGTAAACAAGGATTTCCAACTTAATGTATAACTAAGTTAATTAAACACTTGAGTTTTAGGTAGGGGCAAAGAGCAGCCACTGCCATCTAATTCCCCAAATCTATACTGCTTCATATTTAAGGGGCAACCTCAGAGGAGGTTCTTCCCCATTGGAAATGCACAGAAAAATGACACAGCCCCCAAAGCAGCTACAGAGGAGAAGGTGCTAGATCAAAATTCTACTTCATATCCCTGAAGGTGGTGGTGGGTTCCCACCAGTTGTATAGAAATGGCAGTTTGTTCATGAAAACAGCCCATTCATGGAATGTTGTAGCATGGTCATGTCTTCAATCTTAGGGCTTGGCAGTGTCTGGTCACATGCCCACATTCAGAGGAGAGATGCTAAGGCTGGGCTGCCATCATGTCACAGTGATTCCTGCCTCAGGAACACTAAGATGATGGCTCTCTTCTCTTTAGAGGTAGGAAGTATTGTCAATTCCAGAAGAGCTGGGTCTACAGTTTACCCTACATTGGATTCAATGAGATGGTCAATAAAACTTTTTTCTTTTCTGTGAAAGATTTTTTGTAATTATCCTACATTTGGTTCAACAAAGCAACCAGTTTGAAAGTTACTGGGTTACTCATAATGATAGATGTCATTCCTCCCAAGAACTTAAGTCCTGTTGTTGAACATGTCTTCATACCATCCTCTGTTTTTGGCTTCCATACAGACAGATGCATGACACTGCTGCATGGTATATTCCATCTCAATCAATTGGCGGCATCCAATGGTTAATTTTTCCCTAAGGGGAAAAAAGAAATAGTAAATCACCAGAGGATAGTCAAAAATCCCAGGACTCCAGAGGCAGGCAGGTATCTGCGAGTTCCAGACAACTTATGCGATGTAATGAGTTCCACTTTAGCCAAGGCTACATACCCTTTCTCAACAAGTATTTATTTGTAACTGTATGTATACATGTATGTCTATGTATGGGCTTATGCATATGGATGTAGTGCCCATAGAAGCTAGAAGAGGGTGTCAGATCCCCTGGGGGTCAAATTACAGGTGGTTGTTGGCTGCTCAAGTTGAGTACTGGCAACTGAACTCTAATCTTTCCCAAAAGCAATGAGACCTCTCAACCCCTGCACCATCTCTCCAGCCCACCCTACATTTTACCCCTGGACCCCTAAGGTAGAAAGAAAGTGCAACATGAGGGCCTGCTCTTGGAGTTTCTGTCCTGCCCAGTACCCCACAGCTGGCAAGCCCCAAAGAAAATCACACAGAGAGTCTGCATTACTTATAAAATGATTGGCCCATTAGCTCAGGCTACTTATTAGCTCTTGTAGCTTATATTAACCCATTGTTCTTATCTATGCTAGCCACATGGTTCAGTACCTTTCTCAGCAGGGCAGGTTACATTCCTCCCATTCCAGCCCAGACCACCGAGAAGCAAGATGTAACCTACCCAGCTGAAAGGTACCGAGCCATGTGGCTAACATAGATTTTTATAACTTATGGAGGTCTCTGTGTGATTTGGGGGAGAGGGGCTTGTCGGCTGTGGGGTACTGGGCGGGACAGAAACCCCAACAAGCAGCCCCTCATGTTCCAGGAAAGAAGTGATTTCCAAATTGTCCTCTGCCTTCACATGTGTGTTATGGTACACACACATACACACATAATTCTTTTTTATTTTTTTGAGGGGGAGGGAAAGGTTTATTTGGTTTATACTTCCATATCATAATTCATTAGGAAGGTTTTTTTGTTTGTTTGTTTTTTGTTTTTTTTTATTTATTATGTATACAATATTCTGTCTGTGTGTGTATGCCTGCAGGCCAGAAGAGGGCACCAGACCTCATTACAGATGGTTGTGAGCCACCATGTGGTTGCTGGGAATTGAACTCAGGACCTCTGGAAGAGCAGGCAATGCTCCTAACCGCTGAGCCATCTCTCCAGCCCCATAATTCTTTTTTTAAAATGAGTTATACAGATGGGTGTGATGGCTCATGAAAGGCAGAGCAGGAAAAACCTCAAATACTTAGTGAGTTCCAGACAAGAATGGACTACAGAATGAGCTTCTATCTCAAAAAAAATAAAAAAAGAATTGTAGATATTTACTGTATATGGTATGGTTTGAAATATGTATACATTACAGAATTGGCATGGTTGAGGTATTTAACATACATTATGTCCCAAACATCTCTTGAACTACTACTCATAACTGATGTTTTGTGTCCTTTAATTAACATCCACCCAATCTTTCAACCACTACCTCCAGGCCTGTTACTCTACTGCCTGTTTTTGGATTCCAGTATTTTGGCTCTGCACAAAAGCAAGCTCATACAGTATTTGTTTTTCTGCTATCATAAGACACTCAACATAACGGTGCCCAGGTCCATCCATATGTCTACAGCAATAGGATTTCCTTCTTTTCAAATGCTAGACAGTGTTCTAAAGAGCATTTTCCCTTATCTATTCCTTAGCTGGTAGGCATTTAGACTGATTCCACATCTGGTCTACTGTAACTGATGCTACACTGAACATGAAAGTGAAGAAATCCTTTAAACATAGTATGCCCATTTCCCTTAGATATATTAAAAACTCTATTTGACAGTTCTGAGGATTAAAGCTAGACTTCAGCATGTGAGACAAGTATTCCACCAGGCAATATTCTTAATATAATATGACAATTTGAGAGAAGATACTCTTCTTAGCAAAGAGCACAGATTCTTAAATACCCAACTGAGATTTCCAGCTGTAATTCCTAGAATTCAAAAATAAGAGTTCCCATGGCAGACTTCTGTAAATAAGCAAAGTTGAGTCTTTAAATAGAATACTGTGGGTTGAGCAGCCTAAGTTTCTGCCTAACTCTCTGAAGGACCTCTAGCTTACGTTCAGATGTCATCAGGGACTAAGTAGCACTGCAGAACAGATGGCTACACTGTATCTCCTTCAGTTGGGGAGTTAAAGAAAGGTGAACTGTAAAGGGAGAACCCACTCCAGCAAACTTCCTCTGACCTAAGCATTCCCTCATCCCAAATAATAAAACCACTGCTGTAAGCCAACTAGCAACTAACTGAAAATTCATACTCTAAACCAAAGGTGAGATATGCCAGGAGTGGTGACACACACCTTTAATCCCAGCACTTGAGAGACAGAGACCAGTGGATCTATTTCACTTTGACACCAGTCTGGTCTAATAGTGAGTTCTAGGTCATCCAAGGCTACATAGTGAGATCTTCTGTCTCAAAATAAACAAAGTAGGAAGCCATTCCTAATATACTCCATGCTTACATCATAATTTTTAAATTATTACTTTTTAAAAAAATTTATTTTTACTTATGTGTGTTGTGGAATATTTGTTTAACTAGGCAAAGATGTGCTACATTTGTTTAAGTTGCAGAATATTACTTTATGTGTAGGTGTGTTACATATGTTTATGCAACCTTTGTTAACAATGTGTATGTTATACTGCATTTGCTTAACTATGTAAAGACATGTTGCTGTTTTACCTTGCTTGCCTAAGGCACCTGATTAGTCTAATAATGAGCTGAATGGCCAAGAGCTAGGTAGAGAAAGGATAGGCAGAATGGACAGGCAGGGAGAATAAGTAGGAAAAGCAATATAGGCTATAGAGAAAAGAATAAGGGAGAAAGAGAGGGACACACCCAGAGCCAGAAGCCAGGCAGCTGCCTGCCATCCAGACACAAGAAGCAGTGAAAGGAAGATATACAGAAGAAAAGAAAAGTAAAAAACCCCAAAACAAAACAGATGAAGATAAAGAGGTTAAGCTATAAGAGCTAGTGGGGCAAGCATAAGATAAGGTCAAGCATTTATAATTAAGAAGTCTCATGTCATCATTTGGGAGCTGGTTGGTGGCCCAAAAGAAAAAAAACCTGCTACATTATGCATTTATGTTTATTCATGTGGGAGCCCAAATGGCCAGAGAAGGATATTGATGGAGTTAACAGGTAGTTGTAAGCAACCCAACCTAAGTTCTGGAAACAAAATTCAGGTCCTCTAAAAGAGCAATAGTACTCTTAACTGCTGGGCCATCTTTTCAGCTCTAATTTACTTTTTTAAAAAACTTGAGATGAGGGGGCTGAAGAGATGGCTCAGTGGTTAAGAGCACTGGCTGCTCTTCCAGAGGTCCTGAGCTCAATTCTTAGCAACCACATGGTGGCTCACAACCATCTGTACTGAGATCTGGTGCCCTCTTCTGGCATGTAGGCAAACATGCAGAAGGAACACTATGCATTAAAAAAAAATCAATCTCTTTAGAAAATCTGTGATGAATCCAGCTGATTTGCCAAAAACTAATAGGGGCAAAATTATGAGACCCCTAATTTTAGAGCACTAAAACACTTTATTTAGCATATTTCTTTTAAAAATGAGTTATTTATTATGTGTACAGCATTCTGCCTGCATGTATGCCTGCATACCAGAAGAGGGCACCAGATTTCATCATAGATGGTTGTGAGCCACCATGTGGTTGCTGGGAATTGAACTCAGGACCTCTGGAAGAGCAGCCAGTGCTCTTAACCTCTGAGCCATCTCTCCAGCCCCTATTTAGCATATTTCTATCTAATAGGTGGTCTCTGTACGTTCAGGAAGATTACTCAGTTATCCAGTACAATGTCTATGCATGTTCGGTATTCAAGATAGGGTAATTATCTTCTTTACATTAAGAATGTCATGACTACGGGCTGGAGAGATGGCTCAGTGGTTAAGAGCATTGCCTGCTCTTCCAAAGGTCATGAGTTCAATTCCCGGCAACCACATGGTGGCTCACAACCATCTGTAATGAGGTCTGCTGCCCTTTTCTGGTCTGCAGACATACACACAGACAGAATATTGTATACATAATAAATAAATAAATATTAAAAAAAAAGAATGTCATGACTAGCCAGGTATGGTGGCACACGCCTTTAATCCCAGCACTCAGAAGGCAGTGGCCAGTCTGGTCTACAAAGTGAGCTCTAGGCCAGCTCTTATAGAGAGAAACCCAGTCTTGAAAGACAAAAAAAAGAGAATGTTATTACTTCCTTGGCTTCTAGGATGGCTCAGAGCTATGTCTATAGTGTTAGAAAGGACTACAGCTACCTCTCCTCCCACATGATGGATCCCTTGATAGAGGGTACCAAGGGAAAAAGCCCAAGTCAAAACGCAGGATTCCATGAGAGGAAGGAGAGACAACAAAAAGTAAATATGCCATATATGAGCTGCCCCTCTTCCTGAGGATGTGTGGCTTCTCAGAGAGTGACTAAAAACAATTTGTGGGTGGAGGATGGGAATGATGGACAGATGAGAGAATATGGAGAGGATTAACTGATACTAAACACCTTTCTAAAAAGCTGTATGGAAACTTATTACAGTGGAAGCTTCCTAAGATTACGCGTGCAGCGCACGGCACACACACACACGTAAAAGAAATTTAAGTGGAATTATCCTAACAAGATTACAACACCAGACTAGAGATTATGCACTACCAGATAACCCACTACCAGGAATGGGTTGCTTCTTTTTCAGCTGTTAGTCAATGGGACCCAATAGATAGCCCCAGACACAATCAGCTACTGGCACTGTTCTTGGTCACCTTCCAGAACTTGACAGTAAGATCCTATTGCTGGAAACACCACATAATTGAGTCATAAACATGGAGAGGTTATGACCTGGAAGCTTCATCCAACGAGCTGGCTCTTATAGGGCTGGAAGGTGCTAGGCACACTACCAGAGGAGAAAAGTAATCATCAATCTCACTCAGCCATGAGCCCTCTGAGCTACAATAATAACTTGCCTGGCAAGATATGCCCACTGGTACAACAGTGGCATGAATGTTACAGGGTAACCAATCAAATTCTGGCAGGATTTAAGGCCTGTTTCAGAAGATGGACCCACATCTAGTACTGTTAATGACACCAAGAACCTGTGACTTGATAGATGATAGGCCATTGGAGAAAATCTACTATTAGTAAGTCTGCTGAATGGGCACAGCATTAAAATGACTCCTAATGATTTATTGCTATATATAAATGCTTGTCTCAACCTTCATCAGAGAAGCTTAATGTAGAAGATGGTGATCACACAGAGAACCATAACGGTCAACACGTAGAGAGTCAGTCTTAAGAGGCACTGAGCCCTAAATAAGACATTTATATCATACCTTCCCTTTAAGGCTAATGGATCTTTGAGGAAGAAGATGGGAAGATTGTAAGAACCAGAGATAGTAGCTGATGTCAAAGAAATGGTGTTTTCTATACATAACAGCAGGTGAACATATGAACTCATAGACAAGACTTGCACAAGCTCAAGCCAGACAAAATCAAAGTATGCAGGGAGGGAGGTATGGATGGGCACATATAATCTCATCCTTCCATGAGGAGTCATTGGCATTTCAGAGTGATAAGGAAAGGCAAAGCCAGTATTTAATTGTATGACCTCTATATTACTACATTCCATGGCAGGTCCCACACTCAAAGAGCAGTTGGTCAACATATACTGGATTTGATGAGGAAAGAGGGAGGAGAGGGAGAGAGAAACACATAAAGTTGGGCGGGTAGGGAGGTAGGAGGGGTGAATATGATCAAAATACATTGTATGAAATTCTCAAAGAATTAAAAAATATTATTTTAAAAAATTTTGGCTTTGAGTTACCCTAGGTCTATTTCCTATACTTAAATTTTTTGCTGCCAATTCTTTCCAACAACTCAAAAACAAAGTTTTTCAAAAAAGTCTTGTACAAGGTTGGAAACAGCAGAGATGAAAATGTTTTCTTATAAAATTCTTAAAAAAAACCAAAACCAACAAAAACAAAAAACAAAAAAGAACAAGTCCATATTCCTATTCTTGGTCATTTACTCTACATTTGAAAACAAAAGAACGTATCCTTCAATAACCAAATCTATTTCTGTATCCTTCCTTTTCCTTCCCTTCCCTACCAGAGTTAGGAGGGGCTCCCTCTACTCTTTAGCCTGGTGGTGCTAAGCTCCTTCCCTTCCTGTGAGTCAGTGTTCTGGCAACAACCACTCAATTATTTCCTGCAGCAAGTTGTCAGTGCAAAAGGCTGCTGGGTGTAGTTAGTGTGGTGACGGAGTTCCTGAGTTCCTTCCCTCAGGACTCACCTGGTGGACAGATAACCAGCCTCTGAATTCCATTCTCCAGCACCTCCAGTGTGTCACATCCCTTGAGCACTCACTCACCTCTTGGTAACAGGGCCCTTACAAACATGAGAAGCAGCCCATTACATTTTTGGATACTACCTAACTGCAAGGTGGTTCTTCCTTAGTGCCTATAAAAGCCATTTATCTGAGTCCAAGTTAAAATGAAAACTATTTCTACTTTCTTCCTCTGATAGTCTTATTAAGTTGCTACACCTAGCTTAAATATGTGATCTTCATGTCTCAGCCTTCTAAACAGCTGAGATTACAGGTATGCACCACACCTACCTAACACTATAGAGTTCTAAGTTCACATAGAACAGATAGATATGGCCCATATTTTTGGACACAATCATCTATAAAGATAGATGGTGATGCATGTCCACAGTCCCAACTACTACAGAGGCTCAGACAAGAGGACCTGCTGGCCCTTACAAGTTTAAAACCAGTCTGAGCAATACAGTAAGACTTTGCCTCAGAGAAATAAAAAAAGATCATACATACATGCATACATGAAAAAACCTTGAGGTTGAACATTTGAAAAATCACTTTAAACTATACAATCAATAAATTAACTTATGCTTTTTACATATATGAAATATTTTGTACCAATAAAAGTTAAAAAAAATAATTAGGAGGGGTTGGGAGACAACTTTGTTACCATGTTTGCCATGAAAACACGAGGACTTGAATTCAGACTTCCAGCTTCCATATGAAAAACCAAGCATAGCAGCATCTGCCTATAATTCTCATGCTATGGGGGCAGAGATAGGCAGATTTCTGGAACTTAGTTGCCAGACACTATCTCAAAAATAAGGTGGAGAGCGATTGAAGAAGAGAGCCGACCTCCACTGCTGGCCTCTATGAGCTTACACATCAATGTTAACACACACACACACACACCATAAAAAATGAGTTTGCCCTCACACAGTGATAGTAAGCAGGGTAAAAGTTTGTTATAGATATGCTGGGGGACATTATTTATTACAGCAGATGACAATATTCAAGGTGTCAATCTACTAGTTTTCTGATGGACGAATCTCGTTTTGCAAGGCCTGCGAGAAATATAGAGTCCTCAATATCTTTTGCTTCTGTCTATAATTTTACAAGTGCTAAATTGTATTCTTTCCCTAGTGGCTATGAGGAATTCCCCACAGCCTGTATCTAATGTATGTGTATCTCATGAATACAGTCCTGATCTACTGGACATTTTATCTGTAGATTATCAAAAAGGTAGCTCCTCCTTAGCTGTATTGTCAAATTGATATTAACACAGTTAGCCTATACAGAGTCTTGATAATAAATACAAAAAGATGCTACTCAAGTCATGGGTTATAAGTTTCTATTAAGCACTTGAGAGGCAGAGGCAGGTGATCTTTGTGAGTTCAAGGCCAGCCTGGTCTCCAAGAGCTAATTCCAGGATAGGCTCCAAAGTAACAAAGAAACCCTGTCGCGAAAAACAAAAACAAACAAAAAGAGCCATCAAGTGACATAACTTCAAAGTAGCTTTGGATCAGACCAGGTGCCTTGCTAATGGGTTTTAAGATAAACTATTCACAGAAAAGTAAAATCTTATTTACAAGAACACATAGCCAGCTGTCTGATTTGTTGAGTCATGGTAAATAATGCAAAGCAACTTAATTGTGATGCCAGGTCTAGCTGATAACCTAGGATGGTGATTAACTTTCTATATAACTTCCCAACCTTGGTTTTACTGGCCTTTGTTCAGATACCATGGGAAAAGATTCTCTAAAGGGCCAGGGCTACAAAATACAAACTAACTTCATGGCCCTAGGAAAGAGTTACAAGTTTTCCTTTTTTATGGTCTAGTGTTACATGCAGGACAGAAAAATACACTTTAATATTTAAAACACCTTTCATGTCATTTGTGCCTTGGAGAGTGCTGCCTGAGTGACCCCGCCCTCTGCCCCTCAGCTCATGGCACAGTGGTTCAGCTCCAACAACCTGCACTCTGACAACACATTGCTCTTTGCAAACAATCTCCAGTCCAACAAAGTCCAGCCTTTTACAACTACTAACCACAAACTGTTAGTTTAAAATGTTTATACATTTAGAAGTATAGGATATAGCACGCAATTTCCTTATTTCTTTTAGTCTCCTTAGTAGTTTAGCTTTATAAGACTACCTCTATAGACAACAAAAAGACTTCTCCCTTTGCAGCTGTGGGTTACCCATTAGTTAGGAAGTTGACTGAGTGAAATGCTTCTTTGCTATGTGACAATTTATCTGGATTTATTGTACTGTGAGCTATTAGAACGACTCTGATTCTTATCATTTACTTAAGAAATAGTATATGACCTCAGATGTAATGCCTAAAAGACTTTGTGGATCTTTATAAGCTGTAAAGAACAAAGAGAAATGGCAGAATTAACATGGGAGAATAAAGAGTGACACCATCAGGAAAGTGTGCTTTTTCCCCTCTAAAAAAACCTTAGGTAGAAATGCTGACTCTGTGGCTTTCTCTCAGAACCCTGGGTGCGGTCTAGGAGCTGGCACTCCATAGTCAGAGTTATAGACATCTCATTATCACATATAGATGTGCTTACCGATACTCAGTCTGAGAAACACAATCATAAAGTTCCTGGGCAGTAAATCTGACATTTTTGTTTACCTGAAAAGAACCAAAATACAGTTAGTTATTAAGGAGATATGTTAAACTAAATGAGCGATGAAAGCACAATTAAAATGGGGGATATTCTGAGAGCGGGATATCAGATCTTCAGTCACCACCTAAATGAAAACTAAGACAGGAATAGGAAGAAGTTTGGTGACTAAAATGTTAATACTGAAGTATGTATAAACGTTAGTCCTATTATTACAACTCAATCTAGTCCCAGAACTAAAAATAGTAGAAACAAGATGGATCTAAATTAACAGGAATCTTTAAAAAGCACATTACTTTGGCATTCAATTGTACAGAAAAAATACTGTAAGCTGTGTGGAAAGGTCTGATTTAGGAAAAGGTTGGACTCACAGGTAATTCTGCCCTCCCTCTTTTCTTCCCCATCATTCCTTCCTTCCTTCTTTCATTTCATTCATACGTTCCTTTTCTTCCTCTCTCCCTACTTCCTTATGGCTCTAGGAATCAAACTCAGAGTTTTATACAAGCTAAGCAAATACTGAACCTAGAGCTATACTCTAGCCCATAAATACTTCCTAAAAACCTGTATTTTAAAGTGTTACCCAAAGACATAATTTATAAAACCACAAATATAAGAGTCCATCATTCAAACTCTTGTACACCTGAAACACAAAATGAAGGAATCTTGGGTTTTTTTTAATATTTTATCATTAGTGTGTGAACAACTATCAGGGAAAGAGAGCCAGTTCTCTCCTTTTGATGTTGGGTTCCAGGAATGAAATGAAACTTATATAACCAGGCTTGCACAGCAAGTTGTCCTAAAATATTTATTTCTTAAAACTCCCTATTTCTGATGCAGACAATGTTGTATTTTTTTAAAGATTTTTTTTTATTAATGATGTATATACAGTGTTCTATGTATCCCTGCCCACCAGAAGAGGACACCAGATCTCATTACAGATGGTTGTGAGCCATCATGTGGTTGCTGGGAATTGAACTCAGAACCTCTGGAAGAACAGTCAGTGCTCTTAACCTCTGAGCCATCTCTCCAGCCTGACAATGTAGTATTTATGTACAAGGAAGAACCTTGAAATTTGTATCAGAAAATTTTGTATGTCTTTTTGTTTTTGGTGCTAGAGGCTGAACCCAGGGCCTTACTAGCCAAGTACACCCAACGAGATAGACACCTGCCCACAGAATTTCATTTTTAAAGGTGTACCTACGTTGTTCTTAATTCATAATCCTCCATCTTCTTCAGCAAACTGCCCACCAGAAGGTGTCACTTCAGTGGGTGGTAAATTCAATAAATAATATAGTACTATTTAAAATTTCAGAAATCTGAAACTAGTGGAGAGAAACTCAATAAAACTATATTCTATTCCATTATTTTCAAAACTATATAAAGAGCTTCAGATGCAGCTCACTGTACAATATCCAGCATTGTAAAAGAAGCTTGAGTTTTACTAGCCAGTCCATATTTTCAGTGGGGAAAATATCCCTATTCTGATTCACTTAATATTACTTTAAAGGTTCTTATATCATGCAAATGATCAATAAAGATCAGGGTAGTAGTTATTTGAAAAATTCTGTAACTTTCTTCAATGTTTTCGTACGACATTACCCATACTTATGAAGAAATACTTCATTTACTCTAAGTTAAATTCTATAAAATTTTTAAATACAATTATTTTAGAGCGGGGTGGGGGGGATGCTTACTGGTCGAATGCTAGCCGACCATGCATAAGGCCTGGGGTTTGATCTCAAATACTATCAAAATACATGAGAGGGATATAGGTATCTTTAGTTTATAAATATACATACTTTTAAAAGTTAATATAATACTAGTATTTTTCCTAAAATGAGGATGTGTCTATATATTAAATTTCTAGTAATACATATATTTAATATTATACTTAATGACTGATGAAATTAATATATAGTGTATCATAATTTTATGTGATTTATAATTCTTTAATTTTTTTGCACATGTATCTACATGTGTGTGTGTGCACAAGTGGGTATATGTGTGAAGGCTAGAGGTTAACATTAATTATCTTCCTCAATGGCTCTCCCCTTTATATATTAAGGAAGCATCTCTCACTTGAACCCAGATGGCCAACTTGCTCCCAGGATCCTATCACTGACTCATATGTTGGAATTACAAACATGCTTCCATGCCAACCTGGTCTTGATATAGGTCCAGTCCTCAAGTTTGCATAACAAGTGCTTCACCCACTGACCCATTTTTCCCAGTTTTGGTATTTAAGATTTACTTATTTTAAATCATGTATACAAATGTTTTGCTTATACACAAGAATGTGCATCATGTGCATGCTTGGTGCCCTCCAGAGGCCAAAAGAAGGTACTGGATTCCCTAGACCTAGAGTCACAGCTATGAGTCACTCACTATATAGGGTCCAAATCTTGGTCCTCTACAAAAGTAACTCTGTCTCTTAACTACCAAGTCATCTCTCTCTCTCTCTCTCTCCAGTCTATTGGGTTTTAGATTTGGGGGTTTTGTTGGTTTATTTGTTTTGGTTTTGATCTATCTGTCTGTTTTGAGATACTCACCATGTAGCCTTGGCTGTCATAGAACTTGCTACATAGACCAGGCTCTTCTTAAACTTGGAGATCCTCCTGACTCTGCCTTCTAGGAGCTGGAATTCCAGGCATGAGCTACCATACCCAGCCCTATAATTTTGTTTTAAAAATCATTTATTTTTTTTTAAACATACATTTGGAATTAAACCATCATGAGTCTAGTTTTTCCTTTTGTGCATGTTTTGCCCTTGCCCCACATGCCAGGACCAACAAGGTATAAACCCAGACAGACCATCAACAGGCTACAGATGTTTGATCATAAGAGAAAGAGAATAATAGTCTGTTTGGTTAGTGGTTGGGAGAGAAAAACAAGATATAATAAGAACACACAATAATTCTTAAGTTTCTAAAAGATCTTATTTTAAAAAGTACCTAGAACTACCCTTTAATTTTAAAATCAACCATTCCCATATACTGAGAGATTCAATATAAATAAAGGCAACATGACTCCACATTAAGTTAAGCAACTTATAAAGCACATAGTTAGCTTACTAATAAAAATTAAAGCGCAAGTTCATGAAGTCTATACTCATTAATTTCAACTATTAAGACATTTTTTCTTTACTCATTTGGAGGCATTTTAAATTACTGTTACATTTATATTATGTATCTTTGTATGAGTGTGACAGTCTTATGTAATACATAATATAGATCAGACTCAAACTCTCTATGTAGCTGAGGATGACCTTGAACTCTTGATTCTCTTGCTCCTCCCAAATGCTGCACTATGTTACCACTGTGGCTGTAAATGCACAATTTTAAATCCAAAGAACAAATAACTAAATGGTGTCTGGCCCAGCTTCTGACTAGGTTGTTAATGGACAATATGCCATACAAAAAGTTACATGAAGAACTAACCAGGCATGAAAGTAAAAAAATATTCAAGGAAGTTTGGCTCCCTAAAATGTGAAGCCCCAGCATGTGCTGCTCCTTCACTGAGATCATTTATAAATATAACACATAAGCTAGGAGTGGTGTACAGGCCAATAACCCGAGTTCTCAGGAAGGTGAGGTAAAATGACCGGGGTTTAAGAACAGTCTGAACTACATACTAAGTTTCAGGCTGGCCCAAGATTTAGCACAAGACCCTGTCTCAAAAACAAACAGGGCCTGGAGAGATGACTCAGCAGTTAAGAGCATTTGATGCTGTTCCAGGGGACTCAGGTTCAATTCCCAGCATCCACACAACAGCTCACAACTGCCTGTAACTCCAGTTCCAGGGAATCTGACACCTTCTCACAGACACATAAGCAAACACCAATGCACATAATAAAATAAATTTAAGAAAACAAACAAACAAATGCACAACAAAAGACACCATATACACATAAAATTGAAAGACAGGATAAAAAATAGCAGAGAGCGTTTAACAAACAGGAATTAGGGCTGGAGAGATGGCTCAGCAGTTAAAGCACTGGCTGCTTGTTCAAAGGTTCTAAGTTCAATTCCCAGCAACCACATGGTGGCTCACAACCATCTACAATGCAATCTGATGTCCTCTTCTGGCCTACAGGTATACATGCAGACAGAAACAACACTATATACACAATAAATAAATCTTTTAAAAAAACCCAGAAATTAGAAATCAATAGAGCACTGTCCTTGGATCAGCAATGATGAGGAAAACATGGAGGTCAATGTAGAAGACACACTGCAACCTCATTTCAGTTCTTAGTCGAGGGTCTATGCCATTACTGAGTAGAAAACTGAATCATATTTTCCTTGAAGAAATGGCTCCTCTTCTCTGGAGACCATTTTAAATAGGTGAACAGGGTAGGGTGGTACAATATTTATAGTTGTCATAATGGCTGGGATAGCTCCATACACTTAGTACCTAAGGAGCTAGGATATAGAACATCTTGCATTCATCCCACAATGAAGCAATGGCCTGCCCAAGATGTTAAGTTCCCCAATAAGAAAGAATTCTGTGCTGAAACAAGTATATTTCAGGACTCTATTGTAATTTCACTTAGGGAACAAGATAAAAATTGGTTATGTTATTGGTAAGGAATAGATTGGAGAAGAAGATACAGATGAACAAATGCAGCAAGCTACTATACAACATGAAGACTATAGTTAATAACATCATTAAATTTCGGATTGTTTTGCTAAAAAGGTAGATTTTAATTTTATTGCCAATTAAAGGGGATATTATATAAGAAGGTGGTTCTGTTTATTTACTAGAATGTAATAACTACTTGTTTTTTTAAGATAAAAACTTTTAGAGTGTGGGTATGTGCGTCTGTACACACAACCACCCACAGAGGCCAGAAAAAGGCTCTGGATCTCCTGGAATATATAAGCAATATATGCTGTTAAAAGCTGAGCCCCACCTCCATTCCCCTTTGTTTATTTTTGTTTTGTTTTGTTTTTTGAGACAAGATTTCTCACAGCCCAGGCTAACCTGGTACTTACTACGTAGCCCATAGTGATCTCTAAATCATAATAATTTTCCTGCCTCAGCCTCCTGAGTCCTGAGATTACAGGCATGAGCTATCATGTCCTACAAAACATTATCTTGTATATCTTAAATATATACATTTTTTTAACAGGTAGAAAAACAAAGGTCATTGGCAAATTTTTATGACACTCTCAAGTTTTAATTTAGGCCAGTCTGTATAAAACAGGAAGATCCTGCATCAAAAAAAATTTCATTTAAAGAAAATACCAATAGCAATCTTATTGTACTTATATTCATACAATATACATATTATGTGAATAATATATAAATATTTTTTTCATACCTCATACTTGACTAGGAAGTTATAGAGAGTCTCAACATCTTGAAAATTACTATTAGGAGCTAAAATTCTAAAAAAAAAAAAGATACATTAACAAAAGAACCATGGAAATTAATTTTTAAAAACCTTTTATTTTATCCTTCAAACTTACACATATCCATGATTATTATGTTTATTCAAGCCATTAACTTAATTCAACTAAGATTAATTCATTAAAATATTTCAGCTACTTTAATATCTATACATTAGCTATCACAAACATTCTTCTTTTAGTCTGCTGAGACAGTTTCATATAGACCAGACTGTCCTCAAACTGGAAACATAGCCAAGGCTGGCCCTGAAAACCTAATTGCCCTGCCTCCACCTCTCAAATACTGAATTATAGGGCCGTGCCACTGGACCTACCTGCCATAAACATTCTTACATGTGAAATTATAATTCACATATTACATTATAACAACGCATAGTTCTCAAAAGGTAGACAGAAATGTAAATTTATACCCTATCTTTTAACTGCAGATTTCTTTCTATAATGTTTAGCCAGTTCAAACAGACAACAAATAAAACTAACAGACACCTAAAAAGACTGTAGCCAAATTCAAATAACACTGAGCTATCTATCAGCACAGCACTCTATGAAAACCAGTAATTAATTAGACGAGAACTGATGGAAGTAACACAGAACAAATGATAGAAATCTTGAATAAAGGGCTGGAGAGATGGCTCAGCGGTTAAGAGCACTGCCTGCTCTTCCAAAGGTGCTGAGTTCAATTCCCAGCAACCACATGGTGGCTCACAACCATCTGTAATGAGGTCTGGTGCCCTCTTCTGGCCTGCAGGCATACAAGCAGACAGAATACTGTATAAATAATAAATAAATATTAAAAAAAAGAAATCTTGAATAAAAAAGAGGGCAATTATTTTCCACCCTCTAATAGTTAGGAATTCTTTTTGTATACAAAACTTATTTATTTGTTTGTTTGTTTGATGGCTATGGGTCTTTTGTTTGCACGTATGTCTGTGCATTGAATGTCTGCCTGGGGTCAATGAGGCCAAAAGAGGACACTAGATCCCCTGGGACTGAAATTACAGACAGTTGTGATCCTCCATGTGAGTGCTGGGAACTGAACCCAGTACTCTGGAAGAAGAGTACTGTTCCATAACCACTGAGCCACTGCTCCAGACCCTTACATAATTTTAATGTTTATAACATCAGTATGTAGAAAATTAACATGGAAGGTTACCTCCTGTTTAAGACCAGTATTGGCTTCACAGTGAGTTCCAGATACCCTTGGCTATTGACCCTTGCCTCAAACAAATACATAAATATAATAGAAAACCCTTTATTATTTATTTATCTATCTATCTATCTATCTATCTATCTATCTATCTATCTATCTATCATAGGTTTGGAAAAGCTTCTTCAGACAGGGTTTCACGTTATAGAATATTAAAGATAGGTCACATTTGTTTCTGCTGTGGAATATTTGTTTTGCATTGTATTGCATTCTTTTCTGTTGCATTTGTTTAACACTGTGAGGCTGTGTTACTCTGTCTGTCTGAACATTAGATTGGTCTAATAAAGAGCTGAATGGCCAATAGTGAGGCAGGAGAAAGAATAGGTGGGGCTGGCAGGCAGAGAGAATTAATAGGAGGAGAAATCCGGGAAAAGGAGATAAGGGAATAAGAGAAGGAGGAGAGGACACCAAGGGCCAGCCACGCAGCCACACAGTCAAGACACATACTAAGAAGGAAATAAAAGATATACAGAAATAGAGAAAGGTAAAAGCCCACAGGGCAAAAGACAGACAGGATAGTGTAAGTTAAGAAAAGCTGGCTGGTCTTGAAAAACAAAAACAAAAACAAAAAAAAAAAAAAAAAAAAAAAAAAAAAAAAAAAAGCTGGCTGGAAACAAGCCAAGATAAGGCTGAACAATTATAGGTAAGAAAAAGCCTCTTTGTGTGATTATTTGGGAGCTGGGTGTGGGGCCCCCAAAGAAAAGAGTCAAAGAGAAAAAACAACAACAACAACAACAACAACAACAAACCAACTAGTTTCATGTAGCTCAGTGAACTATGTAACTGAGGTTATCCTTTAATTTCATCACCATATATGGCTCATATTAAGAATATCCTTAATAGATCTAGGATACAGAAAAAACTATGAAAGTTCTAACAGTAGCATGACTACCACAAACACCTTCATCTAGTTTAAGTCAAAAAATAAATGAATGGTACTGTAACGAATAAGAAATCAAGTCATTTTAACTCTTAAATTCCAAAGGACTTTTAACCACCACAATATCCCTAGGCCAATCATAATACCACAGCAAAGTGAAGTGATCTCAAATTTTCGGCTATATTTTTGTAGATCATTTGTCTTTATTATACTTATGAAAGCTTCTAAAGCTATTTTATAGGACACAGTCAAAATCTGAAATGTACTCTACTGTCTTTTTTTTTTAAGATTTATTATTTATTATGTATACAGGCTCTGCCTACAGGCCAGAAGAGGGCACCACATCAAGTTACAGATGGTTGTGAGACACCACATGGTTGCTGGGAATTGAACTCAGGACCTCTAGAAAAGCAGTCAAATGCTCTTAACCTCTGAGCCATCTCTCCAGCCCTACTCTGCTGTCTTAAAAAGGGGACAACCCATTATATCTTTTTTTTAAAGATTTATTTATTATGTATACAACCTTCTGCCTCCATGTATGCCCGCATGCCAGGAAGGCGCCAGATCTCATTACAGATAGTTGTGAGCCACCATGTGTTGCTGGGGGACTTGAACTCAGGACCTCTGGAAGAACAGTCAGTGCTCTTAGCCACTGTGCCATCTCTCCAGCCCCCATTATATCTTTAAAATGTCCAAAAATTTTAATAATTCCAGTTTCATTGGAAAAAGTTTTCTCCTAGCAAGTAATTTTAAAATACAACCTCATGTCAGGCCATGGGGGCACACAACTTTAATCCCAGAACTTGGGAGGCAGAAGCAGGCAGATCTCTGAGTTCAAGGCCAGCCTGGTCCACACAGCCAAGACTACATAGAGAAACACTGTCTTGAAAAACCAAAAAATAAGATAAAATAAAATACAACCTCCTAACCAAAGAGATAAACCATAAATCACACACACACACAAACATACACACACAATGCATATATATGTGTATACACACACATCAGGGAGGGAAGGGATCCATAAGCAATTTGCCATATATAAAAAGACAAATGTAGTATCACTATGTACAGTCACACTATGTGCTTATTATATAAGAGCTTCTCAATCCTAGGTATAACTTTGTACCCACAAAGCAATCAACCTCTCTTCTCCCTCCCTCCTACTCTCCTCAGTCTCAGGTAATTATGATTAGATTCACAAAGTCTATGCATTCAACTGTATATTTCAAAATATCCGAAGGAAGAATTTTGAATGTCTTTATCATAAAGAAATGGTAAATGTTTGCGAAGATAGCTAATTTTTTGTTATTGTTGTTTTTTCAAGACAGAGTTTTTCTGTGTAACAGTTCTGGCTATCCCAGGATGGCCTTAAACTTACAGAGATCTCTGCCTGCCTCTGACTCCCAAGTGCTGGGATCAAAGGCGTGTACCACCATCACCGGTCAAAGGAGGTAGCTATTTTAAAAACCTGATCTGAGTATCACATAATGTGTACAAATATTGAAACATCACATGGACACCCCTAAAAAATAATCTTCTATATTCCCGTTTATCAGTTAAAATGCAAAAATGTCTCTCCTTCTACAATATGGGTCTCTGGGATCTACAATATGATTTCTAGGTGGTGAGATTTGGTGAATAGGTAAATGGATAAAGAAAATGTTGTATATTTACACAATGGAATATCACTTCGTTATTTAAGAAAAATAAAAGAAAAATATGAAATTTTCAGGTAAATAGTTGGAGCTAGAAAAAAAAATTATCCTGAGTAAAGTAATCCATATCTACAAAGACAAATATGGTATGTATTCTCCTATATGTGAATATTAGCTTTTAAGTCTTTGATAGAAATGCTCTAGTCCATATTACCACAGATGTTAGGTGTAGAGTAAAGGACTGAAGGTAGGATCTTCCCAGTAAGAGGAAATAGAATACACAGTCATGGAGAGACAGGGAGGGAAGACAGGGAGAGACAGGTAACACTAACGGCCATTTGAGGGCCTACTATGGTAGGAGATTCTTAAAATACATATATATGAAATAAATTTAAATAAACCACCAAATAGTAGGAGAGACAAAGCCCCAACTGACTTCTCTAACTACTAAATGAAATCTCCAGTACCAGGTAAGGGTTTCATCTAATTGAGCTGTTGAAAGGGGACTCACGGAAATCCTCAAATAATTCAAGTAGCTGTTGCTTTCCACAAACTGATGGTAAAGCCTGATTACTGAAGACAACACCTACATATCTCACTGAACACAGAGATGTGGAACTGGCACCTAACTAGAGCTTCATTCCATCTGAACACTAACTGATCGGAACTAAGGCCCAATCAATGACATTGCTCAGATGGCCAAGATTCTGAGACCAGAGAGGCCATGGACCTAGAGGGAAAGCCAAACACTACTGTTCTGCTAAAGGAATGTGGCAATATAATGACCCTTAACAACATCCTGCTTTACCCACAGATCAGGTCTTGCTCAGTCATCATCAGTGAAGCTTCCTCCTGCAGTAGATGGGAACTAATACAGAGATCTACAACTGGACAATGGGTAGAGACTGAGAGATGTCTTCACCAAACCTTAGGGCTCAGGGAACTATGTGGAAGAGGTAGTGTCTTCCATCCCCACTGACTCTGATACACCTAGAAGAAGGTCAAACCTCTATGAGTAAATATCTCTAACTCAAAATAAGAAAGCTCATTACTAAAAGACAAGCATTTTGTTCAAAACAGTTAGTTTAAATGCTGAGGAATCACTTCTAAAACTCCAAGTTGAAGTTTTAAAGGTTACTTACAAAACATTTGTTTCAACAACTGGCAACTACAAGTAGGCTAAGGTGTTGTTATTGAGTGAACTGATCCTCCCTTTAAAAGACAGGGCCATGTTATATAGACTAGTCTGACTTCAAACTTGCGCTCTTCCTGTCTCCGTGCTCTGAATGCTGAGATTATGGCTATAAGCCACCACACTCCATGAGGACTGAAGGATGCGCTTTTATAAATAACCTTGAATAATCTCAAGAGCTCAGCTATCCAAACATAGTAGTATGTCAAAAGTCATGTTAATAAAATAAAATTTTAAATTCAAAAGTGTTTAAAGCACCAGTGGATCTGAAAAGATGCTGTGATTATAGTTCTTTTTTAAGAATCATACATTGGAGGAACTGTCTGTGGGTGGACATGGTCTGTTCAAACGTCAAAATGGAATAGGACATATGCAAGGCCTTGGGTTTGATCCCAGCACAGGGGGAAAAAAACGGGCAAGAAACTCACAGACAATTAATTTTTAGAGATTTCATAAAATCACACATCAAGAAATACATTAAATCCCAGATCTTAGGTTGGCAATTGTTTTAGAAAACAGTTCCAAGGGCTCAGTAGCATAGAACACCTTCTGTACAAACATGCAAAGATGAATTTGAAGCCCTAGCACCACAGAAATAGTGCTCCTAAAACCTCAGTTCCGTTAGTAGATACAAGGGTCAACTGGAGCTGTCTACTAATCTAACCTCAGAAGTCTCTCTATCTTAAGGGAATAAGGCAGAGAGACAGAACAGGACATACATGCCTCTGACCTCCACAAACATGTAAATGTGGACAGACCTGCACAAATGTGCAAATACACCACACACACACACACACACACACACAGAGAGAGAGAGAGAGAGAGAGAGAGAGAGAGAGAGAGCGAGAGAGCGAGCTCTCTTATAAGGTATTTCAAACCAAAACCACAAGATGTGTTTTTAAACAACTAATAAAAATCATCTTTTCTTAAAACCAAGCACAGATTTAATTTTTAAAATGGCAATTTATGATTAGGTCTACACAGTCAAACACACACATGTTAGTCGTATTTATTCCTCTATCTAAATACAACTAAACAAAACAAGAAAAACAAAAAGTCATCTAAACTTAAGCCTTAGGCTGGGAAAATGGTTCAGCGGGTAAAGTGCTTACTGCAGAAGCGAATACTAGGATCTGAGTTCAGACATGACTATGCACACCTGTCACCTCAGTGCTAGAGCAGAAACAAGATTCTGGGGCTCACTGGCCAGTCAGTCTAGTCAAAATGGCAATCGCCAGGTTCAATGAAAGACCCTGTCTCAAAAAATAAGATGAAGAAAGATTTGAGGAAAGTACCTCAACATCAATCACACACACAGGACAAAAAAGGAGAGAGAGTATGTGCTTCAAAATGCACCAAGTTTTCTCACAGAAGACTAACTTGTTTCTCCCATTTTCCTCTCCTACAAAGGATACAAAATATAGGAAACTAAGAAAGGTAAATCTAAAAGCCAATCATCTGCTAGGTGTAATGGTGCACACCTTCAATCCCAGGACTCAAGAAGCAGAGGCAGGCAGATTTTTGTGAGTTTGCAGCCAGCCTGGTCCAGACCGGACCAGTCAAGGCTATGTAGTGAGACCCTGTCTCAAAAACAGCCAATAGTTTCTAACTTGCTAGATGACTCCTAGCAAGTCTAAATTAAGCTGATAAATATAAGATTTATAAACGTTAGATTTAATACAATGCTTACCTTTGAATTCCTTCAAGAATATCCTTTACAGCTGCCATTAACTTTTGAAGATATATAAATGCTTCTTCAAATGATGCTATTTTTGAAGTGGTCAGAGTTGAACTTGAGTCCAGTGTCTGAAATACATCTGTGCTAAAAAAAACAGAAAGAAAAAAGTATGTGCTCATTTAGTACTTATAAGTGTTTTCATTGATGACACATAAAAAATAATATGAGTAATCTTTTGCAATGCTCATCTATTTAAGTAGGAAATCAAAGACAGTGACATGAGAGAAGTCTGGGCTAACATCCACACAAGGGATCTTGGTCACACACCACACAGACCTAATTTAAAGGGAACTTCACTCTAAAAGAGCACAGAGATGGAGGGGAAGTAATACTACTAATAGACATACAAGTCAGTACTCCAGAACATAAACATGAAGAATTAGGTATCAGATTAAATAAAAAACTGGATGTTTATCCTTGTAATTCCACTTCCAGAAACTTATTGTGAATTAAGAATTAGAAAAATTAGTGAAACCTTTAATATTTACTTAATAAAATACTAAAATATTTTTAAATGTTTATGCTATATATATATATATATATGGGTCAAAACTAAAAATAAGATGAGGTATTGTAGTACACAACTTTAATCCTAGCAGTTAGAAAGCAGAAGCAGGCAGATCTAAGTTCAGAGCTAACCTAGTCTACACAGTGAGTTCCAGGCTAGCCAGGGCTACATAGTGAAACCCTGTCTCTAAATACATAAATAAATATTTACTTAGGTAACAGCAACTATATTAAAAATCAAAACGCATTGTATTGTATCTGAATGGTGTCCTCCCCAAATTTACATTCATCTAGAGCAATGCCTTCTCAACCTATGAGTTATGACCCTTTGAGGTCAAATGACCCTTGCACAGAGTCACCTAAGACCACCTGCAATATCAAATATTATGTTATGATTCATAACAGTAGCTAAATTACAACTACAAAGTAGCGATGAAAATAATTTCATAGTTAAGAGGTCACCTCAACATGAGAAACTGTTATTAAAAGGCTGCAGTGTTAGGAAGGTGGAGAACCACTGTGTTAGAGCTTCAGTATGGACCTCACTTGAAACAAGTCTTTGGCAAATGTAAATGGTTCAGCTAAATAAGGACTGGATTAGAGTAGGCCATACTCTCTCCATGAAGACAAAAGCAGAGACTGGAGGGACGCACTTACTAGGCAAGGACTGAGGAAGACAAAGACAGAGCAGATTCTTACTTAGAGTTCCCGCCAGTCTTTTGTTTTTCCACTTAAAGGCCTTCTTAACAACGACTAAATAAATTTCTGCTACTTTAAGATACACAGTTTGTGGTGAATCATTATAGTTTCCCAACAGAAACATTTTAAACCAGGCTTATGTATGAAAGCTGCAATCTACTTTCAGACTCATTAGATTCAACATTATGAAATAAGCTATTCAACCGGTTAATCAGTTCATAGAAAATTATGAACTATCAAAATCAGTTTTTTTATTGGTTTTGCCTGCATAGTATTATTAATGAAGCCACTGAGAATAGTAATAACAAAGGTAAAAGGAATCGTAACTATAAATCCTTCTGCAAACCAAAAATACACATTTAAACAATTACCTCAAAAACTTGAATGACAAACTGCAGGAAACCTTTTTGTTTTCCAGACAGGATCTTATGTAGCCCAGGCTGGCCTCCAAGTCACAGCCATTCTGTCCCACCCTCCTGAACAGTAGGATTACTGTGTCACCATGCCCAAATAAAAGATTATTGTTCGACATGAATCAGCAATACAAAACACTCATCCAATTTCCTCGTAAATAGACAATAAAAACCTGACCTGATATGATGCAAGCTCAACACTGATTAGTAAGGCACAAAAATGATGGCATTTATAGTTGTATCTAGAACTTGTCTGTTCCTTTTCCTATTGCTATAATAAAACACTGTGACAAAATCAACTGAAGGGAAAGGTTTCCTTCAGTTCACCGTGGGTATGAATGGAGTCATAGGAGCTTGAGAAACTGGTCACATTGCATTGATGGTAAAGAAGCAGAGAGCAAGAGATAAATCTACACTGCTTACTTCCTCTGCTTCAGACATCCAGGACCCAGCCAGAGAATAGTGCTGCCTACAGTCGGTGGGTCTTTCTACCTTAATTAAGCAATCAAGATAGCCTTCAACAGGCACAACCAAAGGCCCATCTTCCAGATGTTTCTAGATTCTGTGAAGTTGATAACACTAACCATAAGTGTATTCTAGTAACTTATATGAGTAATTAAGAATAGACTTACCAGACCCCCAAATGAGCATTTATTTGTGAAAGAATTATGTTCAATAAATTCTTTTGCAATTCTGGTATACAATTAGGTTTGTTTAAAAAAAAAAACTAGGGGCTTGGAGAGATGGCTCAGTGGTTAAGAGCATTGCCTGCTCTTCCAAAGGTCCTGAGTTCAATTCCCGGCAACCACATGGTGGCTCACAACCATCTGTAAAGAGGTCTGGTACCCTCTTCTGGCCTGCAGACATATACACAGACAGAACATTGTATACGTAATAAATAAATAAATATTTTAAAAAAAACTAGGCTAAATAAATATGTATTGTTAAGACAATATAAACATCATAACTTACTGAAATGCTAATATATACACAGTCTGTTATTCAGAAATAGCATGGAGCTCTCTTAACATGTGGTACAAATGCATGAATATTATAGATCAACTCCTACGTTTTCAAATATCTTTTTTGACAGGGTTTCTCTGTAGCTTTGGAACCTGTCCTGGAGCTAGCTCTTGTAGACCAGGCTGGCCTCAAACTCTGCCTCTGCCCTCTAAATGCTGGGATTAAAGTCATGCACCACCACCCAACTCAAATATTTTTTATAGCAGCCATTCCTGCCTCCTATAAAAGCTAATTTTCTGTAAACAAGAACATTTGATTAGCCAAAGCACCAAAAATATGTTGAGTAGAAAAAGAAACTGATTCATAAAAAATTACAAATTTTTGTAGTTTTTAATTCACAAGCCAGATGTAGCTATCTTTTTCATATGATGGGTTAGAAAGCCAAATATCAGGCCATAAATTTGTTGAAAAATGTTTAATTATAGCCAAGGAATAAAAAAGGAGCCCAAGAACAAAGCAGACAAATGGGAGGGTAGAAAAAAGGGGAGATAGGTGAGAATGAGGCACAGGGAATATGCAACATAATATACCTGTGGCAGTGTGGTGCACGCCTTTAATCCCAGCACTCGGGAGCAGAGGCAGGCAGATCTCTGTGAGTTCGAGGGCAGCCTGGTTTACAGCGAGTTCCAGGTCAGTCAGGGCTACACAGAGAAACCCTGTCTCAAAACCCAATAAAATAAAATCAGAGGTTTTAAGTGATATAAACTATCCTAACAGCACCTATCTGCAAAACTATTCAAGGGGAATGCAGCCCAGGTTCAGAACACCTGTCTAAAACACAAGTGGTCCCAAACAATGGTAGGAAAAAGGGGACAGCAAAATGGCTTCAACAAGTAAAATCTACTTGCTGTTAACCCTGATGCCCTGGGCTTGATTCCTGGAACTCACACAGCAGAGGGAAAGAACCCATTTCTGGAAGCTATCCTCTGACCTCCACACTATGACACTACTACACACACATACACAAATATAAAATAAAAATTTTATATTTTTTAAATGATCTCTGTACCTCATTTCATTAATTCTAAAGTGGTTTATGTTTATATACTAAAGTAATAGTATTTTCCTTTTAAACAATAGTATTTATACACCTTTAAACTCTTTTTTTTTTTAAGATTCATTTATTTATTTATTATGTATACAACATTCTGCCTCGATGTATGCCCACACACCAGAAGAGGGCACCAGATCTCATTACAGATGGTTGTGAGCCACCATGTATGTGGTTGCTGGGAATTGAACTCAGGACCTCTGGAAGAGCAGCCAGTGCTCTTAACCTCTGAGCCATCTCTCCAGCCCACACCTTTAAACTCTTATATGAATTTTCTTTAATAGAAGGAACTTTTCTCAAGTTATTTCCAATTTAATTACAGACTTGCAATCTGCTAAGCTGCTGAATCAATCTAAGTGACTCACTGGTTGTGACCTATGCAAGCAATGTTCCTCATCATGATTACAATAGAATCACCTAGGAAGATTTTTTTGGGGGTAATTATTAATTTTTATTTTGTGTGCCTTGATGTTTTGCCTGCATGTATGTCTGTGTGAAGGTGTAAGATCTTGGAGTTACAGACAGTTGTGAGCTGCCATGTGGGTGCTGGGAATTGAAACCAGGTCCTTTAGAAGAGCAGTCAGTGCTCTTAACCACTGAGCTATCTTCTCAGCCCCGAGAGATTTTTTTAAATGCATTCTTAGGCTCAACTCTTCCCCTACTGAATCCAAATTTCTGGGAATAGTGTTTAAATATAGAAACAAAAATTTTTCCAGGTAATCCTAATGTTTACACTGATTTAAACATAAATATTTCTAATGCATCAACAGGACCAAAAGCCCATAGGACAATAAAATCAAAGCCCAAACACTAACACAGTAGAAATTGTAATAATGGAAACCCTACAAAAGCAAACTTGTAATGATAAAGTGGAGGATGTCTTGGGAATTTAGTACCTGTTCTGATATATTGAAGTCCAAACATTCTCCAGGATAGACCATATTTCTTGATGCCTAGTGAACTGGGGAAGGGGAGAATCCGAGAAAACAGTGACGTCTTGGTTATGAAGCTTCACCAAAGAAGTGTCTTTCTGCTTTTTATTCACTGTGCTTTCTGAAGAATCTGGCTTCAGTTTTGTCTTGACCTATGACATAAGAATTACATAAAATGAATACCAGTCCTTCACTAGCAACTGAGAAAACAGTCACTAGCTTACTGAACATTCTGGTTACTCTTTCTTTCATATGTACAGAATATTCCTAGAAAAGCACTAGACTTAGAAAAAATATTTTTCTTTCCTGCTTAAATCAAATAATATATCAGTTTATTTACTACAGAGATCTTTCTTACCTAACGTTCAAATGTCAATATATTGTATGGAGAGACAAAGGGCAAACTAGGATGATTAAATGGGCAGAGGATAGGAGGGTAAATAAGGAAATCTGGAAAGGGACTATTAAAGGCCACTTGAAAAAACATTTGGAAATCTACTACTGTATAAGTGTCTTAAAATGTATATATATATGAAAGGAATCTAAATGGAGTCACTGAATAATGGGGGACACAATACCTCCACTAGACATCTTATGCCACCAAGTAAATCCTCCAGTGGCAGAAATGGGTTACATCCTGTTGAACTGTTGGTCAAAGCAGCCCCATGGAAACCCCAAACATCATAGATGACTGCCAAGGCTATTGATTACTCTCTGCAATCTGACAGTGCAGTAAGACCATATTGCTGAAGACATCATTTACACATGCCATGTAACATAAAGAAGTTGAGCTGATGCCTAACTACAGCCTTCACTACAACTGACTGTTCATGGTACTGGAAGATACACTACACGCTAACAGAGGAGAATATTTCCCAGCAACAAACCCCGTGGCCTACAAAGTTAACCGACCTACAAGATATAGTGCAACAGTAAAACAAGTGTTATAGGAATACCCAACCACTTTCTGATTGGAATTAAGGCCACTCCATAAGATGAAATCTATATCTGATGCAGACTAGATAGACTGTGCACCTATCTATAATAATATATATTGTCTAATATATATTATAAATAATGTCTAATGACATATTGCTATACACATAGTTCAGTGTCTTGCTCAACCTTCATCAGAGAAGCTTCTTCTTGAAGTAGATGGGAACTAACAAAGAGACCCACAACTGGACAATGTGCAGAGATTGAGAGACTTACTCAGTCCTAAATGGAATGTCATCAAGGCTCAGGAGTCTATATGGAAGAAGAGATGAAAAGACTGTAGGAGCCAGAGGTGACAGAGGACACCAAGGAAACAATGTATTCTAGACACAACAGTACTGAAGCATGTATGAATTCAGAGACTGTAGCAACACACACAGGGCCTGCACGGGTTCAAACCACATGGGGTCCCAGCACTGAGAGGGTCAAATGGACATAGGCTCTCATGCCTGACCAAAAAGTTATTTGCAATTGATACCTGCTTGCAAAGGCAAAATTAGTTTTCTCCACTGGGTTTATTAGCCATATTTTAAGGCTGCCCAGGAGTAGCTGACCAACATAAAACGAAAAATCACTATTTCCCTAGGACTAAGTTTCCACGTTAATAAAAGAATGATTTCCAAAGTTAGCTTAATACTATTTCTATGCTTTAAACTGTTGTGGTTTTTTTTTGTTTGTTTCTTTTTTATATTAGCTTACTCAGTCCTTGTGACTACATAGTACTATGACACAGAACTGAAACCCTATGAAACAGAAACAATTCAGACTTTGAAGTGAAGGAAACAGAAATACAAAGATTAAAAACATCATGTAAGATAACTCAAATGGTAAAAAGCAAAAGAGATTTGACTCTCAGCAATCTAGAAAGTTATGATCCTACACCAAATGCAGAGGTATTACCATGCTGGGGCAGAAAGCAAAAAGAGATGATCTTCTCATTTTCCCTGTTTGTAGTAAATTATGAACTTACTATATATAAATAATGGCCCTATATATTTTTTCCTGAAATTAATTTTTGTGGCAATACTGGGCTGGAACTCAGAGCTACACCTCCACCCAGATAACTGCGTTAATATCCATAAATGTTTAAAACTGAGTATTGACCTATTTCTCCTTTGCTCTGGCTCTTAAATCTGAGTATACACAATCATGCAAGTAAATTTTTTTTAAAAAAAAATAAACATTTATATAGCACTTACTATCGGCCAGGCACTAATTTCTTCAGTAATAGTTCATTCTTATGGCAATTCTAAGTCATGAATTATTATTGTACTCATAATACAAAAAAGGGGGTAAAGATTCAAAAGAATTTAAAGAACTAGAGGAAAAAAAAATCCTGAAACAACAACAACAAAAAAAATCCACAGGTCAGAGTCCTGAGCATGTAAAACCTAAAACTAATCAACAAAATTGATTTGAATTATTCTAGCATAGTGATTGATCAAAATTTTGGGGTATCTGGGAAGTAACAAAACAAGGATGTCTTTTCCTACTTCCACCCCTCTTACACACATAGCTGAAAATGGTACTAGCTAACTGTTCACCCTAGTTTCTCAGAAGCTTTCCAGAAGCAAATGGAAGATGAGTAATTCCTTTCTTGGTTTTCAATACTTGATAACTAAGATTAGGTGTACTTCTCAAGTTATTATATTAAGAAACCTTATTTTGGAAATAATATATTTATTGTTCAGGTTAGAAACATAGATAGATATTTGAGACATGAATCAAATTTAATGAATTCTCCACACAATATCTAGCAAAATATATTCTAGGGTTCAGGATGTATCTCAGCTGATGGAGAGCTTTGCCTAATATGCATGACACTGTTGATTAGCTCCCCAAGCACTACATAAACAGAGCATTATAGTACATATCTACAATCCCAGTACTCAGGAGATAAAGGCAAGAGTACCAAAAAATTAAGGTTATCCTTGGCTACATTGCAAATCTGAGGCTAGCCTGAGCTACATGAGACCCTGTCTCAAAAAAAAAAATCTCAAAATTTATTTTGTTATTGTTTAAATTATTTTATGTGTATGAGTGTTTTGTCTGCATTCATGTATGTGTACTGTGTGCATGCCTGGTGCCAGAAGAGGTCAGAAGATGGTATCAGAACCTTTGAAAGTAGAGTTAAGGATAGTTGTAAACCACCATGTAAATGCAGAGAACTGAACCTGAATATTCTCCAAGAGCATTAAGGACTCTTAACTACTAAAAGCCATCTCTCTAGCCCCTCTTTTTTGTGTGTGCACAGCTTTCTCTTGTCCATAAATGAAATAATATAAAATTCAACAACAAGAAAATAAAATCCCAAGTTTATAGTGATATATACCCATAATGTCAATAATACAGAGTACTAAAAAAAAAAATCATGCATTTGAAGCTCGGTGAACTATATAGACAAATTCTATCTTGAAAAACAAATAATTCAACTATTCTGATATACCTTCCATAGAAAATGGATGTTCCATACTCTGTAATAGCACTTGTCTATACTTCAATGTAATTAGTATTTACTCAATGCCTTTAGAATGCTAGGGTAAGTCACGGTAATATATCCTTTTATTGTTGGCCACTAAATCCACATTTGAAATATATGATTAACTACTCTAAATATTACTCCATAGGTATCTTACCTCTGCAAGTACTTGAAGTAGTTTGTTTACTTGCGCAAAGGTCTGTGGAAGAATGCCATCATAATTTGACCTTGTACTGAAGGCATGTAACAAACTTTTAGAATCCTGAAGCAGGAATTTTACTGTTTTAAAATCCACTGCATTATTAGCTGGTAAGAAAAAAATTAAGAAAAAAAATTGAGAGAATAAGCATACAACATTTGCAACACTAAGTATTAATTTTGCAATTTAAAGAGAGTAGACATTTACACATACATGTCACAACTAGCATGTCTCTCTGGTACAGAAAGCAACAACTGAACACATTTATTTATAGACAAAGTGTTCATGTTGAATCTGATATTGTTTTCGGATTCTATGAGTTCCTTGAATACAGCCAACTTCAAAGGATAGGAAAAGTGAGATATTACATTCTTCAGTAAAAGGAATTAATCACCAGACAAAAAGCCCAAGCATGGTGTGTTCAAAGTTGAAGCTGTCTCACATCCAGATGACTATCATAAAGGAAGAGTCATATAAGGGACAAGCATATAAGTCAGATGTAACTCCTACCATGATTGCACAGCTATCATGTAATAACTTACCTGAAATTCTATCACATGAAAAGTAAAACAAGATTTATTGAAAATAATGTGTTATCTCTCTGCATACAACAAAAGTTCAGCTAATAAAGAATTTGGACAACAATAAGAAAAAAAAAGCTGTAATTTTCCTCCTGTAAGTTAAATTAAGATAATCTACCATAACTTTCTCTCAAGAGGCTAAGAATATTTCCACTAATTCCGAAGTTATTGGTAACAATCATTTCAAAGTTTTAAAAAGTTAGGAAGAAGACAGGCATAGTGGTATATGCCTGTAATTCCAGTGCACAAGAGCAAGAAGCAGGGAAATCGCTATATTGAGAGTCTGTCTCATACAAACAAACAAAAAAAAATTTTTTTGAGAATGAAATAAAAAAAAAAGAGAGAAAAGACAAATCTTTCTGTCATTAAAATATAATGCTAAGTAGTTGCTTCCAAAAGCAGAAATCATCACGCTGCAATTTTGCTTTGCTTCTGTTTTAATGTTCATGGTTTCAGAGGCTCTGCGCGCGCACACACACACACGCGCACACACACACACACACACACACACACACACACACACACACACACACGACCGTGTGTACATGTTCATGCACAAGGAAGCAGAGTACAACCTCAGGCATTCCTCTCATAGGTGCTTTTAAATAAGATCCCTCACTGGCGTGCACAAGCCCAGAGATCCACCTGTACTCACTCACCTCCTATCCCTATATATCATCGCCTCCCTATCCTTGTATACAAATACATACTCCTGCACCTGGCTTTTTGACATGGGTTCTTGGGCCGGGACTTAGATCCTTTTGAGTATGTGGAAGCACTTTACTGATTGAGCGATACCCTCTTCTACAGAAACTATTATATTTAAAATTGAGCATGGCTTTCTATTGACAAAATGAGCTAAAAATGAATAAGGCATCCCTATGTATCACTTACACAAGAACTTGCTTATGAGATTCTGAAGGAACAAATGAAATTTTAAAAATATATATTTCAAAGGCTGGAGAGATGGTTGAGCTGTTAAGACTACATGTACTTGTAGAGGACTTGGATTCAATGCACTTATATGGTTGTCAACAATCCTAACTCCAGTTCCAGGGGATTTGCTGGCCTCTTCTGGTCTCCATGCATGTAGTACACATGCACGTAGTAAAACATCCATATAAGATAAAAATAGCCGGGTGGCGTTGGCGCACGCCTTTAACCCCAGCACTCAGGAGGCAGAGGCTGGCGGATCTTTGTGAGTCCTAGGCCAGCCTGGTCTACAAGAGCTACTTCCAGGACAGGCTCCAAAGCTACAAAGAAACTCTGTCTCAAAAAAAAAAGATAAAAATAAAATCCTTTTTAAAAGAAACAAATTTACTAATAAATTCAATAATTCTTTTATTATTTTTTTTCTTTTTTTTTTTTTTTTGGTTTTTCGAGAAAAACTAAACTGTGACTCCAACTACAGGAGACCGTCTGCTGGCCTCTTTTCTCACCAAGCACACATGTGGTATAGACATACACAGACAAAATATGCATACACGTGAAATAATTTAAAAATAAAATACAAAAAATGGTATTAAATGTCTGGTAAAGATATGCTTTCATGTCCAATTGGTTGGTTGTCCTAAGCATCTTGAAAAATAACCTCTACCATTATTAAATGCCCTAAAATTGTCTTTTTAAAAAGTTCTCTTGGGGCTGGAGAAATGGCTCTTGGCTGTTTTTTCAGAGGACCCCGGGTTCAATTCTGAGCACCCACATGGCAGCTCACAACTGTCTGTAACTCCATTGCCAAGAGATCTGACAACTTTACACCAATGCACATAAAGTAAGTTAAAATAAATGATGTTTCAAAATTAAACAAAAGTTCTCTTAGAAAATAAATTTAAAAAAAAATTAGATGGTGGTACACACCTTTAATCCCAGCACTCAGCAACACAGAGGCAAGTGGATCTCTGCATTCAAGGCCAGCATGGTCTATAGAGAGTTCCAGAACAGTCAAAGAGTTATATAGAGAAGTCCCAGTTCAGAAAAACAAAACAAACAAATTTTTTAAAAAAAATGTTAGCTTCTAACTAGGCCTGGTGGCCCACTCATGTAATCCAAGCCCTTGGGAGACGGGCAAAAGGATCGATGGTTGTACTGGGTAGTTTTGTGTCTACTTGTCACAAGCTACAGTCATCAGAGGAAGGAGCCTCAATTAAGAAAATGTCTCCATAAGATCAGGCTGTAGGAAAGCCTGGGGCATTTTCTTAATTAGTGATCAATGTGGGAGGGCCCAATCCATTGTGGGAGGAGGTCACCCCTAGGCTGGTGGGTCTAGGTCCTTTACAAAAGCAGGATCAAGCCAGTAATAAGCAACACCCATCCATGGCCTCTGCATCAGCTCCTGTCTCCAGATTCTGGCCCTGTTTAAGTTCCTATCCTTACTTCCTTCAATGATGAACTATGATGTGGAAGTCTAAGCCAAATAAATCTTTTCCTCTCTATTTGCTTTTGGTCAAGGTGTTTCGTCATAGCAATAATAACCTCCTAACTAAGAAAATGGGCATTCAAGGCCAGCCTAGGCTATTTAACAAGTTACAGAACAACTTAACCCTGTCTGATAAAACAAAAAACTGAAACAAACAATTGGCAACTTCTAACAATCAACATTTATTCAGTACTTACCATAGATAATATGTAAGGAACTGTGTCCTAATTTCCTTTCTGTTGTTTTGAAAAATTACACTGACCAAAGGAACACAGGATAGGTTTACTGAGTTTACTATTCCAGGTTACAGTCCATTACTGAGGGATGGCATGGCAAGAATTTAAAGAATCGCAATCGTAGGAGTAAAGAGAAACAAATGTACCCTTCCTTGTTTGCTTGTTGCACTATATTCAACTAGCATTCCCTACCTTTACACAGTTCAAGTAACAGCCTAGGGAATGATGCTACTCACAGGAGGCTAGGTCAAATATCAGAAGCTCTCCTCTCAGGTGATTCTATACTGCTGCAAGTTGACATTTCATTTTTAAAAATTATTTATTACATTTATTTTTTGTGAGTGAGCATGTGTGTATCATGACCATGACACACATGGAAGTCAGAGGACAGCTTTGAGGAGTGAGTTCTCTCATTTCACCATGTGGAGAATGGTGATCAAAGACTTCTAGGTGTGGCAATGTGGGACCCTCACCCCTTATTCTCAAAGGGACAAAAAGAAATTTCCTAACAGAATGTTTTAAAATTAAAAACACAGACTAACCTCACGTTCCCAGAAAGACAGCACTTTCCTTCCTCCTCCCATCCGGGAGATTCCAAACATAAGGACACTCAGCTCAGCCCAGCCAGCCACCTGGTTCAGACTTATAAAGATGGCCAGACTCAGGAACAGGGTGGCCTTGCTCTAAGAACAAAGAATCAGCTGACACAGCAGGATGGGACAGAGCAAAAGACCTTGCACCGTGCCAAAACAGCTTCAAAAAGCCTCTTTGTAGTTAACACCTTTAAAAGCCTACCCCACAGAGTTGATACAACTCCTCTCTACCTCACTGCAGCAGGGGTTAGAGATAGGTTCCAAATTGGTTCTTATTACGCTAAATAAACCTTGCTTATTACAGTCTGGGCCTCTCTGGGAAAACAGCAGTAAGCGTCTTTACCTGCTGAGCCATCTCTCCGGCCTGCAAGTTTTACACTTTTACACTTCAGTAACAAGGCAGAGAGCATGATGTATGTGATGTACACCTACCTAGAATATGCCTCCATTTTTTTGGTCTTAACTTCTAAAGAACTTCCTATTAAAATGTGTGTTCAAATGCTACAATAATTATTTATGTAGGTTTTGGTAAATCTTCCTTATTTTTTATTACCTGGATTTTGTGCCTTTAAACTCTTTTTTTTTTTTTTTTTGGTTTTTCAAGAGGACTGGGGATTGAACCCAGGTTGTTAAACACTCTAGACAAGTATTCTTTCACTAAGCTACAATCCCATACTTTTGTTTTGTTTTATTTTTGTTTTTCGAGACAGGGTTTCTCTGTAGCTTTACAGCCTATCCTGGAACTAGCTCTTATAGACCAGGTTGGCCTCAAACTCACAGAGATCTACCTGGCTCTGCCTCCTGAGTGCTGGGATTAGAGGTATGCGCTACCACCACCCAGCAACACTCCCATACTTTAAAGTTGATATCTTCAAGTATTCCTTGGTTGTTTCCCCACCTTATTTTTTCAGTTATCATCAATCCTGGACCTCTACCTGAATTAGTTAGCCAGCAAGTCCTTGAAATCCACCTGTCTTCATCTCCCAAGCACTGGGATTAGAGCACATTATTACACTCAGTTTTTCCTGGGCTCTAGGGCTCTAAACAGAGGTCATTATGTTTATGCAGCAAGTACTTTACCTACTGTCTTACTTAGGGTTTCTATTGCTGTAAAGAGACACCATGACCATAGCAACTCTTATAAAGGAAACCATTTAAATGAGGTGGCAGCTTATAGTTTCAGAGGTTTAGTCTATTGCCATCATGGTGCAACATGGTGGCCTGCAGGCAAACATGGAGTTAGAGAGGTAGTTGAGAGTTCTGTATCTTGCCCAGGCAACAGGAAGTGGTCTGAGACACTGGGTGTGGCTGGCTGGAGCTTCCCTTGGGGGCCACTTTCTTCCAAACCACCACACCTACCCAGTCATCTCTTCAGCCCATTTTGGTTCATCCTTTCCCCCTCCCCCCCCTTTTTTTTTGCCCCTTCTGCTTTTAAAAAGGGTCCCATGTAGACTGCTCTTGCACTCACTAGTAACAGTTTATCTTGAACTTCTAATTTTCCTGCCTCCACCTCCCACATGCATATACCAACATATTAGATTGATTTAAAGTTGTACAGACTATTGTGAAAGAAAAAAATAAAAAGATTCATACCTTTCAAGAGATTTTCATATAGGCTCTCAATAGTTAACAGCAAATTATTTTCCACAACTAATCCAAATACAGCCAGCCAATGTTTTTTAAAGCACTGCAATAGATTTATTAGAGTCCATGGTGGTTTCAAGTAGAGCACCTAGAAAGTATTACAAAATTATCATCTACTGTTTATTAACCTGTTATTTAAACATACCTATGTAGGAACTTATACATATCCCTAATGAAAATACAGCTATTCACACTATTTTTATATTAAGATGTGCTAATCACAATTTTAAAGAGGTAGGTCTATTACAGATTAATTTTTATAAAATTCATATTATTAACCTTTAGTTCCATAACTTTTATAAAAAAAAAAAGCAAACTCTAGTTAGAGAAGTAGTATAGTTTTAACCAGAATGGTACCTCAATCTATTTATTTCTTTTTTTAAGTTAATGCTTTTGCTATATTTTATGTGAACAAGTGTTTCCTGCATATATGTCTATGTACCACATGCGTGCCTGATCCCCACAGCGGCCAGAAGAGAGCATCAGATCCCCTGGAATTGTAGCTACAAATGGTTATGGGTAGCCATGTGGATGCTGGGACCTGAACCTGGCTGGGTCCTCTGCAAGAACAGCAAGTGCTCTTAACACTTGAGCCACCACTCCAGTCCCTCAATCTTCTCTTCTATATGGTCATTTCCATAAGCAAAACAATCTAAATATTTCATACTAGAAGAGGGAAAAATCTATATGAAAAATAATCAAATGCAACTGTCACTTGCTACACTCTTACAAAAACATATTTATAGATAATTGGTCTCAGTTTAGGAAGATATCAATGCCTTTTTCTTTTCTTTTCTTTTCTTTTCTTTTTTTTTTTTTTTTTTTTTTTTTGGTTTTTCGAGACAGGGTTTCTCTGTGGTTTTGGAGCCTGTCCTGGAACTAGCTCTGTAGACCAGGCTGGTCTCAAACTCACAGAGATCCACCTGCCTCTGCCTCCCGAGTGCTGGGATTAAAGTTCTGAATCATTCATACTTCTATGAAATATCCAATATATAACAATCCTCCTAAATCTTTTATTCTTCTTCATTATTTTTGGATAACAGCAAATATATCACACTGGCAAGTTTTAGAATCTTATTGAATAGCTAGAACAAAGGCATCAGCTACAACTAATGGGTTATAACATTTCTCTTAGCAAAAATGTGAATTTGAAACAAGTATTAAACTAATTTTTACAGCTGGGCAGTGGTGGTGCAATCCTTTATTTTCAGCACTTTTGAGGCAGAGACTAGTAGTTCTCTGTGAGCTCATGGGCAGTCAGGACTGTTACACAGAGAAACGTTGTCTCAAAGAACCAAAAACTAAACCAAAGTAATAAACTAAGTTTTGTAAGTATGCTTGCTAAATTTGATGTTTTAGTATTGAAATTTAGTATGCTTGCTAAATTTAACTGTAGGAAAAAAAAGACATTAAGCTAAAGAAATTAAAAATTCCTTAATTTTTAAAAACAACTTGTTTAACTTTATTTTTATGTGAATTGGTGTGAAGGTGTCAAATCCCCGTAGTTACAAACGGTTGTGAGCTACCACATGGGTGTTGGGAATTGAACATGGGTCTTCTGGAAGAACAGCCAATGCTCTAAATGCTAAGTCATCTCTCCAGCCCCCAGAATATCTTATTATGATCAATTTTTACTCTCATATTTACATGGCATAAAAGTCAAATATAGAGTGAGATACGGTGGCGTATACCTTTAATCCCAGCTTGGGGAGGCAAAGGCAGGCAGACTGCTGTGAGTTCAAGGCCCACCTGGTCTACATAGAAAGTTACTAGATAGCCCGGGCTACACAGAGAAACCCTGTCTTGAAACACACACAAACATAAAATCAAATATACAGACATTTTGTCATACATTTTGAACAAATCAAATTGAATGAGCAAAGTATTTATATATTGTTTATTTTGCTTGGTCTCTTGTACCCCAAGCTCACTATATAGCCAAAGATAATCTTGAATTCCTGATCCTCTTATATATACCTTCAGGTGCTAGGACTATAGGCATGTATATCAGAAACGATTTATGTGGCATTGGGAATAAAACCTGCAGCCTTAGGTTGCTAGGCAAACATTCTACTAACTGAGCTATATCCTAGTCCTTGTGCAAGAACTTTAAGGATTCAATTTAAGCTCTAGGAGGCCAATGTATCAAATATTCACAGTAGATGCACAACAACTATTAGTTAATTTAAAACAAATACAGAATTTTCCCTTGGAGTACCTTTTCTTTCTCATTTTTCCTTAATATATCAATATGTTCACAGTGAAATAAATACTATACAAACCTAGCCTATAAGAAATGTTTATCATATAATTATCAAAAAGTTATTACAAGGCCAGCAATGGTTCAGCATATTAAGACACTTGTCACCAGGTCTGACAACCTGGGTTTAATCATGACAGGAGAGAATCAATTCCTGCTAAGCTGTTCTCTGACTTCTATAGGAGCACCAAGGCAAACACATACCTGCATACATGTACACACTTGTGCACACACAAAAAACAAAATAAATATATAAAATCAATTTGAAATTTTTTAATTATTATAAAACTTAGAAAAATGTGATAAGGATTACTGTAAAGTTTTTTAACATACACAAATATCTTCTAAGATAACCAATCATCAATAATAAAAAGAAATATCAACTAATATAACTATGTACCTCCATCCAAAGATTTCCAAAAGCAATTTTCATTTCTGTTTCTAATATTGAAGATAAAGCTGTTCCAAGAGATTTTTCAAAATCACATATAATGTGCTCAAGCACAATGGACAGTCCAGAATTTGTAGATTCTTCCTTAGATGTCTCCTGTACAGGTGCTGTTTCTTTAAAGACAAAGTTTCAGGTTTTACCAAAAGAGGTTATCTCTTGTTTTGAGACAGGGTTTCAAGCAGTACAAGTAGGTCTCTAAGTTACTGTGTAACTGAGGATAACCTTGACCTTCTGACCCTCTTGTCTCTATTTCCCAGTGCTGGAATTACAAGCAGGCATAGCCATGCTAAGTTTATATAGTACTAGGATCAAACATAAAGATAGGGTTATGCTTGTTCTAGGAAAGTACTTGACTAGCTGAGCTACATCCCCAGTCCCCACTTAGGGTTTTTGACAAAAAGCAAAAACAACCCCCCCCCAAAAAAACCCTAAAATGTTTTTTTACTCAAATGGAAATATGAAAAAACCATGTTATTTTAACTAAAATAAATTTTATTATTTGTGTGTGTGTGTGTAGCAAGTGCTTTTATCCATTAAGCCATATCACTGGCCTCATTTTGCATATTTTTAATTATTGACCATCTCTTAACATTAAGGTACTGTTTTTATTATTTAAAAAATATAAATGAACAAAAAAAAAACAGTAAAATAAAAAAAAATAGCAAAATGAAACAATGAAACAAGAAGCCCTCCCCCCCCCCACACACACACACTGTTAGTCAGCTACTCCAGGGCATTGGGCCTATCCTGGAGTGTGGTTGATATACCCAGCCAGATTCCATTGGAGAAAACTGATTTTCTCATTCCAGCAGGTATCAATTGCATATAGTTCCTTAGCTAGGGGAAAGACTTTGTATATATTTCTTCTCAGGGCTGAGATGAATTTTAATATTTTTTTCAAACAGAATAATTATAAGAATGCCTTATTTTCTATTTACTTTTTAACTACTTGGCAACTCCATCAAAATTGGTTTTCTTTCCCAAAATGGTGCATATTTCAACCCATATCAATAAAGTGTTTTAAAATGACCAAAGTTTCTGGCTTATCTACAGCCATGTCAACCTCCTTTAAAATAAGCTTTTATAAGTTCAGCTGTTACCATTTCATTAACATTATCCTTTTATACTTGAAAAATCACTACAATTTCTTTACAATAAATTCAAATACTAAGTGACTCATCTCCACAGACACCAGCTAAGGGTTTAGAGTGACAGTAATAGAATGGGCAAACTGAAGTTTACTCCTGAAAAACCATAAACTATAATATCCTGTAATTCCTCCCAAATATCATTTTGAGTATCATGACAAAGAAACACTATTCTCAAAAAGGGAACAAACCAGTATATATGAGTGCATTAATATTTATACAATTACTTAGATATACAAGTTATCTAATGTAAAAAGTCAACAATTGCTTTCTCCACAGAGAAGAGGCCAGAAAAAATAGTCAGATTCCTGGAACTAGAGTTGTTTGTGAATGTTGGCAAATGAACTCTGGTCCTGTGAAAGAGCAGGAAGCACCCCTAAGTACTGAAAGTTTCCCAGAAAAAGAAAAGTTGTAGTGGCATATTAATTATTTTGATAAATAAATCTTGCCTGAATGAGAACACAAGAACAATGGCAGTGGGTTTTTGATCCTACTGCACGTACTGGCTTTGGGGGAGCCTAGGCAGTTTGGATGCTCACCTTAGGAGACCTGGATAGAGGTGGGCGGTCCTTGGGCTTCCCACAGGTAAGGGAACCCTGACTGCTCTTGAGCTGATAAGGGAGGGGGACTTGATCGGGGGAGGGGGAGGGAAATGGGAGGCAGTGGCGGGGAGGAGGCAGAACTCCTTAAATAAATAAATAAATTTAAAAAAATAAATAAATCTTGCCTGAAGACCAGAGGCAAAGCTAAAGCCACTACAGATCAGGCAGGTATTGTGACATCTTTAATCCCAGGACTTGGGTGACAGAGTTAGATGGATCTCTGTGAGTCCAAGGCCACTTTGGGCTACACAAGATAAATGCAGAAAGAAATCCAGGGGATGGTCCCTCACCATGAATCCCAGTACTAGGGAATCGTACACCCTTAATCCCAGCTCTAGAGGGTATATAAAATGAGAGGAGACAGAGGCTTGGTCTGTTTAGTTTGCAGTCACCCAGCCTTGGTAGAGGTAAGACTTCTCTAGCAATGTAGTAGTTCATCAAATCATAGAATAGATCATTCTAATAAAAAGTCAGTATTGCCCTTATATTTCTTAATTATTAGTTTAAACATTAAGAAAAAATTATTTTACTAGAATTGTATGATATCTGATTTTTCTGTATTAATAAAGTATTAGGAATATGAAATTAATTTTTAAAAAAATTAAAAAGTTTCACTTCAAAAGAATACTTACTACAACCATTAATAATTTAAAAGATACATTTTGCAAGGTACAAGTTCTGCCCACAATGATTATAAATAAGTAAATGTGAGAAAATGAATAAAAATAAAATTAATTGGTAAAAGTATATGGAGATAAACAGCAAAAATAGTAATGCTTGCTTTTGCATTTTTATAATTTTCATTTAATACTTGAGTAAGTATTCTAAACTTGCTATTATATTTAAAATGTATTAGATAAAAATGTACTATTAGTTTTAAATGTTTCCAAAAATATTAGTGCACAAGAGGTACTTCTTTCTAATCATTAATAGTAAAATTACCTGCTTTCAGTGGTTGCTTAGAAATACAAGGCTGAGGACACACACTTGTGTTCAGAGCTAAAGATACTATCTCTGCATCCAATTCTTCTTTACTGAGTGACTTCACACCACTTATCAGTCCTTTACTTCTTAAATTTCTATCATCCCTAAAGGTGTGGTTACAGGAAAAAAAAACATTTTAGAAGATCAACTATATGTCAATTCAGAAACACAAGTTATCAATATAAACATTAAAAATGGTTAGAAATTTAGAAATGAACTCAATAAAAGCATTTATATGGGACTAAAGGGGTTGTTTAGTGGTTAAGAGTACTTCCTGCTTGTTCAGAGCACCAGATGCCCCTGGCACCTGAGGGTTCCTGCACTCATACTCACATGCCCACACATACATAAACAAAATTAAAAATTATAAAAATAAAACTTAAAAAAAGATTAAGGCTTAGATTATTTGAAGTTTCTATAAACTTCTCTTTAAGCACTAGCAATAGCCCATAAATTTCATGTGGTGCCTTTCAACCGTCATTCAATATTTGTACTTGTGTGCTCACGCACACATGTGTCACATGCACAGGTGCCGCAGAGGCCAGGAGAGGCTGTCAGATTCCCTGGAAGTGAAGAAGTTCTAGGTAGTTGTAAGCTGCCCAATGTCTGGTTGAAAATCAAACTTAGGTCCTCTGCAAGAGGAGTGCATGATTTTAACTGCTGAGGCATCTCTCCAGCTCCTAAGCATCTTCTTAAGAAACAAGGAAAAAAGGGGGAAGAAAGGCATACCAGTACTTTCTGGGATGATCAATATGTTTTATATATTGACAGAAATATGAACCATGCTACTGTGTCAATTTGATAATGCTGATAGTTATTAATATATCTGTGCATTCCAACAAAAGTACATTTTTTTCTCAAAAACAAATAACTAAAAATAATCAAGCTAGGTAGGGAGTGAATAAAGATATGGATGACAGAAAAAAACAGCAGACTCTTAATAATTGTTGTAGTTACATTAGGATTCCATTCCTCCCTGCCTTCTAGAACTGGGAATTGAGTCTAGGGCCGCATGGATGCTAGTAAGAGCTCTGCCACTCAAGTATATTTTCAGTCCCAGGAGTTTATTGTTCACTTTGAATATTGCTGGAATTCTTCATAATATAAATAAAGAAGTACCGTTTAATTTTTAGAACAATAAGGGCAGCGAGTGAGGAAGTAGAAAGCATGATAGTGTTAAGAGTAGTAAAGGGGAAAGTAGCATGATTTAATGTGGAGTGGTGGCAGGGAGATAACAAAGAGACCCAGCAGAACAAAATATGAAAGTATGTTCTTTACACTAGGACTCAGCATAGGACTTTGGAAACAGATCAAATATGGCACTTTTCACTCACTTAAAAAATAGTTTAAATTAGGCAGAGTTCAGGGAGTCCTGAGGAAGAGAGGAAAGAAGGATTGAGCCAGAAGGGTCAACGGCACCACAAGAAACCAGGGTTCACAGGGACTCACTATCAGGGAGTCCATATCCTAGGTCTTCTTAATACATGTTATAACTGTGTAGCTTGGTATTCTTGTGGGGCTCCTAACAGTGAGCAGGGCTGTCTGACTCTTTTGCCTGCTTTTGGAACCCTTTTCCTTCTACTTGGTTGCCTCATTTAGCCTTAATATGAGGGGATATGACTAGTCTTAAAGCAACTTAATATGCCATGTTTCGTTGATATCTCTAGAACTGTCCTTTTCTGAAGAGAAATGGAGGAAGAATGGATCTGGGGAGAGCAAAGATGGGGGGGAGGCGGGAGGAGAAGAGGAAGGGGAAATGAGGTTGGGATGTAATACACGAGAGAAAAATAAATAGAAGGAAAAACCAAGAGTTTATTTTTTTAATAATGATAGATTTCAAATGTCATCAAAATACAAGTAAAACTATCAAATAAGTAGGTGAATATATTAGCCTGGAACTTAGAAGAATCATATAGACCTGAGATATTAATTGAAGTTGTTAGTTCAGATAGTTCAGATAGTAAATCTAAGGGAAACACTTAAAATAATCTGGAGCAGTGGATTCTGATTCCAGATCTCCTAATCTCATGAGGAGTCTGCTTTCTCATCTCTTTAAATGAAATTTGCTTTCCAAGGTTTCAAAGAAAATAATGCATAGTATACTGTATTGTTTCTTCCTATTACTACTTCAACAACTGATAACAAGTGTAACATCATCACCATCATTATCCATGCAGCCAAAGACATGCACTCTCACAATAGGTACAAGTTGGAAGAAGACTTCTACAGCACACATTTAAACATTTACAGTATCAACATTTAAAGAAAAGCCCTGTTGAGTGCAGCAGCACATACCTTTATTCCTACTACTCAGAGCACAGAAGCAAGTGGGTCTTCATGAGTTTGATGCCAACCTGCTTTACAGAAAAATTCTAGGCTAGGCAGGCAGTGGTAGCTCATGTTTTTAAACCCAGCACTCAGGAGGCAGAGGCAGATGAATCCCTGAATTTAAGGCCAGCCTGGTCTACGGAAGAATTCCAGGACAGCCAGGGCTATAAACCCTGTTTGAAAAAGCCAAAAGGAAAAAGTTCTAGGCCAACCAAGGCTACATGGTTATATGAGCTCTAGGCCAACATGAGCTACATGGCTAACTTGTCTCAATTTAAAAAATTAAAAAAAAAAGATTTGACCATGTGCTAGGCACTACTCTAATTCCTTTACATACATTACCTAATAAACCTTATGAAGCAGGTATTCATCCTTCTGTTTTTTAGACACAAAGAAGCCAAGTTAGAAAAACTGTGGAGAGTCATACAGCTGATAGCTGATAGACCTAGGACTATAGCCAGGGCAAATTTACTGCAGAAGAGGCACCCACAAGGTAATGTAACATAAGGTACCTTCTCCTTGTATATAAATAACCAAATTTTTGCCTCCTATGACGAAAATTCTTTACGATTTTGAAATCAACTTTCCATTCCTCAAAGTATTCTGAGTAGTATATCGGTTATATTGAAATAAAAGCTCATTCACTTAGTATCTCATTCCTCTGGGATCGTGTATCATAAAAAATAATAGCTGAGTATGATTTGTGGCAGATTTAGAAAATTAATTGGTTGATCCTTAATTTGGTGAATAAAATTTCTAAAAATTCTTTACCATAAGCTATTATTTTAAAAAACAAAACAAAAACACAATGACTATGACACTCACGTGCACAGGATAACAAGAGAATATGGAAATAATTCCTGGTACTGCAGACAGCATTTTAATACTCGATCATCATTGTTCTCATCACTCAATCCATCTGCAAATGGAAAGGTAACTGTCAATAAGTATATCAGAAATCTAGACATTGCTTGAGCATGTTGACTCATGCCTGTAATTCCAGTATTCAAGAGGCTGAGGCAGGAAGAGTGTCACAAATTCAAGGCTGGCTTGGGCTACAGAGTAAGACCCAGGCAATGGGGAAAAAAAGCTAGGGAGGAAGCAGGGAGGGCTGGGATAAGAGTTCAGGTAATAAATAAGTGTCTGTTTCTTCAGAACAACTGTGTTTTCCCATGTACAGGTGCACATACACAAATATGTATATACACACATCAGAAAAATTCACCTACACAAAGATAAGAAATCAGGATATCACCTGAGTAATCTAGGCAATATTTACACATTAAAACTATGTAGGTTTTAAGGCAATGAAGCTACTCTGATACCAGCACAGTGGATACATGTCACTATATAGTTCTCCAAACCCATACAATATAAACTAGGCGACAATGATGTGCCAAAGTGGGTTCACTGATTGTAATCCATTTCTTTTTTCTTTTCTGGTCTTTTGAGAGAGAGGGTCTCTCTGTAGACTTGGCTGACCTAAAACTCACTATGTAGAGCAAACTGGTTTTGAACTCACAGAGCTCTGCAGGCAACTGCCTCCCAAGTGCTAAGATTAAAGGCAGGAGCCATCACACCTGGTTGTAATATATATTTTTTTAAAGATTTATTTATTTATTATGTATACAACATTCTGCCTCGATGTATACCCGCACGCCAGAGGAGGGCACCAGATCTTAGTACAGATGGTTGTGAGCCACCATGTGGTTGCTGGGAATTGAACTCAGGACCTCTGGAAGAGCAGGCAGTGCTCTTAATCTCTGAGCCATCTCTCCAGCCCCCTGAAATATATTTCTTACTCTGGTGGGAAGTACTGATTATAAGAGAATTATTATGCATGAGAATAGAAAGAATATGAGAAATTTCTATAACTTCTGCTCAATTTTGCTGAAAAGCTAAAACTTGTCCAAGCTTTTATTTTTTAAAACATATCTGAAAGACAGAAAACTCATTCAATAAAATAAAGACAGGAAAACAGTATCTTCAGAACTCTGATCCAGACATCACAGTCTATAACTAAATTTCTTGTTATCTGTTTTTCCTTAACATCTAAAACACTGCATTTAGAGAAGTACAGGAAAGGAAACATGACTCCTTGCCAGAAAATGCAAAAAGTGAGCATACACTGGCAGAGTACAGGAAGGGTAAGGAGTTCAAAGTCATCTGCACTTACATAGTGAGCTCATGGTCTGCCTGAGCTGAGACCACATCTTGAAAAACCAAAAAGAAAAGAGGGCAGAGAAAGGTAGAAGAGAAGAGGAATAGAAGGGAGAAGGGGGAAGGTAGGGAGATAGAGGAGGGAAGGAAGAAAAAGAAGGGAAAGGGTTAAAGAGAGAAGACAGGAGAGGAACAAGAGAAGAAAGGAGGGAGAGGGAGTAAGAAAAATGTAAATCATTATAAAAAAAAGGGGGGGGGCTGGAGAGATGGCTCAGCAGTTAAGAGCACTGGCTGCTCTTCCAAAGGACCTGGGTTCACTTCCCAGCACTCACATGGCAGCTCACACCTGTATGTTAACTCCAGTTCCAGGGCTTCTGACACCCTCACACAGACATACATGCAGGTGAACATCAATGCACATCAATAATTTAAGAAAAAGGGAAAATCCAAAGTTCTATAGCATAGTCAAGTATGCATAATAACTATTATTTAAATAAGAGGGGGAATCTAAAGTTCCATAGTATAGCCAAGTATGCATAAGGAACTATATAATCATTATCTGTAGCTGGGCAGTGGTGGCGCACGCCTTTAATCCCAGCACTCGGGAGGCAGAGGCAGGCAGATCTCTGTGAGTTCGAGGCCAGCCTGGTCTACAAAAGCTAGTTCCAGGACAGGAACCAAAAGCTACGGAGAAACCCTGTCTCGAAAATCAAAAAAAAAAAAAAAAAAAAATCATTACCTGTGAAATACTAACACAGCCTAAGAAAGAATAGGAAAAACAATAAGACAAAACCAAGGACTCCCAAAATGAGCCAAAAATTGCCACAGTACCCTTTCCATTTCACATTTTTATAAAGGACTATACACTGTTAATTTTTATATCACTTCCTTCCAGTAATAAGCCAGTACCTAAAAAAATCTTTATCAAGGATAAAGACACCCAGGAACAACAATACTTACAAAGTTTTTGGGATGCCAGTTGTAATGACTGACCCCACAGCTTTCTATCTTGACTTCTGAGACTTTCGTTGATGAAGTGAATTGCAGGCACAGCTTTGTGCTGGACATGTTTTAATAATTTTCCTGCCTTCATGCGATCTAGCTCTTGCACAACCACCCAGGGAATTATTAACACAAGTGTGTCAAAGCCTAAAAACAGAAAGATTTCTTAGAATCCAACATGCATTAAGTTTCTACATCAGTTTCTGTAGAAGTCGAAGTTTTAAAGTACACAGCCTCCAGGCCATCTTGATGGCTTTACGAGCAAGTACATTTGCTGCCAAGTCTGAGGACCCACATGGTGGCAAGATAAACGGAGACTCCTACAAGCTGTCGGCAAGTTATTCCCTAACTGGCACACATATCCTATGGAATGTTAAGAATTTAAATATTAAAAACTATCAGATTACAAAAAGAATGAATTTAGCAAACATGAGTACTATAATCAAGTTTTGCAATTGAAACAATTTCACAATAAACAAATAATTTTACATACTGTTAATTTAAACCATTTCTTTTTTTTTCTGTGACTGGATATTTCTTTTCAATAATAAGCCAACACCCAAACAAATCTTTATCAAAATTTAAATATGCTAAGTGGCATCCAAAAGTATATTTTAAATTTCTAGATTAGAATATTTTTTAAAAAAATTCAGATGATGTAATACAACTGTGAGAAAAAACAGCTGTTAATATAGAATATCAACTCAAAAAAGAAAATCAGAATCTGTGAATTTTTATATATACCTGGTATCTCTGTAGTCTTCAAAATTTTAACAAATTTGAGATGATTCATCAGAATATTTGTGTCAATAACAATTAGAAGCTTTTTGTCTGTGGCAGTATTTACTGGAGAAGAAGAGCAGAGGTAGGATTTCACAACACTTGAAAATACATTATGACCAAATTTGGGGATCATAAAAGTACAGACAATTTATTGAACTTAAAAACCTGTCTTTTAAGCTTAAGAGTAAGAGGTAGTACTATAATTTTTATAGTGAATTCAATATAGCATACTAATTTAGATAACCTTATTTGAGACAGGAATATATATAAGACTATAAAAAACAGGCTGTCCTAGAACTCTACATAGCCCAACATAGTCTTGAACTCTTAACCCTCCTGCCTCAGCTTCCCAGGTGTTGGAACAACAAGCATGCACTATGTCCAGTATTTTGAATAACTGTTATTATGTGTTCCCAGCATTAAAAATTTTACTATATTAACAAGGAAATCATGAAAATAATATTGTTAAGCAAACTGCCTTCTATCTGATCAGCGCTTTTATATGACTAAAAGAACTAAAAGTTGTAAATAAGAGCAAGCATAAAAAACAGTGCATAACCCGATTATTCTTGAGAAAATGTCTAATGGTCTAATAAGATAAGAAATTCACGATTATCATTTTAAATGAGCACATTGTAATACTTTCATCTGTACACTGTAAAACCTGAATGTTAGTGCAACAATTCTTAGAAAAAAAGCACAGATCATAAAAATTAACAGAGTATACCAGCAGAAGAATGCACATCATCTTCCACCAAGTCAATTTCCATACTCATTAATTCTCCGGAAGGTGGAACCACAGGTAAATGCACACTTTTTCCCACACGTGCAGCATGGAGCTCTTCTACTATCTGCATCTAAATTGTAAAAGACCCCAGTGAAATATGTGAGTTACTTACTAAAGATATTTAATAAGAAAGCAATACATCGCAAACACCTTAGAGAAATAGAGACAACACAATAAAGCATATGGATTTATAACCACATGGTTTTAAAATCAATTCCTTTCTGTAGCCTTAGGCAAGCAACTGTTTTACTACTTTAGAACTTGCCCATCTATAAAGAATATTAAATTTGTCTATTTTATGATTTTTATATAATTAAGGTTAAGTCATGTGAAGTTCCTTGCCTAAAACCTAGCATGTAGACAACAAAATAAGTTCACTGTCATGTCTATTTCATCTCACTTTGAAGAGTCAGCTTTCTCTATCTTAATGTGTGTAAACTGAGTGTGAACTAAGGCAACAGCTGAGAGCTTGCCCAGCATGTGTGAGCCCCTGGATTCAATCCCTGGCTCTGTGTGTGAACTAAGTGTGAACTGAGGAGACAGCTGAGTGCTAGAAAGTTTGCTCAGCATGTGTGAGCCCCTGGATTCAATCCCTACCTCTATTAAAAACCAAAAATGTTTCATCCAATGTCCTTGACACTTCTAATATTGTTTATCCTCTATCAGAAACTAAGCTAAATCTTTTATTATTAATTATATTATACTTTAAAATTTTATTTGCATTGGGCAACACAGGAGTGAATGCATACAAGCATCTTTACCCCCCAAGCCATCCCATTGACTCTGCACTATAAATCTTAAGATCCTTCTCATTTTACATGTACTTCTCTGATGGTATTTTGATATAAAAAAATTAAATATGGCTGGGCATGGCATCACACACATACAATTTCAGCACTCGGAAGGCTGAGGCTGGAAGATCATGAGTTCAATTCAAAGCTAGCCTTCTTTACACAGCAAAAACAAGGCCAGCCTGAGTCACACAGTGAGAAACTGTCTGATTTAAAATTTAAAGAAAAAAAAAAGAAGAAACAAGAATATGTTCTATCTTTAAAGCAGTCAGGAGAAGTCTTTTATCAAGGGGCACTGACTCATAAAACAGGAAAAACAGTATTACAAATAAAAGTTATCAACAATATTAAAGAGAAAAGTGCAAAATGTTAGTGAATTTTAATTTACTCAGGCAACATAAAATTTACACAATAACCTTATAAAGATAAATCAGAAGATTCTAGGTAGAAAATATAGCAAAAGACAAAAAGATAAAATACTGTGGACTTTTATTTGACAATAACAATTTCATCTTATTGCTGAGTTGAAAAATGAAGAACAGGTTGGGGTCACATTACATTTTGGCAAGTCTAGGTATAAATATGCAAAAGCATAGCATTAAATCAAAATAAATTTAACTTGTAGTACATGAACACCACCTTCTGTCTAAAGTAGAGTAGCTTATTAGAAACAAAAGCAAAGTCTCCCAGTAACCACCCCACGCTAGGAGAACCTTATACTGCTAGACAAGCACTCTACCACTGCATCGCATCCCTAGCCCCTACGAATGGTGTTTGATGACCTAATTAAAACTTACAAACTGATCTTCCTAGTAAATCAATATACAGAATTCTTTTGGAGTTTAAGTTGGGACATCATTATTTTCATACTGTTTTTTTACAGATAGTTTATTAAAAGTAGCAACTGCTTAGCTAGGCATCCTGGCATATACCTGTAACTACACCATTCACGAGGTAGAGTCAGGAGGATCACAAGTTTGAGATGATCCTAGGCTGTATAATAAGACCCTGTTGCACACTTTTACATACACACTCAGAGAGAGAGAGAGAGAGAGAGAGAGAGAGAGAGAGAGAGAGAGAGAGAGAGAGAATGAACTGTTTGAATTTCTTTAAATAAACAAAATAAGTAAGTGCATCAGTAACCTCTTCATCTGTATCTTGGATGTTCTCAGACGACACTGAAGAACATGGTGTTTCAAAATTCTGAAATGAGAAAAGGATTTTGAGTTAAGCCTTATGTGGTGTATAACAGCATCACTGAATTCAAGTAGTCAGCTACTAGAACTGATACTCATCCTGCCCCCAACAACAAAAAATAAAAATATGTATTTATGTTTGTGTGTGTAAGTCAGAGGACAACTTGGCAGAGTCAGCTCTCTCCTTCCTCCGTGTGGGTCCCAAGAATCAAAACAAAGTCATCAGGCTTGGTGGCAAGTTACCTTCATCCACTGAGCCATCTTGCCAGCCCCCACCCTATTGACAAAGAAAAATGTTTCCAAACATTAATAAACACCCTGAGAGATAAAACTGCGCCTGTATGAGAAATCACCTCTAGAAAAGACCTGTTCTCCCAAGTCATAAAATGTGAGTCATACTCCTTAGGGCTTTCAGTCATTAAGTATTCTTCTTTCAGTAACAGAATTATATGCTAACATAAAGACAAATAAGCAGGTTTTCAGTGGCAGAAAAATTTTATTTAGAAACCACTGAATTCCTTCACAGCCCTTTCTAAAACTAAGCGCAGAAGATATTGAGCCATTTCTAAAAGTGACCTGATCAACAAAACAAAACAAAACAAAACAAAGAAATTTGAGGACTGTATAACAGCTAAGAAGGCCAAAACCATAAAGTTGCATTACATGTAGTGAGAGCACCAGAAATCTGTTTTATTGTCTGTCTTCTAATAGAGAATGGGGAAAAAAAAAAACCTTTCCATGAACTCCAACTCTGTGCCAGCACTTTAATATTTTATGACAAAATCTCCCTCTTACTTTAAATATAATTAAAATTTCTTTAAGGTTTTCTTAAGCTAAAAAGTGCCAAAAAAGATAGCTAAAATAATCAGAACTGCTTGTAACTAGATATTCTAATATCTATGTTATCTTCTTTAGGCTGGTTCTACTTGACATCACATCAATTCCAGAGAAGTCAATGAATCTATCACCTAGTATAGGAAATTCACGTTATCTTTGAAACTTCCTAAGCCTATTACAAATAGAAATATTACTGGGCACTGAATTAATGCTACACCTTACTATACTATGCTTTATTAAATACACTGACTGTGGATAACAAAGTGACTCTGAATGGAAAAATATGATGATCTTGCTTCCCCGATTACCTCTCAGTGTCTCTCTTCCATCTACAAGATACAAAACGAAACGCTAGACTTTCCTATGAGAGTCTTAGTTACTGTTCTATTGTTATGAAACAACACCATGACGAAGGCAACTCTTATAAAAAGTGCAAAGGTGACCTATAGTTCATTACAATATTATAAACCACTAGAAGAGATTTAAGATTCTAATTTAAGATCTGATATGTAACACATAAAGTTGTATGTATGCAGAACCACATATAACAAGTATACACAGAAAAGCCAGTGCTATGCAAATAAGCTAAAAATCCACACTAAAGTAACATAAACTGCAACTCTTTGTGCAATAGGTTGGAAGTTGAGGCCTGGCAGTAGTGACACACGCCTTTAATCCCAGCGCTCGGGAAACAGGGGCAGGTCAATCTCTGTGAGTTCGAGGCCAGCCTGTTCTACAGAACGAGTTTCAGGACAGGCTCCAATGTCACACAGAAAAACCTGTCTTAAAAAAACAAAAATAAAAACAAGACATGACTACATTATCTACATGACTAAATCTGAATCAGCACTCTATGATTATCATCAATAACAGAAGCAACTAAAATTTGAACATTTCAAATACTTTATTTTATACATTACCTGGGTACGGTTTTCCTTAGAATCTGAACTATTAACTTCTGGATGCTCATGAAGGTCTTTTCTTTCCCCCTCACAGACAGTCTGCTTACATGTGGAAGCTGAAAACAAGTTTCCAGCTTTGTGCCTGGTCAAATCCAATGATGTCTGGGAACTTTTCAAGCACTCCTTTTTTTCCTGCTTATTCTTTGATTTTCTAGAATCTACACTGAAGACGTTTCCTTTTACAAGCTTCTGGATGGCACCAGAGGGCTTTTTGGGAATTTTGAAGCTGATCTTCTTCCTTCCAGAGTCAAACGGTTCCTTGATTATATTGTTGAAATTATAATTCTGAGGAAGCTGATTTTTCTTATATTTCTCTAATTCTTCAGAACTGTCTCTGAGTTTACTGTTCTTTTCTTTCTTGACTTCTTTCATATTCTCCTGAATAAGTGAATGAGGCCAATTCTTTTCCTTTGTCCAGCCTTCAGCTTTAGATTTCGTATCTTTGGTAATTTTAAAGCTGTGATGTTTTTTTATTTCATAATCAAGCTTACTTCCCATATTTGTCAATTTACTATCTTTAAGTTTAGTATCTTTAGTTCCATTTGATGAACAACTCTGTGAAGTAACTTGATTGTTATTTGAATATGATGTTACTTGGAGTTTAGTAGGTCCTTCAGTTGAAGAACTGAATTTTGGTCTCTTTCTGGGTGTGTCAACTTCTACATTCGATCTATAAAGCAGCACAGATGTGTTATATTTGTTTACATACTGTTGAAATGTATCATTATGTTAAGAGTTAATTGGGTTGGTTCTACACTTAAAAATAAAAGAAACAGGGCTGGAGAGATGGCTCAGTGCTTTAGGAGTTCATACCACTCATACAAACGGCCTGAGTTTCATTCCCAGCACACACACACTGTGTAGCTCACAACTGTCTATAACTTAATGTACACATTATTCTTTTTATGTTTATCTCCATTATTAACAAGAAACTCCTTAACTATAAAACTCTTTGAAGTTTTTATCCAAATAATAAAGAAATTAAAGAAAAATAATTTCCTTCTCTCCATCATTCTTCACATTTGTTAGCTGTATTCACATGAAGGCTAATTAACATAATTTTAGAGCCTTGTCTATAATTTAGTAAATTATATGTTCTTTCACAGGTAAAATAATTTCTAAGTAAGCTTTACAAGTTCTCTACAAGCACATAAAATGAAGTCATGTATCTTATTATAATTATGTATGGAAACCAGTCCCCTAGAGTTGATAACAATCCATACCGAGTCTGAGATGAAGTCATGTATCTTATTATAATTATGTATGGAAACCAGTTCCCTAGAGTTAATAATAATCCATACCGAGTCTGAGTGCATTTCATTTATACAACAATTTTGATAAAGTTTTCTAATTTCACTCAACTTTTCCTTTTTATTTACTTTTTTATTTTTGTTTTTTCAAGACAGGGTTTCTCTGTGTAGTCCTGGAACTCACTCTGTAGACCAGGCTGGCCTCAAACTCTGCCTCCTGAGTGGTGAGATTAAAGGTATGTTACAACCACTGCCTGGCTTTTTGCTTTATTTCCTCAAATGTTTTCTTAAACTTCTAGTAATCTATGATATTACCAGAAATATCTGCATGCAAAACAATACTAAACAAAGTAAATAAAAAGTTTACCAAATTTAAACATTTAGTCTTGGGCCAGCAAGGTGACTCAGTGGGTAAAGGTACTTGCCACCACTAAGCCTGACAACTTGAGTTCAATCCCTGGATAAATAATGGCTAAAGAAACCTACTCATACAAGTTGTTCTCTGATCGCCACATACATACCAAAGCACATTTGTACTCCCCAGAATAAAATAAATATAAAAGTAATTAAAATTTAGATAAGCAAATATTTAGTCCAGATGTTTATCATGGTGCCTCAAGATAAGGGAAGAGGATCATGAGTTGAAGATCTAACCTAGGCTACATGACAAGCTCCAGGCCAGCCTGCTCTACATGGCAACAACCTGTCCCAGAATCCCAAGGGTAGGGATATAACCCAGTGACAGAGTGCTTGCCTAGCACATACAAGATACTGGGGTTCGAGCCCAAGTACTGGGGAAAAAAAATCTTTTAGTGTCATTAATTCTGAATTAAAACTGTAAAAGATGTGAATAAAAGAGAGAATTTACCTTTTCAAACCTTGTTTTCTGTTTGTATTATAGTATACAACGTCTGTATCATCTGATTTCTGAAATTTAAAAAAATATTATTTAGAAAATATAAATAGTGTACTGTTGTTAGTTACAGGAAAGAAGAATGGGAAACGTCTGTGTTCATCAACAGGCTGTCATAATAGTTTACTTAATCTTTCCAATCATCTTGGGCCAGACATTATCATCTTTATTTTATAAACAAAGCACGCAAAGCTTACAGAGTTTGGCATCTTTCTGATCATCACAGTGGAAGTAGGTGGCACTATCATGATCCAAAATACATCTGTCTGACTCAATTCCACTGTCCCAGATATGTATTCTGAGGATCCAGACACAAAAAGATAAAGAAGATATAAAGACTATGTATAAAAGAGTCTTATATAACTAAATGTCAAAGTAAAATACAGTCAGTATACGCTAAGATTTCAAAACACCATCACTAAAAGGTGAAAGATACTCGTGAAAAAAGATAAACAGAACATATGTGAAAGATTGAAAGCAGTAAGTGAAAAGAATTCAGCAGAAAAAAATAAATTAACTGAGCTAGAGGGAGAGTGATTTTGTCATAGAGCAAAGAGAGGGAAAAGGGGCAGTGAGGAGAGGATAAATTAAATAAATAGCTAAGATTAGACCAAATTTAATTTGGCAGAGGGCAAATAAGAAGATTGGGGGTGCTGGTAGTGTGTATACTCAGCATGTGTAAGTGTAAGGTCTTGGGTCTAATCCCCTGCACTAGAACATTGATATAAAAAACCAATAAACTGCCAACAAAATCTCCTAGTAATAGAATATACAGAGCCCAAACTGGCCATCTTCTCTAGCCAGGCAGGCTCCTAGCAGTAGGACTGGGAGGTCTATCCAGCTACATCCAGCTACAAAACCTCCAGTCTACAATTTGTCCTGCCTGCGAGATGTGTTAGGATAATGGTGTGGCAGAATTTGTGGGAGTGGCCAACAGATGACTGGTCCAACCTGTCACCCATATGAGAGAGAGCCTACAGCCTATGCCTGGCACCGCCTGGAGGGCCAGGAACCAGAGGCAGGACAGCCCAGAGACCCGGAAAAGAACCAAATACAATAAGCAAACAAAAAAAAAGTCAATGAAATGATTTCTAAGGATATTCTGCTATGCTCATAGAACAGTGCCTAGCCCAACTGTCATTAGAGGGGCATTATTCAGCAACTGATGCAGACACACACAGTCAGAGGGGTAGAGGACACCAGGAGAACAAGGCCCACAGAATCAACTAAGCAGGACTCAGGAGTTCACAGAAACTGAAGTAACAAACACAGACCCTGCATACACCTTATGGTTGCGTAGCTAAGTATTCTAGTGGGATTCCCAACAATGTGAGTAGGGCGATATCTCTGACACTTTTGCCTGTGCTTGGGACCCTTTTCCTCCAACTGGGTTGCCATGTCCAGCTGTGATATGAGGGTTTGTGCTCAGTCTTACTGTATCTTGTTAAGCCATGTTTGATGGATATCTGTAGGAGGCCTGTTTTTCTTTATTTTTTAAGGGAAACTGAAGAGGAGTTGATCTGGGGGGAGAGTGACTAGGAGTGGAGAAAGAAACTGTAGTGGGGCTGTAATGTATGGGAGAAGAATAAAAGTTAAAAAAATATCATTTTAATCTTTTGTAACATATCTTTATTTTTTTCTTTCTTCCTCTTTCCTTCCTTTCTTTGGAAATAGGAATCTCATTCTACACCCCAGGCTGAACTAGAACTGTATAACCGAGGCTAACCTCAAATTTGTAGAAATCCTCCTGACCTTTAGCTTCCTGAGTGCTGATATTCAAGTGTTAACTAGACTGTGGAGGTGAAGACAAGTGAATTCTGGGAGCTCACTGGCCAAACAGCCTAGTCAAATCAATAAGCTCCTGGTTTAGTGAAATACTGCTTCCAATATAAAATGAGAATGACTAAGGAACACATTCAATATTGGCTTCTTGCCTCCACGTAACATGTACACACAACCACATGAACACAAACAGGCACACGTATACCAAGACACAAAATTATACATCCCTGCTTGTAAAAAAGAAAAAATATTAAAACACAATTCTGTATACCTAGAACTTTAACTACTCCTCCTTTACCCACCACTTTATCGCAATATCACTGAGATCAATACTTCATGAGTCACCCATAAACTAGCTTCATGTGTTTAATTGGCTGTTATTTTAACCATTAGTGAAAGAACAGACAGAACTCTAGATTTGGCTCTGTTGCAGCATATAATTTTATATTAATGAACAAATTATTTGATTTTTGTATATCTAAATTTCTTATCTCAATTTCTAAACCTGGGAGTGTAAGCAATGTATCTGTTTCAATTACTTCAAAAGGAAAATGTAAGCCAAGCCTGGTGGTACGTGCCTATAATTTTTACATTTAAGAAGCAGGAAGACCCCAGGCAGTGGTGGCGCACGCCTTTAATCCCAGCACTCGGGAGGCAAAGGCAGGCGGATCTCTGTGAGTTCGAGGCCAGCCTGATCTACAAGAGCTAGTTCCAGGACAGGAACCGAAAGCTACGGAGAAACCCTGTCTCGAAAAAAAAGCAGGAAGACTGCAAGTTCCAAAGTTCCAAATCTGCCTGATCTATGACCTACATAATAAGACCTTGTCTCAATAAATAAATAAAACTATAAAAATAAATATGACAGTACATATAAGAAGACAGAAAAACTCTCTAAATTTATTTTTATGTTCCCTAATGCTATGTAATAGGGTCTACCAACATAAGAAATAAAACCTGCTGGGGTGGTGGTGATACACACTTTTAATTCCAGCCCTCAGGAGAGGCAGGGTGAGACTGAGGCCAGTCTGGTTTATGTTATCAAGCTCCAGGAGAGCCAAGGCTACATAACAAAAACTTGTCTCAAAAAAAAAATAAAAACCTGAAAAATTACTTTTGGCAAATAAAAGGAAAAACAAAACACTGGTTTGCTTTCACAAACTAAGCATAACAGAAAAAAGCTACAGAAAAATACAGAGAGAAGTTTTATATCATAGACCCTCTAACTGTACATTAAAATTTTACTATGTTAGCACTAGTTGCTCTTCCAGAGGACCTGAGTTCAATTCCCACCAACAACATGGTGCCTCACAACCATCTGTAATGAGATCTAGTGCCCTCTTCTGGCCCGCAGGCATACACACAGACAGAACACTGTACAGATGATAAATAAATCAAAAAACAAAACAAACTTTACCATGTCTACGTACACTAAGGATCACATGCCTATAGTTTCAACTACTTGGAAGAGTAGAGTAAAGCAGGACTGAGTCATCTAATAGTTCAAGGCCAGCCTCAGCAATATAGTCAGAGTCAAATTACAAAGAGAGAGAGAGAAAGAGAGAGAGAGAGAGAGAGAGAGAGAGAGAGAGAGAGAGAGAAACAAGCCGGGCGGTGGCGGCACACGCCTTTAATCCCAGCACTCGGGAGGCAGAGGCAGGCGGATCTCTGTGAGTTTGAGGCCAGCCTGATCTACAAGAGCTAGTTCCAGGACAGGCTCCAAAGCTACAGAGAAACTCTGTCTCAAAAATCCAAAAACAAACAAAAAATAATAAAAACTTTAAGATAAATAATATTTATTGAGCTATGGTATTTAAACACTTACCAGTTTTCTCTTCTTGGCTGAAATAGGTTTAATACAGTGTGCTGAACTAATAGAGCCTGCTGAGATTTCTCCCTCCTTGTCCTAAACGTCATTCAGGAGGAAAAAAAATTAACGGAAAAGCACAAAATAAAGCATGATTAATTCACTATTATAAATTGACATTCTCATTTAAAAATGATCTCTGAGGACATCTAGAGACACAAATTTAGTAGGAAGGGACTCAATAGAGACTCCATATATTCAGTCCATAAAATAAAGCCAGATGTCCCACTTTTCAGTGGATCTTGAACTCAAACAGCTGAAGGCTGAAAGCAATGTTGTTTGAAGTATCAACTATGTACCAAAGATGTATCAAACAATGACACAAGTCTTAAATAAATAAATACTGGTCTTGCCTCCATAAAAGTTACAATCTAGTGCAGAAATTTACAAATAAACAACTAATATGTTTAGAATGTCAGATGGTGTAAAGAGAAAATCTCAATACTGAACATCCATGCCCCAAATACAAGGGCACCCACAGATGTAAAAGAAACACTTCTAAAACGTATATGACACATTAAACCACACACACTAATAGTGGAAGACTTCAACACCCCACTCTTACCACTGGACAGGTCTGTCAGACAGAAAAATAACAGAGAGGGGCTGGAGAGATGGCTCAGTGGTTAAGAGCATTGCCTGCTCTTCCAAAGGTCCTGAGTTCAATTCCAGACAACCACCTGGTGGCTCACAACCATCTGTAAAGTGGTCTGGTGCCCTATTCTGGCCTGCAGGCATACACACAGACAGAATATTGTATACATAATAAATAAATAAAATAAATATTTTTAAAAAAAGATTATTAAAAAAAAGAAAAGAAAAATAACAGAGAAATAAGGGAACTAATAGATGTTATGACTCAAATGGACTAAACCAGCATCTATAGAACATTCTATCCAAACATAAAAGATATATCTTCTTCTCAGCAGCTCAAGGAACCTTCTCAAAAATTGACCACATACTTGGTAACAAAACAAACCTCAACAGATAAAAAAACTTAGAATAACCCCATGTATCTTATCGAATCACCATGGCTTAAAATTAGAATTCAACATCAAAACTAAATCCAGAAACCCAAAAACACGTGGAAATTAAATAATGCTCACCTGAAGCATCAATGGGTCAAAAAAGAAATAAAGGGAGAAATTAAAGACTTTCTAAAATTCAATGAAAAGGACCATACAACATACCCAAATTTATGGAACAAAATGAAAGCAGTGTTAAGAGGAAAGTTCATAGTACTAAATGCCTACATAACGAGACTGGAACAATCCCACACTAGTGAGTTAACAGAACACCTCAAAACTCTAAAACAAAAAGAAGCAAACTCACTTAAGAGAACTACACAGCAGGAAATAATCAAATTGAGAGCTGAAAGCAACAAAATAGACAAACGTTTATCCAAACTAATCAAAAGGGAGAGAGAATATCTAAATTAACAAAATCAGAAATAAAAAGGGGACATAACAACAGACAAGGAAGAAATCCAGAGAATCATTAGGTCGTATTTCGAAAGCCTGTACTCCACAAAATTGGAAAACTTAAAGGAAATGTCTTGGAGAGAGTCAGGGTACAAAGCTTTTTTGGCATCTAGGAGGAAGGCAAGGTTGTCCACTCTTTCCATATCTATTAAATATAGTTCTTGAGGTACTAGCTAGAGCAATAAGACACCAAAAGGAGATCAAGGGGATACAAATCTGAAAAGAAGAGGTCAAACTCTCGTTATTTGCAGATATGATAGTTTACATAAACGACTCCAAAAATTCTACCAAGGAGCTGGGGGGGGGGGAGTGGCGCATGCCTTTAATCCCAGCACTCGGGAGGCAGAGGCAGGTGGATCTCTGAGTTCGAGACCAGCCTGGTCTACAGCACTAGTTCCAGGACAGGCTTCAAAGATACAAAGAAAACCTGTTTTGAAAAACAAAAACAAAACAAAACAAAAACAAACAAAAAAATTCTACCAAGGAACTTCTACAACTCATAAACACTTTCAGTAATGTAGCAGGATACAAGATTAACTCAAAAAAATCAGTAGCCTTCCTGTACACAGATAATAAATGGGCTAAGAAAGAGATCAGAGAAACATCACCTTTCACAAGAGCCACAAATAGCATAAAATATCTCAGAGTAACTCTAACCAAACAAGTGGGAGCCTTGTATGATAAGAACTTTAAATCTTTGAAGAAAGAAATTGAAGACACCAGAAAATGGAAAGATCTTGCACGTTCGTGAGTAGATAGAATTAACATAGTAAAAATGGCAATCTTACCAAAAGCAACCTACAGATTCAATGCAATGTCCATCAAAATCCCAGAAAAATTCCTCACAGACCTTGAAAGAATACTCAACTTCTTGAGGAAAAGCAAAAAACCCAGGATAGCCAAAACAATCCTGTACAATAAAGGAACTTCTAGAGGCATCACAATTCCTGACTTCAAACTCTACTACAGAGCTACAGTACTGGAAACAGTTTGGTATTGGCATAAGAACAGACAGGAAGACCAGCGGAACTGAATCAAAGACCCGGATATTAATCCACATACCTAAGAACACCTGATTTTTGATAAAGAAGCAAAAAAATATGAAATGAAAAAAACAAAGCATATTCAAAAAATGATGCTGGCATAACTGGATATCAACATGTAGAAGAATGAAAATAAATCCATATCTATCACCATGCACAAAACTCATCCAAATGGATCAAAGACCTTAAATAAAGCCAGCCACATTAAACCTCATAGAAGAGAAAGTGGGAAGTACACTTTAACATGTTGGCACAGGAGACCACTTCCTAAATATAACTCCAGTAGCACAGACACTGAGAGAAACAATTAATATATGGGACCTCCTGAAACTGAAAAGCTTCTGTAAAGCAAAGGATATGGTCAACAAGACAAAACAGCAGCCTACAGAATGGGAAAGGATCTTCACTAATCCCATATCGGACCAGAGGTCTGATCTCCAAAATATACATAGAACTCAAGAAACTGGTCATCAAAAGAACACATAGTCCATTAAAAAAATGGAGTACATCTCTGGGATGAAGCCTACTAGATCATGATGGATAATTTTTCTAATGTGTTCTTGGATTCGCTTTGCCAGTATTTTATTGAGAATTTTTGCGTCGATATTCATGAGTGAGATAGGCTTGTAATTCTCTTTCTTGGTTGGGTCTTTGTGTGGTTTTGGTATCAGGGTAACTGTAGCTTCATAAAAGGAATTTGGCAATGACTCTTCTGCTTCTATATTGTGAAACACATTAAGGAGTATAGGTATTAGCTCTTCTTGGAAGTTATGGTAGAATTCTGCATTGAAACCATCTGGTCCTGGGCTTTTTTTGGAAGGGAGATTTTTGATAACGGTTTCTAGTTCTTCGCGACTAACAGGTCTATTTAGATCGTTCACCTGGTCTTGGTTTAGCTTTGGTATGTGGTACTTATCTAAAAAAATGTCCATTTCTTTTGCATTTTCTAGTTTTGTGGCATACAGGCTTTTGTAGTAAGATCTAATGAGTCTCTGAATTTCCTCTGTGTCTGTGGTTATGTCCCCCTTTTTATTTCTGATCTTGCATACGCTACAGTGGTGTGCAAACTGTACCGAGGGTGTAACACAAAATCGGGTGTTACAATTGGAGGCAGCACTGGGATAATCATAAGCAACTGCAGTCGGAGACCCATCTGTGAGATCGGGAAGTAGGGATCCCTGAGAGGTCGCCCTCAGGAAGGCTGGCCAGCAGGTAAGAAATTGAGGGGTGAGGGTGTATTGGTTATGGGTACAAGTAATTCTGTTCCAGTGTTAAGGGGCGGTTGGCAGGCCAGTTGTTAGCTCAGTTGTTAGGAGAAAAAAGGCACCGGTATTAAAGTTGAGACAGTACAAGAGATCGTTAAGACAGTTTTAGAGTTTAGTCCCTGGTTTCTACGTGCAGGGGGTTTTAATATTACTGATTGGGAACAGGTAAAGGCTGATCTTCAAAATGCACTGAAAGAGAGAGGGCCAGAAGTATTCCCCATAGCAATATTTTCGCTATGGCGATTAGTCAGAGATGCTCTTCTCAGTGATAATGTAAAAGCAAAAGAGCAATTAGAGAGTTTGAAGAAAACCCTTGAGGAGATTCAGGAACAAGAATCTGTGAGTTCTATTAAGAGTTTTGAGGAACAGGAAGTATTAGAAGGGATATAGAAGAGGAAGAAGAAATTTTAGAAAAGGAGATCGCACTGATAAAAAAGAAGTTAGAAAAAGAGGAAAGGAAGGAAGCAAACAGAGATGTCTCCATGAGACCTCTGCCGCAAAATCCTTGTACTATTGCTTCTGCCCCTATAGACTTAGAGGCAGAAATCCAAGAGATCCAGAACAGGTTAAATAATCTAAGTAGAGAGAGGCAGATTTATCCTGTTGTGGAAACTATTAATCAGCAAGAACAGAGGATCAGGCAGCATAACCCCCTGGCCTTTAAGGATATTAAGCAGTTAAAAGAAGCAGGTGTGGGCTATGGAGCTCATGGTCCTTTCACTGTAGCTTTATTGGAATCCTTTGCAGAACTCAACCTTACACCCAGTGACTGGATGCAGCTTTGCAGGGCTTGTCTTTCAGGGGGAGATTATTTGTTATGAAGAGGTGAAATGCAGGAAAATTGCAAAAAGACCGCAGGGAAAAATGCCGAAGCGGGTTTCCCCCAGCATAACCTTGACATGTTAACTGGTGAAGGACAATATGCTGGTTTAGCAGCACAGATTGCATATGATCCTGCGATTTATGCTCAGATAGCTGCAGCAGCTGTTAAAGCTTGGAAAACTTTACCTAACAAAGTTTCTAAGACCCTTCAAGGATCTTCAGAACCTTATTCTGAGTTTATTGACCGCCTTCTACAGGTGGGAAGTCACATTTTTGGGGATGTGGACTCAGCTATGCTGGTCATTAAACATTTGGCCTATGAAAATGTTAATCGGTTTTGTCAGGAAGTTTTATGCCCCCATAGAAATGGAGATTTAAATGACTTTATCCGATTATGCAAAGACATTGATGGTACTCATGTGATGGGTCAGGTATTTGTTTCTGACCTTAGGGAGAGTCAAGGTGGAGCTAAATCAAGAAGTTGTTTTTAATGCAGATGATCAGGACACATCAAAAGGAATTGCCCTGCAGGTAAAGGGATGGTTAATCAGTCCAGGACGTAAACCAGGCGAGCTGGTACAAGCCATTAATCCCAGCACTTGGGGAACTCTGTGAGTTCAAGGCCAGGCTGGTCTGCAGATTAAGTTCCTGGAACAGCCAGAGGCAGGACTCATAGTGTCATCCACTTCTTCCTAAAAAATTGTTATCTCGTACCCATCAGCTGTGCTATGTGTTATTCAGAAAGGGTATAAACTTAGTTTACAAAATTTTGTAATGTTACCTGATAAGGTTATTACACCATATACCCAGGCAAAAATAACTTGGTTGCAAAATTTTGCTAAAGATTGGACCTTGTTTTTATGCTCCAATCCCTGCAAGCTCGATAATCATTATCCTTCTGATAAGTTGGTCACCTTTTTCAAAAATCATCCGGTATGTTTCCCCAAAGTTATTTCTTTGCAGCCTCTGGCAGGGGCACGAAATGTGTTTACTGATGGATCTTCCACGGGGAGAGCTGTGGTAGCCTCCCCTCCTGATTTTGATATCCAGCCTGTTAATACTAACTCTGCTCAGGTGGCTGAATTGGTTGTTGTCCAGATGGCCTTAGAGAAATATGCTGCTATTCCATTTAACCTTTTTACTGACAGTCAGTATATAAGCAAAATTCTTGCACCGTTGGAAACTGCAGCTTATATTGCCTCTGTATCTCGAGTCCAGATGCAGTTATTGGCTATTCAAACTTTGCTTTGGGCCTGATCTGTTCCCATTTACGTAGGGCATTTGTGGGCTCATACTGATTTCCCTGGTCCTTTGAGTGAAGGGAATGCATTGGCTGATCAGCTTACTCGCCAAATTTATGCAATGAGTCAGGAATCTTATGAAGCTACAAAAAAAAGCTCATAATCGTTTTCATCTCAATGCTGGGTCTTTAAGATTTCATTTTAAGATATCTCGAGAGCAAGCCACTGATATTGTTAAAAAGTGCTCTCTGTGTACAGAACTTTTAACTGTTTCCCATTTGGGAGTTAATCCTCGTGGGCTTGCTCCTAATCATTTATGGCAAATGGATGTCACCCATGTTCCTTCTTTTGGGTGCATGCAATATGTTCACGTAACCGTGGATACATATCCTCATCTTATTTTTGCCTCAGCTCATACAGGAGAAAAATTACGGGATGTTAGAAGTCATTGTCTCCAGGCTTTTGCCTACATGGGAGTTCCAAAAACTGTAAAAACTGATAATGGGCCAGCCTACACCAGCACTGGCTTTGCTAAATTTTGCTCTGAGTTCTCTATTTCTCATAAAACGGGAATACCTTATAATCCTCAAGGACAAACTATAGTGGAGCGAGTGCATCGTACGCTCAAAGCCTATTTGCATAAAACCAAAAAGGGGGAATATGGTTCCACCCCCAGAGACCATTTGTCTTTTATTTTATACATTTTAAATTTTTTGACTGTTGATGCTCAATCTCATACCGCTGCTGACCGGCACTGGCGGCCAGATTCTTCCAGGATGCCTCATGTCAAATGGAAGAATCTAGTAGATGGCATCTGGTATGGTCCAGATCCTGTACTGGTGTGGGGAAGAGGGGCTGTTTGTGTTTTCCCACAGGATGCTGACAATCCAATATGGGTACCTGAGCGGCTGATGTGGATTTTCCTGTCCAGAAGCCTGAAGACAGGACAGACCCAAGAGATCAAGGAGATTCTGGCTTGTCAACTGAAGAATTGCGGGATTCCTGAGGAGCTGGCTGTGGTGGTCCGAGTGCCAAGGATTGTTCCTCTACCTTTCAACCCATCCCAAGATAATGCAGCCATTGCTGTGGCTGCCAGAGCAGCTGGATTTTTCATTAGTCAGTCAGTTGCTTCTGCTAGCACAATGGATACCTTCTCAGGGCAGGTTGCAAATGCCTTGGCCATTCAAATTGATCTAAATTTACAAATGAATATTGCAGTTAATTTTGCTATTGGTTGTGGTTAAAGACCACTGCTAGATATTACAGTAAAAGTCTTATTGCTGTTAATCATGGACCCTGGAGTGACAATTTACAAATTGGCTCTTGAGATTATTTAAGTTAGCTATACCAGGGTTCCTTTCACCAGCGCTGAGACCTTACTTAAAGGGCTCCAATTTGGGCAGACTTATTAAAGATTGAGCAGGCACAGTTTCCTTAGGAATGCTTATATATGCTGGAGCATCATCTTCATGGTTTCATCGTGCCAGAGCCAAAGGCAAGCTCAGGTCAATGTTGCCACGTGGCAAGTCCTCTTAGCTACTGCCCCAGAGAATCTTTCAGCACAAATCTGGCTGAACTCGGTGATGGATGACTAGTGAGCCAATGATGGGAAAGGTTTTGGGGGTGCTGCCCCAACCTAAGACAGGAAATGTGTTTTGACCTGGATGCTTTCCCATGACGGGTAAGGGGTATTGCCTGACGTCCAATGCCACCCAAGACAGGCCTAGTCATAATTTATATAAAAGGGGGTCCTGTAGGGCCCAGGTCTACCCTTGTTCTTGGGGTGCAAGGACAGTTTCTGGTCAGCTGACAAAGCATTCTGTTTGTTCCTGTGCTTCCCCTGCCCCACCTGGTGATTAGCTGTAGGGCATTGACTCCATTGTTGGTATGGTAATTTCCCACCTGCCTGGGCGGAGGTCCTTGTGCAGCAGTTACCGACTGGCATACAGTACAGTGGTATGCAAACTGTACCGAGGGTATAACACAAAATTGGGTGTTACAGTGGTACATTTACACAAAGGAGCACTACACAGCAGAAAAAAAAATAACGACATCTTGAAATTTGCAGGCAAATGGATGGATCTAGAAAATATCATATTGAGTGAGGTAACTCAGACCCAGAAAGACAAATATTATATGTACTCACTCATAAGTGGCTTTTAGACATAAAGTCAAGAAAACCAGCCTACAATTCAGAATCCCAGAGAACCTAGACAACAATGAGAACCCTAAGAAAGATATACGTGGATCTAATCTACATGGAAAGTAGAAAAAGACAAGATCTCCTAAGTGAATTGGGAGTATGGCGATCATGGGAGAGGGTTGAAGGGGAGGGGAGAGGTAGGGAGGGAAGAAGAGAAAAATGTATAGCTCAATAAAATCAATAATAAAAAAAGAATGTCAGGATGCTTTGGATGAAATAAAACAAAAAAAGAAAGTGGACAAGAAAGGTGAAGTGGTATTAAGTAGGAAGATCTGCAATTTTAAATGTGTTCATACAAGATACCATTGATAAACTAACAGCTGAATAGAAACCTAAATAAAGAAACAAGGGCTGGGTATGCAGCATGCATAAGGCCCTGTGTTTAATCTTCAGCACTATATATACCATGCACAGTGGCACACATATGCAATCCAAGTACTCAGGAGTTGGAAACAGGATGACCAGATACTCATTCCTGGTCCCCCAGAATTTGAGGCCGGCCTGGATACTTAAGATCTATCAAAAATAACAAGAAACGTGGCTGAAGAGATGGCTCGAAGTTTCAGAATACATACTGCTCTTACAGTGGACTCATTTGGTTCCAGACACCCACGTCAGGCAATTCACAACCTGCAAATAACTTAGCCTTAGGGGATCTGAAGCCCTCTTCTGGATTCCTCAGCACCTGCATGTACATGTTCAGATATACACACAGGTACACACTTACACACATAATTTCAAAAGATCATTTTTAAAAATGAAACAGTGTATTTTCAATTTAAAGGGAATGACTGACTGACAAGTGAGAAACCCCAGAGACAGAAATGCTCCTCAGAGGCTGGAACAAAGACACCATTAAGAAGAAAGTAATGTTAAGATGAAATGGGGAAAGTGAATGGCCTTCCCAGTCCCAACAAGAGGCTGTTACCATGGAAAACCACAAGAAAGTACAGAGCAGAGAAGTGACACCATCTGACTTACAATGTAATAGGACCACACTCACCACTGTGTTAAGAATAAACCATGAGGGAGGCAAGGCAGAGACAGGGAAGGATCTAGAAATCAATGGAATAACTAAGGAAAACAAATTCTTTGCTTAGATCATGGTAACAGCAAGGGGGAAATAGTGAGACTGTGAATATGTTAAAAAGGGAAGCAGATAGAAATCACTTATAGACTGGCTGCAGGTACAGGCTAACTACCAATAACTGAAAAAATGGAACTCTAGTTCATTAAATTAGGAAAAGTGAGCTTAGGTACTTGAAAGGTTATAGCTTAAGAAAATGAGTAAGAAAGCTGGGTGTAGTGGCATACCCCTTTAATCCGAAGAAGCAGGTAGATCTCTTGGGGTTCAAGGTCAACCTGATCTACAGTGTAAGTTCCAGGACAGCCAGGTGGTAAGTAGAGACACCTTGTCTCAAAAAACTACAAAGAGGAGAGCAAGGGGGGGGGGGGAGGAAGGAAGGAAAATAGGAAGGAAGGGAGGGAGGGAGGGAGGGAGGGAGGGAGGGAGGGAGGGAGGGAGAGAGGGAGGGAGGGAGGGAGGGAGGGAGGGAAGGAACAAGGATAAGAGCTGTATATAGTGACACATGCCTATAACGCCAGCTCTCAGGAAGACTAAGACAGGAGGATGATAAGTCTGAATCTAGACTGTGCTACATTAATAAGGCCTTGAAGATCATGCTTCAAGAAAAAAAATACATGGTGGAACAAGCAAAAGAAATATGAGAAACAGTCACCAAGAAATAAGGAAAATTAACAAAGCAAAGTACCCCAGAAGTGAAGTCAGAAAAGGGTTTCAAGGAGAAGGTATAACTGACTACAGCAAACACTGCTGGGATGTCAAGGAAGACAACTTTGTCAGAGTTAACTGATGGAGTTAGCAACACAGAAACTACTGCTGGTATTGAAGGGATCATATACAGAGAAAACTATTCCCCAAGTCTCAATTTCTTATCTATGATATGGATAATAAAAGTAAATAACTCATATATTTGTGATAAATTAAGTAACACCAAGAATGGAAAGAAATGGCTTTCCCTTGGGACTGATAGGCAGAACAAAATTCTTAAATGTCATTATAAAATTAAGGTGCTTCTTTTTCATTATATGATTTTTAAAAAGAGGTATCATTAGATCAGCAAATTAAAATTCTTACCTCAATAAAAGTTGAAGAGGTAGTCTGTTTTTTCTGAGACTTTTCTTCTTTCTCACAAGATTCTTTGATAGACATCTTGAGAAACTAAAAGAAACATGCAAAACATATTTTTTTCTCCACAATAAAAAGTTTATCACAAGCCACTCTTCTCTTAGTTAAATAAGACTCGAGTTTCACAAAACAATTTTCATTTTCTTGCCAAATCCAGCACAGCAAAAGCTAAAACTTGGGGGTTTCTGGGAAAGATCAGTGACCAAAGAGATTCACAGGGACTCTCTGGGTTTCTTTCATTGAAGAAAGCAGAACTTTTATTTTACTGGGAGTGCCAGGCTTAGATAGAGTTTTAGAGATACAGGCTCAAAGACATCTCAAGGCACCAAAGGGTACAACTAAAGGCATTTTCCTTCTGGCTATTAGATGACCCAGAAGTTTTCCAAAGACTTGGTAAAGCCGCAGGAAGGATTCTGTATTACAGATTGCCCTTGACTCTAGGTATGCCCTGTCAAGGGATTTCTAAATACTTTCAAGATGTAGTTGTTTGCCCTCAGTGTCTTTTCTTATATTCTCTTGCCTAAAGGTCTGCTCCTTCAGCTTCATCAATCAACTTTTCAGGAATGGTTCTCAAGACAAACCTTTGAAACTCTGCCTTTTACCATAAGCATCAGATTAGCATTTTGACTGATTATTTTGCCCTACCTACACCTGAAAACATATTAACCATAATTCTGCATTTCTCAACACTATGTGATATTTCAAACAAATGGCAGCTCCAGTTTCATCTTATGCAAATAGAAACAACTTATCTCTGAACATTTTTGTTTTTGTTTTCATTTTGTTTTTAGAGACACGGTTTCTCTGTATGGATCTGGCTGTCCTAGAACTAGCTTATAGACCAGCCTGGCCTCAAACTCAGTGATCCAGCAGCCTCTGCCTCCTGAGTGCATGGATTAAGGTGTGCACCACCACATCTAACCCTAGAACATTTTTTAAGAAGCCAAAGAGTACAGTAGATATAAAAATTACTTTGACATTGGTGAGATGGCACAGTGGACAAAAGTCCTTTCTGCACAAGTCTGATGACCTGAGTTTCATCTCCCAACCCCACAGTAGGAGAGAAGTGATTCCTAAAAGTTGTCCTTTCACTTCACACACACACTGTGACAAGCACCCACACTTAAGCACACACAATAATAAAATTTTTTAACTACTTTGCACAGTTATATATAGTAGAATCTAAATAAAAATCTATGTGGTTGGCTTTCTATTAGACCTAGAGTTCCTTGAAAAGTGTGCTGCATAAAAAACTTGGAAGGGAAATAGGCTTAATAGATACAATGTGCCTATAATCTCAGCATTTTGGAAGCTATAGCAGGAGGATTGCTCCAAGTCCTAGGCCAGATGGGTCTACATATTAAGTTCTTCAGGGTAAGACTCTATCTAAAAGAACAAAGCAAAAACTGGAGAAATATTCAAGAATGACTAAGTAAATGAATGAGTGAATTCATTCTCCTTAATGTATCAACTTTTTTACTGAGTTATTTCCAACTCTTTCCTAAACCACAGATTCTCTGTTAATTTCCTAACCCAGTTTCACTTTTTCAGCCCCACTTTAGACCAAGTCAATACCATTAGCCAATGAGAGAGAGAGAGAGAGAGAGAGAGAAAACAAAGCAACAGAAAAAAAATGTGTTAAGACAAGCATAGCCATACCTTATGGTCATAAACAGTCTCAAGCTTGTGGGCACTGGTAGTGCAGAGAAGCATCTTGGGGTGGGATATGGTGGTCAAAGATTGGACAAATCACCAAGTCTGTGAGGGCAGGACAGAATGAAAGTGAAGCCTGAAGAACAGTTAATAGGTGGCGATGGCAATATGAATATAACAAAGACTATAAGCCAAGTAATCCAATTATTCCTGGTTAGTCATAAATCAAATAGGTAAAGGTGTATAAAATAAGATCTCCCAGCATTAGGGAGGCAGTGGCAGGCTACACAGATAGAGCCTGTCTCCAAAAAACCAAACCAAATAAAATAATATCTAATTCCTGGCTGGCATACCCTGCCCCAAACTCACCAGTTTCCTCTGCACACTTCTCTGGTTCCTACATAACTCAGCCAATTTGGCTCTGCCAGTCTTTTGGCCCAGGCATCTCTCTTGGTTGGTGGCTCCTCTCCCCTCCCCTCTCTCCTCACACATCCTGGCTCAGAGTCATAGTCATTCTAGACTCTCCCAGATGTCTCTGTCTCTGCCTATGTTTTCCCTCATATATGTACAATAAACCTTTTCCACCACTGTACCTAGAAGCAGTCATTTCCTCCCCCTCCTTTTCTTTCTTTTTTTTTAAAAAAATGTCTAATGAACTTGAATAAAAGAAAAATGCTGGTAGCTAATGGGGTGGGGAAGAGACTTAAAAAATTAACACATGAACAGTTAACAAACTTCTAAGAACAATCTCCTAAGTACCAAAAATGTTTGCCTTCAAGGATAGTCTATGGTAACAGCTCAATTCATGCTTTTTCTCTCTTGTCTAAAGAATTTAATTCCAGTAGCATGGACGATACAATAAAAAAAAGAAAAAGAAAAAAAAGAACAACAAAAAACTTGCGAGCCTGGCCTGGTGGCCCATGATATTGTAGTCTCAGCTACTTAAAGGCTGAGGCAGGAGGCCAGACTGAGTCCAGGAATTCTAAATCAGCTTGGATTGTTTCTTTCTTTTTTTTTTTCCTTTTTGGTTTTTCGAGACAGGGTTTCTCTGTGGTTTTGGAGCCTGTCCTGGAACTAGCTCTGTAGACCAGGCTGGTCTCAGACTCATAGTGATCCGCCTGCCTCTGCCTCCTGAGTGCTGGGATTAAAGGCGTGCACCACCATTGCCCGGCTCTTTTTTCTTTTTTCTTTAATATTTATTTATTATGTATACAATATTCTGTCTCTGTGTATGCCTGAAAGCCAGAAGAGGGCACCAGACCTCACTACAGATGGTTGTGAGCCACCATGTGGTTGCTGGGAATTGAACTCAGGACCTTTGGACGAGCAGGCAATGCTCTTAACTGCTGAGCCATCTCTCCAGCCTTGCATTGTTTCTTAATATAAGACACTGCTTACAGAGTATGAGGCTGCCTTTGACATTTTTGCTGATCCACCTCAGTTTGATGTTGTTGCTTTGGATACACTAATATTACCTGAAACTTCTCTTCCAATGAGATAGTAGAAAAAAAGCACCAGACAATGCACTATCCAAGGAAAAGCATCTGTCACAGTTAGGACTTCTACTGAAGAAATAAAGATCATGACTAAACAGAAGCTGGGAAGGAAAGGGTTTATACTTCCATATCACACAGTCCACCAATAAAGGAAGTCAGGGCAGGACAAGGGAGGCACGAGCTTATGCAGAAGCTATGAAGGAGTGTTGCTTACTGGCTAGTTCAGTCGGCCTCCTCATACACTCCAGGACCTCCTGGCCAGAAGTGATAGCACCCACAATGGGCTTTGCCCTCCCACATCAACTACTAATTTAAAAAGTACCCTAACCCGGTATTCAACTTCATTTGGAAAAAAAAAAAAGCAAAACAATCCTGTACAATAAAAGAACTTCTGGAGGCATCACAATCCCTGACTTCAAACTCTACTACAGAGCTACAGTACTGAAAACAGACTGGTCTTGGCATAAGAACAGACAGGAGGACCAATGGAACCGAATAGAAAACCCGTGTATCAATCTACATATCTTAGAACACCTGATCTTTGATAAAGAAGCAAAAAATATCAAATGGGAAAAAAAAGTATATTTAACAATGCCAGTGGTGCTGGCATAACTGGATATCAACATGTAGAAGAATGAAAATAGACCCATACCTATCATCATGCACAAAACTCAAGTACAAATGGATCAAAGGCCTCACCATAAAACCAGCCACACTGAAGCTTATAGAAGAGAAAGTGGGAAGTATACTTGAATGCATTGGCACAGGGAACCACTTCCTAAATATAATCCCAGCAACACAGACACTGAGAGAAACAATTAATAAATGGGACCTCCTGAAACTGAAAAGCTTCTGTAAAGCAAAGGACATGGTCAACAAGACAAAACGACAGCCTACAAAAAGGGAAAAGATCTTCACTAACCCCGCATCAGAGGTCTGATCTCCAAAATATACAAAGAACTCAAGAAATTAGACACCAGGGGGCTGGAGAGATGGCTCAGTGGTTAAGAGCATTGCCTGCTCTTCCAAAGGTCCTGAGTTCAATTCCCGGCAACCACATGGTGGCTCACAACCATCTGTAATGAGGTCTGGTGCCCTCTTCTGGCCTGCAGACATACACACAGACAGAATATTGTATCCACAATGAATAAATAAATAAATATTTAAAAAAAAAAGAAATTAGACACCAAAAGATCACATAATCCAATAAAAAAATGAAATACAGACCTAAACAGAGAACTCTCAACAGTGGAATCTAAAATGGCTGAAAGACACTTAAGGAAATGTTCAACATCCTTAGTCATCAGAGAAATGCAAGTCAAAACAACTCTGAGATTCCATCTTACACCTGTAAGAATGGCCAAAATCAAAAACACTGATGACAAGTTATGTTGGAGAGGTTGTGGGGAAAAGGGAACACTTCCACATTGCTGGTGGGAATGCAAGCTGGTACAGCCCCTTTGGATGTCAGTGTGGCGATTTCTCAGAAAATTAGGAAACAACCTTTCTCAAGACCCAACAATAACACTTTTGGGTATATATCCAAAGGATGCTCAATCGTGCCACAAGGACACGTGCCCAACTATCTTCATGGCAGCTTTATTCGTTTCCAGAACCTGGAAACAAAGTAAATGCCCCTCAATTGAAGAAAGGATAAGAAAAATGTGGTATATTTACACAGCAGGAAAAAAACCGACATCTTGAATTTTGCAGGAAAATTGATGAAGCTAGAAAACATTATTTTGAGTGAGGTAACCCAGACACAGAAAGACAATTATCACATGTACTCATTCATACGTGGTTTTTAAACACAAAGCAAAGAAAGCCAGCCTACAAACCACAATCCCAGAGAACTTAGATAACAATGTGGACACTAAGAGAGATTTACATAGAGAAAATCTACAAGGGAAGTAGAAAGTAGAAAAAGACAAGATCTCCTGAGTAAATTGGGAGCATGGGGACCTTGGGGGAAGGACTGAAGGAAGGAGGGGAGAAGCAGAGAGGGGAGCAGAGAAAAATGTAGAGCTCAATAAATATCAATAAACAAACAAACAAAAAAAGTATCCTAACCAAAAGAAGTGACACATGCATTTAATCTCGGAATTCTGGAAGAAAAGACAGGCAGATCTCCATGAGTTCCAGGCCAGCCTGGTCTTTTTGTTTCGTTTTGGGAGGTAGTGGTTGTGGTGGTGGGTATAGTGTTTTATAATGAGTTCCAGACCAACCAAAGCTATAAGGTGAGACCCTGTCTCAAAAAAAACAAACATAAATGGAGATATTTTCTCAATTAAGATTCCCTCTTCCCAGATATGTCTTTACCCTATGTCAACTTGACCTAAAACTAACAAGCAAAGCATCCCTGTGTGCTGTGACATTCTTTAAATTCATTTTGCCATAAAGTTTACATTCCTTTATATGCAAATTAAAACAAATAACTTAAGAGGATTTTCTGTTTGAGCAGTTCTCTAGATTCCAGCATCTTAAACTATGGGTTACAATCTTATATTAGCAACATTAAAGGGTTGCTGAACACACAAAGACTAAAGTTAATTGAAAATAGTGTGTAATGAATCCTAGGTGTTTCTGGCTATACTCACAGCCCTGCATCAAGTGACATCACTGCAGCCTTGAACACAATACAAATGAACTTTGTATTGCACATGCCTTCATACCCACAAAACCCTAGCTAATGCTACCTTTAGTACCTTCGCTCATATTCATGGCTGCTGTATGGCATGAACTGCAGTGGTTTTTTTTAAAGTTTTTTATTTTATTTATTTATTATGTATAGAATATTCTGTCTGTGTGTATGTCTGCAGGTCAGAAGAGGGCACCAGACCTCATTACAGATGGTTGTGAGCCACCATATGATTGTTGGGAATTGAACTCAGGACCTTTGGACGAGCAGGCAATGCTCTTAACCTCTGAGCCATCTCTCCAGCTAGAACTGCAGTGTTTTTACTAGACATGCAAATTTTTACTTATAGAAACACATTAATAATGGCTTGATTACATAAAACAAAGAATTTTAATATCTTCCTACAGCACTCAATTACTACATCTTTGGACTATATTGTTTTAGAATGCTTGCATGCAAATTGCTGTTTGAGTTGCTGACTTCAGTTTCATATTTCAAAAAAGTTAAATTAATTTTGGTTTGAGATTAGAAAAAAATTTCCAATAATTTTTGAAATGATCATAAACACATTTCTGTTTGGTACCCATTACATATTTACGTGAAGCAATGTTCTCAGCACTGATTATTATAAAATCAAATAATCATCTCTGAAAAGCTAAAGTACTTACAGTATCAAATATTCAGTTAAGATTTAATTATCTTTTTGTCTTTGATAACTCATGTTAGGGAAAGCTAGACACCAAGTCCTAAATGACACTCAAGTAGCCCACGGAAAGTCACACCCAGCAACCAAAACCAAGTTTCAGACAAGGGAGTGACTTTGAAGCTGACCCTTGTCAACTCTTTACATGACAGTGGACCTAGCAGATAGCTTGGAACTGTATCCTCACTAAATACTCAAAGCCACTTCTGCCCAGGAAGCTAATTTTAATTTTTAACTCCACAAAACATTTGGCAGTTATGTTTATTATTGCTTTAAGATATGGAAGAACAGCTGGAAAATGAAGACAGACATAGGCGTACCTCTGAGTTCGAGGTCACCATGGTCTAGAAAGTAAGATCCAGGACATCCAGGGCTACATTGAGAACCCCTATCTCAAAAAATAAAAAAACAAAACAAAAAGATATAAGATAGCTTATTTGGCAATGCAACTGTTTAAGAATACTCTCTAAAGTCTTCAAACTGAAAATTCTTTCATACTTAGGAATTCTGAACTGAAACTGCCACTGAATCCCCTTGCTACCAATAATTTAGTGTGTTGTTTAGATGGCATTAAATGAGATTAAAATATTGAATCAAGCTTTCAAATTAAGAATCTAACTGAATGCTGAGGATGTCTTTTAAAGATAAGATACAGTGCTTGCTGTCCGTACCCAAAGTCCTGGATTTCATCCTCAACCTCGCAAGGGCTGCCAAGAGCACAGGAATGAGGGGTGGGGTGGGGGTTCAGGAAATTAAAGATACTGTCAAGTCTTGGATGGTACACTGATATAGTTAACATTTCTTTAAGTTGTAATTGGTGCCATTATCGCATTTCTAATGACTGTTAAACAGTCAGTCAACTCTACACACAAGAATACTCATCAAGGGCTGGAGGGATGGCTCAGAGGTTAAAATGCTCTTCCAGAAGTTCTGAGTTCAATTCCCACCATCTCTAATAAGATCTGATGCCCTCTTCCGATATGCAGGCATACATGCGGACAGACTACAGTATACATAATATTTTTTTAAAAAAAAAGAATACTTGTCAAAAAGAGGTGATAGATTGACAAAAAGCGTTTTAGCTGTCTTGTAGTATCAGGCCTCTGCCCTACAAGCTTGTGAGCTAAACAAATACTCTACCACTGAGGTAAGCACATTCGCAGCCTTAAAGGGACTTTAGAACTTGCAGAAGATTCCTGGACAATCTGTTTACAATAAACCGGGAAAGGAAAAACACCTTCAAACACACTTTCTACTTAGGAAGGGCAATGAGAAGGTGAACTTCCAGACGGCACTTCACAGGGTCACACAATCAAGTGTCATTTCTTACGCTTTCCCAACAGAGGAGGAAATAGACCAGAGAGCAAAGACTTGACCACCCTGGAAGTGTGGGTTTTATACCTGCCTTTAACATTCAAGACAGTCCCAAGCGGGGCAACCAAAAAGGAAATTGTTTTTTTTTGTTTTGTTTTGTTGTTCGTTTGTTTTGCTTTTTCCGTCTGCTCCAATGTGCGTCTCAGAAATAAAGAGAAAAAGAACGAGTAAGGCTTCGGTGCAAAACAAGCCCAGGATAAAAACGATAAAATCTGAGATGCGGAGGATTCACTGGTCACCTACCTAGGAGAATCTAAAATGCATCTAAGTGTCCCATGCGCAGATCTGTTTTTAAGTCTAAAAACAGGTCCAAACAGCCAAAACCATCTCCCACAACCACACCGCGCTTGTTCTAGTAACAAGGAGGCAAAACAGTAAGAGAAAAGAGAGGTCTGCTCAGAAGCCTGAGGAAAGTTGGGAATGGGGGGCGGGAGCAGACCCAGGACTCTTCCTCAGCGCGCCTGACTGAAAAGCGCCACTGCGACCCCTGCACAGCCTAGGCCCACCCCCTCGGAAGCCGCCATCCCCCTCAGCTCAGCTGGAGCAACCTGGCTTCCAGTCACACCTTCCACAGAGCGGGGCCGACAGCCGGCCAGCCCACAGAGCCGTCCCGCCACACCTCGGCCCGCAGTTCCCGAGCCAGACAGGCATCCGGGTACCGGAGCTAGGAGCGGAAGGCTGTGGCTCAGCGAAAAGCCGTGAGTCCCGAAAACCCTAACTTACCAGAGGCGGAGGCGGCGGCAGCGGCGACTCCCAAGTCCCCGCGGGTGCCAAAGACGCCTTCCTCGAGCCCGCTGCACGCTGGGAAATGTAGTTCTATGCTCTAACCCAGCCAAGCGCCGAACGCTCCAGGGAAATCTAGAGTTCTCGGAGATCTCTGTGTACTTCCTCCGAGGACCGGAACCGAGCCCCGCCCGGGGTGAGACGCGATGCTCCTGGGTATTGTAGTCTTAGCTCGGTTCGGTGGCGGCCAGTGGAGCCCAGAGGCACCGAGGAAACGGAACTCTTACTCCTCATTGGACAGTGTCCACGACACGCTTCTGCGCAGTCTGTGGTGGCGTCGTAACGCCTCAGGGAAGGGGAAGCCAGTGAAGGCTCGCACCGCTGCCTCTGGCCCTCTGTTTTTCGGCTGGCGGAGTTGTGTCACTGGCGCTTAGCTGTTCTTCTGTGGCACCCGTGCAGCCTTCCCATTTGCTTCCCCCGCCCTGGATCCAGCCCTGTGGGCATTAACGTCAATTCTCTTGCTCCGTCGCGAGTCCCCTCCGCGACCCCTGGCACGGAGGCCGTAGCTATGGAGAATATGGCGGAGGAGGAGCTGCCACCCCAGGAGGAGGAGGAGGCCCAGGTCAGGGTCCCGACCCCGGCCCCGGAATCGGCTCCGGTCCCAGCTCCGGCCGCAGATTCGGCTCTGGACTCGGCTCCGACGCCGGACTCGGCTCCAGCCCCAGCCCTTGCCCCGGCCCCGGCTCCGGCCTTGTCCCCGTCCCTAGCCTCTGTCCCCGAGGAGGCTGAAAGCAGTAAGTGTAGACGGCCTGATCTTTCTGCCGCAGAGAAACGAGTAACCGTTCCTCGCTGGGGAGGCCCTTCTCCGGGGTGGTTTTTAATGTGGAGAGGCAGATTTAGGGAAACGGGAGAAGGAACGAGAGCGGCAGGAAGGAATACAGAAAGGAAGGGGGTACCTCCGTAAACCTCGAGGACATCATCATGAAAGATACACGAAGGCCAGGGGTGATGCAGATAAAATAAACACTGAGATTAGTGGCTGTGTCTGTTAGTGTGTCTAGTAGTTTCCCTCTCAAGCCAGTCTACAATAGTTAAATAACTCCTTTCAAGTGTGGTACAGTAACGGAGGCAGCCTCTGTAAACTGATTTTTCAATCAGGACGTACGCACACACTCAGGTGGATTTGTCTTACTAAATTTTCTGTAGAATATCTTGCTTTTCAAAAGCATTTGAAATCCATATGCTGTATGGAGGCGGACCTGCTAAAAGCCAATTGAACTTTGTTCTTCATTCCATCAGAAGACAATCGTGAAAACTTAATAGTCAATACTTCTGTTCCCTGAATGTGTTTATATGTGCTCCGAGTGGTTTATTGGATCATATAAGAAACACAAGAGTCAGCAAGTTCTTTCAACAAATCTTGTAGTCCATAAATTGATCTTTATACTCTTTCCAAACTATCACTCATGAGAAATTAATACATATATACGATTTCTAAGCCAACTTGGGGTTTGATGTATATAGAACACTCATAATCTAAGAGAATTATTTTGCAGTTCTAAAACTACATTTAAGAGTTGCAAGGCTAGTCACAGGCAAAACAAAATCAGGCAGTGGGCTTCTGATCATTTGAAATCACAGGTTGTAGTGGAAAGTAAAGCCTTTATTTCTTTTTCTTTCTCTCTTCACAGTCTGATGAACAGGGAGTTTCATACTCTTAAGGAAGTAGCTACTGCCCTCCTGATTATGTTTAAATAGAAGTAGTTCAGCAGTTTGGGGAATGCATGCCTTCTTCACCCCCTTGACATGGGGCATTGATAGTGGCTCCACGTGGCAGTGCATGCCAGTAATCTTAGCATTTGACAGCCTTGCAGGAGGGCTGTTAAATTTTTTAACTGATATTTATTGAGCTCTACATTTTTCTCTGCTCCCCTCCCTGCCTCTCCCCTCCCCTCTTCAATCCTCCCCCAAGATCCCCATGCTGAGGGCTGGCAAATTACAGATCAACCTGGTCTCTTTAAGGAGACATCTTCTCAAAAGTGTGTATAAGTGTTAGGGGAAAAGGGTTGGAAACATTTGCATTATAAATGCTAAAATAAATGTGTAGCCTGAAGAATATGCTGTTTAAGAAAGCTTCAAACACATGCTAATCATCTAAAAATGTATTTTCAGTTGATCTAGTTATCCTTTGAAGTTAGTCATAGCAGCCAGGCAAGATGAAGATGGCAATTCTGAATTAGAGTTGAAAATTGAGGAAAAAGTAACAGAAGTTGTGAAAGAACCTTCTACTATATTTGGTTTATCTGATTTAACAACAGGTTTGCTTTCTTGATTATTAGTATGTTACAAAAAACAAGTTGACTGCTTTAAATACAGGATGATATCGACCATGTTGAGCCAAAAAGTGATTTTACAGATACTTTTAGGCTTATCACGAATTTTCAGACAAGTTTTTTGGTTTTTAATTTCCTTCAGTAGCGGACAGCATTTTTAGTTTGCCTCTCCTAACTTAGGCTCTTTCTCTTGTTTTGCACTACCTGGCAGAACATTTTAAGCACACCTTTATATGTACATGTGGATTCTTTTTTGACCATTACTATCAATTCTAAAAACTAAGGATGCTTTTTCCCCCCTATATCTCATTTTAACTTTTTGAGCACGGCCTGGTATGTGAAGTTAATCAAGCCTGTAATCCCAGCCTTTGGGAGACTGAGGTAGGAGAATAATGGATTTCAAGCCAACATGTGCTGCATAGTGAGTTCCAGTCTTAGCTATACATTGAGCCCTATCTCAAAGAGTAAAGTAATACAGTATTTGTCACTCTGCTTTTGTTTAGGAAATTGTCTTTTGAGCAGAAATGTCTGATGGTGTTTGATTCCAGAAGTTGTGATAAAAATGTGCTGCTACCTTCAAAAAGTAATGGTTGCCGGGCAGTGGTGGCGCACGCCTTTAATCCCAGTACTCAGGAGGCAGAGGCAGGTGGATCTCTGTGAGTTCGAGGCCAACAAGATCTACAAGAGCTAGTTCCAGGACAGGCTCCAAAGCTACAGAGAAACCCTGTCTCAAAAAACTTTTTTTTAAAAAAGGCTAATGATTTTTAAAAACTTCTTAACTATCTTAGTGCCTGCTCAGTACCAGTTCTGTGCTTGACATTTAGCCACCAGAAGGATAAATCAAGTACAACTGTTGCCTTTTTATTGTTTACTATGAGAAAGAAGGAAAAAAGGACACAGGTTATGCACATATGTGAATGAGTGGACTGAGAATGGAGCTGGGAGACAGGGAGGTGGTGGCATCAAAAATTGAATTAAAATATCTGAGGCTTTAAATTATTTAGCATATTGACTGAGCTTGAGATTTATTCCATTATCTCTTTCTCTTTGGAGATGTTCACCTGTCCGGTAACATCCCCTGGCCTTGTGCGTTTGGGTTCCCGCTCTGTAAGTATTCCTTTCCTTTGGAATGCCCATGTATTCAGAATGCTTCATCCTTAGGAAAAACAAATTGCAGTTTTATCTGTCTCCTTTTCTGCAGTGCCAGAGTCCTGAAACGATATCTGCACTGGTTTTTGTGCTGATATTTTATTTGTATTTTAATAAATAAAAGCTTGCCTGAAGATAAGATTGCAAAACTAAGCCACGGGCCAGGGAGTGGTGACGCACACACTTTAATCCCAGGAGACAGAGGCAGATTGATCTCTGTGAGTTCAAGGCTCCCCTGGACTATACAACATCGATCCAGAAACAGACCCAGGTGGTGGCCACTCAACACCTTTAACCCCAGTGTTTGGGAGTCACACACTTTTAATCCCAGCACTAGGAAGGTAGAGAGAGGACTATAAAGGGGAAGAGAGAGGAACTCACTAGAGTGTGGAGTCTGAGGATTCGTGAAGACAGGATCTTGCTCTTTCGGTCTGAAGATTTGGTAGAGGTAAAAGGTCTCTTTAGTGACTGGATGCTTTGCTTTTCTGATCTTCAGCTTGAACCACAGTATCTGTCTCTGGGTTTTTATTATTCATGCTACAGGTTTTCTGGATTTGCTTTCTCTTTCCTTTTGGTTATCCTCTGCACTTTTTCAAGGTCACAGGAAACTGGATGGTGGTGGCGTGCACCTTTAATCCCAGCACTCGGTAGGCTGGGGCAGGCAGATCTGAGCTTGAGGTCTACAGAGTCAAGTTCCAGGACATCCAGGGATACACAGAGAAACACAAGAGACCGTGTACTAATACAGTAGTGTTTTCTTGTTTATTCCAGCTGCAATACTTATGTGCATTCCTCTCTTATACTTTTCTCCTTTGGCTCCTCCTCTGTTCACCCTGCCCATTTATTCTTTCAGATTCTACTTTCCTGCTTCTTTTGACTCAACTTCTCTTTCCAGTCACCTGTAGATTATTTACTACTTTACTCAGTAGCAAATTTAACAGTTTGAGAATGCAGCCCCCACCACTTACACATACATACCAGACAAAGTGTATGGTCCAGCATATTTTAGGAAGCTTAACTCACAATTTACAACCATTTAACTTGAGGAATGTGTTATGTTTAGGAAATCTGAAAGTGCATAACAGACAAAAATGGTTGGGAAATATAAACTGCATTAGAATTGAAACACATGTTAGTTGCATTTAAGAACTAATTTTCAGGCAGATGAGATGGCCTTGTAGGTACAGGCATTCACAACCTGGTCTTCAGATCCAAGTTCCAGGACAGCCAGGGCTACACAAGGGAAACCCTGTCTTGTTTGTTTGTTTGTTTGTTTGTTTGTTTGTTTGTTTGTTTGTTTGTTTGTTGAGACAGGGTTTCTCTGTGGCTTTGGAGCCTGTCCTGGAACTAGCTCTTATAGACCAGGCTGGCCTCGAACTCATAGAGAGCCACCTGCCTCTGCCTCCCAAGTATAACTACTATGTTAAAAAATTAACATCTCAATATCATGGCTGTAATTAAAGCTCTTTGAAGACACAAAACATTGATTATAGTTCTCAGACTGTTTTGTACAGGGTAGAAATTTTTTTAGTTTTGGGGTTGGCCTCCTGCCTCCACCTCTGTGTGCTAAAGTTACAGGTGTGCACCCCATGCCCATTTATGTGGTCCTAAGGTTCAGACTCAGGACTTCCTGGATGCTAAGCAAGTATTCTACCAACTGAGCTACGCCTCCAGCCCCAAGGGCAGAAACATTTTCCATGGAATTACCTTGACTAAAGCTGAAAGGGACACACTGGAGTTTTTCTCCGTAGCATTTGCCTTCTGAAGTACACTTGCCATTTTCTGATCTGAACTATAGCCGTTCCCATGAGGTACTAGACTCCATACGATAGGAAACAAAAGTATATGTCTGTATGGTGGGAATAACTAAAAATGGAATAGGGGGAAAATGCTAGAACAATTTTCTAACTCTTTAAATTTCTTTTCAGAGAGACACATCTCAATTCAAAGGCGGCTTGCTGATCTGGAGAAGTTAGCTTTTGTGGCTGAAGGAGACGTTGACACTGCCAGTTCGTTGAACTCAGGTAATCTGGATCCAGGTATACCCATGTTTGGGGTACACACACACTTTCTGTTTTGTTCTTTTTTTTTTTTTGAGACAAGGTCTCATATCTTGTTTTCATTGTTCTGTTTTGTCTTTTTTTATTTTTTTCTTTCTGCAACATTTAACTTTCAGCTCATGAAAACAGTTTGTAAGAATAAATTTATTTCTGTTGAACTAGAACAGTAGTACTAGTTCTATAAGGTGGTAATTGAATTAGCAACAAGTTTTGGACATCCCAAAACACTGCCTTAAATAGCATAGCAGGGACTGGAGAGATGGCTCATTGATGAAGAGCACTGGCAGCTCTTCCAGAGGATGTGGGTTCAAGTCCCAGCACCTGCACCTGCGTGGTGGGTCACAACCATTTATAATTCTAGTTCCAGGGTACCCAACGCCCTCTTCTGGCCACTCTAGGCACCAAGCATGTCCATGATACACAGACATATATATTCAGGCAAAACACTTACACATAAATTAAAAAGCAGGTAAAATTCTCTGGTACAAAGTGGGGGCAATATAGTTGGAACAGAGTTCTAAAATGTTGTCAGTGCTCCACTCTCCTGCCTTTACCCCACTATTCATCCTCATATTTTCTCTCTGTCTCTCTCTTGGCGTGCATGTGGGAGTCAGGGTGACATATGGAGCTCAGTGCTTTCCTTTCATGTGCATCCCAGAGACTCTAAGGCTGGATGGCGAGTGCCTTTGCCCACTGACCCATCGCCTCTGCCCCTGCTCTCTGTTCTAAGTGCTTAGCCATTGCGTCTGCCAGTGCCCTGCTCTTCTAAGTGCCTAGTTCTCGTGTTTGTTTAAAATAAGCAGTGTATATTCAAAAATGAATTATACTTATTCTTGCATTATTCTATGTGCGAAAGATTTTTGCATTAAAATCATTATTGATTTGTTATTTCTGTATATTTTATTGCTTTAAGCTTAAATTTGAGACTGTAGTTCTTATTTGTTTAACTACTTATTGGCAGTATGGGTCCTGGGCATTGAACATAGGTTGTCAGGCTTGGAGGCAAGTAAATGCCTTTACCTATCGAGCCACTTGCCAGGCTGAGATTTTAATTCTTGGACATTTTATCAGAACTGTTATTTAAAATGTACTATATTGCTAAGTTAATGCGTATTTTGAGGATCTTTCAGGAATACTCCATAAATAAGGGAAAACATAAATGTAGTAATACAGTGAAGGTCAGGATGTGATGGTTTTTCCAGGTCCCTGGCCTCAGAACAGCAATGTATTACACACTGTCTTCTATTTTTCTTACCGTGTCTTTTAGCTGTCTTCGCTACTGCCAGGGTAGTAAGGGAAGCACCATAGCAGATGCTTAGGCACCTCTGCCCAACACCTGCCTTCTAGAAATGCCACATTGCTGGTTTTCCATTCTCAGGTGCAGAGTGGTAGACTCCCTAGCAAAAGTTTAGTTTTAAAAAGTTTATCACTTTTTAAACTTCTCTGTTCCTACTGGAAACAGCTGTCATCAGCTAGCCACAAATAGCAGAGTTTGAAGGCTAAAAAATAGTCATTGTTCAAATGCTACAATTCTTCTGAAGGACATCGAGGATCAGAAATAAATATATTCCTGCAGTTAAAATCTTTGTCTAAGAAGGAGGGTGAGTACATGGGGAGGTTCCCTGCTGCTTTTGTAGCTGAATCCAGGCATTAATAGCTGATAATCTACGCTTTTTCTTCTCTTTAAGAAAACAGTCATACTTGTCCATTGTGCCCTAAGGAAAAATTCAGAGCTTATAGTAGTCAGAAGCTCCGTCGACACCTTCAGAATTTACACTGGAAAATCTCAGTTGAATTTGAAGGTTAGTATTTCAAGTATTTTCACTTTATATTATGACGATTTAATGTATTTAACAAAAGACACTAAGCACATGACAGTTTAGTGGACATTTCTAATCATTTGTGACTGTGATGTATTGGGCAACTCTGATGTGGGGGTCCCTGTTGCTTGTTAAACAATGTTTTATTAGGTTTCTTTTCCTCATGTAGAACAGCTGCTATTTTACATATAATTTTAAAGACAAAGTAAATGCCAAAAGCAAGAAAATAAAATAATTGGTACTGAGAAAAAAGTCAGTAGCTGAAATTTTCAGGATGTTAATAGACTATAGGATATTCAGAACTAGCTTTACTATAGATAAGGGAAAATAATTAAAAATATACTAAGTATAATAACAAAATGATGTAATTTGAAGGAATAAATTTTAACAAGTTGGTTCATAAGAAAAATAATAAAGTTGAAACTAAGATAATGTTAAGAGACTAGATTCTGAGGCAGTGAAGTACAGCATCTTTTACATTTTAAAATACATATATTAATCCTTCATGTGAGTGTCATACCAATAAAATAACCAGTAGACAATAGTAGAAACACAGTGGTAGATGGATGTGTGAGGATAGTCATTGCATCATGTACTTTGTAACAAAAACTGGGAACTAAAAAGAATATTGACTGCATTGTGGCATATACATTCTAATGCAGCCTCTAATAAGAATGTGTTCGACATAGCCTAGCACTTTGAACTTTCATTTCCACAGAAAACTACAGTCTAAGTTAGGTTTCTATTGCTGTGATAAAACAGTGACCAACAGCATGTAGTTCACCATCCATGGAAGTCGGGCAGGAATTCAAAGCAGGAACCTGGAGGCAGGAGCGGAAGCAGAGACTGTGAAGGTGCATAGCTTACTAGCTTGCTCTTTATGGCTTACTCAGCAGCTTCCTTTCTTGCTTTCTTTCTTTTCTTTTCTTTTTTTATAAGACAGGGTTTCTCTGTGTAGCCTGTACCAAGTCTGTCCTGGAACTCGGTCTGTGGACCAAGCTGGCCTCAAACTTGGAGATCTGCTTGCCTCTGCGTCCTGAGTGCCAGAATCAAAAGTGTGCACCATCACTGCCTGGTTGCCAGTATTTTCTTGTATTTATTTATTTATTTAAGAGAGACAGATTTTCTGTGTATGTCACCCTAACCGAAATTGCTCTGTAGACCAGGGGCTGGCCTCAAACTTACAGAGATCTGCCTGCCTCTGCCTCCCAAGCGCTGGGATTAAAGGCATGTGCCACCACTGCCCAACTTTAGCTTGCTTTTTTATAGTGCCCAGGGCCACCAGCCCACTGGTGGCACCACCCAAGGTGAGCCACATTAATCAATAAAGAAAATGCTCCACAGTCTTGCCCACAGTCCAGTCTAGTAGTGACATTTTCTCATATGAGATTATTTCTTCAAAATGACTCTAAGATGAAATAAATAGTCAATGTCGCTACTAATGAAATTAGCAATATGTAAGATATATTTTATAATATTTCACCTGAATAAAACTGAAGTTCTTCTCTGAAGAAAAACCTCTGCATTGCAGTCTTATACCTACATATGTATAGAATACACATACACCCTCTCTCTCATACATGCAGATCCATACACACTTGTATATGATTATGTGAGATAGAAATTGTTGAATATGTGGGCCAGTCAGCATCCTCTCGCTGAGTTAATGATTACTGGGAATGGAAGAGACATTTTCTTGAGTAGGGTACCCATGCTTCTGAAAGCAAGCCCTCACCTTCGCTCCTGTAAGTAACTAATGAAACTCACTGGGTCATAATTTTTTTTCCCCAAAAGACATGATGGTAGAAAGGGATCAGCAGGAGTGAGATGGAGACAAGGTGTGAGAGTGAGCAGTAGAGATATACATTTGGGAAATGTCCGAATCTAGACAGTATTCAAAGTCATGAGATTCAACGACATAGATAACCTCTGGGCCCCTCAACAATATGCAGTGGGGGAAACCATGTAAGCATGAGAATGAGGGGAGGTGACTGGGTTGGGAGAGTCCTTCTGTCAGCAAAATAAAGCTGAAGCGATCTGGTTCAAGGAAATTCATAGGGATGGAAATATAACTCAACTGTAGAGTAATTCCTTAGCATGTAGAAAGCCCTGGAATTTATCTCTGGAATTACCCAAAGAAAGAACTGAAGAAAAGGGATAGTGGTTTGTTCAAAGACAGGATCTCAAGTAGCCGAGGCTGACCTTAAGTAGCTGTGTAATTGAGGATGACATCATTCTCTGGCTTCTACCTCCCAAGTGCTGGGCTTACAGGCATGCTACACAATACCTAGTATTTTGACAAATATATTTTGAGATGACCAGTAGTCAATTAAAATTCCTTAACAAGCGATTAGAATTAGGGGTCTTAGTGTTGGGAATAAGTTAGTAACTAGCACTATATTATCCATTATACTTGAAATTCCTTCCCATAAGAGATCATTGAAGTCATGAGAGAAGTTAAACGTACTAGAGAAAAAGTATATAGTCACCAACCAAGCTTAATAAATATCTATATTTAGGGTATGAAAAAAAAATCTAAAGATCAACACCAAAAACTAAGAATAATAAATTCAGAAATAAAGTCAAACATTTACAGGTGGGAGGAAAACCAAGATTATCACCTGTTATTTTAGTAAAGAAGCAAAGAAGATGAAGTTCAAGGTTGAGAATAACAATCTCAGTGCCAGAGAACAAATCATCTTGACAGAACTAGAATTTGAACACAGGTCTCCTATATTTGCTTATATTCATATATCTGTCTCATTTATTAAAATAAATGTTGTTCAAGTAATTATGATGTTACAAATAGAAGAATAATCCTAATGATTCTTCCTTTTTTCTTTTTGAGACAGGGTTTCATTATACAGCCCTGGCTGACCTGGAATTCACTATGTAGATCAGGCTGGCCTCACACTCACAGAAATTCACCTGCCTCTGCTTCCTGAATGTTTGGATTAAAGGCATGTGTCAGTGCACTGGGTGATCCTAATTATTTTTTAAAAATTAAAAATATACTTATAACTTTGAATGCCAGTAGGAGTTTAATGAATAATAATAATAACACAGCTAGCCATTTTTCATTCTAGGCTACAGGATGTGCATCTGTCACTTAGCTTGTCGGCCAATAAAACCAACCATTGTTGGAGAACAGGTAATCAGATGCTTGCTCTTATTTTTAAATTAGTTGACTTTAGGGCTGGAGAGATGGCTCAGAGGTTAAGAGCACTGCCTGCTCTTCCAAAGGTCCTGAGTTCAATTCCCAGCAACCACATGGTGGCTCACAACCATCTGTAATGGGGTAGGTGCCCTCTTCTGGCCTGTAGGCATACATGCAGACAGAATATTGTATATATAATAAATAAATAAATATAAAAAAAATAAATAAATAAATTAGTTGACTTTAAAGAAAGCACATTTTTTCCACTCTTGAAACTACACTTTGTCTGGGCTTAAGGGATGACTGAGCGGTTAAGAGCACTGGCTGCTCTTCCAGAGTTCCTAAGTTCAATTCCCAGTACCCATATGGTCTCTCACAGCCATCTGTGACTGTAGTCCCATAGGATTGGATGCCATCTTCTGGTGTGCAGATGTACAAGTGGACAAAACACCTACATACATAAAGTATATAAATAAATAAACTGCCAAGAGCCAGTTATCTTTCTGTCACCTATACCAAATCCAGTACTCACAAACATATTACAGCTTAAAACTCACATTTTATTGTCTTAGTAACAACCTGCTTAAATGAAATGTTCCATTTGGTAGATTTCCAGCAAATTGGGTGCCCATTACCATTGCATCATTTGTTCGGCGACAATCACCAGAAGGACTGACATGCTAGGGCATGTTAAGCGCCATGTGAATAAAGGAGAAACTAAGTCCAGATACATTGCTGGTAAGTTATGCAATCTCACTAACTTATTAAGAATTAAGTCTTTAAAATAAAATGATCCAGTTATTCTTTTCAGACATTAAGTATATAAACATACTGATTTAACTAACTTATTTGGTTGACATTGACAAATAATCCATAACTTCACATTTTTTTCTTTCTATGATGTTTCCAATAATGTTCAGCTATTCTCAACAGATATTAGTAAATGTTATAAACCAGGAACCTTTTTTTTTATGTGGTGGTTTTTCAAGACAGGATTTATGGATTTATCTGTGTATCCCTGGCTGTCCTGAAACTTGCCTTGTAGACTAGACTGGCCTCAAACAGAGATCTGCCTGCCTATCTCCCAAGTGATGGGATCAAAGGCATGCACCAACATGCCCAGCCAAACTAAGTAGCTTATGAAAGAGTTTATAATTATCTATTATGAAAAATTATAGAATTATAGTCATAGGACTTTTATATCAGTAACTGTTTTGCTTATTGTGGAAAATAGTGGGAACAGGATGCCCAGTGGAAAAGACCTTTATTGTGAATAATATAAAATCTCAAGGGTTAGGTTAGCAAAAGCTGATATTGTGAGATACAAGACATGCCTCTTCAGTGAGTAAACATTAGAAAAGGTTACTTTTATTGGTGTTATAGAAAGGGAAATATGGGTGTCATTTAATGTCCTGAATATAATACTGACCAAAAAAAGGACAGATAAAGACTATAATTATTTTTCAAATATTACGTTTGTCTTACCTCTTGAATATTTTAAATATATATGCATCTATTTTCATAACAGTATTCCATTTGAGTTTATAGCTGAAGGATTATAATGTATACTAAATATAAAATGTTCCTGTCATTACTTAATAGCCATTTGAATGCAGTTCAGTTTAAAATTATAATTGTGAGAAAGTGAGACCCACAAGATTGCTTAATGGGTAGAAGTCCTTCTATGCATGCCGGGTAAGCTAAGTTCTATCCCTGAATCCATAAGGTGGCATGGGAACACTGACTCCCCAGTGTTCTGAACTTCAGGGGTTCAGAAAATACTAAGATTCTTACTCAGCCCACTAATGGAAAGCAAACATATAAATACTCAATTTCTTTTTTTTTTTTTTTGAGACAAGGTTTCTCTGTAGCTTTGAAGTCTGTCCTGGAACTAGCTCTGTAGACCAGGCTGGCCTCGGACTCACAGAGATCCACCTGCCTCTGCCTCCCGAGTGCTGGGATTAAAGGCGTGTGCCACCACCGCCCAGCTAAATACTCAATTTCTATAGTATTAAAGTACCCTCTTTGGCCATCCTGTGAATGCATAATGTAGCATAATGAATCATAAAAATATTCTAGGATTTTTGCTATCTGAAGATATTCTTGGGTTTTATAATCCTGGTATAGTGATAGGATACACAGAATTTTAAGTGGATGAACGTACTCACATTCACCAAATACCTGCCGAGGCACAACTTTTTCCACAGATAATTGAATAACTTCGTTCTGTGACTTTCTTTTGTTTTTTTCTTTCTTATGCCTACTGAACTATTTGCTTTAGAACAAAATGATATAAAGCTACGTTATAAAATGTATTCTGTTAGATATTTAGCATTATTTTCAATTATCCTGTAGTAACAGTTTTTTCTTCTATTTTAGCTTCTACTGCCAAATCATCTAATGAAATTTTGAAGGAGACAGATACAGATATACAAGTTTTTCCTAACTACTCTATACCTCAGAAAACAGATTCGTATTTTAATCCCAAAATGAAACTAAATCGGTAAGATTGATTGAAAATAGAGCAATAGACTTTTCAGATGAACTTCTTTCAATCTGTTTATATATATTAAGATTAAAATCTTCTATTTAGTATTTTTCTCAAAATCTACCAACCCAATTTTTCAAAGAATAAAATAGGCCTAACTTTATGTAATTAAACTTGTACAGACTGGTGGAAAGTCTTATTTATTAAATAAATGGATGCTTGTTAAATATAATTCAGTTAGATTCATAGTTTAACCTCACAAAGCTTATAGGTCTTGAACTATTAATTTAAGAGTGTATATAAGGTAGATAGATAGGTTCTTTATTCTACAAAGTTGAAACCATAATACAGCAAAGTTACTTCAGATTATTCTTTCTTTCTAGTCAGTTAATATTCTGTACGTTGGCTGCTTTGGCTAAGGAACGGAAACCTTTGGAGTGTTTAGATGCCTTTGGAGCCACTGGTAAGTAAAAAAACTTAATTTTTCAAATTTATTTTGCCTGTGTGATGTTTATCAAATCCATGCAGTACTTTTAGAGGCCAGAAGAAGGCATCAGATCCCCTGGAAGTGGCATTAGAGATGGATGCAAGCCATAATGTGGGTGCTAGGTCCTCTGGAAAAGTGGCCATTGCTCTTAAGTTAAATCCATCTCCCCAGCGCCTATATAATGTCTTCATTAGCTGCACATGGTGGTGCTGCTCAGCTTTAATCCCAGCACATGGGAAACAGAGGCAGGCGAATCCCTGTGAAACCAAGGCCAGGCTGGTCTATATAGAGAGTTTCAGCATTGCCAGAGCTACATAGTGAAACTTTGAATCCAAAAAAAAAAAAAAATCAAATTTTCACATAAAAAAGTTTAAGATCCAAGGCAAGATTTTATATTTTTTATGGAATTTTTTAAAAAGATTCTATATAAAAATAGACAGTGTAATGAACTAATTCCCTTGTGTCGCTTCAAGTATAATTCACGCATGTTCTGTCTTAGTCTATCAGTATCTCCACAACTTCAGATTTCATACATTAGTCTCTTTATTCCCATTAATTTAAAATAAATTTGGACATATTTTATGTATTAAGGAAAAAAAAACCCAAGCAAGGGATCAATGTATGGCTGACCTTCGACTCTATGACCTTCTGATCCTCTTGCAGCTTCCCGTGCTGAGATAGCAGGACCATCCTCCATACTCAGGCGTCTCTTTAAAATGAAGCTATAATAGCATTACCATGCCTAGAAAATGAAGGCTAATTCAGACATCTAAACATTTCTAAAAATTCAAATCAAAATCCCAAGAGTCTATATTACTTTGACTCAAGTCTACATCTCTTTTGTTGTTGTTAGACACAGAGTCTTACTCTGTAGCCTTGGCTGACCTGGAACTCACTATGTACCCCAGGCTGGCCTCAAACTCAAGAGATTCTGAATTCCAGCTGTCTTTGCCTGGAATTAAAGCCATGCATTGTCATACCCAGCTAAGTCTCTTTCTTATATGGTTTCCTTTCATTTTGAGTGTATAAGAGATGGGGGGGGGGAGAGGGAGAGAGGGAGGGAGGGAGGGAGGGAGAGAGAGAGAGAGAGAGAGAGAGAGAGAGAGAGAGAGAGAGAGAGAATGTGTTTATTGAAGAATCAGTTTTTTGACATGTACTTTCTGCACCTAGATCTGTATTGTCTCACTGTGGCTTATGTAACATACTCCTACAACCTGTACTTTTCCAAATTGCTCTGCTTCTCAAGTGGCTCAGACTAGCCTTAAACTGACCATACGACTGAATATGACCTTGAACTCCTTCCAAATAGTAGCTATATACTATCACATCTGACAATAAGGAAAACAATTGTTTTTCTGAAACAGTGAAGAAGACCAAGCTAGCTCTTGAACTCATAGAGAGCCTTCTGCCTCTGCCCCTCAAGTGCTGGGACTAAAGGTGTGTGCCACCACTCTTAGCCAAAAAACAAATATTGAAGGACATTTGTTCACTGTAGTCAGGTAATAATTAATAGCTCCTTTTTGTGTTTTTCACTTGTTCTTTGTTATTGTGAGAGAGTATGTGTGGGTCAAAAGAAAACTTTCAAGAGTTGCTTCTCTCATTCCACCTAGATTTAGGAACCAAACTCAGGTAGTTTGGCTTTCAACGCAAATGCTTTCACCTGCTGAGCCTCCTTGCCAACCTTTCTGTGGGCTTGGATGATCATTGCCTAGCCTTCGGCACTTTATTTTGTTCTAATTTTGGCTTTCTAAAACTGGCTCTCTCTATATCTCAGACTGGTCTAGAATTGAATGTTTAGCCCAGGCTGTCCTTGAAGTGCTCCTTTTACTGCTGTGTCCAGTGTAGGAGTCTAACCTTCATGTACAATGCCAGTCCGCATTGAAACCAAAAGACTTTCAGCAATAGAGAAAAGAAAATAGAAACAGCAATTTCTGAAAGGCCATTCGTGCTCGTCACATGTCTTCATAAAGATTAACCGAATTACACTCTTGACAAGTGTATACTGAAAATGAAAGCATTTAAAAGCATGGACTCTGGGTCCAAAGTCTGTGGGTTCAAGTCTTGGCTTCATCACATGCTACTCTGATGCCCTCAGGAAATTGTGTTTTGATTTTTTCATGTATAAAAGGGTACAGGGGGCCGGGCGGTGGTGGCGCACGCCTTTAATCCCAGCACTCGGGAGGCAGAGGCAGGTGGATCTCTGTGAGTTCGAGGCCAGCCTGGTCTAGAAGAGCTAGTTCCAGGATGAACCAAAAGCTACGGAGAAACCCTGTCTCGAAAATACCAAAAAAAAAAAAAAAAAAAAAAGGCACAGGGGATAATACCCATACAAGTATTAAAGATTTAAACCTCAATACAAATAAAGTCATTGGAACAGTACTTACTAAGGAAATGCTATAGAAGCATTAGGTTTCATCTCCATTGTATTATTAGTATTAAACCCATTCTTTAGTAAGATGTCCATTTAAAATGGTAGTAGTAATGAGGTAATCCTCCTAAGATGAGCCATTGAAATGTGAACTTTGAATTATTTTTTTCTGTCTGGTATATATATGTATATGTCCATGTGGGTGTGTATGTGCAGAGGTCAACACTGGCTCTCTTCCTCAGTTGCTCTCTACCTTGTCTTTTGAGTCTGGACCTCACTGAACTTGGATGGAGCTCACTGAGTTGAGTAGACTGGCTTGAGTAGCAAGCCCCCAGGAAACCTATCTTCACCTCCCAGAGATCAGATTGCAGATCCTTACTTGTTATACTTGGCTTTTCATGTGGCTATTGAGGATTAAACCTCACATCCTAATGTTTGTATGCAAGCATTTGACTGACTGAGCTCTCTCCCCAACTCAGTTTTTTATTCACTCTTTCGTGATCAAATCAGCCACCAGTTTTGTTCTGATTTGGGTTTTCTGTGTGTATGTACACACAACTCTATGTACCCCAGGTTAGTCTTGAACTCACAGAATCTGTCTTCCTCTGTCTCCCAAGTGCTAGGATTAAAGGTGTATGCCACCATGCCCAGCCTGATTTATCTTTTATAATGTAACTCACTCTCCTGTCCTCTCAAGTCTATTGCACTAGTCTCTGTGTTCGCAGTCATTTTCCCGTGTCACACAGCAGCCGTCTCTGAGCTCCATAGGCTGATTCTGCAGTTGGCAGCAGCGTCTCGATTACCTGAAGTCTAAAGTGCTCCACCATCATTTCTGTCACATTCATGAACCTTTTTCCAAACTTATTGCCATGTTCTTCCTTACATATTCTGTTCTTTACCTTTTAAAATCTGAAAATATTAAAGCTGATGCCTACAAAAGGTATATTCAACATTTTTATAAACTTCTGGACCTGGCACCATTTTCTTTTTATTGGCTTCTCAACCATCTTCTGAAAGTCAGATATCCTGGACCAGCATCACTAAAACCAGCTCCGGCAGAGCAGTCACTACTATTCTGTTCTTTTTAGTATATTTGTAAATTGTTGGTAGCTCTGTGTCAGTTTCTTTACATGTCTATTCCCCTAAAATGACAGTCTTAGAATTTATCCCACAAGTTTAATATGAGAGTCTGAAAAAAATTACATAAAGTCTGTAACAGTAGACAAGATTTTATTTCCATTTGTACAGTAGAAGTGTGTAGAAGGTATCAGTATTTCAGATGGTGTGTTAGAGATGCATGTCAGTTGGGTTTATGTCACTATTTCCAGTTAGAAAATGGTTTTAGTTCTCATCCCCCACCCCCTCCCCTCTACTTCCTCCCCTTACCCCCAGCTTACCCGGGAGATCTCATCTATTTCCCCCTCAGGGAAATCCATGCATCCCTCTTAGGGTCTTCCTTTTTACCTAGCTTTTCTGAGGTTGTGGGGTGTGGTCTGGTTGGCCTTTGCTTTACATCTAGTGTCCATTTATGTGAGTACATGCTGTGCTTGTCTTTCTGTGTCTGGGTTACCTCATTCAGGATGATTTTCTAGTTTCATCCATTTGCCTGCAGATTTCATGATGTCAGTTTTTTACAGCTGAGTAACTCCATTGTGTAAATGTACCACATTTAAATGAATAAAAGATGTAAAATAAAAAAGGAAGAAAATGTTCTTTATGCCCTTTTTAGTAGCTACAGAATGAGCTACCCAAGTGAGTTCTTACTGCATATACAAAGTTGTTCCTTTTACCGCACAATGGTGCGCCTGTGTGCTGTTTGGAAATTTTGGCCTAGAAAGGTTATTTCTTCTGTATTTCATTTTGTAATTGTGCATGTGTGAGAATGTGGGCATGCATGTAGCAGGGAGGGTGGGTGGACGACTTTGGAGAGTCTGTTCTTTCCTTCTTCCATAGGTTATGGACCTCAAAGTCATTATCTAGCTGCTCAGAGAACACTTTTGCCTCCTGAGCTATCTCATTGGCTTGGAAGTTATTTTTCATGTTTAAGGGAGATGAGCATATTAGTGCATGCCTACAATCCCTGCACACAAGGAGGCAGAAATAAGAGGATTAATGTTTCATAGCCAGCCGGGAATTGTGGCACACGACTTTGATTTCAACATTTGGAAGTTAGAGGCAGGTGGATGTCTGTGAGTTCAAGAACTACTGACCCTGCCTAAAAAATAAAATAAAATATTTGAAGACCAGCCCAGGCTATAATTAAAGTACACTGTCTTTGTTATTTTTATGATGCTTGAGGGTAAATTTGAGCAGCAGGACTTTGACCTGGCCATCTTTTTCAGCAGGGTATCACCCTGTTAGCATACTGTATTCTGGGATTCATAGACATGACAATTTGGAGCTTGTGTGTGTGTGTATGTGTGTGTGCACACACTTTACTTATAAAATGCCTACCATTTCAGTTATTAGTTGTTGCAACTTGATGTATTTAATTATTGTCTTCTCTCCCGTTTTCTCCCAAGGAATAATGGGATTGCAATGGGCAAAACACCTTGGAGATGCAGTCAAAGTTACAATTAATGACTTGAATGAAAACTCTGTGACTTTGATTCAGAAAAACTGCCACTTAAACAAATTGAAAGTGGTGGTAGACAGTGAGGAGAAAGAAGAGGGTGATGCCCTTGAGGAAGATGACACTCTTGGTGATATCCAGGTCACCAGGATGGACGCCAATGTACTAATGCACCTGAGATCTTTTGATTTCATGTAAGTGAAAAACACTTGTCAAGTAGATTAAACAGGTCTACTGAAGGTGGGTGCTTTTAAATTAAAGAAACTTGTGGTGGTTTATTTTAATACAGTTTTTGGCCTTGGCCTGAGATTCCCAATAAGAAAAATTTCAGACTTCCTGGGAATGAACTTTTTCTCTTAGGCTAATTTGTTCCATGTGTTTGACATGTCACTGACTATTTTATTTATTTTTAAAACCTAATTAAATATTTAAAAGAGGTTGGCAAAGTACACTTTTTCCGCCTCAATTTTTTGAGACAGTCTCCCTATTAGCCTAGGCTGACTTCAAACTGGAAATCCTCCTGCCTCCACCTCCTCAGTGCTAGACTACAGGTGTGTTGCCATCACACCTGGCTGGCAAACTACTTTTGAACCTGTGGACTTTCATCATTAGAATAACATTGGTATCCTGTGGCCTATCGATGCAAACTCAGATATGTCTGTTTTCTTTCTGATTTTAGACACCTAGACCCTTTTGGAACATCAGTGAACTACCTAGACTCTGCATTCAGAAACGTAAGAAACCTTGGCATAGTATCAGTGACTTCTACAGATATCAGTTCCTTATATGCCAAGGCACAGCATGTTGCCCGGCGTCACTATGGATGTAACATTGTCCGAACAGAGTATTACAAGGAACTAGCAGCCAGAATTGTCGTAGCTGCAGTGGCAAGGTACCAAATTGCCAATGGTGTTCCTAATGTTTTAGTGTGTCTCATGATCTTAAAGGGATAATACTATGAATGAATGCTTATTTTTGAAAATATGCGTGAATTTTTAAATTCTGTATCCCTTATATGTAATTTTAATTTGATTTATTTTAGTGGTTTTAATTTTATGGTCTTTTCTTTCTTTTTTTTTTCCATGTATTCATTTATTTCATGTGTGTTTCTATAGGTGCATGTGTGGAGGTCAGAGGACAGCTTGGAATAGTCGGTTCTCTCCTTCCACCATGTGGGCCTGGGGGTCAGCCTCAGTTCTCAGGCCAGCAGCACACTTACCCACTGAGCCATTTTCATGGCCTATTATTCTTGTGTTTTGTTAGAACTTAAACATTTATATCTGAAATACAAAAGAGAAACAAAGAAAGTAAAAGTTAATTTCAGATCTGTCTTAATTCATTGATTACAAGAGTAGGGAAGAGGTAGCAACATAAAAAGGAGAAATAAAAGTTATTTTTAGATTTATAAGCTATTTGAAAGATCTTTTCATCTTCGAATAGTCTGAATAAAGTGATGGCTTCTAACTTGATTCTGAAAATGACCTTGTAAAATGGAAGGTTGTAAAATGGAATTGAGAACTGTTGAAATGAAAGATTATTATCTACCATATACAGAATTTTATGCCACAAAAAATATTTTCATTTATTTATTTATTATGTATACAATATTCTGTCTGTGTGTATGCCTACTGGCCAGAAGAGGGCACCAGACCCCATTACAGATGGTTGTGAGCCACCATGTGGTTGCTGGGAATTGAACTCAGGACCTTTGGTAGAGCAGGCAATGCTCTTAACCTCTGAGCCATCTCTCCAGCCCCACAAAAAATATTTTCAATATTTATTTTTGTATTTGTGTGCATGTGTACGTGTGTGTGTGGATGTGTGGATGTGTCTGCCACATGCATGCAGGAACCCACTAGGGTCAGAAAAGGGCATCAGATCCTCTGGAGCTAGAGTTACAGGCATTTGTGAGCCATCTTTCCAGCCCCCTGTAAGAATAACTTAATAATGCAGTTTGTTACTTAGAATATCATAATGGATGATCAGCCTATTCACTTGCCACCCAAACACAGGTTCTGCGGGATTCCCGTGCGAATTCTTACCTCAGGAAATTACAGGTTCTTAGTACTCCTCGGGCTTCGGCATGTGTGAAGTGAACAGCAACCCTGATGTACAGTTCGCACATGATGCTGTGTACTCAGGCTTGGGAGTGGGGTGTCTTATAGAAGCAAATCCAGAGAGTCCACACAACCGCAGAGGAAAGGGCCTTGACTGGCTCTCACTGCATAGTCAGCAGCTAGCAAATAATCCTGCATACAGTCAGTAGTCAGTAAACGCATGTGGTTGTAAGAAGCTTTTTAGTACAAACTAGATTAAACTCAGACTAGTGGTCATGATTACAGAGAAGAGTCATGTGGAATGACAGAGGCTACAGTCCCAAGCTATTCTGAAGGGGAAATGTCTAGAGACAGAAGACCTGGACTAACAACCCTCCTTTCCTGTATTTCAGTCTGTGTGAGTCGTGGTAATGATCCTTTGGAAGCACTGTTACTAGAGATTGAGTTTCCCACAGTCCACCCATAGTTTGCTGTCAGGTTAGCTCTGTCAGTACAGTGCTATACAGAGGAAATGAAGAGCCATCAAAATAGCTTGTGACTTTTTTTTTTTTGACAGAGCTGCAGCACGATGCAACAAAGGCATAGAAGTGCTGTTCGCAGTGGCTCTGGAACATTTTGTTCTGGTAGTTGTGCGGGTCTTAAGGGGGCCTACTTCGGCAGACGAGACTGCCAAGAAAATCCAGTACCTGATCCACTGTCAGTGGTGCGAAGAGAGGATCTTTCAGAAGGATGGTAACATGGTAGAAGGTGAGCCCATCACATCCTAATCATGCGTGCTAGGCTTTGCTTTCAAACATTACTGCTGGGGAGGTGAGTTGAAGCACTCCTGGGACACAGCAGCTGTCTTACCCATTGCTGTCCTGTTAAGTTCTTGGTATTTTTTTTCATGGGTTTTTTAAATGTTTGTGGGTGTTAGGCCTACATATATATCTTGGTATGTGTCTGGTACCTGCAGAGGCCAGAAGAAGGCATTGGATCTCCTGGAAGTGGAGTTACAGACAATTGTGAGCCTCTGTGGGTGCTGGAAATCAAACCTAAATCCTCTGGAAGAGCATCCAATGCTCTTAACTGTTGAGGTATCTCTTCAGCCCTTGAATTAGAATTCTTAAGAACTCATTATTTAAAAAAAAAAAAATTAAAATAGTTTACCTCTTGCTGTATATATTGCCAGGATTTTTATTTCTTGCTTCAGTTTTTTTCTTTGTTTTTTAAATGTAGGTTTTGTTTGTTTCCTGATGGTAAAGTTACATATACTCTGGCTTTTATTTACAAAGGTATTCCTGTTCCTAAGTACTTCAGGGGGTTTAGGTTTTACTGACTACCCGGCACATCTCCTCTATTAGACTATACATTTTTTATTTTATACTGAGTCCGTATCTACTTGAGTTTGTTTCTGACTGTTTTGTAGCTAATCGTACACCTCTGTCACACCAACTGCAAAGTGTCTCACATATCACAGCATTGATGACCTTGAACTTTTTTTTAACTGATTTTATTTACTTCTTGTCTGTATATGTATGTGAGTTTGCCATGGTGTGCATGAGAACGTCAGAGTACAATCTGTGGGAGTCAGTTCTTTCCAAGTCATGTGGGTCCCAGGGATCAAACACTAGTTGTCAGCCTTGTCACCAAGGTGGCAAGCACCTTTACTCTTTGAACCGCCTCACTGGCCTTAGCCTTGAACTTCTGATAGTCCTGCCTCTACCTCCGAGATGCTTAGATTCTAGGTATACTGCCAAGGATATACTACCAAGCCTGGTTTGTGAGGTGCTCTGGATCAAGCTCGGGTTTTGTGCATTGCTAGGTAAGCAAAGCAGTCTTTCAACTAAACCACATCCCCAGGCCTAACTTTTATTTATTATGCTAGGGATCAAAACCAGCCAGGCAATGAACAACTGAGCTATTTCTCCTGCCCTGTGTAACAAAATGATAATATCAAATAGACTAGAACTGATTGATTTTATCAGACTGTTCCATAAAAGCCAGTGATCAATCTAGGAATAACCTGGAGTTGGGGGAGTTTAATTGAAGAGAGGGTTTTTTTGTTGTTGTTCTTGTTCTTGTTCTTGTTATTTGTTTTTCATTTCACAAGACAGGGGTCTCACTATTTAGCTGTCCTTGAACTCACTATGTAGACCAGGCACGCTGACCTAAAAATATGCACCACCATGCCTGGTAAGAGGTTCTATTTTTTTTTCCAAGACAGGGCTTTTTTTCTGACTGTCCTGGAACTCGCTCTGTAGACCAGAGATTCACCTGCCTCTACCTTCCAAGTGCTGGGATTAAAGGCGTGTGCCACCACCGCCTGGTGAGGTTCTAATTTTTAAAAGGACTCATTTTAAGGGCCGACAGTGCAGCTCAGTAGTAGAGCATTTGCCTAACATGAATGAGGTCCTGGCTCAACCCCCAGCACCACTAACATGAATAAATAAATAACCAGTCTTCCATAAGACTGCGTTTCAGTCCCCAGTACCCACACAGCAGCTGCCTCCAACTCTAGTTCCAGGGGATCTGACACCCACACAGATACACAGATAAAAACATACAAGCAAAATAACAATGCACATAAAATTTTAAAAACTAAAATAAAATGAAAATGTTAAAAAATAATAAGACAGTTGCTTTCTGATTTTTTTTTTTTTCGAGACAGGGTTTCTCCGTAGCTTTTGGTTCCTGTCCTGGAACTAGCTCTTGTAGACCAGGTTGGCCTCGAACTCACAGAGATCCGCCTGCCTCTGCCTCCTGAGTGCTGGGATTAAAGGCGTGCGCCACCACTGCCCGGCTGCTTTCTGATTTTTAACCATTGCCTGTGACAGACCAATGACTACAAAGGAGCAATGAGCACCTGCTTTGTTCTGAGACAGTGAAGAGATGTTTCCCCGATATTTAACCATATTCATATACCCAGTTATATAAATCTAAGTATAATACCATTCCAAAGGCTTTGAGGTGGCATCCCCCATCTCTGTGGGAAGTTGAACATTACTTATTAAGAGCAACACTATTTTGATAAACCAGTGGTACTATTTATGGAACCAAATTGCTATTTTTAATGATCATATCCACTTTACCTTAAATCGGAACTGTTCAACAAAAATATTTTGTTAGCTATTCATGATCTGTATTCTGGTTTATGAATCAAATTATGGTACACATTAAAAGTAATGAGACATTTATTTTATAATAAATAAGGCAGTGGTATTACTCACTAGTAGCCTTTTTAAGACAAGCCATTAAGTCTGCCCTTTCTTCTCCCTTCTTAATTCTGGTGAATATCATTTTGTCCCAGGGATATTCTCTCTAGGATTCTCCAAGTATTCTGCCCACTGTCCTCTCCCAGGTAACACCTTTGCTCTTTGCATCTGTGTAGAGAATCCAGCGGCCTGACCTGGCTTCCACCCAAACAAACCAAGGAGATTTGGTCCAGTCTTAATTTTGCCACCATTTTCAGTGTAGTGCTGGGCACGCTTTTGAACAAAAAATCTTCTTCCTTTTCTCAACATCACCCATTTTTAACTAATTTTTTCCCCACTGCTCAACACTGCAGACATTTCCACCTGAAGCTGAACATCCTGGTCTTGTGGTTGAAGTTTTTAACAGTGCCTCCCTTCAAAAGGCTTTAAGGATTACATTTTCAAGTACACAAAAAATTCTTAACACAGTACCTGGTACATAGTAGGTCCTCAGTACATAGTTATTAATATAACAGTTATAGCACTTGCATTTGTCATTTATCCTTTATGTTTTTGTGTTTTGCTTTTACAGAAAACCCATATAGACAGCTGCCCTGTAATTGTCATGGAAGCATGCCTGGCAAGACAGCAATAGAACTCGGGCCTCTGTGGTATGTGCCTAAAGACAGTCGAGTTTGATTTACTGGTTGTCAGCTTTTGATGTGTTAGCAAATAATTATGGCTCCCCTTCTCCTGAGACCCTGAAGTATTTCAGATTTTCTCTAATTTTCTAAAAGGTGGTAGAACAAAAGAAAGGCTGGATATGCAAACTAAATAACTTGTGTCTGCGTAGTAAGAAAGGCTATTTGGTTTTTGAAGATTTATTTATTTATTATGTATACAGTATTCTCAGTACTCTTCCTGCAGGCCAGAAGAGGGCACAGATCTCATTACAGATGGTTGTGAGCCACCATGTGGTTGCTGGGAATTGAACTCAGGACCTTTGGAAGAGCAGGTGGTGCTCTTAACCACTGAGCCATCTCTCCAGCCCCGGCTATTTGGTTTTTGGAAGATGGTGTCTCTAAGGTGAGGCAAGGTCTCAGCAGTTGGGAGCCCTTGCTTTGCAGAGAGGATGGACGTTGACTTCCCTGCACCCATCAAGTGGCTCACAGCTATGTATACCTCCAGCTCCAGGGAATCCAACACCACTGCTAACCACCACCTCCATAGGCACCTGTACACACATGCACATTCCCACACACCATACTTAATTAAAAATACAAGAAATCTTTTAAACACAGAGTCCCATATAACAGGCAAGCCCTGACTTCAAACTTGCTGATTTGTTGTTGTTCACCTCTTGTGTGTGATGGCAGGTGCATGTGTGCATGCCACGGTGTTACGTGAAAGTCAGAGGACAGCGTGCTGTCAGTCCTCACCTCTGCCTCTTGTTCTACCACTGCACCTGCCAGGTGGAGCCTCCACCAATTGTCTCCACCACCTAGGTCTCTATAGGAGCACCAAGATGAGATTAATCCCTTACAAACATTCGAAGAGTAATTGAGCAAGCCCTACCTTCTAGTACTTTCTTACCTATATCATCTCCCACACAATGATCCTACTCACTGGTTACAGAACAGAAATTGTCACTAACAGGTTGCTGGCTCCAGAAAGATGATCTAGCCTAGCCCAGTCAGCTCCCTCATTTCATGAAGAAGGAAATTATGGGATGGTGTTTTTAAGTGCTTGCTAGAACTAACCAAAATAATTATTATAGTTATTATTATTACTACTATTATTATTATTATCTATTACCTATTATTATTAACTATTGGTGTTATTGTTGTTGTTATTATTGAGCTAGAATTTAGTTTTTCCAACTTCTAGGCCTGAGTCTTGTCTTTGACTTCTTCCTCACAGCCATCAAGCCTTTTCCCTCTCCCCAAACCTCAGTTTAGTAATACATCCCATCTCAAGTCTCTCAGTGTCTCGACCTAAATAATCTTTAAATTCCCTTCAACATATCTTACATTGACTACTCATTTTGTACTTTAAATGGCCCTTTAGTATATGCTTACTGTCTAATATTTTATATTTACCACTTTATAGCTACTACTCAGTGAAGAGCCTTTGTACAAAGCATGGTAATAGGCTATCTCATTCCATGACAAGTCTGTGAGGAATTTTATTTACAGTAGCATGATTAAGACACAGAAGGAAAGATGGGGCCTGATGGTGTAGGCCAGTAATCCCAGCTACTCCTGAGGCAAGAGGATCACAAGGTCCAGGCCTGTCTACAGTGACTTTTTGGACTCTATATGTGAGTTCAAGACCAGCCTGGGCAACTTAGTGAAACTGTTGGGGAGAGGAGAATTGAAAAAAAAAAAAAAAGCAAAAAATACAGATTCAGTGGTAAAGCATTTTTGTAGCATGCAAACTCCAGTCCTGGGAGGAGAACACAGGAGTTATGGTTCAAGTTGAACTACATTGCTAGTGGGTGGAGCCAGGATTGGAATTTCTGTGGTTTAATTCACATTTTGTCAGCTACGCCTATGCTGTTCAAATTAAATGGAGGCATTCACTCCTGAGCCTCTGAAACAGGGCCTTACTCTGTAGCCTTAGCTAGCTTGAATCTCCTGTGTAGAGCAGGCTAGCCTTAAAGTCACAGAGACCCACCTGTCTGCCTCCACAGTGCTGGGCATTTTTAACTATAGTCCTCACACAGGCACCAACACAGAGGGAGACATACTGTTCCTTGCTAGATGCATTGTGGAAGTTTACGCTTGGCATTATGTTCTGTACGGTAAGAGTTTTGCAGGCTGTTACGAAGTCAAGTTTTCTTTTCTGTCTGACTGTGTTCTCCACAAACCTACTCCATGTTTCATAGCATTCTGTAACTTATGAGCGCCAATAAGTTTTTGTTGATTTTATGTGAATGAAATTTTTTGGCTAATCTTAGTAGTTTCCAGAGCTAACATGATTAAAAAGGATGAGAAATTAGTTTGTAAAAATACTAAACTAGAAATTCCTGAATTTCAATATTATTCTATCTCATAATTTGTTATATATTTTAGTTAATTAGAAGACTTTTTTAAGTAAATAAACATTTCTCAAATCCAGTTTTCTATTTATTCTCTTCCTTTCCAGGTCAAGTTCCCTTTTCAATACTGGATTTCTGAAAAGAATGCTATTTGAGTCTCTTCACCACGGTTTGGATGACATTCAGCCCCTAGTAAAGACGCTGATCTTTGAATCAGAGTGTGCTCCCCAGAGTCAGTGTTCAAATCTCAGCAAACAAGGTGACTCTAGCTTGCTCGGCTATCCTTGATGTTATAATCAAAATGATGTAATATGCTTTAATTTTTTAATTTTTTTTATTCTATTTTTTTGAGGCAAGGGCACATGTAGCTCATGCTGGCCTTGATTGTTTGTTTTGGTTTTTTGAGACAGGGTTTCCCTGTAGCTTTGGGACCTGTCCTAGAACTAGCTCTTGTAGACCAGGCTGGCCTTGAACTCACTGAGATCCACCTGCCTCTGCCTCGCAAATGCTGGGATTAAAGGTTTGCGCCACCACCCGGCTTCCAGGCTAGCCTTGAAACCCTTATTTTCCTGCCTTTACCTCCAGAGGCTGAGCATCTACTGCCATCGTGCCACCCCTCCGTTCTCTTTCTACTCTTCTATAAAGAGACACTGTAGGTGACTGTAAAAGTAGATATAGCCCAGACTTTTGGTGATGCCCATTGAAAGGCAGAAAGTCAATTGATATCACTCAGTAAAGCTGATTGTTATTCCTTAGATAGGCATTTGTCAGTTTGCCTGGCTTTGATCTAAGGGGAGGGCATAGTAGTCTTTATGCTTTTGTAAGTACTAAGAAGAGGCTACTATTACAGACTTCGAATTATCATTTGCTTTTCTTTGGAAGACAGGATCTTCCTGTGTAGCTAGACTGGTCTAGAACTCAGATCTGTCTGCCTGTACTTTTCAGGTGCTGAAATAAAACATGTATGCCACCATGCCCAGCCAAAAATATATTTTTAAATTTATTTTATTATTATTACTATGTATGTGTTTGATAAGTATGTGTAGGCATATGTGTGGAGGTCAGACAGACTTTACAAAGTCAGGTCTGTCCTACCTTTACATGGGCTCTAGGAATTGAACTCATATTGCAAGCGCTTTTACCAGCTGAGCTATCTCACTGGCCCAGGAAGTTAAAAAACATCATTCTTACATATTCAAAATGTGGAAGGGATTCCAGTTTTATTTAAACATTAAATTGCTACTTAATGTCACCTATAAATATTTTTCCCATTTGTTTTTATTTTAGAAGAAAATGGTGTATTTATTAAAACTACCGATGATACCACAGTAGATATTTACAGTGCACAGGGTATGTATATTTGTACTGTATAACTGTTAAGTATCAGTGCATTCTAAATGTGTCTTAAATACAGATTTAAAAACAGAACATAGATAGCATTAAAGCTGACAAGCAACAGCCTATAATTCTAAGCTATAATATCGTAGTAGTGATTGCTCACTTAAATAGTCAATGGAAAGAAAAACTTAAAATTCCTGTTGAGAGTATATGCTTTAATAATGTGCCAATCATGTCATTTAGCATCTTCATCTAATTTGGTAGAATGCAAGTCACTGAAAATGATAGTGTGCTGAACAGCACTTGGCTCTCAGCACTGTTCCACCTCATTGTGTTGGTAGTGGATCATTTACCAGAATCTTCATTTTTAGCAGAAATGTCTTAAATCATTTTAAGAATAGAAAGTAAAACAAATGCTTTAACATATTTTTTAAAGCTTTATTTATTATGTGTATTGTTCTGCCTGCATGTATGCCTGCAGGCCAGAAGAGGGCACCAGATCTCATTACAGATAGTTATAAGCCACCATGTGGTTGCTGGGAATTGAACTCAGGACCTCTGGAAGAGCAGCCAGTGCCATCTCTCTGAGCCCCTCTTACATCTAATCTAAGATAAGGAAGTTGAACTACCCTCTATGGCTGTTCTGTGTCATAGACCTTTATACTTTATATCAGCGCAGCACAGGTGAAAAGAGAATACGTATGCTGCTTCTAATAGTTACTATTAAGGTATTATGTTGGATTTCTTCATCGTAGGCTTTTCTATAATTTGTTCTACATTACAGATGTATTTTTTTCATTAGAAGTCACACTGATCATGTAACAATACAATCATATTTTATTTATCTGGTTTAATTTTAATTTGGGGGTCCCAAATCATTTTCATTTTATTGTAAAGAGGAAACAGTTCAACAATAATTTATCTTTGGATATGATTTACCAGTTTCATGCAGTACATTTGCTTTCTAGGCACTTGTGTTTAAGCAGGTATCAATTGTTTGTCCTGAAGAAATAGCATGTGAAGATAACACCTTCATATAATCAAGGCTTAGCTGGGTACCATGACATATTCCTGTAGTACCAGCAATGGCAGGAGGACCTCTTGAGCTTACAGCTTTAAGACAAAGCTCTTGTCTAGCCTAGACAAGAATAAGACATATATAATAATCATAGGCTGAAAGTTGGAGCAAAATTTCCTTTTAGTATTTGAAGTCTCAGTTGCTGTGTGTGTGTGTGTGTGTGTGTGCACATGCACACACTTGAGCCTTTAGAAAGATGGCCTGCCGGAATAACTTGTCTGCCTCCTTCCACCTAAAATGGAAAGACTAAGTACAGTGTTGAGAAATAGGCAACGGGATCATGTATTATATTTGATCAGTCTGTGACAGCACTCTTGAAACTCGTGTGTATATCAGGGAAGGTGTGTGCAGGTGTGACTGTGGTAAGTCAGAGTCCAGAGCACTGGGTCACCATGTGGGTGCTGAGAACTGAGTGTTCTTAACTGAGACATCTCTCTTGCCCTTTTTGATTTTAAGATTTTTTTTTTTTGAGAATTTCATACATAGGTGGTTCTGTTGTTTTTCACATTCATTGAAGACTTACTATGTATCAGTAAAGCATTCAGGTATAAAAAAAAATGAATGACATTGCCCCGAGGAATCTAGAATATAGTTTAGAGAGAAAAGATTTACACATACAGAAGACCTGCATACAAGAACAAGGAAAAAGAACGACAGACTTTAGTCAGTCTGGTGGTGCAGTATGTTCTCTAGGGAATGGAGAAGTCATAGGCCCTAGGTTCATTAACAGGCTTCATACAGGAAGTACAAACAGAGCCTCAAGGAAGGTAGAAGGAAGTCCCGACTCAAGCAACAGTTGAACACATTACATGAGTGAAGGACAGTCTGAATTCTGTTGCCAACAAAATTATAAGGCATTCCATCCGCAGTGTTTAAGAGCATACTTACTCTGTGTGTTCCAGGAAAGAGGAAAAGCAGTGAAGCAATGATAAATACAGCCAAGAAGCAGAAGGTCGAGGCCAGTGCTGCGCATCCTCCCTTCTATTACAATATCCACAGACACAGCATCAAAGGGATGAATATGCCAAAGTAAGGCCACCCGTGGCAGAATGTTTATCTCATATTTTAATAACATTGTGATTTAAGTCAAAACACAAGAACCTAATAACTTTTACTTTCCCTATTGCAGGTTAAAAAAGTTTTTGTGCTGTCTTTCCCAAGCAGGCTTTCGAGTAAGCCGAACTCACTTTGACCCGATGGGTATTCGTACAGATGCACCTCTGATGCAGTTCAAATCTATCCTGTTAAAGTACAGCACCCCCACTTACACTGGAGGACAATCAGAAGGTCCCATGCAGTCAGCATCTGAGGATACGGTAGCTGACAGGGTTGAAATGTCAGTGAAGGACAAAGCGGAAGCAAGTGGCTGCAGAAGGTGGTAAACGCAAGAAGCGTTTCTTCTCAGGGTTCTTATGATGGCCCCATGACTCTGTACCAACTGTAATCCTTTTTTTATTCTTTCAACTTAGTGATATAAGATAAAAAATTTAAAAAGCATTGTTTTCATTCAGAAAATTGGCTGTTTCTGACTTGGCTGGTGTGAGAGCTTTGCTTTTTAAGTTTTTATTATTTTAAAGAAAAAATTTAATAAAAACATTTCACGATGAAACCATGATTTTGACTGAGCTCACCTTACTGTTCAGTAATCTAGAAATTTTTCATGTTTCTCTTGGAAATTGAGCATGTTCTGAAAGTCATTCTTTATACTTTCTGGCACAAAGGATTAAACCTAGAGGCTCTGGCTCTCCAGTAGCTGGGATGCAGGCATGCACCAAGTACCCAGCTTAGCATTGATTCGTGATAGCATCTCTACTGGTTTATGGTGTCTATTCTCATATATAACATACAAAATAAATCTGGAGAATATAGTATAGTAAATATAGTAAAATAGTAAGAATAGTAAATGTTCTTCTACATGACTCACTTGAAATACAATTCTAAAAAAATTCTTATTTTTGAGAAGTCATACTTCTCATTGTTTTCCTTGAAGCTTTTTAGAAATTCAGTACTTGCCTGCTACAAAACTACATTTTTCAAGTTTATATTCTAGATGACTAAACTTCAGAATAAGACTTTTGTCAAAATAACTGATGTCATTGTTATAATAATATCCACAAATATGAAATCCCAGAGGGGTTTTTTGTTTTGGTTTGTTTTTTTGTTTGTTTTGTTTTGTTTTTCTAGACAAGGTTTCTCTGTAGCTTTGGAGCCAGTCCTAGAGCTAGCTCTTGTAGACCAGGCTAGCCTCGAATTCACAGAGATCCACCTCCCAAGGGCGTTCTTGGTTTGTTTTTTGTTTGTTTGTTTTTAGTGGGGGAGAGGATGGGTTCTGTTTATTTTGTTTTTGAAACAGGGTCTGAACTATAGCGCTGACTGACCTGGACCTCACTATGTAGATCAGGCTGGTTTCAGATTCAGAGATCCTCCAGCCTCTGCCTCTTGTGCTGGAACTAATGGTTTGTGCTACCACACCCTGATTTAAGAACCTAATTTGACACAGAAGCATGTGATTTACCATCATCTGAAATATATTTAAGTAATAGATTTACATATGAAAGCAAATTTTAAAAAAAACATGAGGTTTTAGGGAGTAGTTTGACACTATGACTCGGCACTGGACCACCCTGAAAAGAATAGACCTTAAAACGCTGCAGGTAAGAGCACATGTTCTTGTAGAGGATTGGAGTTTGTACACAAAACTATCCATAACTCCAGTTTTTGGGAAACCAGTGCCTTCTGATGTCCCTTAGCACCAGGCATGCACATGGTTCAAGTACATAGATGTAGACAAAACATTCATACATTTTTTTAAAAAGGTTTTTAAATGTCATGTAAAATAATAGCAACTTCGTTCCTATAACATAGTGTTTGAGATGGCTAGATTGTAAAATAATGTAACCAACCCTTCATTAAAATTTAAGAAAACAGGCTGGAGGTGTAGCTCCGTGAAGGAGTGTTTGCCCATTTACAAAGACTTGATCCCCAGCACTGCAGATAAACAAACAAGCCAGCATGCTGACAACGCTAGCAGCTTAAGTTCATACACTAAACGTAACCAGAAGCTGTTTAAGGGCCACAGTGATTAACTTGTGCCAGAATTCTACTTACTATACAAACGTCCATAATACTAGCTCTAGGTCCCAGAATTTAGGATTAACTCCAGACCAGTGGAGTTCTGAAAGGCATGAGGATTTCTTTCTGCACTATGTTTTTTCTCTGCTAAAAAGCTGTAGGTCACTCTGAACTATTGACTGAAATATGGCTAAGGCTTGAGATATTACCAAGATTCTTTCATGAAGGACTTGGAGAAAATACTAAAATCATGTATGGGGTGAACAGTAGTGACTACTCTGGCTTAGGTCACACCAACATTTTTCAGGTATGTAAATCAAATAGGATCGAGAAATTGGTCTTCTCCCGTAGATCACTTGGTAACTAACCAAGTCACAACTATGTATTCAGTCTGCTGATAACCCTGTGGGTGTGACTGCCTATTAAATCACCATACCCACTCTTCTCGTCCAATAGTTACTAATATCCTGTTGGTCTACAGAGACCATTCCAGGACCGCCAGGGCTGTCAGAATTCCTGTCTCCAAAAGCAACAAAAAAGCACTTGGAAGTATTGCTTGCTTGTATTTATGTGAGAACGATACATGGTGTCTTTACAAAAACTATACAATCGGATCTTCAGCAGTTCTTTCAGAGACAGGAAGGACAGCGCAGTAACCTCAAGTGCTGCTGTAAAACTTTGAAGCTCGAGAGCCTTTCAAACCCTAAGTGGACCCTGTGCCTTTATCTATGACAATCATTACAGACATCACAAAATTAAAGTGCTGAATTGCACACAGGCAGTCTGGCAGAAACTTTGGGAACAGAATTGAAATGTTAACTGCTATCTGCCATGAATTCTCCATTTATTAACCCTCCTAATCATATGTTTTATACTCAATTTATGCATTTAGCTCAACTTCATTCTCATTTTCTATGGCCAAAGTTTTCTAAGGACTTAGTTTCAGATTGACAGCAAAACCATCACAAACAAAAATTCTCTGAAGATAACTGGTTAAAAAAATACTAAACTCCTGTTGCTCATTAATTAGTTAGAAAATCTCAATACACATGAGAATCTATCTTGAACATGTCCAATTTGGCAAATTTTTTTGTGTATCTTCAAATCTAAAGCATTCTCACTTAACAGATTAAAAAACCATGGAGTGGGACTAAAGTATTTTGCTAAGGCACAGAAAGACAGTGACTTTTATTGTCTTTATCTTGTTTTTAACAAGACAATACATAATACATTTTAGCAGGTCAAATTAATTCTTTGGAGAAGAGGGAATCGGTCTAAGATGTATTGTAAGTACACTAATAATCTTCATTTAAACATCAGCCACTAAATTAAATGAAGATGATTTGAGCTATCTGACCTTATGTTTTCTGGGTATCCTATATTACACGATATATATTATTTTATATATTGAGAGCGCAGTGGGACACTATCGTGGAAGGATGTATTTTTACAACCTAAAGAATCTCCTCACCCCCAAAACTATCACATTGCATTTCTACAAGAATGGAGTAGTCTGTCTGTGCAAGCCATTTTTTTTTCACTTTGAACTGCATCTTAGTCCTTCTCTCACCCAGTTCCTTGGAAAGCACCGTTCTCTTCTATGCCTCTGAATGTAATTTGCTTAGATTCCGTATGTGACACCATGTCTTTCTCTGCTTGTTTATTCACCTTGTTTATTCATCATTCAGATTCAGCCATGTTGTCACATAATTTTCTTCTGGTATCCAATATATCTACACTTGTATACACACTCATTCACCAATGCTACATAAACAAAATGCTGATCATTTTTTAACAGAGTGCCTATATTTCATGTGAATGGATGTGGCTTGAATGAAAAATGTCCTCCTTGTATTTGGGTATTTGGCCACTTGATTCCCAGTTGGAGGCACTGCCTAGGGAAGTTTAAGTGATGCTGCCTTGCTGGAGAAGTACATCACTAGGGACTATACAGCTTTTCCCTAACTCCTCCAGTTCCCTCTCTGGTTCCTGCTCCCTCCACTTGCTGCCATTCCTCCCCACCATGTTGGACTCTTATTCTTCTGAAACATAAGCCAACACAAACACTTACTTCTTTTTCATTTATTTATTTATTTTTGATTTTTTTGAGATAGGTTTTTCTGCAGCTTTGGAGCCTGTCCTGGAACTAGCTTTTGTAGACCTGAAACTCAGAGATCCGCCTGCCTCTGCCTCCTGAGTGCTGGGAGTAAAGGCGTGCGCCACCACTGCCCAGCTATAAATGTTTCTTCCAAGTTGCACTGATCATGACATTTTATCAAAGCAACAGAAAAACATCTCTAATTGTGTCATGGATATTTGTTTTGGTTTTTGGTGGTGAATAAGTACATAAAATATACCCAATGCATCTAAAGTGGCTAGCACAGAACTCTTATGTAGACCAGACTGACCTAAAACTCAAGAGATTGGAATGCCTCTTGCCTCTGCTTCTTGGGTGCTGGAATCAAAAATGTGTACCACACCCAGCTGAGCTTTCTGTTTAGTATCTGAGGGACCTCTATAGTTTCCCATAATGGCTACACTATCTTACTTCCCACAAGGTATTCTGTTTTCCAAAACTCAGATACTAACCTTTTTGCTCTAATAGTAGCCCTTCTAACACTTTCTGATAATATCTTATAATTTGCACTTTCCAGATAATAGTGATTAAGTAGGGACACCTCATAGTCTATGCAAACACATTTGTACTTTGTTCTAAAAGAACCAACATTTACACACTAACTGTTGAGGGAACCTTCTAACTAGATGTCACCCAAATGACTGTTCTGGAGGAACACAAGACTCAGTGGCCTTAGTGTTTGCACACCCTACTCTGCTGCACAAGGACACATGGTATGGAGAAAAACACCATCACCATCATCCTCAGAGACCTTGACAGGAGGGGCAGGACTGAGCTTTGGGATGATTGAGGGTTCGTCCTCCTTATACAACTGGCTGGCTAAAAAAAATAAGACAGTGTTAGGAAACAAACATCAACAAAGACCACAGGGGCATCGGGATCACAAACCCAGACATGGCCAGCAGCAGCAGCTTGGGCCCAGTTGTCATTATGGCCCCAGCTGGCATCCTAGGCTATGGGCAGCCGCATGGCCTTTGATGGTAATAGGAGCCAGGGACAAAAACAAAGACCCAGACATGGCCCAGGGACACAGTTTGGGCCTGGATATCACTATGGCCCCAGGTAGTAAGTGCAGGTCACCCAAATCTAACCCTGGTGACAGCCCGATCATCAAGTACCTACCTACACAGTCTATGTTAGTAACAGAATCAACAGACCCAGACATTGCCCTCAGCAGCAGTTAGGCCAGGATAGCACCCTGACCACAGGGTAGTCCTTGGACACCAACCTGTCTCCTGATAGCAGCTAAGAACCCGGGCATCCTCACAGGCTTTGGTGATAACAGGAGCCACAGACAACACAGACCCAAACATGGCCCTTGGCCACAGCCTAGGCCAGATGTCTACCTGGTCATGGGTGGCAAGTAAGCCTCCCAAAGCAACTTGTTCCCTAACACATTCACCTCTGATGCAGCTATGGTGAACCAGACCAGGGACCTATGCTGAACAGTCGTAATTCTGAACCACTGTTCCTCCTGCAGACCAGCAAGTCTCCAAAGATACAGAGAAACCCTGCCTTGAAAAAGCCAACCCCCCTCCCCCCAAAAAAAACCAAAACACACAGCATCTAGGAGGTAGAGATGTTGAGCCTGTGTTCAACTCGTCAACCTGTCTAAATGGCAGAGCTGCTGTGTGGTTAAGTAAATCACTAATATGAAGGGATGTCTTGCCAAATAGGAAATATCAGTAAAGAGAAATTAGGAAAACCCCAATAGAAGTTTTGATTGAAAAATACACGGACCAGGGGCTAGGAAGGTGGCTCAGAAATACGACTGTTCACTATAGCTGCATCAGAGGTGAATGTGTTGGGAAACAAGTTGCTTTGGGAGGTTGACATCTGGCCTAGGCTACAGTACACCACCACTGCCCAGCTGCTTTCCTGTTTCTTTACGTGCCTTTTAATATACTGTTGCCAACAAGCAGACTTTCAGAGTGTGATACTGGGTGTGGTGGTGCTGCAGGCCTGTAATCCCAGCATCCACTCCATTACAGCAAATCCAAGGCCACAGCCTGGGCTACTGGAAACCCTGTCTCAAAACTTTACAGCGACAATTTTGGGTATCAGAACTCATTTCCAATTGTGTTTCCTGTCCTTACTGGACTTTGTAAAGTATGTATTTGCCTTGGTAGTTTATTGGTCAGTAACTGACTGGACAGCTTTTGAGCTATCACCTCCTTCCAGCCTTAAGAGCTGTTTTCAGATCACACCTATAACACTCTAGTAATGCACTTTATGTGACTCCTTACCTTTCACAGACAGACAGACCAGGTGGTTTCCATAGCTACCTCTGGGAGACCATTTGTTTTGAAATTGAAGAAAGTAGGGAATGATTAACTTGAAATACTTGCATTTTCTTAAAACTGCCAGAAGCCTTGATTAATTCTAGGTCTTGGAAGAAACTCCTGAGAGCTTGTGGCAGGAGTTCATGTACAAAAAACCAACAGACACAAGTGCTTGCTCATATACAGTGTGCATTACCTTGTTGTGGGATATTTATATATTGTGTGAAGATGTATTGCTGTGATTGGTGTAATAAAGAGCTAAATAACCAATAGCTAGGCAGGAGAGAATAGGCAGGACTTCCAGGAAGAGGGGAACTGAAGAACCTGAAGTAGGCAGGAGATGCCTATGAGACACTGAGGAAGTAAGATATACATTGTAGAAAGGGAAAAGTAGATTAACTGGTTAATTCCTAAGAGCTAGTCAGTCAGTAAAAAGCCTATGCTAAAGGCCAAGCTTTCATAATTAATAAGTCTCCATGCCATTTGAGAGCTGGCCAAGAGAAAGCTGGACAAGAAATTCTTGCTAAGTTACCTTTTGTCAACATGACACAACCAGTCATTTAGAGAGTGGGAACCCAAACTGAGCAACCAAATCCAGAGTGGCCTGTGAGCAGGTCTGTGGAATGTTTTCTTGACTAATGATTTATGTAGGATGGTCCAGCCTACTGTAGTTGATGTCAACCCTGAAGAGGTAGGTGGTCCTGGGTTGTATAAAAACCCAAACTAGAAGCTGGAGAGCTCGGTGATTCAGTGCTTATTCTTGCTACAGGGCCCCATTTCCAGAACCCTCATGGTGGCTCATAATCGTTAAGTCCAGTTCAAGGGACTTGGACACCACCTTCTGACCTCTGTGGGTAGAGACACACACAGGTACAGACACATGTGCAAGCAAAATCTTCACACATAAAACTACAATACTTTAATAAGGCAAACTGAGCAAGCCTGATCAGGGCTCCTACTTAGTCTCTGGTTCAGTTTTAGTCTGACCAAATCCTCCCCAAACTGTTTTTCAATCGAGACTTTAACACCAGCAATAGAAACCAATTATGGATAGATGGACACAGACGCAGACATATACACACACTAAATAAATGTTCAAAAAAAATAAACAGTATATTGGCAAAAGAGCAAGGCCCCAGCTTCTTGGCAGACAGAGGCAGGAAGACTAATCATTTAATCTCCAAGGTTTGAAGCCAATTTGAAATACCTAGAAAAACTTCATCTAAACAAATAGAAGAGCTGAGGACCTGTAGCTCTGTGAAAATGCTCTACTGTGAGGAGGGCCAAGTTAAAACTCAGCACGCATGTACACGCATGCACGCAGGTACACACGCACCAGGATTTGAGTATACATTGCTCTGAAAAACATACATAAATGATGATTGGTAAATACATGAAAAATGTTCAACATGAAGTCATCAGGGAAATCAAAAATAAAACTACAATGAGCTACCAGTTAAGACTGCTTTGTTTGTTTTTTGAGACAGGGCTTTTCTGTGTATCTATGGCTGTCCTGGAACTCACTCTGTAGACCAGGCTGGCCTCGAACTCAGAAATCTGCCTGCCTCTGCCTCCTAAGTAATGGGATTAAAGCTGTGCGCCAACAAGTACAGCAAGATTAGTTATTTTTTATGGGCTGGAGAGATGACTCAGCAGTTAAGGGCACTCACTGGCTGCTCTTGAAGAGGACCTGAGTTCTATAACATGTCAGCTCACACCTGTCTTCAATTCCTTCTAGGGGATTCACGCCTCTGCTGATACCATGCATGGAATAAATAGGGCAAAACAAAAACACACAAAAGTGTAATTTTTTAAAAACGTTAATTTTGGGGTTTCCACATTGTCCTTTTTGCCTTTAAACTGAGTTGTTGAAGGCCTTTATTTCCTAGTGACAGGGTCTAATGTACCCTAGGCTGGCCTTTCTATGTAAAGGCTGACTCAGTCTCTGGCACTCCTTTCTCTGCCACCCTAAGCTTCAAATCACAGGTATGCATTGGCACTCTGGTACCACGCAAGTTTTACACTATGCTGGGAAGCACTCTACTAGTTACAGCTGCATCTATATCTAGTCAAGAAGGTTGACTTTATAGCTCCAAATGTAAACTACTCTTTTCCTATAATCACACTCAGAAGATTGGTATAAAAGGTATGCACACAAAGCTGGGAGGATGGTGGCACACACCATTAATCCCCAACACTCAAGTCAGGAGACAGGCAAATCTCTGTGAATTCAAGGATTGCTTGATTTACAAAGATTTCCAGGACAGCTACCTAGAGAGAGCCCATTAAAGAGACAGAGAAAGGGTAGGTATACATATAGAAATACAACTATGTTTAAGTTGAAATGTTCAAGAAAAATAATGTCCTCATAAGGTTCAAATGATTAAAATTATAGAATACATATTACAAAGTGATAAAGAACCAAGAAACCTAAATATAAAGGGATAAAGAAGGGCTGAATATAAGAGCCACAAGTTATTAAAGAGTATTCCTTGGTTTTGTGAATAAGTATATAAATATATTCAACACTGTAAGTGTAAAGTTTACTGTGAAACCCCACGGCTTCCATTCTGAAGGTCGATTCTAACTACATAATATTCAGAGATGTATAAGTTTTGAGTCTGCTTAACTTTGGTATTTTTATTTGAAAGTTTATAAAATCAAAATAACTTTAAAAAACTAACCAAAATTGTGTGGCACTGGCAGAAGACATAAAATCAATCTCAAAGTTCAAAATGAATCTCTTACAAGTATGAGCAACTGATTTTGCACAAAAGTTCCACAACAATTCACTAAAGAACTTATTATTCTGTAGTTAAGAAAACTAGATGTCTACATGAAATAAATGAAGGATGGGCCCAGACCTTTTGCCATGTACTAAATTCAGAGTGAGAGCCACACAGGTAATGGCACTTGCTGCCAAGCTTGATGACCTGAGCCTGATCCTAAAACACACATGGTAGAAGAAAACTGACTTCACAGAAGTGTTCTGAATTCTGTGGCTGAGGCATACAAGTAGGACACAGACATAAATGCAGGCATATTACACATATAATTTCTAGGAAAAAGAAAATAACATGCTGTGGAAATAGTGAGAAAACTGGAACCTTATTCTTTATCAGCAGGGATGTAAAACAGTGTGGAGAGCCACTATGGAAAACTGTTTGAAATTTCAGAGATTAACAAAGAGCTGCAGTATGATCTAATAATGCCATTCCTATTTGTACCCAAAATAGAAATCAGGAGCTTAAGTGTTTCATAACGTTCATTTCAGTATTAGAATAGTAATACATGCCCATTAATCTACTAAAAATAAGTGAATATGCAAAATGTGTATACATATGCCATTCAGTACTAAAAATTCAAATTGTTCTATCCTCATAATTTGAAGGATTCTGAAAACACCATAAATTATATTTCTATGATGTACACAAAACAGTCAAATTCTAAAAACAAACAAACAAACAAATAAACCAAACCCTAGAAAAGAAGTGATCAAGAGATGGGCAGAGGAGTTTATAAAAATTATTTGTATGTATAGTTTGTTTGGAAAGATAAAAAGTTTTGGAAATACAAGTAATTCTAAGTTAACAGTATAAATGTACATAACAGTGTATCTGTACATACAACCATTAAACTCCAACCCACTCCCAAGAGGAAAAACGGTTAAAATGAGTAATGTCTGCACTTATCGTCCCATTACTCAAGAGACTGAAGCAGGAGACTAATTTGAGCCCTGGAGTTCAAGGAGAGCTGAGCAACAACAGCTAACCAATCCTGCCCAACCAGTGTCATCTGTAGATTTGGTTATATCCGTGATTATTGGAGTGAGCTGCAAAATCCTGTGAAACCAAGGTTGGTTAATTGCAGCCAACAGTATTTCTTCTCCCAAATCTAGACTCCACCCCCCACGCAACAAGCATGCACACACACACTGCATACACAATGCACTCAATGTTCTACCATTACCTATGTATTTGACAAAGGAGTACACATGTACTAACTTCACTAAATGATGCAAAGTTTATGTGCTTCCACACTGACAGATAAAAACACATACATTCTCTAAGCACAAACTCCATCACAAATAACTTTCTGTTTAAAGATAAAATTTCAATTAATAACCACATTGAGAATTTATTTAATACAACCACTAATCTGTTAACAACAAAATCTAAGCAATTACATCACAAAACAAGGGTTATATCCAGCAAACATGCATAATAATCTATACAACTTAACATTACCCCAGAAGAGGAATTGAATATAAAAGTTCTTATAATTTTGGTGGTTTTCAAATCTTATGGCACAGATTACCAAAAAAACTGTAAAAACAGATTTCAAATTTTTTCAGTAAAATGGTAAAAAATTGAGTAAGCCTTTAAGTTTTCATACTTGGCTCAAGTTAAAACATCAAGCTGGCCCCAATCTGTCAACACAGACAGATAAATATTTATAATGATTGGACAGACTTAGTTACAATGATATTTGGAGGTCTACTTCCTCCTATCAAAACCCTTTTGTAAGGGTTAAATTTTTCAATGCAAACATGTCTTCTGTAAATACTGTGAGAATATAAACTTGGAGACATATAGAGAATCAGGACAGAAGTGAAAAATAAAACTTAAGTCAATATTATTTCTGCCTGGTCAGCATAAAGCCTTGTGGCTCCCAAACTATCAACACTGTCTCAATACAAAACTAAGAATATGAGAATGACTACCAACTGGCTGACGTTCTACAGAACTGTCTCAGTATGGAAGCAATGATCGCACTTGGTTAGCCTGCTTCTACAGAGTGTAATCAGCAGAGCCCTAAGTTTATAAACACAGGGCAGCTCAAAATAAAAAAATTCTTCAAACAGAAGCAACCTTTCTGTTTCATTTTTAGCTCTATGTGTCATGTTATTCTTGAAGTAATAAGAAAAGAATTAGAGGACGCTTTGAACATATCTTGTACTTTTCATCAAGTCTAAAGTGCAAAATATCTCCATATCTCTGGTATTTTAATAGGGAAAAGCATCAAACATTTATAATAAAGAAACTGAACAGTAAAAGTAATATAGAAGAAAAGAACTCTTAAATGTACAACTGAGGAATACATTTTATGACGAATTTAAATTTTTCTTTCTTCGGTGAAATCTGTAAAAGAACCATGTTCTCAAAGAACTCTGTTGATTCTCTTCCCATGACCAGAAATTCTAAACTTATAGAAAACACATAAGGGGTGGGGGAGACAAAAAACCAAAAACATTGCATGACAATGGACACCAAGTTCATAAAGAACTTCTTTTTAAATGAGATACTATGTAAGAAAATACCATGAAAATAATAATCCTATGAGAATTGTTTAAGCACAGTAAATTTGAGCCTCGGTCTTCGTGAAGATACTAGTTTATATAGAAAACTATAAATATACAAGACTCCAAGGGAAAAAGTCAGAATACATATTGTCTAACATTCTTTAGGCTACAAAACTTTTGAAAGGGAAAAGGATGGCTGATGGCCAGCTGAATCTTAAGCCAGGTGTGGTAATCACGCCTACAATCCCAGTATTTGGGCAGGAGTGGGCCAAATTCAAGGCCACCCTGGACTACTCATCAAGTTCCAGGCTAGCCAGGGCTAATGAGACCTTGTCTCAAAAGATCAAAAACTGGAAGGGGGAAGAAAAGGAAAAAAATACAGACCTACAAAAAACTCCTAGGTCAAAGTGTCCTCCTGAAAGGAACCAAACGTTCTGTGGAATATAACTTATTTATACTATTAAGGGGCAGGGAGACTGAATTACTAGAGTCTTCTTAAATAAGGGAAAATGAACCTCATAGTGTAAACAAGTCTGGCTCAGAAGGAAAACTGAACATATCCCAGATCTGTCCGTGAAAGTAATGATGGTGCGTCTTTATATTAAAGAAATAGGCTATAAAAAGTTCAGTCTCAGAATTGATTTTTAAAAGCTTATTTGTGCTCCTTGGTGGGTGCATAATAAAGTTCCATGGGTTTGTTCACCTTCCAGTATTTCTCACTGACCAATTCCAAAGAAAAGGAGCCATTTAATACCTGAAACGAAGAGAAAAGCACAGTTATGAAAATGCATGGTGCTCAGGAATAGTGAGACTAAACTGACAAAGACCAAGAACCTTGCCTGCAACAGAACCAAGGCATCACAAAGCCCTCGGTCGGTCTCGGAGGTCTTACTCTTACAGGCCCCGCACCACTACTTGCCAGTGACAAGGAGCTCACACTGTCAACAGTCATGATGCAAATACTCACAGTGAACTGGCCACTGGCTGTCGCTATATAAATGGTGTACTGCTTCTCACTGGCCGTATCAAGGTTCATCTGGTTTGATTCTCCTTTGCTTCTAAGTTCTTCCAAAGCTAACCTCACAGCCAGATACTTGGATAAATGATCAACAGTAGCATTGCCTGAAGTCTTTATGTATCTAAAAGAACAAAGCATTGAACATTTCATTTTTAAGAGTATATAAAAAAATTCCTAAATTATAGAGCTATAAAGTTATGTAAAACATATATGTCCCGACCGTTGAAAATTAGAAATTTACTTCTCTATAAGAAGCAATGACAGACCATAAAGGCTCAACACCCTACCTTCATTAACAGATGACACAAAACTATATATATGTATGTATACATACATACATACACACACATATATATACACACACAGTGTACAAATTTTAAAAACCAGTAATAGCAACAACAACAAAAAAAAAAACCCAGCACATCTTTCCACCTCAATTACTAGAATCTATTGACCACAGCAAGAGACACACTAAGAATAAGAGCAAATTGTCTTCAGAATTGGCATTTCTGGTTTTGAAGACTGAAGCGGAACACGGGTGCTGATCTTGGGACCATTCATTCGTTCATTTCTTTTTTTTTTTTTTTTTTTTTTTTTGGTTTTTTCAAGACAGGGTTTCTCTGTGGTTTTGGAGCCTGTCCTGGAACTAGCTCTTGTAGACCAGGCTGGTCTCGAACTCACAGAGATCCACCTGCCTCTGCCTCCCGAGTGCTGGGATTAAAGGCGTGAGCCACCACCGCCCGGCCCATTCATTCATTTCTTAAGACTAGGTTTCTCTGTGTAGCTCTGGCTGTCCTGGAACTCATTCTGTAGACCAGGCTGGTCTGTCTCATGACTGTTGAAATTAAAGGCGTGTGTCACCACCCCCTAGCTGATCTTGGGATTTTAAAAGCATGATACACTGTTCAATTACTCATACAACAATATTTGGTGCTTATTTGCACTTGCTGGCAGGCACCATGTGACCGGTGTGGAAATTCAACCTTGCCACTGTGAAATACAGAGCCTATTCTGGATTGCCTTTTTCTTCATCACCTATGAGGGCTGATCCTTTGTGAAGGGCTTCTTGTCTTGGGAAGAAAACAAAGAAAAAAGGAAAAGGAAAGGAAGGGAAGAAGGGGAGGGGAGAGAAGGGAGGAAGAGAAAGGAAACAAGCAATCTAGGCAGCAGTACATTCAAACTGAACTCTAAAACTAGGATGACAAGTGCTGATTTTATTTCAAATACAAACTTTCCAATTAAATTCCACATTAAACATTCTGAAACCAAGTAATCTGAAACAAATTCACACATTACCTTGTCTGTGCACTGTCATCCTTTTCCATCAGTGTTGGGTGGGGCCTGAATACTAGTTCGATTTCACTAGCACCATCCATTACTGGATCAATGGCCACTGTTGCATTGTTATTATCAAGTTCAAGCCCAGAGTCATCAGATGTTTTGGTCCGTTTGTTACTAGGTCCTGCTTCCTGATTGCTATGTGTGGATGCATTACTACAGTGTGAACTGTCACCATTATCTTCTGCTCCACTGCCGTTTTCAATCTGTTGCTTCTTGCCTCGCTGTAATCTGATTAAGAAGGAGGAAAAGAAAGAAGATTTACATTAGGGTCTTTAAAGCATCAAACTTGAAGCCAAGTTTTATACTGAACATTAGAATTTTGTTTGTTTGCTTTTTAATCTTTATTTTCATTTTATATGTATAAATGTTTGGCCTACATGTGTCTGCACACCGTGTGTGTGTGTGTTGCCTGCAGAGGCAGAAGAGGGTGTTGGCTCCCCTGGGACTGAAGCTATATGGTTGTGAGCTGCCATATACTAGGAACTAAACCCAGTCCTTTGGAAGAACCACCTCTCCAGGCCTGAACTTCTGAATTCTAAAACTTAAAAAAGTACAAGGGATAAAATTTGACTAGTGAATTTGGTGAAAAATCTTGTCATTGTTTTCCACATGTCCCTCAATGATCTAGAAAGCTCACCATAAACACATATAAAAGATTTAAACACACTAGACACATTTGTGCACACCTTTAATCCCAGCACTCTGGGAGCAGAAGCCACAGACTATAAAAATATTTCTTTTTAACCTAGGATAAATGTGTTTCTCATGAGACTAAAGTGAGTAACTACTCAGTCTTTCCAACTCAGCATTGTGTAGTGCTCTAAAAATAAGTAACACTGAATCTTCTTTCTGAAATACAGTTGTAACGCACAGAATAGAACTCATCTTTTAACTTTTACAGCAGAAGGGGTTTTGATCAATGTACTTCCAAATCACCCAGAACCTAAAAACAGTTATGTGGAGGCTGCAATGACTTGATCTGGGATGAACCTGAAGTCACTCTGCAATACAGCCAAGTGACAGCCATTAAACAAACAAGCCTTTTACTGGCATCTTATTTGGAAAATGATGATCATCCCTGAAAACTGATTAGTAAACTAGGAGATAAATAAAAACAGAAACAAGAATAAGCACAGTGCGCTAGAAAGTCTTCACACTGAATATGCTAATTCTGAAACGCCTTTTAGATCTAAGAGGAGACCAAGCATGGTTGAATATACTGTTAGTCCTGATACTCAGAGGGCAGAAGCAGGCTAATCTCTGATTTAAGACCAGCCTAGTCTACATAGCAAGTTCCAAGTAAACCAAGAACAACCTCTTGGCTACTCAAGAGGAAATGAATTCAGTCTAAAATTCAATAGTCTAGTGTGAGTATGTATGGATGGTCATTAAAGCCTGAAATTAGATAGTCATCTGTAGACCAAGCTACTGTACTGAAAGTTGAACAATGAATGATGGTAGCAATTCCACTTGTAAGAATTAGAGAAATGAAACTTTATTAACTTTGAAGGAATAGTTAATGACAACAAAAAAGGCGAAATAAGCACTCTCCTGAAATCCTAAGAAAACTATTAAAAGAGGAAAGAGAAATAGACTGTATTAACTGCTGCTAGGTACAATGAAGTCTTCAACTCTATCAACCATCATAATGCATAATAAACACAAACATCACTACTAATTTTCACAAGGACATTACGACAGGGTAAGAATGAACAGCTCACTAAAGGAGACTCAAACCAGAAACAATCCTCTCGATATATTTACTCTATGCAGAAGAGATGTTTTATATTTATTATTATTGGGGGGGGCGAGCACATGGGTTCAGCAAGTATATAAGTCAAAGGACAAAGTTGCTTCTCTCCTTCCACTGTGGGTTCTTTCTATTATTTTAGATGCAACACCCTGGAAGTGTGCATCACCCCTCTAAGAAAAGATGGTGCACTGAACAAACTACTCACCACTGTGTTAAACTTAAAGAAAAGGTAAAGTCAGGATTCCCTAAGTATCTGGACATGTCCCACCTCTCCTCTTCTTCCGCGTACCTGTTCATGGCCTGTATCTTCAGCCCTTCCTCAATGCTGTGGCTGAGTGCCTGCTGGTTATTGTGCTTGTTGATCCTGGCTAACACTCTCTCTTGATGAGCTTCATACTCATCACGACTTGGATAAATTTTGCTGATGAGTGCATCAAAATTTGGGTCTGGCCTTAGTGATCTCTTAGAAACTAATTTTTTCCGACAGGTAGGGCATTCTTTGTTGCTAAATTAAAAGAAAAGAAAGAAAATGTAAATATGACCATTGGGCTAAAAACAAAAATATCCAATTTCTAAAGTTAAGTTATCTTTACTATCACAAAAATATAAAAATAGTTAGCTAAACTCTCTGTGAAAATTAAATAAAACAGGTTAATCAGGATTTCAAAAACCTTAGCTGATATACTTGTGGGGGAGGGGCTGAGGGCAGGGTATTGGGGCTCACTCATGCAAGTTCAGCACTTGGGAGGCTGAAGCAGGAAATTGCATAGGAACCCAAGGCAAATCTGAACCACGTGGCAAGTTCCAGACTAGCCTGGGTACAATGTTTTCGTTTTTGTTTTTTAAAAACCTAGCTTAAAACAAAGAAACAAACCAGGCGGTGGTTGCACACGCTTTTAGACCCACACTGGGGAGGCAGAGGCAGGCAGATCTCTGTGAGTTCAAGGCCAGCTTAGTCTACAAAGCAAGCCCAGGACAGCCAGGACTGTAACACAGAGAAACTCAGTCTCTAAAACCCAAAAACAAACAAACAAACAAAAAAGAAAAAACTCCAAATTAAAATTTAGACTTCACTCTTTTGGGACTTGGCTCCAAGATAACCAAAAAAGTAGAAACAACGGTCGTGCCAAAAAGGGCCGCGGCCATGTGCAGCCAATTGGCTGTACTAACTGCGCCCGCTGTGTGCCCAAGGACAAGGCCATTAAGAAGTTCGTCGTAGAGGCGGCTGCCGTCAGGGATATATCCGAAGCGAGTGTCTTCGACGCCTATGTGCTCCCCAAACTCTATGTCAAGCTGCATTACTGTGTGAGCTGTGCTATTCATAGCAAGGTAGTCAGGAATCGATCACGGGAAGCTAGGAAGGACCGAACACCCCAACCACGATTTAGACCTGCTGGTGCTGCACCACGACCTCCACCAAAGCCCATGTAAAGTGGCTTCATAAAGATAGAAGAAAACACCTTGGAAAAATAAAATGGAACTTAAACTTTAAAAAAAATAAAAATAAAATCTAGACTTCACACTTTTTAAAAGGTCCTGTTCCCACATACTTATAGGCAACGTAGTCCCTAAATTCCAGAAAGCGCTGCTGTACTACAAGCTGAGATCCAGTAATGATTCATTCCAACATACCCACTTCTAAGGGCTGTGATAATGCAATCCGCACAGAACCGATGCAAACACTCCTTTGTAGTCATGGTGTTCTTCAACATATCCAAACAAATTGGGCACATTAATTCACTGTGTAGACTTCTAGGTGAGACCACAATTTCCAAGCCATCTGTTATTGCCTCCTGTAAAAGAGTGACTACTTAATCTCTTCTTAATTATTGATAAATAAAAACACACACAAGTACTGGAAAATCATAAAAATGAACATCTATGACCATCACCCAAGTCACCACCACGGCCAACTCACAGCCATTTTGTCTTAGCTAAAATATTCCTCCAGGCTCTTGAACCCCACCACCTCTGCAATATTTTAACAGCCCTTAATACCAAAAGGGTGACAAATGAAACAATGGACCATGACTGTAATTTAAGCATCTGGGAGGTGGAGGCAGGGTAGTCAGAAGGTTCAAGGTCATCCTCAGCTACCAAGTGAGTTTGAGGCCACGCTGGAATATATAAGATTGTCTCAAAAAATTTTAAGATATTGAACTCTTTCTGTCAAGTTCCCATTTTCCTTCCTTTTCTTTTGAATGCTCTTCAGTCTCCTTTACTGGATCTTCACCCATTACCTAATTTCTAAACAGTGAAAGCCTCTGGATCAAATTACAGATTTTATTCCTCTCTCTTGGTTCTCATACCCACAAATGTACTGACAATCCCTAAATTTTTCCATTCTCCCCCAGACTCCAGTTAGGCATCCCTGCCTGTCCGGTCCGTGGGCAAACTTAAAATGAACAGATTTTATTTATTTATTTATTTATTTATTTATTAAAGATTTCTGCCTCCTCCCTGCCATAGCCTCCCATTTCCCTCCCCCTCCCCCAATCAAGACCCCCTCCCTCCTCAGCCCAAAGAGCAATCAGGTTTCCCTGCTCTGTAGAAGTCCAAGGACCACCCACCTCCATCCAGGTCTAGTATAGTAAGGTGAGCATCCAAACTGCCTAGGCTCCCACAAAGCCAGTACGTGCAGCAGGATCAAAACCCATTGCCATTGTTCTTGAGTTCTTAGTAGTCCTCATTGTCCGCTATGATCAGCAAGTCCGGTTTTATCCCATGCTTTTTCAGACCTGGGCCAGCTGGCCTTGGTGAGTTCCCAATAGAACATCCCCATTGTCTCAGTGTAGTGTGGTGATTTCTCAGGAAATTCGGGATCAACCTACCCCTGGACCCAGCAATACCACTCTTGGGAATATACCCAAGAGATGCCCTATCATACAACAAAAGTATATGCTCAACTATGTTCATAGCAGCATTGTTTGTAATAGCCAGAACCTGGAAACAACTGAGATGCCCTTCAACGGAAGAATGGATGAAGAAAGTATGGAATATATACATATTAGAGTACTACTCAGCAGTAAAAAACAAGGATTTTTGAATTTTGCATACAAATGGACAGAAATAGAAAACACTATCCTGAGTGAGGTAAGCCAGACCCAAAAAGAGGAACATGGGATGTACTCACTCATATTTGGTTTCTAGCCATAAATAAAGGACACTGAGCCTATAATTCGTGATCCTAAAATGAACAGTTTTAAGCATGCTTACTTCCAAGCTGACACTCCTCCCATTCCTGGCCCATTTACCTTCTCCAAACGTCCCCCGACTTTTCCCATTATTTCCTTACTGAAAAGGAAACTTTCCCCCTTACTCAATTTCTCATATATGTAATTTTATGAATATTGAGTTATTTGGTCTCTATAAATTCTGTAGGTAAGGCCACATAATATTTTATTCACTACTATTCCCCTAGTACCTAGCAGAGGCTTGTATGGAAGTACGTAACTCATTTGTTGAATGGATAAAGTGTCAGCCAACACATGATTCAGGACTACTATTATATAAGTTTATTGCTGTTAAGTTCTCTTTAAGTTTTCATTTTCTACAAAGGTATCCCAGTTTACACAAATCTATTTCCCAAAATTACAGTAGTCTGTATTACCTGAGGTGTTCGTTGTAATTCGTACAAACTGAGTTCCCATGTTTTGCTTAATGGTTGAGTTCCATTTGTCTGCACAGCCTGAGACATTGCTAGGAATAAAAAGGAAACAAAAAGATTTAGTATTTGTAAAGAAGGTGTTATGGTTCTAATGTATATGTATTCCCCAAACTGGGTCCAAACTTTAAGGTTTAGAAAGCAGTAATACCTCAGTACACCTTTAATCCCAGTACTATGGAGGCAGAGGCAGGAGGAAGATCTCTAAGTTCAAGGCCAGCCTGTCTACAGAGCTAGTTCCAGGACAGTCAGGGCTATACAAAGAAACCCTGTCTCAAAAAAAGGGAGGGAGGGAAAGAAAAAGAAAAGAAAAGGGAGGGAGGACGGGCAGTCGGTCATAAAATATAGGACCTTCCTACTCCAACTGAGAATATTTGGGAAATAGCAAATACAGAATACAGGCCAGGATTTTTCTCTGAAGTTACTTATCTTTATCTAGAAATGGGTTTTGTCAAAAAGGAGCACAAGTGCTCTCAATTTTATTTATTTATTTTTGGTTTTTTGTGACATGGGGTATGAAGGAAGCAAAGAAAGTCTATAATTTGCAGGACACTAAGGAGAGGACAAACGGCTTGCACTTTTCGAAGCTCTCAGAAGGCCAAAGAAACTAGGAATAAAGGCTTAAAGAAAAGATGGTCTCTGGTTCATAACTGTCATGGGAAGCATGGCTCTACTCTGCCATACCCATGACAGCTGACACACTTCTGCAACCACGAATAGTAAATCCTTCCTGCTTCATTTTCACAGATATTTAGGCCACAGTGACACACAACTAATACAGAAAGTTAGTACCAAGGAAGCAGGTCATTGTGGTGAGAAGACCTGGTCAAAAGATTACTTAGCACCTTGGAACTTGTTTGTGGGAGAATTCTGGAAAAGTTTAGAGAAGCTACTTAGGAAACATGTACATCAATGAGCAAAGAAAAATATATAAGCAGATTTACTTATTTGATAGGAACTAAAAAGTTCCTAACACCAACAGGAATGCAAAGAGCAAAGGTGAAGCTTATGAAGTTTCAAACTAGAGACCACTCATGTTACATTCTCACCAGGATGTTGTCTACAATGTTTCTGCGTTTAAACTTACTTACTTACTTACTGCTTTTTCCAGATAGACAGACAGACAAGGCTAGTTTTCTCTGTATAGCCCTGTCTGTCTTAGAATTCCCTATGTACACCAGAGGGAGTTGAGCTGTCCTGGTACAATGTTGACCAATCTGTCCTCGAACTCAGAGATCCACCTGCTTCTGCTTCCTGAGTTCAGGGATCAAAAGTGTGCCCCACCATCACCCGGCATGTTTATGCTTTATTAAAGGTGAAGTTTAACAGTGACAAGCTAATTAAGTTAGCAGGGTGATGTGGGAGCCCCCCTGTGTGCTGTGATTACCATTAATGAATAAAGAAGCTGCCTTGACCTGTTGATAGGGCAGAACTTAGGTAAAGGGTGGGGGGGGGAGATGAAACTGAATGCTGAGAAGAAGAAGGCAGAGTCAGGGAGCTGCCATGGAGCTGCCATAGTCAGACATGCTGAAACTTTGCCGGTAAGCCACTGCCATGTGGCGATACACAGATTAATAGAAATGAGTTAAATTAAGAGCTGGCCAATAAGAAGCTAGAGCTAATGGACCAAGCAGTGTTTTAATTAATATAGTTTCTGTGTGACTATTTCGGGGCTAAATGGCCAGGAACAACAAGCAGCTCTCTCCTGCAACAGCAGGGAAATTTTCAGGGCACAACAGCATACAGCAGCATTTATCACTGCTGGCCACTTTTAGCTAAGTTTATAAGGACAGAAGCCAAAGGCAGAGGAAAAAGATTTGTCAAACATGCAGTCTGCCCTGAAAATGAGTGAATAAAAGATGTGGAAAAGAAAGGCTCATGAGCCAGGCTGGCTCTTACCTACAATCCCAGCACAGAGAAGAAAAACTGCAAATTCGGAGCCAGGGAAACATTCAGTAGGCAGCCACTAAGCCTGACAACCTAGTTCAACCCCTGGGACAAAGTGGAGAGGTGAGTTCCACAGCTTGTCCTTTTTCACACCTGCCACAGTGGCAATGTACACATGCAAACACACACAATAGACTTAAAACTTAAAAAAGATTATGTTGGTGATGGTGGTGCACAAGTTTAATCCCAGCACTTGGGAGACAGAGAGACAAGCAGATCTCCAAATTCAAGGCCAGCCTGGTCTACAGAATGAGTTCCAGAACAGTCAGAGCTACACAGAGAAAGCTCATTTGGAAAAAACCAAAATAAATAAAAAGAAAACAAGATTACAAACCAGGCAGTGGTGGGGCACACCTTTAATCCCACCGCTGGGGAGGCAGAGGCAGATGGACCTCTCCAGCCTAGTCTACACATCAAGTTTCAAGTCAGTGGAACTCTTTTTCCAAATAAATAAATAAATAAAGGGCGCGAGGGAGGCAGCAGCAAATTCGAAGTCAGCCTGGTCTACACAGCAAGACCTGCAGGGACAGAAATGGGGCGTTTTGTTTGAGATTTTATCCTTTTAAGTCACAAGCATGCTACTCTGGAATAGTAGAAAAGATAACCTTAGGAGCACCTCAGGAACTGGCAAAGCCTACCTACTCAGTGCAGGCTCCAGGATGCAAAACTGTAACTTTTGAAAGGTTTTTCCCTTGGGGAGACTCTGTAGTGCCATACTCCAACAAGAAAAACAACAGAATTAATTTTCATGGTTCAGAAGCCTTAGTACTTGAGTCCACTTGTAGTCTAAGGCAATGGGTCTCAACCTGTGGGTAACAATTTCTTTGGGGGGAGGGGGGTCAAAGGATCCTTTCACAGGGATCTAAGACTGTCAGAAAACACAGATATTTACATTACAATTCAAAGCAGTAGCAAAATTACAGCTATGAAGAAATTATGGTTGGGGGTGACTACAATATAAGGAACTACATTAAAGGAAACTGCATTAGGAAAGTTGAGAACACTAGTCTAATGCAACCAAGATACAAGTACAGCTGGTGACATACCTGATACCTCACAGTGCCTTTGTACCAAACTACCAGGTCATGGAGACTTCCACTAGGATTTCAAAGAAAGGCCTAGAAGGTCAAGCAATCAATGAATGGAGGATCAGAATCCATGCAGGCAGCCACATACACAATGGGCAATGTATAAAATCCTGGGATACTCGAGTTGCCAGGAACACGGAACATCTACAAAAGAATGCTACAGGTAGCTCAAGTGAAGCTCATGCCCAAGAATCAGACATATGGGATGCAAATGAAAAGCCTATCCTGTCCAATACCTTTGGAGCTCAAATAACAATGCTACATGCCTAGATGCTGGACATGGGCCTATAGGATTTAATGTTACCCTACTAAATGGTCTTGCTTTGAACCAATTCTTCCTTAATAATCTCTCATCCCTCCCTTTTGAGGTGGCCCTGTTTGCCAATGTATGATAGACATTTAATTTGATGTTTACATCTGTGTTCTTATCACTAAATACCTGGTAGAAAGAGTTTAAGAAAGGCATTTATCTGGCCCAATGTCATCGTGTCAGGGAAGAAATTGCAGAGGGTTCAGTTTTTGCAAGCAAAAGCTGACTCAGCAGTTGCTTGTTACACTCTGCTCATCAAGTAGAGCTGGCGCTGAGTACGACTGGGTTATAACTAGGCCTGCACACAGGTGTACAACCAACATGAAACAAGTACACAGCAGTTTAAGTTACTCTTTAACTTGGTATATAGAACCAAAAATGTATACATTAATTGGCACTAACCATATCATATATTGATACATGTCTATAACACACTTAAAATAAAAGCTGTAGCACAAAATGACACTATTCATGCAAATTTAAAAGTCCAACCACCTAAAAATCACCCCCACTTAAAAAAAAGCAGTATTTCTCAAATCACTTAAGTTAATATCAACTTTTCCCTCGGAATGTCAAGAAATCAGACTACTAGAAATTAGGCTGCTGCAAAGTAGGCTGAATACAAAATAAAGTACATTATACTTGAGGGGTGGGGAATGACTCTTCTACTGTAACTGAATACAAAATAAAGTACATTATACTTGGGGGTGGGGAATGACTCTTCTACTGTAACTTGAAAAACTACCCACTGACAAAAACACCTCCTATCCCTGTGTAACTTCACTGAAATGCATTACCTGAATAAACAGGAACAATAAACCAAGGAATTAGGTAACAGTGCAACCAAATTGAAGCAGGCTGTGTGGGAGACAGCCACTGAAATTACTGCTGTTACCAAAACAACACATGTCAGCATTACCTTAACCACTCCAGAGCTGTGTAAAAAACATCCCTAAGTTATTTTTTAATCAATGTATTATCTTATCAAATGAAGAAACTGGGTACTGAAAAGGGTAAGAGGCTCAGAGAAAAGAAAGATGTAATAATAAACAGAAATGTTTTTATTTTTACATAGCCAGGGATTTCTGAGAAAAAAAAATCTATCCTTAACAAAAAAGTTCTCTAGAGATGAAACTCCAGACTACACACATTTGAGTGATTATAATTCCTAAATCTTGTCTAATTGTCTTGCCTGGAAACATCTATTACATTCTAAAAATTAAGAATCCATTCTGCTTCCGTTGAGAATCTATCTGTATGTTAGAGATCAAAACCATTCGCCCTTTTCTAGGGAAGGAATTGGACCTGTTCTTTGTCTACCAAATTATCAGTTCTCACTGCACTGCTTTGGGGGAAGACTTGAAACAAAAGGGAGCTGAGCATCGCTGTAAACTAACCTGCCCCCACTCTACAAGTCTTATATCTTCTTTCAAGGTAATATGAATACAATATGAAAAGTCTGTCATATCATTACACAGAAGACAGTTCCTACTATCCTTTAGTTCAGGCATTAAGAGCAGTAACAGATTTTTGAAAACACTTATGTTTTCTGAACAAATGTACATCTAATAGCTGAATACAGACGTATAATCCAAGCTACCAAGAAGCCTGAAAGGCAGGAGAATTTTGAATGCAAAGCCTCACTAGGCTACTGAATTAAGCTCAAAGCAGCCTGAACAAATTAATGAGACTGCCTCAAAATAGAAGAAGAGAGAAGAGGAAAGGGAGGAATTTCCCAACAGACATAGGGCTCTGAGTTGGGTCCTAAACTGGGGGTGGGAGATAAACACACACTAGGTCCAACAATACATTAGAAATGAAAACTTTCCATGTTTTTCCTTAGAACAACAGCTCTCAACCACTTGATCTAAGGATCCTTTCACAGGGGTCACACCTAAGACCATCAGAATACAGATATTTACATTACAATTCCTAACAGTAGCAAAATTAGTTATAAAGTAGCAACGAAAATAATTTTATGGTTGTGGGTCACCACAACACGACCAACTGTATTAAAGGGTCATAGCATTAGGAAGACTGAGAAACACTGCCTTAGAAACTAAGTATTTCACTAAATGTTTTCCAATTAAAAACACATTTAGTGAAAAGTTAGATTTGTATTTATTCAACTATATTATGGGTTAATCTTGCATAGTTGATGAACCTAACCACTAACACCATTTTTCTACATAAATGTTCATTTTATAATACCTGGCAAACAGAAAAATATACAGGCATTTGTAATCTATCAAGTTAAAAATTCCTACTGAAGGGTGTAAAAAGCCTCAATCAAGCCTACAGGAGAATTTCACATGAAGCCAGAGTTCATGTGAAAAAAAAACCCAACAATTTCCTACTCAACCCTCAAGATTCTAATATATAGAATTCTGACAGGGCCATATATATACTTGTTCTCAAGATCTTGTAACAAAAATTAAATCTACTAAACTAAAACTATCCTAGAGTAAGGACAATGAGCCTCCTTTTGAGAGGTCTTTATGACATGAAATGTGAAGCAGACAGAAGGCACAGGCTCTTGACTTTGCCTCCCACCTCTAGCAGTTACTAGTTATGGTTGTCACAGATGGACATCTCAATGTCCAAAACACACAGGCCCTCCTTTAAAGTGGTATCAAAAGTAGAATCCAGGGTTTCCCAAATACTAGGCAAGTATTCTCTGCCACAGCCACACCCACAGCTTTGGGGGAATAATCTATAGGAATCAATGTTTTGTAAGGTCGTTGGCAAAGTTTAATAAGGTGTTCATATAAAGTGCCCGGCACATTCCATAAAACCAAAAGACAGCATCTTTTCTATGTATTTCAATTTAAAGAAGTATTATTTCTTCACCCTCTGACATGCAAAAGATCAGGAAAATGTTATTTAACACCCCCCCCCAACTTATTAAAACTCCACACTAAATCTTCTTCAAAAGGTTTAGTGGTTTTATCGAGGGGCTCAGGATGTACCTCACCTGACAAAATGCTTACTTAAAATTCATTAAAACCCAGAGTTCAATTCCCCAGCACTACTGCCGACCCATACCAGTACCCCCAGCACTCAGGAAATAGAGGGAAAAAAAACACAACAGGGTCATCCTTGAACTCCACAGCAAACTGTACATTTGGCCTGGGCCCTGTGAGACTCTGCCCATAAAGATTTAAAAAAAAAAAAATAAATTGGTAGGTGGACTCAAGACTGCTAACTGGAGACTTACTCTATAACAAACAAAAGTTGTCAGGGCAGATTTATCCATCTTCTGTGTTAACAGCCTGTATGTGGCTTAATACTAAATGCAGTATTTAGAAACTTAAAGGGAACAGAAATGTACTGGAGACAATTATAGCTAATATTTCACGTTAGATATTCTTCTAAAATGTTTCTTGGGTTAATGATTCAACCTCCAAACTCAATCTTTTAGGAACATTAGAATATATATAGGAAAGATACATTGCTGCCCAACAGAATGAACACTAGGCTAACAGCACGGAGGAACCATATAACCTTTAACCTCTAGTTACACTACAAATAAACCAGCCTCAAGGGAGACTCGGGAGGCAGATGTAGGCTGATCTGAGTTCGAGGCCAGCCTGGTCTACAAGAGCTAGTTCCAGGACAGGCTTCAAAGCTACAGAGAAACCCTGTTTCGAAAAACCAAAAAAGAAACTATATTCTATTTTGAGCTAAATTCTTATGTATTTATGCCTACAAATGTTTGCCAGGTGCTTAAATTGTGAAATCTATTTACAGCACCTGAAATAAAACTACATTTCAGTAGGTAAGTGATGGAGGAAGGTCATTGGTTAAAATAAAAGAAACTGCTTGGCTCTCATTGGTTAGGAGATAGGTGGGAGGAGTAAACAGAACAGAATGCCGGGAGGAAGAGGAAGTGAGGTCAGACTCGACAGCTCTCCTCTCGGGAGCAGATGCCTCTGCAGAGAGTCGCCATGCCTCGCTCCCGGGCAGACACAAACGATGAAGCTCCGACCTAGAATCTTCCCGGTAAGACCGGTGCTCACAGATTATTAGAGATGGGTTGATCGGTATATCAGAATTAGCCAGTAAGGGCCAGAGCTAAAGGGCAAAGCAGTGTTTAAATGAATACAGTGTCTGTGTAATTATTTCGGGGCATAAGCTAGCCGAGCAGGCGGCTGGGGTGTTGGGGACGCAGCCCCGCCGCCCTTATTACTACAGGTAAGCAATAAATCACACTTCCTTTAAAACAGAAAGACCCTGAGTAAATGAGGTTATTTAGAAACATTCATTTATACTCGGAAGAAGGACTGCTGTTGTAAGACATTATTGCACATTTAGTGCTTTAAGACAATAATTTATTCTCATACACATAGGTCTGGAAGCCAGAAATTCTACAAACCAAGGTGTTGGCAGGGTTACTCTTTCTCACAAGAATGATTATCTTTTTGACAATGTCTGATGTGGGATTCCCCTCTGTATGCTATGAATATGTTTTATTACCATTTGTTAATGAATAAAGCTGCTTTGGCCAATGGCTTAGCAGAGCAAAGTCAGGCAGGAAATCTGAACAGACATATAGAAACTTAGGTGGAGTCAGGGAGCCGTCATGTAGCTGCCGAAGGACACACCAGAACCTTAGGAACCTTACCGGTAGGCCAAAGCCTCATGGCAATACACAGATTGATAGAAATGGGTTCATTTGAGATGTAAGAGCTATCTAGGAATACGCTAGAGTCATTGGCCAAACAGTGTTGTAATTAATATAGTTTCTGTGAGATTATTCAGGTCTGAGAGGCCAGGAAACGTTTAAAAGCAATCTCTGCTTACACTGTCACTTACAAAAGTCACACTGGAGAACAGCAGAACTGAGCTTTAAAATTTATATCTATAAATCTCTGATTTTGTGTTGGCCCCATTCATATCTATCTTGGGTTGCATAAAGCGCATCAGGAGGTAGGTGGGGCCTTGATGGAAGTATCTGCTATTGCTTTTAACTTTGGGTAAATGCATTCCTTGGTGTGTGGCCACATCATTTCAATCTTGGTTTCTGTGGTCACACTGCTTTCTCTTCTGTTGCTCTAATCTCTCAGCGGCCCATTCTTATTAAGAACATGTACTGACATTCCCAGGCCCACTGTTTCAAAATTGTTAATTTTATTATATATGCAAAGGCCTTCTTTCTGAGCAAAGTAACATCTTTCAGAGAATGTAATATGTATATACTTGGGGTTTATTTTTTATAACACCTGTGAAAACTAACACACCAATGATAACTGATTCTCCACTAATAGCACTTAAAACTATCCAGCAGAAGATTACTTTTCTTTAGCTTTGTACTATGAAATAGACAACAGAAATATCATTTCTACATTATCCCATTTACAGTTTCCTTCAATAGTCTGAGATATACTCTTTTAAGTACTACAAAATAACATAGAACTTCCTCTATTTTTAACAAGACATTCATCATTTTTATTCCATGGTTAGTGTCCTTCTTCCTGAATAGAGCAAAATAAAGATCACTTCAAATCCATTCTCCCATCTCTAAATTTTTCCTTTACTTCTTCCATTGTATTTTATAACATGCAAATGAGCAAACAATTTCTTCCTTAATTAAAGTAATGTTTGCTTACAAGATACAGATGATAGGTTTTAGAAATTTACACAGGGAATAAGAATTTCCAAGTAAGCAATCCAACTGCTATCGTAACCCTGCCTACAGTGACTGTCACTCATAGATACAACCTTCAGCATGGTAATGTAAAGCCAGACACCAATCTCTGCAGACTTCTAAAGACAAAGAAGGTGCTCTTCACTTCTCTATTGAAAAGCTTATTGTACTTAACACCTGGAACACTCATCTGAACTACTACTGCATTAGCTGTACTTCTTTTAAAAAAATATTTATTTATTATGTATACAGTAAATATTCTATCTGGCATGTATGCCTGCAGGCCAGAAGAGGGCACCAGACCTCATTACAGATGGTTGTGAGCCACCATGTGGTTGCTGGGAATTGAACTCAGGACCTTTAGAAGAGCAGGCAATGCTCTTAACCGCTGAGCCATCTCTCCAGCCCCTTAGCTGTACTTCTTAAGCAGTATCATGAATTCCTAACTATTGTATTTCTTTTACACATTATGGAACACAGAGAAGAAAGTATTCAGGTCGACTTTCCAAATCTTTATTATCCAGTATTAAATTGTCTTTTTCTTTGCTTTTCCCAAGACAGGGTCTCTATGTAACCTTGGCTGTCCTGGAACTCACTCTGTAGACCAAACTGGCCTCAAACACAGAGATATGACTCCTGAGTGCTGGGATTAAAGGTGTGTACCTCCACCACCCAGCCTGTTTTCAGAGAACTGATAAACCCTTTAATATTATGTGTTAAAAGGAAAATAAATGATAATAAAAATAATAAAGACTTTGGAAGTTTCATTTAAAATGTAGACCCACACAAGGTGGCAGTCTTTATAGAGTAGCCCACTCTTCTGCCATCCTATCTCATCTCCTCTAATGCTAAGCCTCTACACAAAGACACTTTATTGATGGCTCACTTCTGTCTTCCTCTGTGGTTTCAGGATACACCTACAATGGTCCTGCAATGGTCAGTACTAGCTATCTCAGTTGCAATCTAATTTTCTTTTGGTCCCTTTACCCAACCATATTTTTAGCAGAGTCATAATAAGGAACGGTGAGTAAACGTTCAGTAGAGGCTTACACTGTGATAGGAAATGACAAGCTCCCACAGTCCACTTACTGGCTAAAGGACAGGACAACACCAAAGTATGCTTTCACACAACTTGATAAATAACACAAGGGCACAAATTAAGGGAGGAATAAAAATCTGACAAAGCTCCCTAGAGGAAAGGAGTCCTCCTTGGAGAAGGGTAACTAAGTAACTAGTGAGGAAAGAAAGGCCAGAGGACAAAAATAATCAAAAGCAGCACCTGACAAGGTGGGGCATACTAGGGCATTCATTATGAACTGAGCCAAGAACTCAGCATGACAGTGCATTGTTTCCATCCCAGCGTGTGTGAGGCTGAGGCAGGAAAATCAGAAGTTTGAGGACAACCTTACTGCAAAGACAGAAAAGGAAAGGAACCGTATCAAAAGAGGTAGGGAGAATAGCAGGTAGCAAAGCTGAAAATGTAAACTAGAGCACTTTTAGAGAACCTACATGTAAGAAAGATCCGTAGCACATAATGTGGTGAGACTGGCAGTTTAGACAAAACAAAACAAACACCTCTGGCAAAAGTAGAAGACAATTTAAGAAAGGCAGAAATCCTAATCAAAACAGTCAAACATTAACATTCCAGTAGACAAAAATGATGGTATTAGAGCTATTAGCAACAATCAGCTGGATAGGGGAAAACCAAGGATGGTTAAAATATATACCATATAGGAAATGAGGAAGAAAATAATAAAGGGCTCCCAAACTTGTGGCTGTGTAGGTGCTAATGCTAAAAGTAAAACAGGAAATGGTGTTTTTGCAAATTTCTATTCTAAACATACTAGTAGATGTTCTAAGACCAAGCAGACAAAAAAAAAATTTAAAGAGACAAGAAATAAAAGGCACCCAAAGCAGAAAGTAATTCTGTTCAGATGATATCATCTGATATGAAGAAAAGTGAAAATTCCACTGAACTATAAAAACTGAACCGGTAAAATCAGTTGAACAGAAATTCAAAACACTAAGAATAAATGAAAAGGAAATAAAACAATTCCAATTACAGTCACATATACACAGGCTCACACACATGCACAATAATCCAGGGCACTCGCCAAGCAAATATAAGGCCCTGGGTTGAATTTTAAGCACAGAAAAATAATAGTCTTCTACCAGAAAACTGTATTCCAGTCAGCAGTGAAACACAGACACAAAGATACATTACAAAATATCATCAGAGACATTTTAATGCATAGGTACACTGATGTTCACAGTAACAAATATTACCCAATGACCCATTTCATTTTCCAATTTTAAATGGTGCATTACTCAGAAATAAATTTAAGCAACACTAACAAAAATCAATACTTTCAAAATCACTAAAAAAAATTTAAAAAAAAAGTATAAGCCGGGCAGTGGTAATGCATACCTTTAATCCCAGCGCTCAAGAAGCATAGACAGGTGGATCTCTGAGTTTGAGGTCAGCCTGATCTACACAGCAAGTTCTAAGACAGCCAGAGCTACATAGAAAAACCCTGTCTGTCTGAGGCAGAGACCCACATTGGAGCACAGGACTGAAATCTCAAGGTCCAAATCAGGAGCAGAAGGAGAGAGAGCACGAGCAAGGAACCCAGGACCATGAGGGGTGCACCCACACACTGAGACAATGGGGATGTTCTCTCGGGAACTCACCAAGGCCAGCTGGCCCGGGTCTGAAAAAGCCTGGGATAAAACCGGACTCTCTGAACATAGCGGACAATGAGGACTACTGAGAACTCAAGAACAATGGCAATGGGTTTTGATCCTACTGCACGTACTGGCTTTGTGGGAGCCTAGGCAGTTTGGATGCTCACCTTACTAGACCTGGATGGAGGTGGGTGGTCCTCGGACTTCCCACAGGGCAGGGAACCCTGATTGCTCTTTGGGCTGATGAGGGAGGGGGACTTGATTGGGGAAGGGGAGGGAAATGGGAGGTGGTGGCGGGGAAGAGACAGAAATCTTTAATAAATAAATAAATTTAAAAAAAAAGAAAAACCCTATCTGAACAAACAAACAAACAAAACACTGTAGCCTGAATTCTAAATGTTCTTAATAAAAACCCAGAGTCAATATTAGGGGGTGAAAGCTGAGAGATCAGAGAAGCAATGCAGCCACAGTCACTAAAATGACCTCTTACCTCGACCAAATCCTCAGACTGACTGCCTCAGACTGCAATGAGCTCCTGTCTCCTCAAGCCTTATACTCTCTTTGCCCAGCCATACCACTCCTGTTTCCACCTCCCTAGTATTGGAATCGCAAGTGCTGGGATCACCTTTGTGTGAGCTGTTTCTCTTTTAGACAGATTCAATCTCAGGTAGCCCAGGATGGCCTTGAACTAACAGAGATAGATCCTCTGCTTCTGTCTCCCGAGTCCTGGGACTAAAGATGTGTGCCACCATTCCCTGGCACTATACAATGCAATCTTTCAAGACCTCAATGAGCACCTTCCCCTCCAAAATAAACACATAAACAGATAGATAAATAAATAATCACAAAGCTCAGGACTGGAGAGATGGCTTAGCAGTCAAGAGTACTCACTGCTCTGGCAGATCTCAGTACCCAGAACCATCAGGCAGTTCACAACCACCTATACCACTAATTCCAAGGGATCTGACACCTCTGGCCTCAAAGAGCACCTGCATAAAGGCTCACACACATACATATAAATAAATATAATGAATAAATAAAAACATCATTAAAAAGAATCATAAAAGCCCATCTCAAAATTCATACAGAATCTCAAGAAACCTAGAATAATCAATATAATGTTGAGAAAAGAAAAAAAGAATTTGTGTTTAAAATTTAGCATGAACCTACATTTCTCAAAATGATGTGGGTTGGAGAAATAGCTCACAGCCTTGGAGCCAAGATTATTCAAATGGGGAAAGGAGAAATGAATCTTTTCAACAAATACTGAGAAGATTCAGGTACCCACGCACAGACAAATGATGCTAGACCCAAATCTTACTATACACAAACTATCTCTGACACTGGATTCTGCAATACTGTGGGGTATCAAAATCACAGAAGAATACTGTCAAGAATGAAAAAGTAGCCTACAAAATGTAGAAAATATTTGGAAAGTATCTGGTAAGGGATTAACGTCTAGGATATAGGATACATTAAAGAACAAAAACTGAAAGTAATAAAATAAATAGCTATTTTTTTAAAATAGGCAAATAACTGATATACAGATACTTCTCCAAAGATATACAATAATAATAAACAAAAAGAGGGTTCACTCACATTAATAATTAGATAAATGCTAATAAAAACCACCTCTCCTCCCTTTCCCGCCTCTCCCTCAAAAGCAGTTTTCAGCTTTGTAAAATGCTGCTGCCACAAGGTGGAGACAATCTGATAACAGGAATACTGGTTACTGAAATAGGAGCAAGGACAAACTTTCCATGCTAATGGAAAGAGCCCAGCTTCAGTTCTACGGTGAACTAAGGCTAAACACTTTAGCTGAAGATCCAGTTTCCTTATTTATAAATTTATATTAAGTAGCCCCAGAAGCATTTTTAATGCTCTAAGGAACAGAATTTGCCTCATTCTCCTAAGCTGATATAATGAATATACTTTTAACAGCCTTGTTCAGCTTCAATACCCTAACCATTATTACAACCTTTACCATCCATCTTTTCTTTCCAAAGCAAGCCAAAAAGAAGCAAACAACACATTAATCTACACTCAGAAGCCAAGCATAGTGGTTCACACCTACAATCAAAGAGCAGGGGAGGGAGGGGAAGGAGGAAAAGGAGTTTAAGAGCAGCTCTAGCTAAATATTAAGTTTAAGGCCAACCTGGGCTAAATAAAGATGGAGTTCCTTGTAGAAAGTTGTATTTGTAACAAGAGAATAACCGAAGCCAGGCGTAGTGGTTCGTGCCTTTAATATCAGCACTTGTGAGGCAGGAGGAAGTAGACCTGAGTCTGAGGTCAGCCTGGACCTCAAACCCTATCTCGAAAAACCACCACCAACAATGGAACCTAAAAAAATTCTTTGAATTAAAAAAAAAAAAAAACTAAAGGGAAAAATAGCCCTTTTGAAAAGAAAAAGCTTTTGGAGCTCCAAGTTGTAAAGGCCAGATAAAACCCACATGCTTATAAGAGGAAGCATAAAAAATAAACCGAAACAGTTAAGAACAAAAATCCAAAAGAGAAAAGTCATTTTGTAGGCTTTTTCTTTCATTCTTGACAGTATTACTCTCAGTCTAGGGAATAATGCTGCTACCAAGTAAACCAAATATGGCCTGTAATCCCTGCACTCAGGAGGCTGAGTCAGAAGGATCTCAAGTTCGGAAGCCAGCATGGGTTATAGGCAATTGTTATAGGTAATATTTATTTACACTGCTTACCACTTTATCTGAAATCCCATTTAATTCTGAGAGTTTCATGAAGTAAATACAATTACTGACTTCACTTAATAAATAAGAAATAGATGTTTAATAACATAACAACATAACATAAAGGACTCACTCGTCTCACGGTAATCTTCAGGGGCATTATTCAGTCCTTGTCCTAACCGCCACACCATGTTAACAATGTCATTAGCATAAATATTTGCTGCAAGAAGGGATTCTTTTTTAAAAAATCGCTAAAAATAACAAGGATCTTGAGTTTGAGGCCAGCCTGGGCTACACAAGTTCCAGACCAACATGAACTACTGACTGAGATCCTGTCTCAAAATAGCAACAATGTTCATTTAGCAAAAGGAGCTCCAAGTTGTAAAGGCCAGATAAAACCCACATGCTTATAAGAGGAAGCATAAAAAATAAACCAAAACAGTGAAGAACAAAAATACAAAAATCTGAGGTTTATCAAAGCTCGCAAAAGCAGGAAAAAAATTCTCATGGTTGGTAAACTGAAATTGTGACTTTAAGTAAATGAATCCATAGGTCTAAACATCTATGAAATGGTGTTTCAAACCTTTTTCCTAATGCTGCGACCTTTAATACAGTTTCTCACATGTGGTAACCCCCAACCATAAAATTATTTCATTGCTACTTCCTAACTATAATTTTGCTACTGTTATGAATGGCAATATCTGACATACAGGATTTCTGATATGCGACCCACAGGTTGAGAATTGCTGTCTTAAAGTAATGTGGAAATAATGGAAGAAGTTCCATTAGAGTACGTGTATCACGTGTATATGTTTACACTTTGTGATGCCTACCTACTAAAGCAATGCTGTTTAATCATTAGGCGTGTGTTGGTGGTGCTGCTACAGGGACAGAACCCCAATGCACGTAAGGCAAGAGACCTCCCAATGACAAACAGCTCCAGCCCAGGCTTTTATAAACTTTTTTCCCTTCTACTTTAATTTTTTAACAAAGAATTTTACTAGGTAATCCAGACTAGCCTACAATGTCCAGAGATGTTTTGCAATCCCTCTCCCTCTTTAGAAAGAGTTTCTCTGTATAACTGCTGTGGCTGTCCTAGAATTTGCTCTGTAGACCACGCTGGCCTCAAACTCAGAGATCCGCCTCCCTCTACCTCCCAAATGCTCATCAGATGGTTCACCAAGTGAGCCACCACTGCCAGAGAAGTTTTGTGATCTTGACAGAGTTAAATCTGGTGTGGTGATGCACACCTTTAAGGCCTCCCAATGACTAACAGCCCCAGCCCAGGATTTGATAAACCCAGAGGCAGGTGAATCTCTGTGAATTCAAGGCCAGCCTGCTCTACAGAGTTCCAGAACAGCCAGGACCCAGGGGTACATAGTGAGGCTCCTTTTTAAAAACTAACAAAGCATAAACAAACAAAACTAAGAGAAAACTATACACAATATACCATATTTATGGGAGCTTAAACAATAGCTCAGAAACGAAGAAGCCACAAGTAGCTCACAACCAACCTCAGTTCCTTAAGTACTAAGCATGCACATGGTACACATATCTACATGTAGGCAAAAGCAATCATACAGAATAAAAGTAAATCTTTAAAAAGAAAAATTCGTACACAAAACTGGACAGACCTGTAATCCCAGTCCTCAGGCTGAAGTGAGTTCAAAAGAAATCTGAGCAATTTGGTGAGACCACTTAAAAGACGAAAAGCAAGGGTGGGTCTACTACTTCTGGACAATCAAGGGAAGAAAAAGGCTACATTAACCCAGTAGCATGGTCTTTGGGACACTATAGTGTTCACTCTTCAACTTGGGAGGGGGGCAGGGATAATGGTGGTTCAAACTGAAGCTATTCCTGCCTCAGCATTCCTCAGTGCTGAAATCACCACTATCTCCCTCCACTTCTTAACAAAAAATCCTGCAAACCCAACAACACTCTTAATGTTTTCTGTCTGTAGCTCCCACTAAGAATCTGATGAAGAACCCTCACCTCTGAGAAAAAAAAGCATCATCAACACAGTATATCTACAATTCCTCCCCTTCCTGTTCAATCCTTACAACTGTCTATCAAATATAGAAATTTAACCTTCAGTCATTGCCTCTAATCCCAGTCCTTGCCAGGCAGGTGAATCTCTGTGAGTTCAAGGCCAGCCTGGTCTGAACAGCAAGTTCCAGGACAGGCTCCAAAACTACCCTGTCTCAAAAAACAAAACAAAAATAAATAAAATAAACTTTAGTCAAAGTTATCACCAGGATAGGGTATAAGCCACAGATAAATGGATCTCTCTTTTCTTTCTTCACATACATTCCTGCTTACAATTGGCTTTTTAAACTTTTTTTTAAAGTCATTTATCTCTTACCATCTTTACAAATAATCATCAGGTCAAATGGACTGGCATATAGACACATGAATACACAAACACACTCAGAACACCCAAGATCTGCTTGTAGTTGGAGTCAGACCTAGAAACCAAGTAAGTAAGCCTCTCCCTTCACCACCTTTTCTAAGAGTTGGCTGGGGGTTGAGCCTAGGGCCTTAGGCAAAGGAGGCGAGCACTACCCTGAGCTGGAACCCTAGCCCTACAAATCAAGTTTCTTATTGCCAACTTTGAAGCTCCCTTCTACTACACACACTACCCTTTCAGTAATATATAGTAAGTCTTCAAGAAGACATCTGGCTGAGTTCCAAGACAGCCCTCATGTGCTAAATTAAATTCTGCATAGAAAACAGTGTAAATAGTGAGAGCTTAATGCAATTACTGACATGGAGATATACGTATTTTAAAAAATAAACAATTAGTTTTAAATCAATATGGTATGTGTGTGGTGGAAGAAACCAGCAGAAAAATCAAAGCAAAGTACTATATAGGATCTACACATTTCACAATAGCCAACTAGTAATAGTCACCAATACAATGAAGGAAGAAGTGAGAATTGATAAAATCTGTCAAAACAAAGGAGGAACTTGTTTTCTCTTTCAGAAATAGCATTAAGAAAGAGGTCTTAAAAAGTCTTCTGAGGGGGGCATTAAAAAATATTTCCTAGTTCTAAAATCAGAAATCTAAAGTTGCTTTTCTATCATTTGCCGGTGTTATAACTGTTTTCAATGAACTAAAGTGAACTCTTACATCCAGAAAAACTAAACTATTCTTGAATGGTCTAGGAAGGAGGAAACATGTCTGCAACAGCTTATTCCCATTATCCACTAAAAAATCCTGGAAACACCTATATACACAGTACAAGACTTAAAGTACAAGAAAACAAGTTTTTACAATTTCAATGGATAAGGTACAAAATACTTAATAACGTGACAAAATTGAGATTGCTCATCAAAACAGCTTTCATACGAGGCAACAGACACAAAAAGAAAATAAAGGTGAATTTGATCTGAACATAGGATAAAAACAATGCTAGTCATTAAGCTTAGCTAAGCAGAGGAACAGGAAGCTGGCTGCTACGTCCTTTGGGCTCCCAAAACACATCACTCATCTGTTACTGCATTTAACACACCGTACAGTGGTTTGTCAATTCCCCTTAAGGACAGAGCCCTTTAATGTATTTTTCTATTTCTAATTCCTAGCAAAATAGTCTAGCACAACAGAAAATGATGAATGTTTTTGAAAGGGAAGATAAGGCAGAGTTTCCTATTAAAATTACTGTATTTTATCATGTGCCATTGTGCAGGTCTTTTATGCACTGTCAGTTCTAAACCACCCTCCTAAACCAGTGTATGGAGACAAAGTAAAATTCTTCACCCAAATTTCATGGTTCTTCTGTCAGGAGGGTTTCTGCTAAGTTTTGCTACTAAAGGTAGGAGAATGGTGACTGGAAAACAGGAATGGGTCTCTTTTTAAAAGGCTGCAGTTAAGTTGAAACTGTAGTCCGCCCCTGGCTGAGGTGGCAGAAACTGGCTCTAGCCTCCTGCATCCTTTGGTACTTCCAGAGCCAGCCATCACACATCTTTCTGTAAACAGCTGACCTCTACAAAATCTAGTTTCATGGACCCTCTTCTTAAACCTCATAAGGTTTAACTGCTATTAACATTTCCTTCGCTTTTATAACCATCTAACCAACTTCCTAATATTAAATATGTTGTTCTTACTGAAGCTAGTATTCTTTACTGAGACTTAGTATATGTAGATGGATGTTTTCCCTATGTGTATGTGTATATAGGCATATAGTGCTGGCAGAAGCCAGAAGGAGCATCAAATCTGCTGGGATTGGAGCTACACCTTGTTAAGATCCACCCTGTGAATCTGGGAGTCCAAATCCAACTGTGGTCTTCTGGAAGAGAAGCCAGTGCTCTTAACTGCTGAGCCATCTCTCCAGTCCTCTAGACTCAGTGCCTCTAACTGCTGTCATCTGAGATACCTTGCTGCCTCAATAAATTTGAGATTATTTTATAAAATCCATTTTTAAAAGGCTAACTTGAAATCAGTCATTTGTTTCTGTTAAGGAGAAGCAAAAAAGTCACTCAACTTTTGTTTGTAATCCAAGCCATCCAGCTTTGGAATAAAGAACAAATAAAAAGTGAGGATAGTTCAAACACACTCCGTTCTTTACTACAGCACAGTCAGACTGCTGACACGGTGGGAGTTGATCTACACTCCAGTGTTCTCAATCTAAGTGAGAGGTAAGGCTGCTACATGTGGGGGTTTTGTTTGGTTTCTTTTTGCTGCCAATCTGGTCCAGATATGCCCCCTATCATTCAAGGAAAGAACTAACGATTCGATCCAGCACTAAAGCAAGCCTGAATTTACCACTCACTTTCAAGCTGGTTTTCTCAGTGCTGGGATTAAATCTGGGTTCTACACACGCTAAACACAATCCCCTCCTGGCTCATAATTTTTACATTTTACACACTAACTTTGAATTCTAATTTCTTCATTTAAAAAAAAAAAAAAAAACCTCCATCACTAGGATGGGCATGGTGGCCCAGCCCTTCATTCCCAGCACTCAGGAGGAAAATGCAAATGGATCTCTGGGAGTTCCAGGCCAGCCAGGGCTACACAGTGAGACCTGTCTCAAAAATAAAATCACAACTCCACTCTACAACATAGAAAAAAAAGCTTCTTTCAAAAGAGCCCCTAAGCAACACATGTTAAAAGCAAGCAAGAGAAACCCCTAAGACATTTTTTAATCTGCCTGCTACTTACCACTTCGTTAGCACGCCTTCACTAAATATTTCAACTAAAGTTAACTTTTAAAGCGATTTCTCACTATTTAATACACATAAACTAACTTTTAAAATTTTAACAAATGGCAGCTATGTAGAAGCAATTCATTCTCAACATGTGTGAAGACACAGGAATCTTTCTTTGGAACTTCTGGTGGCACAAAGCAGCTCAACATCTAATCAAACAAACTACCTACCCGTCATACCCATCCACTTAGCTGCCAAATACCCACAAACCTTTAAAACAGAATTCTAGTGGAGTTTCTCTACTCAGAACAAAATCGGTAACAGACCACCCACTGACAGTCAAGGACTCAGTATCTAGCTAGCTACTGCCTATGAACAGAAGTACAGCTAATTTCTAATTAATGGGTCTCATTACAAATTCAAAACATCTATGTGAAACCAAACTATACACACCCACATATGAACTAACAAAGACCCACAGAATCCAGAACCACAAGTGTCCAATTTTTTCCCCCTTGGAAGACTGGGTCTCACTATGTAGTCCAGGCTGGCCTGGAACTCAGAGACTGCTTAAGTGCTGGAATTAAAGGCATGCACCATTTCATCCAACTGAGTGTCCAACCTTTTGACATTGTGACAAGATGCTGTCATCTACAAACTTGTTGGGTCCCACTCTTAGCTATCCCGGAATGTATGTGGCCTAGGCAACAAGTTGGGCACTCATGAATGCTGGGAATAAGGACTGGTCAGGGAGTGGTGGCACATGCCTTTAATCCCAGCACTCAGGAGGCAGAGGCAGGAGGATCTCTGTGAGTTCGAGGCCAGTCAGGTCTACAGAGCAAGTTCCAGGAGAGGCTCCAAAGCTAAAGAGAAACCCTGTCTCGAAAAAACATAAAAAGAAAGAAACAGACAGACAAATGAATGCAAGAAATCAAGCAACTAAAATATGATTATCTTTCAAGCTATGTAACACTAATTAACAATCTGTATGTTTGCAGAGAGTGTCCACGATCTCAAGCATTCTTCCTCTCTAGATTACAAACTGGGGCTGGGTATGTAACTGGGTGGTAAAGCTAGTGGAAGGGAAGTGCTGCTGACTGACCCAGACAGTACCAACACTCTAGCTATACCGTCAGACCTATAACCCCAGCAGGACTTCCAGGAATCCAAGGAGATCCCACCTCAAACTATGATACATTTTTCATTTCTCCAGAATTTAAGAAAACGAGTCATTTCAAACTATGAGGTGAAGTCTCTTTAAGTCATACTAGAAGCATTACCATAATTTAACAAAGTCCTTTCTTTCCTCTGGATAGCCCTGGTTGTCCTAGATAGCCTCAGTAGACCAGACCAGGCTGGCCTTGAGATATTTGACTGCCCCTGCCTCCCAAGTGCTGGGATTGATTAAAGGTGTGTGCCGTTACAGCCCCACTTAAAGTACATTTTAACATGTACTCATTTCTCTTGCTAGAAGGACTTATGCTTCTTTGCTAATGTATAGAGATTAAACTGTCCCTGAAACAGCTGGTTATATATTACTCATTAGGCATGCATCACCTTTATTCCCAAACTGCATAATATAAACACAAATCTTGAGTAAGTCAGATTAAAGAGTATAGGTCTGACATCAGAAACCTACGACCAGTGACAGACTAATGAGATTTCAAACATGTTTGCTGACTTGGTCTATATTTCTATATACTCTACATATGCACTGTCTTGAATGATACACAGAAGAAAATAATAAACAAGAACAACAAAGCCCACTAAATACCCAGTATTTGGCATGCCTGAACTATCTGTTATATGACTTGTTCTAATTTGAGGCTTTCTGTGCAGCACATTTGAGGACCATTATCTTATTTTTTTTTCAAATACAAAGACTGGCAGGACCCAGCCAATTATCCTTCCTAACAGGTCCTTTTAGAGGTTTGGTCTTTGCTTGCTTGGTTGTCAAGGCAGTCTCATAGATCCCAAGCAGGGCTTTAGGTAGCCAGGGATGACCTTGAACTCTGGAACACCCTCCACTCCGGAAGACTAGGTTACAGTTGCGTGTCTACACTCCATCTATAACTAAGGTCAAGTGTGCATTCCACAAAGGTGACTTAGAAATTATTAAAGAAAACTTGGAAAAAGTAAAAAGCCATATTTGCTGTGGTACCCCTAGAAAAAGGAATGTTACATACTTTTCAGTAATTTTCCTAAACAATGGGTTATGTGTCCCATCAAGACTTCACTAAAGATACCTGTTGGTTATGACAAGTACAAACTTCAGAGGGCAAAGAGGTATATCCAGGAGTAATATTGCTGCCATTTGAGTTCTTTATATCAAAGGATCAAATTTCCATTTAAGACACAAAATATAAATCGTGGTATTGAATGTGTAATCTCAACACTTGGAAAGGTGAAACAGGAGGATTGCCTTAAGTTACTTATGGAGTTAAGAAGCCAGCTTATAGAATGGGTTGCTATCAATCTGAATTATTAAAATATTCAACAATTAAAAACATTAACTACCAAGTCCACTAAGCACTCTGGTTGATTATCTCGGAACTACAAAAAATAAATTATTTAATGCAAAAGGCCCATGGTGCTTTTAATTAAATGATCAGCTTCAATTACTGACACTGTGCCTCCTTTTCTTATTTTCAAAAGAACGGCATAGTACTAAAAAATGCTTAATGCACAGCTAAGACTTTTCACACACCGCACAGAAGTCTGACATCTTCACAACGCGTTACAAAGCATACAAACTTCCGACAGTCTTTTAAAGACACCCAAAGGAGACTGGGGGACATGACCCGGTTATTTTAGTGGGCAAAATAATCGGAATGAACCTCAAAGTTTGCAAGACCGAATTTTTTTTTTTTTTACCAACAGTATCTCTGCGAGTACGAAGAGGACTTCTGTAGCAGGGAAATGATTCTAACCACTAGGACCGGGGCTGGGGAGTCGACGTGGAATCAAGGATTTCGGCACAAACGTCCCGGGTTCAAAACGCGAAGCTGCCAGAACAGACCGAGCCGCCCCCTCCCCCAACGCCATCTCGGGGGTGAGCCCGCGGCTCTCCGAGGCAGCAACAGATACTCCGGAGCAGGGAGCGGCTCTCCAGGAATGTGGGGCCGGGAGAGGGTCTCCGGCCCACCCCGATCCCGGGTACCGAAGGCAGGAGGGTCGTCGACCCCAGGCGCCCCGCCCCGCCCCCACGGCGAGGACCTCCCGGTCCCGCGGGGAAGCCCGGGGGGAAGTTCGCGTGTCACTCCGGAGCCGCCCGTGAGGCCCCCGGCAGCCGTAAGCCGACGGCGGCGCCGACGCGCTCCACGGGAAGGGCTCCCGACGCCTCGCCAGCCCGGTGCTCACGGGTCGCGAACAATGAGCCCTCCAGGGCGGGCCGCGAGCGGCCGAGCGAGCGGGCGACCAGGGGCGGCGGCGCCATCGCCTCACGGCTCCTCGCGGCCCGCGGACACACACACACACCCCCAGCCCCGCCGCCGCTCGGGCCTCAGCCAGCCCCGCGTCCCTCCTGCCTGCCGCTGCCTGCCGCCGCCCCCCGCCCTCGCACCCCTCGCCGTCCCGTCCGCCCTGCTCACCAGCTTCTGCCCCAACCCGGGGCTCCGTTGGCCGCGGCCGGAGCGAGACTCGAGGATCAACCGCCGGCGCCGCCGCACAATATGGCGAGCCTCGGCTTCCGCAATGGAGCTCGGGAAATACAACAGGGGCCGCTCAATATTCATGAGAGACTGGGGGGTGGGGGGGGAGCCGGCTCGGCCGGAGCTGCGGGGAGGGCGGGAAGGAGCGAGCGAGGAGGCGGAGGCGCGGGACGCGGACGTGCACCGCGCGGGGAGGCCCCCGGCGAAGGGGAGGGGGCGTGCCTCGTGCAGGCAGGCCCCCACCGCCCGACGCCGGCAGGCCACGCCCACATCCTGGCCACGCCCCCGCCCGCGGCCACACCACGCTGGGCGCCCCCCGGCGCGGGCGCAGCCCCCGGTCGGAGCCTGCTGCCTTGGGCGCCTCCGTTCTGTCTGCGTTCCCAACCTGGAGCCTTTCTCGGCCTGCCTGGGCCCACAGGTTGCGCCTTTCCGCCCGCTACTGAGGTTTTTATACTTGGACTCCTAGCCCCTGACTTCGGCGTCCTCTTACACATCCCAGCACTAGAAATCCTCAGGATTTCAACGGCAGAACTTTCTGGACTTTGGCTGCCCTGCATCCCAGTCTACCTCTTTGCTGAGTAAACTCGCAAGAGCTAAGAAAAGTGACCTTCAACTCTGGAAATGTATGCTTGGGCGCCCGTTAGCATTTGTTTCTACTGACCCCCCCTTCCTGCTGTTTATATCAACCTCCTTGGCTCTTTGAAATCATGTATTATCTTCAGAACTTGAACTTGAGAACTTCAGCAGCTATGGATAGTCTAGTCATCTTTACCCCAAACAAAACCAGTTAGCCTACAAGAAGTTTAGTAATACCTGCATTTACATTTTGACCTAAAGAAGTAACAAATAAAAAAGTTTCCCCCAGCACTTGGGAGGCAGAGACAGGCGGATCTCTGTGAGTTCGAGGCCAGCCTGGTCTACCAAGGGAGTTCCAGGACAGGCTCCAAAGCTACAGAGAAACCCTGTCTCGAAAAACCAAAAAATAAAAAAAATAAAAAAAAAAAAAATAAAAAAAAAAAAAAAAAGTTTCCTAACTTCAAAATGTTACATTGAAAAGATAACCTTGAAAAAAAAAATAACGAAGAATAACAGATGATAGATCGGAAGGCACTCGCAGCCTGAAGAATAGACTGCCGTGGAAACTGAGCAGCTGAGCTGGCGTAGAGCTTCCAGTAACATTATGGCATTTCTTTTCTGTGGCTTAAATTTTTCCTATTGTATTATTCAGGGTTTTCTATAGGAACAGAACTAATAGAATGAATATATTAAATATATGTATTATGAAAATTAACAGGGAATTTATTAGAGTGATTCACAGGCAATGGTGCAGCTAGTCCAACAGTGACAGTCAATCTCCGAAATGAAAGGCCAAGAATCTAGTTGTTAGTCTGGGAGGCTGGATGCCTCTGCCCTGGTCTTCAGTCTGTGTTTGAATCCCAGAGAAAGAGGTTTTAATATTAGCAAAGTAATGTCTCAGCAGCATAATACAGGACCGCTCTGGTGAGAGTGAGGAAAAACCGGAAAGAAGGCAAAAGCTTCCTACTTGCACGTCCTTCCACACCAGAAGATTTAGGGTGGGTCTTCTCACCTCAGATGATTCAGTATTTCAATATCTCACAGATGTGCCCAGCTCCTTGGGTTTTCCTTAATTCCAGATGTGATCAAGTTTTAAAAAAAAAAATAGCCTTCGTGTTTATTCGTCCACTCTAGCAATTAATTCTCTGACTTTAAAAAGCCCTTCAGTTAAGCTTTCCTCAGATGTGAATGTTTTCGGAATAACGACAGACGCTCTGCTCCTCTGCCTCAGAATGTTCAAAATTTAGAACTTTTGTGAAGCATGATTAATAAAAACTCAGAGAAATTGTGGTTCAACCTGGAAGTCAGAAAAGCAAAACAGCCAGCCACTGGCTCTTACCTCTACCTCAGTCGGAAATGGCGATCCTGCCTCCAGGAATCTCTGAATGAGACAGTGCCTGAAGACTGTGTCCTCCCGGTTTATAGTCCTCTCTAGGGCTGGTATTAAAAGGTGTGCGTCCCCACTGACTGGTCTGTAAGGCAGACCAGTGGGGCTGTGTGACTCTTCAGGCAAACTTCATTTATTAAAATACAAATGAAATACCAATACACTTCTGCTCTAGTTCAGATGCTTTTGGAAATCATGATGTGTGACTAGACTAAGCGAGTCCATTAATGCTGAGGTAAGTGATCATTTACAGAAAGCACAGAAACTTTAGGGATGAGTTTAATATCATACTTAGTCACAGTAGGGTTGTTTTAAAAGTAGAAAACTTATGTGATATTTAGATTAAAAGTTATTTAAAAAGTTAGACCTCAGGCTAAAATCCTTTAATAGAAAGATAGTTCTGGCAGATTAGTGTAACTTCTTTCATCTCTTTTATCTCTTCCCTCCGACAAAGCTTGGCTTGAATCCTCCCAGACTGGATCAAACAGGAAAGGTTATGTTCTGGCACCTAGTAACAAACATCTCTAAAACCTTCAGCTTCAACACATCAACAGTTCATCGCCTGCTCATCCCTGGTGCTTAGTGGGGATCAGGTTTACTGTGCCCGTCTCTCTAGGGACCACACTGACAAAGCCACCATCGTCCCTTAGCCATAAGTGTCATATTAGTCGAGGATCTCAGGAGTAACAGAACTCATAGATTGACTCTCTCTCTCTCTTTCTCTCTCTCTCTCTCTCTCTCTCTCTCTATATATATATATATATATATATATATATATATATATATATATATATATATATATATATATGGAATTTATTAGAGTGACTTACAGGCTGTGGTCCAACTAATCTAACAAGGCTGCCTATGAAGGGAAAGTCCAAGAATCCCGTACTTTAGTCCACGAGGTAGGATGGCTCAGCGGGTCTTCGGTACACACAGGAATCTTGAAGAAATGGGCTCTAATGCTAGGGAAGGAACGAATTTGCTAGCGATGCAAAAGCGAGCAGGCAAAGAGCAAGAGCTCCCTTCTTTCATGTCCTTAAATGGGCTTCAGGCAGAATGTGTGGCCCAGATTAAAGGGGGGTGTTCCTGGTACAAAGATCCAGATTAGTTAGAAGTGGATCTTCCCGCTGAGCAGTGGCCCACACGGTTAGTCCCAGTACTCTGGAGGCAGAGACAGGTGGAACTCTGTAAGTTCGAGACCAGCCTGGTCTGCAGAGTGAGTTCCAGGACAGGATCCAAAGCTACAGAGAAACCCTGTCTCAGGGAGGGACGGAGAGTGGATCTTTTCTCTTCACATTAAGCAAAAGTCCCTCACAGGTTTGCCCTCCATTTTGGTTTTGGTTAATTCTAGATGTAGTCAAGTTGACAATCAAAAATAGTCATCACAGTAATCCGTTCTCTGCAGCAGAGAAGGAAAATAAGTGAAGAATAATCAGATAACTTGGAAGGGGTACAGATCACTGATCACATTCCATTGGCCAGATCACCAATTACCATACATCTACATCCAGCTACCCAATTCCACACACCTACAAGGACAGTGAATACTTGAGCTGAGTTCAGGAGGAAAAGTGCGGTTATAGGTGAGCAATAGCAATGTTAGCCATGGTGATGTCACCTGTAGGTCCCTGGTTGCTATGAAAAACACTTCAAGAAATTTTACTCTATAACTTGGGTGATTTCCTGAAAGTTATGCTTTTCAAAATTAAACTCTGTACATGTTTCCTGTCGTCAAATGTAAACTTTCCAACTTCTTCTTTATTGTTTTGTTTGCTTGCTTGGGGATTTGATGTCACCTTGCCCAGCTTTTACCTGTGTGCTGGAGATCAAAACTCAGTTCCTCATTGCTTGCATAGCAAAGATTTTGTTTATATCCCCAGTTTGGTCTTTTGTTGTTTGTTTATTTTTTGAGACTGGGTTTCTCTCTCTCTCTCTCTCTCTCTCTCTCTCTCTCTCTCTCTCTCTCTGTGTGTGTGTGTGTGTGTGTGTGTGTGTGTGTGTGTGTGTGTGTGTGTGTGTAGCTCTGGCTATCCTGAGTTTGGTCTAATTTTAGGAAACTAGCAAGGTGACTTAGGTTAAGATGCCTTCCACCAAGCCTAACTACCAAAGTTCCATCCCCAAGACCACATGGTAGAGAGAGAGAGAGAGAACCAACTCCCTAAAATTATCCTCTGACACCTACACTTTCTCTGTGACAAGCATGTGGCACTCATGCACAAGAAAAATAAACAATAAAAAAGAAGCTAGACATAATGCAAATATAACAATCCATTGACAGGAAACCAGCAGGTTTTGTTTTTGTTTTCTTAGAAAACTTGGCTTAAGAAAATAAAACAAAATTAAAAATAAAAGGTAGGCAGAAGACTGGAATAGCTCGGGGCTTAACCACTACCTATTGAATGTACTAACAGAAGATATCCTCGGCCAGATCTTTCTTTGTTATATGTGAGATATGTCATCTTTTCTCTGAAAGAATCAAGTTAAGTTAAAACTGTAGAAAGCTCCAAAGAGACCTGTAATTCAAAGTGGCTTCAGAACGCAGGCAAGTCAACATTTATCACCCATTCAGCTAAATATATATATAATTCTAGCCACAAACCTGAGTGAAGTTGTTCTTGTATTTTAACACAGTAAGTTTCTGTTTGCAACACTCCCCTTGGTCTTGTAGTTCCTTTTTTATATTCCCAAGGCAACTACTAATTGGTGCTCTTCTTATGCACAAAATATTCCCGCTTAAAGGAGTTAACCAGGGTAAATGAGATGGGCCTGTGAGACATGATTTGGGGGAGCTTGAATCAATACTACTTTTCCTTCTCCTGAAGATTTGAAATGGTGCTTTACATGGCCCAGATGTGACCATTTCTGCCTAACATCTGTTAGTGCATTTTATTAAAATTATTATCATTCAGATAATGACCTAGCATGTATCTGAAAAGTCAAAAGAATAATTAAAGTTTTTGTTTGGTTGGTTGGTTGGTTTTTTGAGACCGGGTTTCTTCTCTGTGTAACAGTTCTGGCTGTCCTGGGACTCCTGGAACTTGCTCTGTAGACCAGGCTAGCCTCAAACTCTCTGAGGTCTGCCTGCCTCTGCCTCCCTAGTGCTGGGATTAAAGACCTGTGCCACCACTACTCCCGGCTCCATTTTTGGTTGTTGTAGTTGTTGTTCTTTTGTTTTGTTTTTGTTTTTCGAGACAGGGGTTTTTTATGTAGCTTTGGAACCTGTCCTGGCACTCCCTCTGTAAACCAGGCTTGAGGTTCTCTACATAACCCATGCTGGAATTCTGGTTGACTTGGATTTTTTGTAGGTGTCCCCATGCTGGCATTCTGATTGGCTTGGTCTTCTGCAGGTGTCCCCGTGCTGGCATTCTGATTGGCTTGGTCTTCTGCAGGTGTCCCCGTGCTGGCATTCTGATTGGCTTGGTCTTCTGCAGGTGTCCCCGTGCTGGCATTCTGATTGGCTTGGCCTTCTGCAGGTGTCCCCGTGCTGGCATTCTGATTGGCTTGGTCTTCTGCAGGTATCCCCATGCTGGCATTCTGATTGGCTTGGTCTTCTGCAGGTGTCCCCGTGCTGGCATTCTGATTGGCTTGGTCTTCTGCAGGTGTCCCCGTGCTGGCATTCTGATTGGCTTGGTCTTCTGCAGGTGTCCCCGTGCTGGCATTCTGATTGGCTTGGTCTTCTGCAGGTGTGCCCATGCTGGCATTCTGATTGGCTTGGTCTTCTGCAGGTGTCCCCACGCTGGCATTCTGATTGGCTTGGTCTTGTGCTGTGGGTTGACGTGTGCAGCAGCCGCACCACATTCAGAAGTCTCTCTGCTCTGTGCTTGCCCTGCAGGATGTGAGTCCTCAGCTCCCTGCTCCTGCCGCCAAGCCTTCACTCTGCCATCATGTACTCTAGCCCTGCAGGATTGTAAGTTCAAATAAACACTTTCTTCTTTAAATTACACTGCTCATGGTGTTTTATCACAGCAGTAGAATCATAACTAACGCAGAAGGCAACTTGACATCCTGGCCGTTTAACAGACAATAGCATCTGCTTTCATTTTTTAGACACTGTGTTAAGTTTGCCATCTGGCTAAGAATGGTGGACCAGTACGACCCAGGGATCCTCCTGCTTCTGCCTGCTAGCACTAGGTTTACAGATGTTCATGTGATGAGTGCTGAGGATCCAAACTCAGCTCCCATGGTGTGTAGCACATACTTTACCCATAGAGCCATCTCCCCCAGCTCGGCCTTTTATGTTCTATTTCCTTTTAGCTCTAACAAACTCCCTGCTCTCATCTTTTCTGTGCCTCTGCGTACCTTTGCAATGGATGTCATGGAGGCTGAATTTGATGCTCACATGCAGAAGGCACCACCAGCTTAGCAGATTGGATCAAAGCTACTGTGGAGTATGTTTATGCAGAGAAAGAGGCCTCCCTTCGTGAAGTGTAGTCTCAAGCAGCCTCTCTATTTTAGTTGCACTTAAAGCCTTTTCTATGCACAGTGCACCATGTAAGTGGATCGTCGCCTACTCTTACAAGAACTGGCTGAGCCTCAGTCACAAGTGGCCGACAGTTCAAAACATGTTCCAATAAGACAGGAAAGCTGGGTACAGCTGGGCTGTGTCTGTACCTCATTTCCATTTTCTGCATATTATTTCCATTCCTCTGGCTATAAATATAACCTGCCTAAGTGGTGAAGAGGAACATTCTGAACCATTTTTGTCTAGACTGATGTCTGATTTGAGAACTTGCAAATAAAACCAATTAAAATCTGCAATAGTATATTTGTCGTAATTTTGTCATTTAGCACGCCATGTGGACCATCTCAAATAAACGCAGCAAATACATGTCATATTTGAGCCATATGGTTTGGGGACTAGCTTTTATGTAGTGATATTTTGTTTGTGATGTAATAAATAAAGCTTGCTGAAGATCAGAGTGCAAAGCTAAGCCACTAGTTAGCTATAGAGTCCAGGCAGTGGTGCAACACACATTTAATCCCAGAACTCGGGAGACAGAGGCAGACAGGTCGCTGTGAGTCTGTCTAAAGGAGAAGGGAGCTCACACAAAGGTGATCCCAGCATGTGGGATCACACGCCTTTAATCCCAACTCTAGAAAATTTGGAGACAGGAGTGGTATGGCTGGGTGGAGAAAGGAATATAAGGCAGGAGGAGACAGGAGCTCAGATGCAGTCTTGAGGTTTTGTAGAGAGAGTTATAGTCTGAGGATTCCTAGAGACAGGATCACCGCTTCAGTAAAGGTAGGTAGATAGAGGTAAGAACTCTTTAGTGGCTGGCTGCTCTGTTTCTCTGATTTTTCAGCTTTCACCCCGATAGCTGAGTATGGGTTTTTATAATTAGGAACAATTAGAATTCATGCTACACTTTTATATGACTAAGATATTTGTTTTAGAAAGGGCTTTGTATTGCTGTGACAAAACACCTTGGCCAAAGAGCAAATTGAGAGGAAAGGGTTTAGTTGCCTTATACTTCCATAGCACTGTTCCTCATAGAAGGAAGTCAGGATGGGAACTCAAACAGGGCAGAAAGCGGAGGCAAGAACTGATGCAGAGTCCATGGAAAGGCGCTGCTTACTGGCTTGCTTCTCCTGGCTTGCTCAGCCTGCTCTCTTATAGAACCCAGGACCACCGCCCTGGGATAGCACCACCCACCAGGGGCTGAGCCTGACTTCATCAATCACTAAGAAAATGCCCTACAGCTGGATCTTATGGAGACATTTTCATAATTGAGGCTCCCTCTCAGATAATTCTAGCTTGTGTGTCAAGTTGACATAAGACCAGCCAGCACAATATTCAACCACTGAATATACTTGTTACCATTATGGTAAATGCTATGCTATAGTTAAGGGCACATTAAGTTAAATCTTTGCTGCTGCAAATGGAAAGAGAGTTCTAGATGCACCCTTTTCTATCTTCTCTCAAAGGACTTGCAGATGCTAATGAAAACATTAAGTCAATTAACAGCTAACATGAAAAGGCCAGAGGAGCAGTCAAAGAACTTATAACCCAAGAAAGTGAAAGGTTTTTTAAAATGGTTATTAAGAAATAACCGGATAAAGGAAACAATAAAGATGAAAATAAGAGGAAATAGGTGAAAGTCTTTATTTATTTTTATTTTATGTGCATTCGTGTTTTGCCTGCATATATATCTGTGCCAGATCCCCTGAAACTGAGGTTACAGACAGTTGTGAGCTGCCATTTGGGTCCTGGGAAATGAACCCAGGTCCTCTAGAAGCCCCAAGACTGGACATCTTTAGACCATTATTAAGACTTAACAAGCCAGCAGTGATAAGTTTTAATTCCAACATTTGGGAGGCAGAGGCACTAGATCTCCGTGAATATAAGGTCAGCCTGGTCTCCAGGGCAAGTTCCAGTACATCCAGGGCTACACAGATAATTTCTGTCTTGAAAAGCCAAAAGGAAAAAAAAATAATTAAAGAAGATAAATTAATGAAATGGAACTCTGGGCATGGTATCACATATCTATGATTCCAGCACTTGGAAAGCAGAGGCTGGATGACCCCTCCAAGGCCAGCCTGATCTTCACAATTGGTTGCTGGCCAGTAAACCAAACCACCAAAACAAGTGGGGCAGGCGGATCAGTGCGGATCAGTGGTGTCATTACCTGGGAGCTGGAGGCTTGATCTTTGGACTGTTAGTCTTGTTCTTTGTTTTTTTTGGGTCTTTTTGTTGTTGTTGTTTGGTTTTTGGTTTATATTTGCTTTTTTTTTTTTTGGAGACAGTTTCTCTGTGTAGCTCTGGCTGTCCTCAAACTAACAAAGATCTGCCTGCCTCTGCCTCCTGAGTGCTGAGATTAAAGGCCTCTGCCACCACCGCCCAGCTGGGTTCTCTGTCTTGTTAAGAAAATAATTTGGGAATGAATTTGAAAGGAAGTCAAGAATTTGGGGTCAACCAGGCGGTGGTGGCCCACGCCTTTAACCACAGCACTCAGCAGGCAGAGGCAGGTGGATCTCTGTAAATTCGAGGCTAATCTGGTCGACAGAGCAAGTTCTAGGACAGGCTCCAAAGCTTCACAGAGAAACCTGTCTCAAAAAACAAACAAAAAAAACAAAAAACAAAAACAAGACGAAACAAAGCACCAGGGTAGGCAAACTGTAAATCCCATCAGTTGTTAGGAGGGAGAGGAAGAGAGAGAAGACAGAGGCTGTAACAGATCTGCGAGTAGCCACACTAACCAAGCAACTATGGTAAAAGGGTATTGTGGCCTTCATAGAAGAAGGAGAAAGCCCAAACTGTCTGGGGAAACATGTTCAAGCTTTGGCCAGTATTTGGGTTTGGGGGTGAGGGGGCAGCAGATTAAAAAAAAAGACCAACAAAAAAAATTATAGTTTCTGAGCAACTCGGGAAAGCTGGCAGGACACAGAAAGCTGGTAGAGACTGCACTGGAGCAAGAATTAACTATATTATCTCATTAAAGGTAAAGAACTTTTTTTGGCTTTTTTTTTTTTTTTTTTTTTTTTTTTTTTTTGGTTTTTCGAGACTGTTTCTCTGTAGCTTAGGAGTCTGTCCTGGAACTAGCTCCTGTACACCAGGCAGAACTCACAGAGATCCGGCTGCCTCTGCCTCCCAAGTGCTGGGATTAACGACATGTGTCACCACTACCCAGCAGAGGGATAATTCTTTTTAACTTCTTAGCATGGCTTTGGGTAAATCAGTTTTTCTAGGAGGTGTACTCCTGGCTGGGTAATTCACTGCCAGGCCTAGCTGGATTAACTCTTAAGAGAGGAGGCAATACTATGTAATATTCTAATCTTTGCAACAGACCAAAATGTCATGACTCTACCCTGGACCAGAGGCAGATTCCTCTCTTTTGACCGGAAGAAAATAGCATTCCCTCCGTGGACCTCAACAGAGCCTAGATGCCTCCACCTGTATGAGATCCGAATGCCTAAGGAGTGAGTGGCAAAGCTAAGGTTTATCTTTACACTGTTAAGAGGGATGGTGGGACCCACAGCTTCAGTGACTTCTATGACATTCTATGGCATTCCACCCTCAAGAGTGTACACCCCCAGATCATCCAGGAGCCAGACCAGGAACCAGAGTCCCTAAATACTTTTTGCATTTCTGGCCTCCAACATGACAAGACCAAAAACATTTCTGGTTTCTGGCCATGACAAAAATGGATCTATTGCTTTACGGGTTATTGTAGGGTTCTGAAAAACAGGTGGCTCTGAGGCTTCTTCAGGAAAACAGCTCTAATGTACATGCTTAGGCTCCAGAGAACTCTTATTTGTAAGGAAAAAAAACCCAAACAACGACAACAACAAAATGAGTGGATACTATAGGTTTTCAAATACGATTTTGGGGTCTCCTTTTGTCACCCATATACAGTCACGTACACTGTGATGGGTAGTCTAGACTACCAAGTAAGCAGTTTTGGCTAGAATGAGAGGGGAGGGGAAGGCAAGGGGGCTGCTTTGTGTATGCAGAGAGCACTCTGTGGCTTACAGGTAGCCTGGACTAGACACTGACCAGTCCACATGGCTGTCTTCTGTTCTTCTTTCTCTTGACCTCTAGGGTTCCCTCTTTCCACCTCCACAGGGTGTCTGACCTACTTCTTTCTCCGGCCCTCGTCACTGTGTGCTTAGCAAGCACAGGGCTCTGGGACACAATCTGTAGTGCCAAGAGACAAAGGAAAAGGATAGAAATGGATGTGTTTAAAACAAACAAGTGGGCATGGGGGTGTAGCTCACTTGGTAGAATGCCTGTCTAGGCTGTCCCAAACACCAGGTCCAATCAGAGCACTGCAGGCAGGTTGGTGTGGTGGCACATGCCTGTAATCACAGCCATGGGGAGATGGGACAGGAAGATCCGAAATTCGAGGTCATCCTCAGCGACACGGAAAACGCAATGCTTGCCCAGTCTACATGAAACTGTATTAAAAAATAAAGAAGATGAAGAAAGAAAGAAATGAATTCATGCAACACAGTCTTAAGGGGATTCCAAACAAGTTTGCTCTATTTACAATTTGGAGACATTTAACTGAGAAGAAAAAGTTATTGTGAAAAATACCTGAAATTGACCAGAACAATAATCATGAACATTACTCAAGACAAAGATCGACAAGAAAGGCGGGGTCCTTTGGCTCAGCTGCCCCCGAGGATCCAAAGCCTTCCATACACAAGTGGTTTCAATGGTCAGGACTGGACAGAAAGAATAACAGAAGATTTACTGATCTGGGAGTTGGGTTTACTGTGCCAAGATTCACTGGTGGGTCGGAGTCTGATTAAGAGAACAGAAAAGTGCCGGGCAGTGGTGGCGCACGCCTTTAATCCCAGCACTCGGGAGGCAGAGGCAGGCGGATCTCTATGAGTTCGAGACCAGCCTGGTCTACAGAGCTAGTTCCAGGACAGGCTCCAAAGCCACAGAGAAACCCTGTCTCGAAAAAAAAAAAACAAAAAACAAACAAAAAAAAAAGTAAAGAGAACAGAAAAGTGTGATAGTTGGTATGATAAAAAAAAAAGTAGAATCTTAACAATTTTGATGACATTGTGCTTCATTTACTGTTTTAGTTACTTTTCTATTGTTGTGATAAGACATGATGACCGAGGTGACTTATAAAGGAACGTGTTTAATTGGGTTTATGGTACCAGACAGGGTTACAGACCATGGCGGTGGAGCAAAGGCATGGCTGCAGAAACAGGTGAGAATTCACATCTACAGATGCAGGCAGGAGACAGAGAACCCACTGGAAAAATGGAAGGAGTCTCTTGAAACTTCAGAGCTCATCTCCAGTGACACACTTCCTTCAGCAAGGCCACATTTCTGAGTCCTCCCTAAATAGCCACAAACTGGGGACCAAGTATTCAAGTGCCCAAGGCTTATGGGGCACTTGTCATTCAAATCAGCACATTTACTTAAATGTTTTGTGGGAATTGATACTGTTTCAGGCTGGAAAAGAGAAGGCATGGGTAATTGGGTATGCTAAGTAGGAACCAATAAGATTGCTCGATGCCATGGTGTAGCTGGGTTTCTGGCATAAACACATTTTCTGTGTGGTAGCCACACATAAAGCCTGGACCAGAGCTTATGGGAAGCATACAAGCCTGGACTGGAGTCTCTGGGAAAAGCCAGTGAGTGCCAATAAGCTATAATGACTAGAACTTTGAACTAGAGTGTAGCGAGCTGCGCAGAACCACATCTGATAATCAGCTCCTAATTATGGCTAAGACCTGACTTATGCTGTGATCACACAATGATTGTCAGCTGCTTGCATATGCATGGACCTATGGGCAGTGCCCACCTTGCAATCCGGGGTTGGTAGCCCATGCCTTTTTAAGGACTGGGAGAGGTTTGCCCGGAGGAGAGAGAGGGAGAGAGGGGAAGAGAGAAAAAGAGAGACAAGGTCCTGAATAAACTGCTAGCAAGAAGACCTCCGGGTGTTGCGTCTTCCTTGCTGGTCGAGGCTGGACGTGACACTAGAGAATTCCCACTTGAGGAACATTTGTTACCTTGTTATGAGACATTAATGAAAGATACCCCTTTGGATGAGGGAAATAGAATACTCTTAAAAGCTGAAGTGCCCACGCTGTCTTGGGTGATGTTAGAATCAGTCTAACGGGGATAACAGGACCCGGAAGAGCTCCACCAATAGAATGAAATGGCTCAACCGGAATGTGACCATGCTTCTTGAGGAAGGCAGAGAAACACCCATCAGTTGGGAGATTCTTTCCCCTCAAACTGACTCTAGATCCCTGTAGGTACCCAAGAGAGTCAATAGATAACTGCAGACAAAAAGCCTCTGGGTTTGTGTTTGGTAATTGCAAATCAAACAGATAAGAATCTCTTTGGGATGGGCGGTGCTCACTAAAGGGAGCATTGTCCTTTGACTATGAAATGTCTCCCACAGGTTCACGTGCTTCACGTGAGTCTGGTTAGGATTGTGTGGAACCTTTAAGAGGTAGAGCTTTGCTGGAGGAAGTGGGCCACTGCATACAGACCTTGCGGTTTTATAGCGGGGATTTTCTGCTTCTTGTCCACTCTGTTCTTCCTGACTACGTCAGCAATGAGAGCAGCTGTCTCGTGGGGCTGCCGATGAAGTCAGGACATGGAAACTGTCTGGACTGTTCGGCACACAGGACTCCAGTGAACAGTTTTCCCCCTTGGCGCAAAGCCAGAACTGTCCTTAGTCCTCTCAATAGTTTTGTCCTAGCCAGGCGCCAGGGAGGCCAGAAGGGAGGTCTGCTTTTCCCTTATCTCTTCTCCATAGATGAGTGTCCTGATCTGGAAGTGACACCCAAGGGTGTGGCTAGAACTCTCGTCCAGGCTTTAACCCTTTCTGACGAACAACTGTGGAATCAGAGAGCTGGATTTTTATGGAGGAAATGGTCGTATTTTTATTCCCCAATTACAGCCTATCTCTTAAATGATTTTAGGGTCTTAACTTTTTTTCTAATTTTTTTTGTTTTATTTTGTTTTGTTGAGATGAGGTCTCACTATGCAGCCCTGGCTGTCCTGAAACTTGCTAAGTAGACCAAACTGGCCTTGAACTCACCAAAATCAGTTTGCCCCTGCCTCCCAAGTGTTGGGATTAAAAGTGCGTGTCACGATGCCTGACTCTAGGGTCTTAATTCTGGAGGGAGCAACGTAGCTGTAGTTTGGGAGGCTATTGAAGATGGATATTTGGGTTTTATGGAAGCTCATGAATGGAAAGCTATTTCCTTTTGGTCAAAAGAATGGAATCTTTTGATTTCCATTTCCTTTGGTCATTTCCTTTGCTATTCCATTTTGGTCAAAAGAATCTAATCTACTTTTGGTCCTGAATGGAGACATGACTTTCTGATATTCTCCAAAGATTAGAACATTACATACCAGTGCCTCCTCCATTAAAAGTTAATAATCTTCCTGGTTCTGTCAACATACTGGCCCACAGACCACCCTTTAGGAAAGCTAATTCACCTAAAGCCATCCTAAGGAGATGGGAAGAATAGTTATGCCCTCAAGGAGATAATGTACTCCTTATAGGAACTTGCTCTGTGGACCAGGCCAGCCCGGAACTCTGCCTTCTGGTGCCACCACCATGCCCAGCCTGGTCCAATCTCTTACTTTGTGTGTAAGCCCACATGTATATATGCACACCACTCGCATGCCTGGTGCCTATGATGGCCAGACGAGAGTGTCCCAGCCCCTGTAACTGGAGTTACAGAAGGTCTTGTGTCTGGGTGCCGGTGATCAAACCCAGGTTCTCTGGAAGAGCATCCAACACTCTTAACCCCGGAGCCATCTCTCCAGCCTCTGCCCCTGTTCCAATCTTCTATTGTAGAATTACTTTGCTAAAGAGCTAAGCAGAACAAGAGATTTCAGAAGGGAGCTGCGAGAAACGCAAACGGAAGTGCAAACTAACAAGCCAACAATCCCAGAAGCTCAAAGAAGCCGTTTGTGGAAAGCAGGCTGTCGGGGAATCAGGTCTGAGGTGACAATGCCGTCAGCTGCAGAGACACACTGGGGCCTCCAGGTTGTGGTGATCTGAGAGCGAAATTTCCCCCCATGGTCTCCAACATTTGAACAATTGATCCTCAGCTGCTGGCGGTTTTGGGGGAGGGCTGGGGGTGTGGCCTTGCTAAGGGAAGAATGGGAAGGGGCAGCGGTTGAGAACCTAGGCCCTCGTCCTACCCTACTTGCAGTTTTCTCTCTGCTTTTTTTCTCCCTTCCGGAGACAGGATTTCTCTGTAGTTTTGGAGCCTGTCCTGGAACTAGCTCTTGTAGACCAGGCTGGCCTCGAACTCACAGAGATCCACCTGCCTCTGCCTCCCGAGTGCTGGGATTTAAGGCGTGTGCCACCATCGCCCAGCTCTCTCTGCTTGCCATGACAGACGTGAGCTCTCAGCATCCGGTTCCTGCTGCCACGCTCGCTACCGTTCTTCCCGGCCCTGACAGACCCTTATCCCTCTGGAACCTTAAACCAAATAAACTTTTTCTTCTCGAAGTTGTGTCGATCATGGTGGTTTATCAGAGAAACAGAAAAATGACTAACACGCCGGCCTAGACAAATGAACAGATGGATGGGCGGACGTCAGTGGAGCAGGCCACGTCAACAGGAGACAGAACAGGGCTAATGCCCTGGGGACAATCCGGAGTTTTCAGCCCGTCAGCCCTGTGTACACACCAGGTATCAGGTGATAGGTTAGTGTGGGGCTGTTTCGGTCTCAACGCTAGGTGTCTACCGCTGTAGAAGGCTTTCTTTTCTTTTCTTTATTTAATTTATTTTTTATTAAATTTTTTCATTTATTTTTACATTCCAACTGTAAGACTTTAAGACAATTCTGAAGCCATTTCTGACAACTCTGAACCCTCTCAGCCTTCATGCCTTACTTCTTCCCCTCCTCCCCTGGGAACCAAGGACCTAATAGCTACACATGCATGTATGTTCTCCAGAAATTGGGGCAAGATAACCTTTAAGATGTTGATTCAGTTCCTGAACAATTACCCATACATGTATGTTTTAACTCAGTCCCTGGGAAATGGGGTCAAAATGACCTCTTACCTCATCTGATCTGGCAACAGCTCTCCAGCCAATTATTGGCAATAGCCCTTTTGAATAAGCCAATCAGAATAGTCAAAAAACAACCCCCCTTGCTTCTGTGGCTTTTTCCTTTAAAAGTAGCCTATACCAGCTATTCAAAGTCTCTCAGCTTTCCGAATGCTGGGGGACCCTGTCATGACAGAATTAATAAAATCCTCATGCTTTTACAGCAGTTGTGGTGTGAGGGGTGGTCTCTGGGGGCAACTCCTCCTCAGTGTTTGGACTCTCTGGTCCAACACAACCACACTTTGCCCTCCCTCCTCTCCTTCCATTCTCCCCCAGCTCCCATCTATACCCACCCCATCCACTCCTCACCCATCTGTCTCATTTTAGAAAGGGGAAGACTTCCCATGGGAGTCAACAAAGCATAGTATATCAATTTGAGGCAGGATCAAGTTGCCCCCCCAAGTGGGCTTTCTCTTAGGCCAGCAACCAGCTCTCAAATCATGACATCGTGGCTTAATGTTGGCTACGAATGCTCGGCCTTCTCTTGTGTTGGTCCCACTAGCTCCTATAACTCACTTTAGCCTGTTTCTCTTCCTCTACATTTTGCCTTGGGGCTTTTTACCTTTCTCTCATTCCTTACGTTCTACTTTCGTGCTTCCTCCGTGACTGGTTGGCGGCTGCCTGGCTGGCTGGCCCCAGGCATCTCCTCATTCTCTCTAACCTAGATTCCTCCTCTGTTTAGTTTCTCTGCTTCCAGCCCTGACTGTCCCTCTACAGCCTAGCTACCAGGCATCAGCTTTTCATTAGATCAATCAGGTTCCTTTCTGTTTGTTTGTTTGGTTTGTTTTTTTTTTTTTTTGGTTTTTCGAGACAGGGTTTCTCTGTAGCTTTGATGCCCGTCCCGGAACTAGCTCTTGTAGACCAGGCTGGCCTCGAACTCCCAGAGATCCACCTGCCTCTGCCTCCCGAGTGCTGGGATTAAAGGCGTGCGCCACCACCACCCAGCTCAATCAGGTTCCTTAAGCAGGCAAAGCAACACATCTTTATCTTATTAAACAAACGTAACACATCTTTACATAGAAGTAATTAATCCCTAACATACTACTTCATAGATCCTGGTGAGAAAGTCACACTTTTTCCCTGGTCTGACATACCTGATAAGTTCTTGGAACTGGTTTCCCTGATACGATCTTAATTTGCAACCTATCCCTACCAGTCTCAATTAACCCTGATAAATTTATAGGGGAATACCCTTTCTACTTATCACCTGTTTTATGTGTGATGCTAGAAAAGTGATGTTGTTTACCCATCTATCCATGATCTCAATCGTTCCCCCCTCTCAAAATGTAGTCAAAAGCTGTTTACAAAATGGAGCCAGGCCCAGCAAGAGCAGGCTAGCGTGAGGATGGCCTTTGTTTGGATTCGTCCCCTCTCTGACGTTCTGATCCACTTCTGTTTTCTCTCCTTTGCACCTTCTCCTCCTTTCCCCGTGTTGCAAGTCTTGAAATGTCCCAGGATTTACTTTTGACTTCCCCCTCTTTTCATTTATGCCCTCTCCCTGGGGGATCCTAGTCAGTTATATGGCTTTAAATACCACCCACATGTTGCCATATCTCAATTCTCTCCAAATTCATAAGCTACTCTACCAGTTTATACTTACAGATCTTTCTTCCTTCCCTCCCCCCTCCCCCTGAGACAGGGTTTCTCAGTGTAGCCTTGACTGTCCTGGAACTCATTCTGTAGACCAGGCTGTCCTCAAACTCACAGGAATCCTCCTGCCTCTGCCTCTGCCTCCTGAGTGCTGGGATTAAAAGTGTGCACCACCACCTCCCAGCTGCAGATCTTAATTTATCTCCAACGACCGATATATACCCATCTTTACTTATCTAGTAGGTATCCAATGTCACAGTGCCTAACAGTGGGGCTGAGGAGGAAGATCAGATGATACAGTGCTTGCCTAGTGTGCATAAGGTCACAGGTTTGACCCCCCAGCAACTGAATGTGCCTGGGCATACCTGTAACCCCATCACATAGAAAGTGAAAGCCTAGCGAACCATGGTGGTGCATCTTTAATACCAGTTCTTTGGGGGCAAAGGCAGGCAGACTTTTGGCTACATAGAGAGTTCAAGGTCAGCTGGGATACAAGACCCTCAACACATAACCTAAGAAAAGGCCTAAACCAGCCAGGTGTGACAGTGATTATCCAGCTACTTGGAAAGTTGAGAAAGGCTAAGGACTACCTGGGCCCAGAAGTTGGAGGTAAGCCAAGACCACAACATTGTCATCTCAAACAAAACAAACCACAACTCGCCACAAGGCAAAGCTGGATATCCTTTTTTGAAATGAAAGCACAATACGTACCCTTTTATCTGTACTTGTCCTATGTTGTTTTGCTAGATTAAAACAAAAGAAATTACTTTTTTCTAATTACTTCAAACCACAAGATAAGTCAAATGTAGCCAGGCATGGTGGCACAGGACTGTAATGGCAGCAGTTGGGGTGTATGAGCTGGAGAATCAGAAGTTTAGCTTCGGGTAGCCTTGGCAGCATAGCAAGTTCAAGGACAATATGGGTTATGCAAAATTCTGTCTAAAAACAAACACAAAAGAAAACAAAAGAACTCAGCTGTAAAAATGTCATTTTAAGTGTGTCTGAATGCAATTTCAATTATACATTATTCCCTTGCCAAGGATCTACAAATGTGGGGCTGGAAAGATAGCTAAGAGGTGAAGGGCACTTGCAGCTCTTCCAGGGACCCAAGTTTAGTGTCCAGCACCCAAGTCAGGTGCTTACAACTGCTGTAACTCCAACTCCAGGGATCCAGTGCCCTCTCTGGACTCTGCAGGTACCCATACGATGATGTGTGAACACACACACACACACACACACACACACACACACACACACACACACAAATAAAAGAGTCTAGAAATAGGCTTGGGAGATGGGTCAGTGGGTAAAGATACTTTCTGCCAAGCCTCAAACTGAGTTTAAACCCCAGGATTCATATGGTGGAAGGAGAGAACCAATCTCTCAAGTTGTCCTCTGACCTACACAAATATGCATATGTACACACACTAAATAAATACATATATGATTTTTAAAAAAAAAACAACCTTGGTCTATGACTAGCAAAACTCAGTACCTCAAAAAAATATTTAAGATAGAACATAGCTGTTGTCCTTAAAAAGCTCAGCATGTCACTGGGGACCCACCCCCAGACCAACCTGATGAAGGTGAGTGAAGGCAGCTGAATAGCCCTCCCTGGATCATCGTTGATCACACACTAGGGGACAGCGGCTCTCACAGAGCCGCAGGCATGCACGATTAGCTTTGATCCTGGAAACTAGAGGAGCCTTATAAAGTGTGTCCATCCAGTCCTGTGCAGAGTGTGCGGTAAGCGCCACTTCACTTACCATTCGAACAACTACCGCCCTGATGCCCTTATGTCCATCCTGTGAACTGTAAAAGAAGGCTTGATGAATTTCAACACTCTTCTGAATGGCCTCCCAATGACAAGGTGGGAAAATCCACACCCTTTATCACTGTGTTTGAACTGGCTTCCTAGCATTAATAGTTGGTTTCTTGAATAACACATTTGTATTTAAATGAAAGAAGGGGAGAAAAAACGAATAAGCCAAAAGGCAGCATACCGTTGTGCTGTGGTAAGTTCAGTTACTCAACATGCTCAAATAAAAAATGATGACTTAACAAGAAGTCCAACCCCATGAAATGTTCAATTTGTGGACACGATAGCAGAGAGTGGCCCTTTCAAACTCCTCTGCTGGCCTGGGCCATAGGTTCATTCTTCTAGGCTGATTTCTGTGGAGTTTGGGACATAGCTCATCAGAGGACTTGCCTAGCAACCCCATGTTGGTGTGTTTAATCTCCAACACCACACAACCAGCAACAAAAAGAGTAAAGCCCATTCTGTCTTCCAGACTCTTTCTTTTTGAAGATTTGTTTTTATTTATATGTAGGTGGATGCTCCTGTATGTGTGTGTGGACTGTGTATAAGTATTTGCAGAAGCCAGAAGAGGGTGTCAGATCACCTGGCACTGGAGTGGCAGGCAGTTGTGACCTGGGTGCAGGAAACTGAACTCTGGCATTCTACAAGGTCAGCAGATACTGCCAAGCCAGCAATTCAGCCTTGAGCACTATCTATTGCTGTAATATTAATGTAAACAAAGAAGACTTCTTATTTGCAAAGACTGAGAATAGGAACCAAATCCTACAGGCATATACTCTTCCGATTTTACTATGTGCTATGTATTGATTTATCACATATGGCAGGCCCTTAAAGCAGATGTGTTTTGGAGGAGGCTATCTGTGGTTCCCACGTAACAAGGAAGCACCCTCCGCTTGAAAGAGCAGAATCCTCACTGCGGAGCTCTAAATCTAGTTTTCGTCAGAGTGAAAGTTTTCCAAACATCTTTTCAAATTAACCAGAACTCCAATTCTTAATCTCTAAGTTTAGGAAATTTCCTGGCTTTTGAAATGCAATTATTTTTGTCTACAGAAAGACTCAAAATTTTTCTGAATAACTTTTACTTAAGCTGAAGTAAAGTATTCCCGGAAATCCAGCTCTGCTATGTAAATATTAACATTTGCACTATTCCCATTTGCTCTGTCTCATCTGGAATTCAGATATCACATAGAATTCAGCAACACATTTTGCCTGCCATCTGCTTTCTTTTAAATAAAACTTTAAAAATGTATTCTTTCAGGGTTGACTATAGCTCAATTGGTAGAGTGCTTGCTTAACATGCACGGAGCTCAGAGTTCATCCTCGCTACCTAAAGCCAAGTGTGATGGTGCAAACCATGTTGATTAGCTTTTGTCAGTCTGATACGAACTAGAGACCTCTGGGAAGAAGGGACCTCAAGTGAGCATTTGACTGTACTAGATTGACCTGTGGGTCTGTCTGTGGTGTGGGGGTGGGGGAGTAGGGGATTAATTGATAACTGAATCAGGAGGGCCCAGCTCACTGTACTGGGGGAGCTTGTGGTCTTGAGTTGTATAGGAATAAAGAAGACTAAGCCAGCTATGAAGAACAAGACAGTAATCAATATTCTTCCGTGATTTCTGTTTCAGTTCCTGCCTCTTGGTGTCTACTCTGAGTTCATGTCTTAGCTTCTGCCATAATTTGGGTTTCTATTGCTGTGAAGAGACACCATGACCATGACAACTCTTATGAAGGAAGACATGTAATGGGGACTGTCTTACAGTTCAGAGGTTTAGTCCATTATCATCATGGTGGGACATGACAACATGCAGGCACACATGGTGCTGGGGAAGGAGCTGGGAGTTTCTCTCTCTCTCTCTCTCTCTCTCTCTCTCTCTCTCTCTCTCTCTCTCTCTCATTTTGCAAGCTGCCATGTGGGTGCTGGGAACTAAACCTAGGTTCTCTGGAAGAGCAGATAGTACTCTTAACTGCTGAGCCATCTCTCCAGCAAGCTCAACAAATTAATCTACAGGCAGCAGAAGGAGACTGTGCCCCACTGGGTATAGCCTGAGCATATGAGACATCAAAGCCTGCATCCACAGTGACAAACTTCCTCCAACAGGGTTATACCTACTGCAACAAAGCCATACTTCCTAATAGTGCTACTTCCTATTGTCCAAGCATTCAAACACGGGAGTCTATAGGGGCCATATAACCGCAGCTTCCCTCAATGGTGGATTATAACCAATATGCCAAACAAACCTTCCCCTCCCTGCAAGGGGCATTAGGTCAGTTTCTTACAGCAATAGAGAACCACACTAGAACCACAGTCTCTGCCCTGGAGAGGCAGAAGCAAGGGTTTTCAAGATCATCCACTGACATGGAGTGAGTTTGAGGCTGTATCAAACAAACCACACAAAGCAAAACCCAAGAAAACAACAAATCCCATCTAAATATTGAAAATAATATTAGTTTAATTATGTACAGCTAAGAACAATTTTTCCACATGAGCCCCATATGAATTATAGTCATTTTCAATTACAGTTATATTTTTTATTTTCAAAAACTTGAAAACAATATTTATTATTATTATTCCTCCATGGGGGGGGAGGGAGAGGTCAGAGGACAACTTTCTGGAGCCTTTTCTTTCCTTCTGTCATGTGGGTCCTAGTGATTAAATTCAGATTGTCAGGTTGGGCAGCATATGTCATTAGCCCCTGAGCCATCTTGCCAATTCTTAAATTTTTGTTGTTTGAGACAGGGTCTTAAGTATTCCATGCAGGTCTTGAACTCACTATGTAGCTCAGAATATTTTTGAACTCCTAATGTTTCTTGCTTCCACTCTTAAGCACTCAGATCACAGGTAAGTCTTAATCTCAAAACCTTTAAAATCATTCTTGGGAAAACACTTCTCATAATAAATACTTTAGTTTAAGAATAATATTAAGAGTGACCTCTGTAGGAGCAAGTACAATGGAGAAACCACTGAAGGAGCAGGCCTGAGCCAGAGGCCTCTCCAGACCCAAGCCAGCTACCTCCACGGGAGCAGGCCCAAGTCAACAACCTCCACGGGAGCAGACTAGAGTCAACCATCTGAACAACTATCAAGACTGCAGAGCTACCCCTGGGAGCCCCAAGAGACCGCCAGTAACACTAAGTGACCTCCAAGATGACTGGAACTGTGGCCCTGACTGTACCACAAGGAGCAACCATCTGAGCCTTGAATCCACAGGCACCCGGAAGATTGATCACCAGAGATACAGTCCCAACTACACCAATCAGAGGAAAAGATGGGTAGACAAGGTAAGAACACACTCAACACCACAAAGAGCAACATGACACCAACAAAAACTAGTGTCTCTACAACAGCAAGACTTGAACACCCCAATATAGATGAAGCAGAAGAAAACAACCTAAAAATAACTTTAGGAGAATGTTTGAGGCCCTTAAGGAGGAAATGAAAAATTCCCTCAAAGAAATGGAGGAAAAGACAAACAAAAAATTGGAAGAAATCAACAAATTCCTTAAAGAAAACCAAGAAAAAGCTATCAAACAGATGAAAGAAATGATTCAAGACTTGAAAACCAAAATAGAGACAATAAAGAAAACACAAACTGAGGGAATTCTGGAGATGGAAAATAAGGGAAAATGATCAGGAACCACAAATTCAAGCATAAACAGCAGAACACAAGAGATGGAAGAGAGAATCTCAAGGGCTGAAGGTAGAATAGAGGAAATAGACTCATCAGTCAAAGAAAACATTAAATCTAACAAAAGCTTTAACACAAAATATTCAGGAAATATGGGACACCATGAAAAGACCAAACCTGAGAATAATAGGGATAGAAGAAGGAGAAGTCCAACTCAAAAGCACAGAAAATATATTGAACAAAATCACAGGAGAAAACTTCCCCAACCTAAAGAAAGATATGCCCATGAAGATACAAGAAGCTTACAGAACACCAAATAGACTGGATCAAAAAAAAAACATCCCCTCACCTCACCATATAATAATCAAAACAATAAACATACAGAAATAAGAAAGAATATTAAGAGCTACAAAGGAAAAAGGTCAAGTAACATATAAAGGCAGACCTATCAGGTTTACATCTGACTTCTCATTGGAGACAATGAAAGCCAGAGGGTCGTGGTCAAGTGTTATGCAGACATTAAGAGACCACGGATGCCAGCCCAGATGACTATACCCAGCAAAACTTTCAATCACCATAGATGAACAAAGCAAGATATTCCATGACAGAACCAGACTTAACCAATACCTAGCTACAAACCTAGCCCTACACAAAGTACTAGAAGGAAAACTCCAACCTAAGGAAGTTAGCTATATTCACAAAAACACAGACAATAGATGATCTCACAGCAGCAAATCCCAAAGAAGGGAAAAACACACACAATAACATCACCAACAATGAAAACTAAAATAATAGGAACTAGCAATTACTAGTCTTTAATATCCCTTAATATAAATGGTCTCAACTCACCTATAAAAAGACACAAGCTAACAGATTGGATACAAAAACAGAATCCATCCTTCTTCTACATACAAGAAACACACCTCAACCTCAAAGACAGACATCACCTCAGAATAAAGTGTTGGGAAAAAATTTTCCAATCGACTTAAGAAACAAGCTGGTGTAGCTATCCTAATATCTAACAAAATATACTTCAAACTAAAATCAATCGAAAGAGACAAAGAAGAACATTTCATATTAGTCACAGTAAAAATCCATCAAGAGGAAATCTCAATACTGAATGTCTATGCCACAAATATAAGGACGCCTTCATATGTAAAAGAAACACTACTGGTGTCAGAGGTCCTTTTGTATTTGTGTTTCTTTCATTGGTTAAATAAAGAAACTGCCTTGGCCTTTTGATAGAGCAGAAACTTAGGTAAGTGGGAAAGACAGAACTGGATGCTGGGAAGAAGAGCAGAGTCAGGTGGATGCCATGAATCTCTGGCCTGAGATGGACACTGGTTAGACTCATGCCGGTAAGCCACAGTCAAGTGGTGATACACATTAGTGGAAATGGGTTAAACTAATATGTGAGAGTTAGCCAATAAGAGGCTAGAGATAATGGGCCAGGCAGTGTTTAAATAAATACAGTTTTTGTGTGATTATTTCAGGTATAAGCTAGCCGGGTGGCAGGGCGCAGCCTGCCACTCCTCCTTACTACACACTACTAAAGCTTAAATCACACATTAAACCACACACACTAATAGAGGGAGACTTCAGCACCCCACTTTCACCACTGGACAGGTCTGCCAGACAGAAACTTAACAGAAAAATAAGGGAACTAACAGATAATATGACTCAAATGGATTTAACAGACATCTATAGAACATTCTATCCAAACATAACAGAATATACCTTCTTCTCAGCACCTCATTGAACCATCTCAAAAACTGACCACATACAGCAGAAAAAAATAATGACATCTTAAAATTTGCAGGCAAATGGATGGATCTACAAAACATGATATTGAGTGAGGTACCCCAGACCCAGAAAGACAAATAATATATGTACTCACTCATAAGTTGCTTTTAGACATAAAGCAAAGGAAAACCAGCCTATAAATCACAATCCAGAGAACCTAGACAACAAGGAGGACCCTAAGAGAGATATACACAGATCTAATCTACATGGGAAGTAGAAAAAGACAAGATCTCCAGAGTAAATTGGGAGCGTGGGTATTATGGGGGAGGGTAGAATGAGATTGGGGAGGAAGGGAGGGTAGCAGTGAAGAATATATAGATCAATAAACACACAAAAAAGGATAAGCTGGGAGGTAGTGGCACACACCTTAAATCCCAGCATTTAGAAGGGGCAGAGGCAGGTAGATCTTGGTGAGTTTGAGGCCAGCCTGGTCTACAAGGTGAGTTCCAGGACAGGCAAGGCTACACAGAGAAATCATGTCCCTAAAAACCAAATACATACATATATACTAAAAACAAAATACATACATATAAAATTCAGACATTTTTTTAAATGGGACATTATCTTAAAAAGTCAGTTAAACAAAAGTTTTTATTATTAATACTTGTGATTTTTTTGTTTGTCCTTATGGTACATTTATATGTTAAGATCAAAAGTTTTAAAATAGTCCTTCTAGATCATTCTAATGAAGGAGAACAATCCACTAATTATACTGTAGAGACGTGTCTGCACACATTCACACAAATGACTGCCAAGAAAAATTAATTTGCTCCAACGTAGAATGATTGCTGGGAGTCTGAGAAAAGCACTGAAGGCCCTCTCCCTCCCTCCTCCTGCACAGTAGCGTATGCATGTATGTATGCATGCTTGTGTGCATGTATACATGTATGCATGTATGTATATATGCATGTATATGTTGTACATGCCATGGCAAATGTGTGGCAGTTAGGACAACTTTTGGGGAGTGTGTTCTCCTATCCCAACTTTTTAAAGGTTTGTTGTTTATTTTTGAGATGGTAATTTAATTACATTTCTCTTTTCCCTTTTCTCCCTCCAAACCCTCCCATATACCCTTCCCCATTCTCCTTCAAATTCACGGATTTTTTAAATTAATTATTATTGCATGCATATATGGATAGATAGATAGATAGATAGATAGATAGATAGATAGATAGATAGATAGATAGATAGATTTTTTTCCCACCCATTTTTCAAAACAGGTTTTCTCTGTGTAGCTCTGACTGTCCTGGAAATCACTTAGTAGACCAGACTGATTTTGAACTCACAGCAATCTGCCTTCCTCTGCTTCCTGAGTGCTGGGATTAAAGGTATGTGCCCACTGCCTGGCTACATATATCTTCTTAAATGTAACCCATTAAGCCCATACAATGTTACTTGTACGTATGTTTTCAGCGCTGACCATTAGCCGCTGGGCAACCATTTGGTGTGCTTTTCCCTGGTGAAGCTGCTTCTCCCACTCCCGGTTTCCTCAGCTGCCTGTAGTCCTTTGTAAAGGACTTAGGTCTTCTGGGCTTTTCCTCATCTGGTTTGGCACCTTTGTTGCTCCCATCTTGTCCCTGAGGCAGGATCTGTCTTGTTTCTTCTGCAGCTGTGCTGCACACATGTTCTCCCCATTCTCTTTTTCCTCCTCCCTTCTTGCAGGAGGAGCTCTGGGATTACAGATCTGAGGCACCACATTTGCCTTTCTCACAAGGCTTCTAGGCACTGATGCAGGTCAGGCCAGAGTGGCAAGCACTAGCTGACCGCATCCCTTTTCCAATAAGAAATTATATGGAGAAAACGATCAAGTGGCACCTAATAAAGGCTGCCCAAATGTCATACAAGCTACTCCAAGAGTTACTTCAACTGTTTGCCTTTCTGTGAATACGTATTAAAGGATTCATTGCATTTTGCACACGCTTCTGGGCACTGGGGAGAGATCCAATAAAATGGATATAGGAAGTCTTCCTTCAAATCTTAGAGTGTGTTGTGCATTGAAAGCCAAAAGTCCCCCATAGGCTCCTATGTTTGGTCCCCAGTTGGTGGCATTGTCTTGGAACCTTAAGAGGTTGATTGTGGCTACAGGAAGTAGGTTGTTGGGGGAGGGGGGACTTGAGAGTTATGAGTGGGCTCCATTTCCAGCCTAGGCTTGCTGCTTTGTCGTCTAAGATGTAATACACTTTCATGAAAGTTCCCATTACCAGAACTACAGCTCCAGCCGCCATACCCTCCAGCTTGTGGTGTTTGGTACCCTCCCAAACTACCCCCAATATAAATCTTCCCTCCCTTAAATAGCCTCTGTTAGGTATTTTGTCACGGCAATGAGAAAATTGACTAATACAGGGTAAATATGTGCTCACATTTCCTTGTTATAGAGCATGGTGGCTTGAATGACAATGGTTCCCATGGGCTCATAGGGAGTGGCATTATTTAAAGGATTAGGACCTGTGGCCTTGTTGGGGTGGGTATGGCCTTTTTGGAGGAAGTGTATAATTGGGGGTCGGCTTTGAGGTTCCAAAACCTCAAGTCAGGCCCAGTGACTCACTCTCTTTTCCTGCTGCTTCTGATCCAGATGTAGAACTCTCAGCTCCTTTTCCAGCAGCATGTCTGCCTGTGTGCCACCATGCTTCCTGCCATGACAACAATGGACTAAGTCTTTGAATCCGTAAACCAGCCCCAATTAAATGCTTTCCTTTATAAGACTTACTGTGGTTTTGGTGTCTCTTCACAGCAATAGAACTCCTAACTGAAGATGTAGTAGAAATTTTTATACAACTTTACACACAATGTAGCCAATACCTTAATCAATTCATAGGAAATTCCCCAGCCAGTAAATGCTGAAAAACGTTCAATATCCATAGCCTTAAAGGCAATACAAATCAAAGCTACACTAAAGGTCTTGGGCACATATCTCAGTGATAAATTGCTTGCTTGGCATATACAAAGTCCTGTATTCAAGCCCAACACTATTAACTAATAAATAAAAAAAAACTATATTGAGATTTCATTTCATTCCAGTCAGATTCAATCATTATGAAAACAAACAGCATATGTTAGCAAGGATTTAGGGGAGAAGAAATGCTTATATGCTGTTGGTAATCTCTCCAAAAAGCAATAAAGTTACCATAGACTGTTATGTTATATCCAAAGGAATAAAAGTTAGCATACAATACAAATATCTACATATCACTATTTACTACAATGCTAGCCATGATAACCAAGTATGACATCAGCCTGGGTGCCCATCAATGGGAAAATGATAAAGTATTAATGTAGTATGTTTTAAAGCTAGGCATGAGAGCTCATGTCTCCAATACCAATGCTTGAGTGGCTAAGGCAGAAGTTTCTAGAACTTTGAGGTCAGCCTGGGTTGTATAGCTCTAGGTCAGCTTGGCTACAGAGTGAGATTCTGTCTCAAAACAAACATACAAAGCAAAACAATAACAATCATTTTAGTAAGAGCTTCTATTGCTGTGATAAAACACTATGACCAAAATCAACTTGGGGAAGAAAGGGTTTATTTTACCTTATGCTTATAGTCTATCATCCAGGGAAATTAGAGATGAAGACAGGAGCTGATTCTGAAGCCTTGAAGGAATGCCTACTGATCTGTTCCTTATAGTCTGCTCAACCTGCTTTCTTATACACTCCACGGTCATCTGTACAAGGATGGCACAGCTCACAGAAGGCAGGGCCTTCTACATCAATCATTACTCAAGACAATACCTTACAGACTTTTCTGCAGGCCAATCCTATGGAAGAATTTTCTCAATTAAGATTCATTCTTCCACTGGGTGTAGCTCCTCGAGTCAGAGGCAGGTGGATCTCTTGTGAGTTCAAGGCCAACCTGCTCTATAAATTGAGTTCCAGGATAGCCAGGGCAACACAGAGAAAACCTGTCTTGAAAATGAAAAAAAAAAGAAAAAGGAAGGAAAAAAAGAAAACAGAGAAGAAAATGTGGCATATTTGTACAATGGGATATTATTCAGCCATAAAGAATGAAATTATGTCTCTGTAGGGAAATACATAAAACTGGATATCATCACATTCCACAAAACAAGCCAGATTCATAAAGACAAATACATTTTCTCTCCCATAAGGCTATAGAATCCTTATATAGAATTCCTGTATGAGGAATCTTGATTGAAAAGCAAAACAAAACAAAGAACACAGGAAAGTAGGAGATGGTCTACTTGGAGAGTGGGGAGATCCTGAGAAAATGAAGGGGTCAAGAAAGGGTGACAAGGATAGATATAATCAAAGCACATTTTATACATGTGTGAAAATGTCATGAATACATGCTAAAAAAAAACAGGCTATTTTCATTATGCCTAGAGAGCTCCTGTGGTGGGCTTCTCATTGTTGAGACATAAAAACTGAGAAAACAATGTAGGGAGGTATCTTAGTTAGGTTTATCCCACTGTGACTAAACACCATGACCAACAGCAGTTTGGGTAGAAAGGATTTTATTTCACTCACAGTTCCATATAACAGTTCCCTCATCAAAAGCCATGAGGTCAGGAACTCAAGTAGGGTGGAGACCTGGAGGCAGGAGCCCATGCAGAGGCCATGGAGGGGTGCTGCTTACAGGCTTGCTCCCCACGGCTTGCTCAATCTGTTTACTTTTAGAACCCAGGACCACCAGCCCAGGGACAACACCACCCACAGTGCTGGGCCCTCCCCAGTCAATTGTTAAATAAGGTAATGCCCTACAGGCTTGCCTGCAGCCAGATCATAAAGAGGTATTTTCTCAATTGCAGCTCTCTCCTCCGGTGACTCTTGCTTGGGTCATGCTGACTTAAAACTAGCCAGAACAGGGTAGATTTACTTCTGATCATAGTTTGAAAAATTTCAGAGCACGGTTACTTGGCCCAATTACTGTGACCCTGAGATAAAGTAGAACCTCATATTTGGGGGGGGGGGTGGCAGAGAAAAGGAAAAAGAGTGGGGAAAAAGATAGAGCTCTCTTCCCTAAAATTGCAAATTGCTTTTCCCAGGCACTGTGACAGCAATGGAAAGTTTGTATAATGGGAAAATTGGTAACAGAGAAGTAAAACAGTTCTTTTGAAGTCAGGGAACATGTGGTCCAGAGGTCTTGGAATTGGAGAAGTTCGGAGGTGTGAACTAGAGAAGCCCTAAAGTGATGTTTAGGCAGTTTGGTTGGGAATGCAGAGAGGAACAAGGAGAGAAAAGTGTATTCAGGAGCGTTCAGGACTTTGACTAGAAACATTCCCGTTATGTTGTCACCAAGAACTTCTCAAAGCTTTGTCCCTGCCCAAAGGCTTTCCAGAAGGCAGGGTAGGAAAGACATGAATTAGACCCAGCTTTTAGGCTGTGACAGTTATTGCTGGCTGCTTTTTTTTTTTTCAGATTTAAAGTAAAAATTGGGAGCTTTAAAAACAAAGGACACAGAGAAAGAAACATTCAATTTGGCCAGAAATGGAGTGTGTTGGAAATTGTTACCAAGGATTGTTGGTTGGCCCGGCCTTTCACAGAGTCAAGGGCAAACTCCTTTCAAGAAAAAAAAGTGCCTCTGGGATAAACTGTTCGTTCAGGGCAACCTGGGGAACCGGCTCTCCAATTCAGTTGCCTAGATACTCAGCGGATGCGGCAGCTATGATCCAAGGAAGCCCTTGTACAGCTCAAGCTGGAGGCAGACTTTGGTGTTGACCATTAAATACATGGAATGCAAGGGTTAAACGATCACAGAGGCTTCTACACACACTGAAGGCAAATTTTTGCATTCTAAGATGACCATGACCTTTCTGGCTCCAGTTATAGTTTGAATAGAAAATATTTCCTCAAATGATTGATTCATAGTATGATCGGTGTAGTGCCCGAGTCGCGGGGACCCCAAGAAGACCACCAGAGACACAGACTTCCCAAAATAAAAAAGCAAGGTTTAATTCTGCAAATCGCAATAGAAACCTCGTCTTGCACACCAACGCAGCGGGGTGTGTGCGAGTGTGTGTCTGTGTGTGTGCAGAGGTGTCCCACTGTTCTTAGGCAGGGTTTATAGAAGCAAAAATAAAATCACAAATCTGTTATTATGGATATAATGGGTACGGGTGACTCTCGGATTGGCTCCAGTCTGGGGATTTTCCACTCTGCTGAAACCAACCTGGAGCAGCTGGGCTGCAGTCTAGGGAACTTCCCACTCTGCTGACAGCCACCTTGGGGCCTGGCGCAAAATAGAGTTGGTTTTGTCCCTTCAGTGGCATAACTGGAAGGCAGGGACTCGTTGGAGGGAGCTGTTCACAGGGGGTGTGGCTCAGAAGACACACCTGGTCCGTGGGCCTTTCTTAGCTCTTTGACTTTTACTTCCTGTCTGTTATGTGGCAAACAGCTGTGCTGCATGGCAGGCCCCCTCTGCAGTGATGCTCTTCTTTACCACAAGCCCACAAACAACACTGACGAACAACCACGTACTATAAAGCGTGAGTCAGAATTACTCTTTTCTCTTTAGGTCACATCTCTTTGGTGTCTGTCACAGCGGTAACTGTCTAACACCCCCCCGCTCACCCTCCTCTGTTCCAATCCCTTTCTTTAGGCTGGTTGCAGTCACCACAAGGTAAATCATTTAGAAAGCCACAGCAATGGACACGTACAATATTATACTTAGTTTACTCTTTGGTTATAATTAATAGTTTAGAGCAGGGGTTCTCAACCTGTGGGTCCCAGTGCCTTTTGGGGTGGAACAACCCTTTCCCAGGGGTTTCATATCAGATATCCTGCATATCAGATATTTACATTACAGTTCATGGCAGTGGCAAAATTACAGTTATGAAGTAGCCATGAAATGATTTTATGATTGGGGGGTCACTACAACATGAGGAAGTGTATTAAAGGGTCTTAACATTAAGAAGCTTGAGAGGCAGGGTGGTGATAGTGGTCAGGTGGTGGTACACGCCTCTAATCCCAGCACTCGGGAGTCGGAGATGGGCAGGTCTCTGTGAGTTTGAGGCAAGTTCCAAGACAGGCTCCAAAGTTACTGAGAAAACCTGTCTCGAAAAACCAAAAATAAATAAATAAAAATAGACAAAAGGTTGAGAGCTATTGGTTTAGAGATTCATGGTATTGTACTAACATTTTTATTATGAAATATTTATTTTATGTGAAATATTTAGAACTATATTACAGTTACTTCTAATTCATAATCTCGTTAATAGGTATTTCAGTTTGTCTCTAGCTTTTAATCTTTATTCTTCATTTTAGGAAGAATAGCTTTATTGAGTATACTGCAATAGGGCAACAGGCTGGTTAGCAACTAGAGTTCCACTCGCTGTTGCTAGTTTCTGAAGATCAGAAATAAAGTTACCATTGACATCCCTTCTCAAGTCTTTTTGTAAATATGTATCTTCATTTCTTTGGGTTAATAGTTTTATTTAAAAAATGGGCCGGGCGGTGGTGGCGCACGCCTTTAATCCCAGCACTTGGGAGGCAGAGGCAGGCGGATCTCTGTGAGTTCGAGACCAGCCTGGTCTACAAGAGCTAGTTCCAGGACAGGCTCCAAAACCACAGAGAAACCCTGTCTCGAAAAACCAAAAAAAAAAAAAAAAAATGGGACTTGCTATTGTTGTGTATGTAATGTGCTATTCATGAGTGTAGTCAGACTGTGCCGTAGTACAGCCACCTTGGGTCCTAGGCTTGGTGGCAAGTGCTTTAACCCATTGAGCCATCTCACTAGCCCAGATAAATGGTTAGGAAGGAAATTGCTAGCCGTTAGGTGGGTTTATAATGTAGTTGCATAATTTTAGAGAATGCCAACAGCTTGTAAGGATTCCGCTTGCATCATGCCCTCATTAGCATCTGTTGTTAGTACTTTCAGTTGTAACCCTTTCAGTGGGTACAAAGGGGCATCTCACCACGGTTTTAATTAACATCTCCCTGGTGAGTACGAAAGCCGAACAACTTTTCATACACTTATTGGACATGTCTATCTTCTTTTCCAAAATGTGCAGACATGAGAGACCTTGGAGCACTCAGCCCAGAATGGAATGTCTGTTTTAAACCGCTCCCTCATAGACTCAGGGATCTATGTGGAAGAGGAGAAAGAGAGACCCTAAGAGCCGGTGGGTGGTGGAACTGACACCTGCTGGGACAGGGGAAAATCCGTTTTCTTCAACAGAGTGACATTGGGTATTTCACGTACACTCCAGGGCAAGCCAGGCTCGGGAGGAGCTGACAAAACAGGCTTGACAGTTTGACTGAGCACGCGCATGTGCGTGTGCGTGTGCGTGTGTGTGTGTGTGTGTGTGTGTGCTTTTTTGCTATTGTTCGGTGGCTTTTGTTTTGTCTGTTTTGAGAAAGAACGTGAATTTGGGTGGGGAGGGAGGTAAAGAGAAGGTGGGGAGAATCTGGGAGGATTTGGGAGAGGGGAAAGAGTGTGATTAAAATATATTATATGAAAAAGTACTAAGCGAAGCCTTAAAAATGTCTGTGCAAGCCGGGCGGTGGTGGCGCAAGCCTTTAATCTCAGCACTCAGAAGGCAGAGGCAGACGGATCTCTGTGAGTTCAAGACCAGCCTGGTCTACAAGAGCTAGTTCCAGGATAGGCTCCAAAGCTACAGAGAAACTTTGTTTCAAAAAAGCTAGACGATGCTGCATACCTTTTGTCCCAGCACTCAGGACTAACAGAGGCAGACAAGACTCTGAGTTTGAGACCAACCTGGTCTAAGAAGTGAGTTCTAGGACAGCCAGGGCCACATAATGAAACCCTGTCTCAAAAAATTAAACAAAAAAAATATCTGTTGGAGGTTTTTTTCTGCCTATTTTTCAGCTGTATTGTCTTCTTTCTTTCTTTCTTTGGTTTTTTTTTTTTTTTTTGATTTTCGAGACAGGGTTTCTCTGTAGCTTTTGGTTCCTGTCCTGGAACTAGCTCTTGTAGACCAGGCTGGCCTCGAACTCACAGAGATCTGCCTGTCTCTGCCACTCGAGTGCTGGGATTAAAGATGTGCACCATGACGCCTGGCATGTCTTCATATGTCTTAAAGATTTGAAAGTTTTTAGTTTTAGGTTTTTTTTATGATTTCTGTTCACGGAGGGTCCCGAGTAGCAAGCTGTGGTTTTTTCCTGTCTGCAGTCACGAGGGGGGGGGCAGCGGGTCCCGAGAGCCACCAGCCCCAGGCAGGGCCCAGCCATGCAGCGAGCAGCTGGGCAAGGGACAGTGAGTCCCCGAAGGTGCAGGTTCCCAACAGCAGGTGGGTGGGCGGGCAAGCGGGTGGGAGACACGTGGGCAGACGCACTGTATGGATCAGAATTGGATATTTATTACTTAGAGGGGAGGAGGAAGGAGAAGAGGAGAGAGAGAGAGAGAGAGAGAGAGAGAGAGAGAGAGAGAGAGAGAGAGAGAGACGGAGAGAGGGGGGAGAGGGAAAGAAAAGGGGGACGGAGAAGTGGGGAGAGAGGCAGAAGTGAAGCTGCCTCTGGGGGGGGGAGAGAGAGAGAGAGAGAGAGAGAGAGAGAGAGAGAGAGAGAGAGAGAGAGAGAGCTCAGACTGGAAGCTGAGGATCAGCCTGGCTCAGCGAATGGGGGAGGGAGGGAGTGTGGCTTGTCTCTTAAAGAGACAAAAAACCATAATAGTTTTAGTTTAGTTTTAGTTTTCTGTAAATGCGATTATAGGTTTCTCCCCTGATGCAGTAAGCTAGATCAACCAGAACTAGAAAAGTAAAAGAACAGGTTTATTTGAACAAAGCAACTCCCAGCTGAGTCCTCAAGTCCTCTCAGAGGTGGGGCAGAGAAGTCACACTACCGAAGTAAAGCTGTGAGCTTCTATAGCCTGTAGGCAAGGGGGTGGTGACGACCTCTATAAGTTGAGTTTGTGCCCAAGTAGGGTCAAAAGCTGACTGCTTTAGGTGGGGTCTTGGGCTACTGACAGCTTCAGGGAAGGAGCTGCTGCAGTCACCAAGAATGCGGAACTGGGCTTTTTGATGCCTTTTCTTTGTTGGAGACTCTCTGAGAGAGTGGGGTTTTCAGAGAGAGGAATGCGGCTTTCTGGATGAAGCCGGAGTGAGCTGGAGGTTCCGGCTGAACAATGTGTCAATGTGTATGTGTCTCTGTGTTGGTTTGTACACATGCATGCTGGTGACTTGGAGAGGAAGAGACATCATATTCCCCTTGGGCTGGAGTTACAGGTAGTGTGAGCCATGTTATGCTCAAATCCGTGAGGTCCCCGCTAAAGCCAACAAGGAAACCCAGTCCCGTATGTAAAAGCAAAGAGCCTTTATTTTAATCAAGTTCGCAAACTCAGTCTCTCGTCATGTCCAACATATTGAAATAACCGGAGAGCCCCTGAGCTCAGTTAGAATTGGGATTTTGTAGTAGTAAAGGTGGGGGTGAGGGGTCTGTCAGGTTCAGGACCCCTGATTGGCTGACATTTGTCCTGGTGAATGTGCGCAGGCAGGTGATCCTATCTACTGGTTGGAATGTTAGGCATTTCGTTTGAATGGTCTGTTCTTGGGCGGTGGTCGGGTCCTGCAACCAGGTATTGCCTCAGGGTAAACTACTGAGACTCAGGCCTCTTTTTAAATTTACTGAGGGCTGAGTTCTACTCTGGCGGGTGATAATGGCTGGAAATAAAGAACTTCCTTTGAGTGACCTGCTCATACTTAGTTTATCATGGCTGGCCCCCACAAGCCACCCAGTGTGGGTTCTAAAAATTGAATTGGGTTCTCTACAAGGGTAGAGCATACCCTTAACTGCTGAGCCACCTCTCTAGTCTGTATTTCTATTTTTTATTTGATTTTTAAGACTCTTATATATCTTAATACAAATTCTTTAGAATATTTTCTCTGAGCTTTATGTCTTGTCTTGTTTTTTTCTCTTTCTTTCTTTCTTTCTTTCTTTGTTTTTTTTGAGTCAGTCTTACTATGTAGCCCTGGCTGGCCTGCAACGTCCTACGTAAATCAGGCTAAACTGGTCTCTATCTACTGAATATAGGAATTAAAAGTGTGTACCACCATGCCTCCTTATGCCTTGATCTTTTTAATAGTCAATATTTTATTTTATGTGCATTAGTGCATTTTGCTTGCATGCCTGTCTATGTGAGGGTGTCAGATCCCCTGGAACTGGAGTAACCGACAGTTGTGAGCTGCCATGTGGGTACTGTGAATTGAACCCGTGTCCTTTGGAAGGGCAGCCAGTGCTCTTAGCTTGATTTTTTTAGAACAGTTTTAGGCTCATAGCAAGGTCAAGCTGAAGATGCTGATTTCCAGTGTGGGCCCCACCTTCTAAGGCACAGTACTCACTACTTTCAACCGCAGACAACAGAGTGTCATGGCCGGGCAGCTGATGAACCTACGCTCCCATCAGCAACAAAAACTGTAGCTGACTAGGCTTCACTCTTCATGTTCTGGGCTACATGGGCTTTGACGGAAATACGCTAAGATACTTTTCTTAGGCAAGGGTTCTCTAGAGGAATAGAGCTAAGAGAATGATACATAGATGTATAGACATTATAGATGTATAGATATAAATGAACAGAATGATAGATGTATAAGTATTATTAAAGGGGATTTACTAGAGTAGCTTATAGAATAGGCGCTGGGTAGTCCAACAATAGCTACCTGCATACTGAAGAAGCCGGGAATCCAGTAGCTACACAGTTCAGGGAGTCAGATGCCTCAGGAGCCCCAGTCTGGCACTGGAGGATGTTGGGAGAGCTTTTGGTCCCCTGTACATCTCAGAAGGCAGAAGTTAGACTCAGATGTTAGTGGAGCATGACAGTAGACACCGGAAGACAGGAACTCACCAGCAAGAGGCAGAGGCAGAGTCGGGTTGACAAGCTGCCTTTTTCTGGACCTTCCTCATATATATGTGCCACCTGCCACCTTCCAGGAAGTGTCAATCAAGCATTCTATGGGAATATCTCCTTCCCTCTGTCAATTCTTCCTGGGAACACGCTCACATACACACCTACCCAAAGGCTTGAATCTGAGTGGATTCCAGATCCATCAAGTTGACATTCAAGGTTAACTGTCACAATTCCTTCATGGTATCCAAGCAGTTTTATGTCCTAAAAGTCCTCTGTGCTGTTTAGTAATCTCATTTTCTTCTAGAATTTCTGGAAGTCAGGTCCTTTCGCTGTCTCCACAGCTGTCCCTTTTCCAGGACCACGAGGTATGTAGCCTCCGGGGAGGCTTTATTCACTGAGTGCATCTTTAGGAAATCCCTACCCTGTGTGCACACACGTGTGAGTGTGGGGAGTGCATGTGCCATAGCTTGTGACCTGCACACAGTAGCTCAGAGGACAACTTTGGATGTTGGCCCTCACCTTCCACCTTGCTTGAGACAAGGTTTCTGCTCATTCTCTGCTGAATAAAGCAGACTAGCTGTACCACAAGATTCTGGGAATTCTGACTCCTCCCACTTCCCTGTAGGAGCTCTGCGGATACAGATGCACACTCTAGTACACATCCAGCGTTACAGAGGTCCGGGGGACTCTAAGTCAGAGCTCCACACATGTGTGGCAAGCACTTTACCAGCTGAGCCACTGCATCCTGCTTTTTTTTTTTAAATCTGGGTTGCAAGACAAGCAAATTTTAATCTGTTGAGCTAGCTTGCCAGTCTCTACATCTTTTTGTAGATTGATAGCTCATTTATTTTAGTGTTTAATATTCTAATATCTGGTTTGCTGTGGTTTATTTATCCTTTCATCATTTGAAGGGAATTCTCAATTTTTTATTTGTTTCAGTAGTTGCCAGTGGCACATACCTTTAATCCTAGCACTCTGGGAGGCAGAAGCAGTAGGATCTTTGAGAGTTCGAGGCTAGCCTGGTCTACATTACAGTTTCAGGATGCTAGGACTACACAAAGAGACCCTGCAATGAAACAAAACAATAAATTTTGGTAATTGGAAATAAAGTTGTTCTAAATATTTGTGGGCAGGTTTTTGTGTGAATGTTCATTTTCATTTCTCTAAATGTACAATGTAAATACAACTTATACATGCCTTGTGGGTGCTGGGAACTGAACCTGGGTCCTCTGCAAGGGCAGTCATGCTCTTAACACTGAGCCTTTCCTCCAGTTCTCGACAGTATCTTTTAGAGCTAAGTTTTGAATTTAGGGAAGCTCACCTACTCCTTTCGTATTTTTTTTTTGTGTGATTTTTTTTTTTTTGAGACAGGGTTTATCTGTAGCTTTGGAGCCTTTCCTGGAACTTGCTTTGTAGATCAGGCTGGCCTCAAACTCACCAAGATCCACGTCTCTGCCTCCTGAGTGCTGAGAATAAATGTGTGCACCACCACTGCCCAGCTCCTTTCATATTTTTATGCTGTATGTGAAAACCCATCCTCACACACAAAGCCATCCATGTTTTCCCTTATGTATCCTCTAGGGTCATCATGGTTGGTTTTGCACTAAGATTACAGGGACACATTCCTTTGTGCTCCACATTGAAAGTTTTGTTTGTGTGCACGTGCACAGTTTTGGTATAAGACCAGCGCCTATACTGAAGAGTCCAAGAATAAGAATATAGACATGTAGACTCCAGAAATAAAGTTATAAGCCTAGGAGAACGAGAGCAGACTGTCAGCAGCTTTCTCAGCAGTTTAAGGATTAACTATTAGCAGGGGCAACAAATAGCTCTATCTGCAAGGCTGAAACAATCCTCTGCAAATTGAGGGTCGCTCTGTAAACTGAGAATTAGCCCGAAGATAACCTCCCGGCCATTGTGATCAACAATGGATATGAGCTGAGTTAACTTTTAAATGATGGCATGTGCCTGACTTTTTGGTTGTGCATCTTCCCATACGCTTCCCTGCTATGTGAAACTGGCAGTATCAGGGGAGGTGCAGAGCCTTGGTAAACGCTATCAGGGAGCGCCCGGGGAAAACAACGGACTAAACACAAACACTAATTTAACTGAAAAACTCTGTAAATGGAAATTGTAAAAAAAAGATAATTTGTATCTGAGTTTTACCCCGAGATTGTAAAAATTCCTTTGTTCATGACTCATGCTTGTTGCTTGTTGTTATAAAAAGGTGGAGTTCAGAAACTGTCCTTTGCCATAACCTTACAAGTCCATCTCTAGCTTTGGTCTCAGCCAGCTGATAAGCTTTTTGTGTACCATGGAGATTTTTTTTTTATTTTTTTAATCCTTTTCCTGGAATAAAGTTTGCTTCTGGTTTAATACACTTTGATGGTCTGTCCCCCATCTTTGCACAACCCCTGGAGACTCAACAATATTTATTTTATGCATATGGCTGTCCAGTTTTCTTAATTCCATCTATTGAAGAGATGATCTTTAAGTCATCCATTGCTAGTTGCTCATTCCTGTAGTTCATTGCTAGTAGTTCAAAGTCCTGGCTATGTAGTGAGTTACAAGGTCATAGCTTCATTGTAAGACTCTGCCTCATAAGACAAGATGTAAGACAGGAATGATGGCTCATGCCTTTGATCTCAGAAGGATCATGAGTTCAATGTCGGATCTCTTACACCATATGTTTGAAGCTAGATTGGGCTAAGTGAAACACACCCCTCCCTTGTGTTTAAAGATTAACCAAAAGGTAAAAATCAAAGAAAGAAACAAACAAGAATTCTGTTTAAAAAACTATCTTTTTCCCATTGTATCGATTTTGATTTCTTGTCAAAGATTAGCTTACAAAGCCGGGCGATGGTGGCGCACGCCTTTAATCCCAGCACTCGGGAGGCAGAGGCAGGCGGATCTCTGCGAGTTCGAGACCAGCCTGGTCTACAGAGCTAGTTCCAGGACAGGCTCCAAAGCCACAGAGAAACCCTGTCTCGAAAAACCAAAAAAAAAAAAAAAAAAAAAAAAAGAAAGATTAGCTTACAAAATGTATGGAAACTGATTTCTGGATTCCCTATTTTGTTGTATTAATTTATTCTTTAATATAAAATTTAAATTTATTTGTGTGTGTATGTGTGTGAGTGTGCGTGCGTGTGTGTGTGTGTGTGTGTGTGTGTGTGTGTGCGTGTGTGCGTGCGTGCACGGCTTTCCAGAGTTGGCTCTTGCCTTCTACCATGAAGGGATTGCAGATCAAGCGCAGGCTGCCATGCTTGGTAGCAAGCACCTTTATTACTGAACCTTTTTGCTGGCCCTATTGCCTTATTTTTATTGATTAGTGCAGCTTAATAGAAATTCTGACTGGGCAGTGGTAGCACATACCTTTAATTCCACCACTTGAGAGACAGAGGCAGGCAGATCTCTGTGGGTTCAAGGCCAGCCTGGTCTACTGAGCTAGTTCTAGGACAGCCAAGGCTATACCAAGAAACCCTGTCTTAACAAAGAGGACCCTAAGAGAGACATACATGGCTCTGTCTAGGAAGAAGAAAAAGACAAGATCTCCTGAGTAAATTGGGAGTGTGGGGGACAGGGGAAAGGGTGGATTAGGAGAGGGGAGGAAGGAAGGGGCATGAGGGAAAATGTATAGCTTAATTAAAAACAATAAATAAAATAAAATTTATAAAAAGAAATCCTGTCTTGAAAAACTAGGAAAAAAAATAATCCTGTAGTGTCTATCCACAAACTGCTCTGTTGGCTCTTCTGTGCTTTTATTTCTGCATGTGTAACTTCAGGATTCATTTAGTAATCGCCAAGAGCAACCTATTGCAGTTGCGTCAAATCTTTAGAACAAGTTAGCAAGAACTGACGCACTAGAAACTAGGCTCAGAGGCAGTGCTGTTCCTCTGTCTTCTGTCATCGCTGAGCCTCCAGTGTTGAATACTGAGAGGACCTGGATGACTGCATCTTTCATCATTCACAGGCTGCTATCCCAGCCCCAGAGGACACTGAGAAGTACCTTTGTTAGGCAATTACATTATAAGGACTAAAGGCTTAGAAACTGAATCAGTGCCCATAATAAACGGGACCTCAGAAAGCTTTCTTGCCCACTTTTTGCCATGTTAAGGATAACAGGAAGTTTGAATCCTGCAACCAAGCAGAGTCCTCTTCAAAACGAGAAATAAAATTCTGCTCATTTTTTTTATCCAGCTGAAGGTGTTTGGGGATTTCATTTGTTTGTTTGTTCCTGTATTTTTTTTTCAGCTGACAGAGACAAAGATGGTTTATTGTACACGGGTTACAATTGGCCAGAGTGAGGACAGAACTAGTCCAGAACGCCACAGGTCCAGGGCAAAGGGCCAGCGGGGCTGTTGTCATGACGGCCCTCATTACGTGGCGCTGGCTGGCCTGGTACTCGCTGTGTAGACCAGGGTATTGTTGAACTTGTGGCCGTTCTTTTAAGTCTGCTTCCTGAGTGCTGGGATCACCGGTTGCACCACCACACCCCACTCAGGTTATGGACGTTTTACATCAGCCCAGACCACGAAGAGAAGTATCGGCCTTGACTTAGGCCTGGAGACTCAAGGAAAATACCTTTATCCCTTGAGGTCCTTAGTTACCAGCTGTAGAAGCTGGCTCCGGATGTCTGTGGAAAGGAGCTTTACTGTAAAGACTAGGAGGTGAATCATGCGATGTTGAGATGGGTCAGAGCTCAGTTATCAGGAAGAATGGGCCCAACCACGTTTCCCAAGCAGATTTCAAGAGGAAAGGGCTGCCGGAGGAGCCTGAGGAGGGCCGGAGGAGCCTGAGGAGGGCCGGAGGAGCCTGAGGAGTCAGGAATGAAATCACGTAACCATTAGTCACTCACCAGCCCCAAGGCGAGATTTGTATCATGGTTTCCAGCTGGAGCCTTTAAGTCCTCTTGCAAGGAACTTAACGCTTTACTAATAATTAGCAAAAAGACACGTTGCCACCTGTAAGGCCAAATAAAATGCCTGAAAGGGGGAAATAAGAATTTCAGGTTTTGTTTTTTTAAACATTTTTCATTGAAAACAAACACAATGCTGTATGGTATATGACCTCTCAGAGACCTCCGTTTTCTGACAGAGATGAACACAGTGAAGCCATCCTCATCCGACTGCCTCATGGGAGCGAATGCTGTGGTTTCTGAGAGGAATAAGAGACTGAAGACACGTCACTATCGTATTGTGTGGGCCTTATTAGACACAAGGCTGGGGTTGACTTTTACACTGTAAAACCCATCAGAAGTTTCGAAGGACGGGCACTCTATTTCTTTGTGTTTGGAGGAAAGGCTGCTGGATCTGAGACATGCTTCAGGGAGGAACTCAGCAGTTATATGCACTGCTGTCCTGCATCTGGCATGCACCATCTTGCTTCCCCAATTAACTTCAAGTACATCCTTCCTTCTGTCTCCTTACTAGTTTTAGATGAAAATGATCTCAACCAAGTCATCATACCGATTTTCAACCCCTGCCCAGCCTTTGTTTCCCAGCGGGCTCATCAGTAAAATTGTACATCCTTGGGCTCCACTTGGGTCCAAGTGTCACTAAAGGGAACTGAGGATGTAACAAGACTCTCACTGCCCACCAACGGCTTCGTGATTCCCACTTCATTCCCGAGCCTCCCTTTGTGGGTGGGGGGATCCTCTGGCGGTGCGCTCTGGCCAGGGGTCTAGAAATGGAAGCAGTGTGTGCCTGTTTGGGGTCTCGGAAGTTAAACAGCTGGTGTGCTTCTCTCATCTCATCTCCCCTCTCTCCCAACTATGGAAAGTTTGGATCGGAAACCAAAGGGAAGAAATCTGCCTGACCTACATTGGAATCTACGAGAGTAAGAAATACAATTTCACTGGGATTTCATAATTTATCTGTTACATCGACATAGATGTAAAAAGCTAAGTCATAGGCATCCAGACCAGTTGGGGAGTCTTGAAAAACACCCTACAAATTTATCTTAACTTTAGAATTAATGAAACTAAAGTTCAGAGGGGGGCAACTGGCCTGCCCAAGACAACAACTCATAAAGGGTAGGTAGATCTAACCTACTTCTGTTTTAGACCCAGCGTCCATTGTCTATACTAACTTTTGCTTCCAGCTTGATGGCTAATGCCTAAACCACTTCAACAACTCATCAAAAGCTCAGTGATAACAGAACTATCTAAACAGTTTGTTTACTTAAAAGTTGGAGTATAGCTCAGTATAAATGCTTATTATTGTCGAGTGCTTTTATGATTTGAGCTGATTCTTGTCTCTACACGGAATGGCAGTATTCTGACTGGCCTTTTCTTGTAAAATATCCTTTGACATTATTCATCACGAGCCCTGAAACTATTATTTAAGTTGATACATCCAAATTTATGATGTAACATATATTAAAAAGGCAAGAGAAAATTAAATTAGATGAAGTGCTTGGCTTCCTCTGTTCCTGCTGCTCATTCTTCATTTAAATTCATAAGTCTCTCTTCTCCATGACAGGATAATCATCTCCACAGCAACTAACTATTATATCACAAAGGACGCTGCCTGTGAGTGAGAGCCCATCAGCAGGAGCTGAGCAACACTTAAGAAACAGAGATTTTATTTTCACACAAATATCTCTAATTATGATAAGCTAAGGGAGAAATACATCATTCCTCCTCTCGTGACCCCACCCCCACCATGCAGACAGTACTGTTTCTTCACAACACTGTGCTTTCAGCCACGAGCATGTCTAGGAAGATCATATTGCCATGTAGAGGTGATGTCACCTGTCATTGCAAGGCAGATGTGTGTCTAGACTGGAGGGCAGGCACGAAATTCAACTCACACTGGTACTACCTGATTTAGAATAGGAGTCAAGGGGGAGGAGGAGGGATATGGGAGGCAGTGGCGGGGAAGAGACAGAAATCTTCAATAAATAAATAAATAATAAAAAAAATAGAATAGGAGTCAAGCAGGATCTGGGGGCCACTGGTTGATAATAACCTCTCCCAAAGCAAACAACCAACACAGATCTCTTTGAAAGTGAAAGGAAGGTTTAGAAACCACCCCTAGACCAAAACAAAAGAATTACCACCCTCCCCTCTTCAAAGAGAATTCCTGGAGCTTGCAGGAGCTCTCTAACCTCAAGGGAAGACGCATTCAATTGGAAAGGGGTTTCAGCTTTTCCCAGTACAAGGTCGAGCTAGTAGCAGGCTGACCGTAAACACATCATCCACCTGCCTCAGCCTTCCAAGTATTGGGATTTCAGGTCTGGGCTGCAATACCCAGCATAGGGTAGCAGTTTCCCTAGTCAAGGGAATTCTTTGGGGAACTCAAAACAAGGCACACTAGAGATGGAAGCCAACAGAGCAGTGGCTGGCTATCAGATACTGTCAAAGAATTGCTATTTTTACATCGATTTCACAGATGTTAAAGTCATACTCTTTATAATCCATAGCACATAAACATTTGTTTTCAGTGCTAGAATTTTAGCTCAGAGACTTGTACTTTCTGGGCAAGCACTTGACTACCTAGTCACGTCGCTAGCCCTGTAAGTGTCATGCCTGAGGAATATTAATCTTGCCTCTTGCCCTGTTGCAGGCGGGTACTGTGTCTCATTTTCATACACCCTTAGCTAACCCTTGCCCTTTCCACTACTTGACTCCTACAACCTCAGCATCCGTCTCTCTTTGGTCTCATTGAACTTTCATTTTGCTGTGGCCTCAAGGCCTCTTTGCCATGCACCCTCTCTAATGGCTCCTTTCTAGTTTTCTGGCTTTTTAAGATAAACACATAAACCTAAAAATTCGAACTTGGCATCCACAGACAAGAGAGACACGTGGTGTTTATGACCTTGAACGCTTGATCCTCCGCTTCAGTCTCTGTGAACTGGGGTCACAGACCTGTGCCACCATGCCTGGGTGATGCAAACATTTGTACTTGTCAACTAAATCCCCACTAACCTGGGGTAAGTAATATGATAATCACCTTTACACACATGTTTCCTGTGAAAGATTTACATCTATCCATATACATGTATCCCATCAGCACTGACTACTTCTTTAGGAGGAAGCCTTTCAGATGGAAATGCTACAGGCCATACAAATGCTAAAATGTTAAACTTAAAAGCAGCTTTTGAGGGGCTGGAGAGGGACCCAGTGGTATAGAGTACTTTTTGCTCTTGGACAGAAGCTGAGTTCAGCTCCCAGCACCCACTTCAGACAGCTGAGAAGTGCCTATAACTGTAGCTGTAATGGATTATTAAAAATTTGCAGTGGGATCCCCGGTGGTGGCAGGCAGTGGGCAAGGGGTCCTCGAGAGCAGCCAGTCCCAGGCAGGGACCATGCATAAGACTGCGCTCCAAAGGTGGCTGGTCCCCAGCGACGAGCCATGTGGCTGTGGCAGGCAAGAGAAGGACAGATAGGCACACCATGCAGAGTAAGATTGGATATTTATTTAGTAGTTATGGAAGGGAACGGAGAAGGGGAGAAGAACAGAGAGGCAGAGAGAGAGAGAGAGAGAGAGAGGGAGAGGGAGAGGGAGAGAGGAGAGATTGAAGCTGAGAGGGAGCTGAAAAAGAGAGAGAGACTAAGGCAGCAAGCAGGAAGAAAGACCTGTCTGCCTCAGCAAATGGGGGAGGGAGTGAGCGTAGCTTGTCTCCTTTTTTGTTTTTAATTGATATTTATTGAGCTCTACATTTTTTTCTCTGCTCCCCTCCCTGCCTCTCCCTCCCTCCCTACAATCTCCCCTTAAGGTCCCCATGTTCCCAATTTACTCAGGAGATCTTGTCTTTTTCTACTTTCTACTTCCCATGTAGATGAGATCTATGTATGTCTCTCTTAGTGTCCTCATGGTTGTCTAAGTTCTCTGGGATTGTGGTTTGTAGGCTGGCTTTCTTTGCTTTATGTTTAAAAAACACCTATGAGTGAGTACATGTGATAATTATCTTTCTGGGTCTGGGTTACCTGACTTAAAACAATGTTTTCTAGCTCCATCCATTTTCCTGAAAAATTCAAGCTGTTGTTAATTTTTTCTGCTGTGTAGTACTCTATTGTGTAAATGTACTACATTTTCCTTATCCATTCTTCGATCAAAGGGCATTTAGGCTGTTTCCAGGTTCTGGCTATGACTAACAATGCTGCTGTGAACATAGTTGAGCACATGTCCTTGTGGCATGGTTGAGCATCCTTTGGATATATACCCAAAAGTGGTAATACTGGGTCTTGAGGAAGGTTGTTTCCTAATTTTCTGAGAAATCGTGTGGCTTGTCTCTTCAAGAGATAGAACAATCATTACAGTAACTCCAGCAGATACAGTGCCCTCTTCTGACCTCCACAGGGTACTACACATATGTGCACAAGTATGACACAGATGACAGACACATAATTTAAAAAATGTATACACAGATAACACACACAATTAAAAAAGGTTTTTGAGATAGTCTCATGTATGCAAGGCTAGCCTTGAACTCTGGATCTTCCTTCTTGGATCTCTTCAGTGTTGTTAGGAGTGTAGTCATGCAACACTATGTCTGCCTGAAAAAAAATTACACTATTAAACTTCCCAACTGAAAAGTTACAATCATACTTTAATTAATAGTGTATAAAGGTGGATGTTTTCTTGTTGGGGATTTACAGCAAAGCCCTGAGTTCCATTCCCAGTACCTATCACACATACACACACACACACACACACACACACACACACACACACACACGCACACACGACTGTTCCCTGAAATCTCCTTCTATAGCTTTTTTTTTTTTTTTTGGTCAATCTCATAGCCAACTGTCCAAAGCTTAGAGCCTCAGCAGCTGACTGGGTCAGTGGTATCCTAGCAGCTTTTGTTTCTCACTTGGTGCTATGTCTAATTCAGGAAAGGATGTTATATTAACTCATTTACATATTTAATATTAACCCCTCTTTAACCACAGATGCAAATCTACCCTAAAAATATTAAGCCAAAGCAGTCAAGTGACACATAGCTGTGACCACAATACTCAGGAGGCAGAGACAGGACGACCACCCACGAGTTCAAGCCAGCCTCATTTGCATAGTGAGATCTAGGCCAGCAGCGCTCCATAGCAAGACCCTGTCTTGAAAAACAAACCATCAACAGCAACAAAATCAAGCCATCTGGGTGTAATGGGACCGGCTGATAACCATAGCACTCAGAAGGTGCCAGAGGCCAGCCTGGACTACACAGGGACCTTGTCGGTTAAACAAAAACCTAGCCAGTCTCTGGAATTTATTTAGTGCTGGTTGGCAGCACTACTATGCTAAAGACTATTCTCTATCCATTTGGGAATTTTTTAAATTAAAAATTAAGCATTAACATTTTTACGGCAATTATTTGTGTGCGTGCGTGCGTGCATGCGTGCGTGTGTCATGACACGTGCCTGAAACTCAGAACAACTTGGAGACATTTGTTCTCTCTTTCCATGTGAGTTCAGGAATCCAAAGTCTTCAGGCTTGTCAGCAAGCACCTTTATCTATTCGGCCATGTTGTTGCCCCTATTTGGAGATTTTTATTGCTTTACTTTTTGGTTTTTCAAGACAGGGGTTCTTGATATAGCTCTGCTGTCCTGGAACTTACTCTGTAGACCAGGATGGACTTGAACTCACAGAGATTCTCCTGCCTCTGCATCACAGAGTACTTGGGATTAAAGGTGTGAGCCACAATTGCCTGGTTTATTTGGAGCCTTTAAAAAATATGTTTTTAATTTTTAAAATAATTTTAAACTTAAATATATTTTAATCATATTCTTCCCTTCCCCAAATCTTATTTGGAGATTTTTTTACTTGATTTTCCTGTTTTGGTCTCTGAGTACAGGGGCCTCAGACCTATGTCACCATGGTTGGGTGGATGTGAACAGTTTTATTGTATCTAAATCATCTATATCTAAAATTCCTTTTATGGGGAGAGTGAAAAAGCCATGTGTTTTAAACATCTTTATAGACACAAAACCGTTAAGATTTATTGTCTATGGTTCTGGGTATGGGTCTGGGCAGGAGAAAGAAACCAAACTGCAGCTATACAATTTAAATGAGATTTAGGGAAGTGAAGGACCGATAGGTGTGAAAACATACTTTCTGATAAAAACTATAAGAAAGGAATTTTCTTTTGGCTGGACACGGTGGTGCATACCTTTAGTCCTAACACTCGGGAGGCATAGGTGGGTAGAACTCTGTGAGTTCGAGGTCAGCCTGGTTTACATAGTGAGATCCAGGTCAGACTGAGCTACACAGTGAGATCCTTTCTCAAAATTAATAAAGATACAATTAAATAATTAAATAGATAGCTTCCCAAAAAACATTTGTGTATATTTTGCTTTATCTGCTGGGTGAAATAAACCCCTGCCAAGTTTCAGTAAATTCTTCAGGAAGTATGTAAAGTTCATCTCAAACACAAATAAGATTGCTGTTTGAAAAACATTTAAAATGTTTTCTTGAAAGGATTTAAATTTCTTAAAGCTAGAATTACAAATTTATAAGTGAGTTAAATGCAACTTGATTTGCACGTGCTCCGTGGAGCCATGGTATCAACGATGGAGCTGCACTGTTTCCCCGTTTCAGATGAAATGCTAACTCTGAATGAGTATTTTAATGAAGAGCGTCCCCATGTGACAAAACATCACAGTATTTGCAGAGTGCAAAGGATGGGACTGTAGCTCAGTGGCAGAATATCTGCCTGGCATTCACAAGGCCCTTCCTACCACCATACACACCAAAACCAACCAAAAGTATTTTACCAAAAAAGATAAAAAAGCATATAGACTTTGAGTCAGAAAAATGCTGAATTTATACAAGGTTCTGTCACTTCTTAGTTACTATTCATTTATTTCGAGACAAGTCTCATTATGTAACCCAGGCAGCCCTTGATCTTTAAGCAGTTTTAAAATCACACATTTATTTATTCACTGGGGGCAGACGTGTGACCTGGCATGTTTGTGGAGGTCAGAGGACAACTTGTAAGAGGTGGTCCCCTCCATCTGCCATGTTGGTTCTGGGGGTTGAACACAGGTCATCGAGCTTGGCAGGGAGAGTCTTCATCACTGAGCCATCTTGCCAGACCCCAGTCTCTGTCTTGCTATGTACTCAGGCTGGCCTTCATTCACCATCTTCCTGCTGCTGTCCCACACGCTGGAGTTATAGATGAGGACCACTCTGCCTGGCGTGCTAGCTGCTTAGCTGGTCAGGGGCATTATTAACTTCTTTCAGCCCAATGGTCCAAACTACAAAATAAAGATGTTTAGACTCCCCGGTGGCCTGGCCATAAGGGTTAAAGGAGAGCATCTATAGGAAATGATAAGACATAGGAGATGCTAATAAGTGTTTCTTATCGCATTGTTAAGTGTATTCTTGGCAGACAGGCTGGCGACCCATATCTGTTAATTATCTATCTAGTGTGGCCTCATCATAAGCTGACCTTCCAGTAATTTAATTTGTTTAGTGATTGCAAGCTGTCGTTCTTGTTGGGGGTACCACAAGGTGTGGAGTAAACAATCTGTAGCTTGTTACTTCCTGCTAATGTTGCTCCAAGCCAGTCTCTGGAAGATGGAAAAAAAAAGGAGACAGAGCCAAGATCACTGCAGTACCGAGTAACTTTTGGAGGATGTAGAGAGAATGGATTGTTTCAATATATTTTGTTTGGATGTATGTATGTATATGCTCTCAGAGTCTATTAAATGACTAGGTGGTTTTATTTATATATATTTTATGCAGCCAATATGAATAGTGACTTTTCCTTAAAACATTTGTCTTCATTGTGTGTGTGTGCATGTTTGCATGCATATGTGTATGGGAACGCGGGTACATGTTCATGTGAGTGCATGTGTGTGAGAGTGTATGTGGGAACATGCGTATGTGTGTGTGTGTGTGCATTTGTGTATGTAGGACAAGTATACCATAGTACCCATGTAGAGGTCAGAGGACAACCTTGTGGAACTAGGTCTCTCTTCTCCCCTGTAAATGGATTCCAAGGATCGAGGTTTGGTCAATGGACTTGCAAAGGAAGCACTTTACCCTCTGAGCCACCTTGGCAGCCCCAGCTTTTCTTTTTAGGAAGAGTTAACTGAGCACACTCTAAGAGGGCAGTAGGCTGGCTTGGAAGTAGAGTACTGCCGGAGTGTTCTGCTGTTTTCTTCCTTGTAAGACAGAATCTTGGCGAAGCTGATCTCGAATGCCCATGGTAACAGAGCTGCCTTTGAACCTCCGATCCTCTTGCCTCTCTCTTCCAAGGTACCACTATGCTCAGTTTATGTGATGCTGGGGACCGATCCCAGGACCTTGTTCATGCTAGGCAAGCCCTCTACAACTGAGCTACACTCCCAGCTCCTTAAGTGCTCTGGTGTGTGAAACACAGCTTTTCAAATTTCCAGTAATGAGTGTTCTTAATGCAGTGAAATCTCCTCTCTGTTGGTGGTTTGTGGCTTGCCTCCCTGATGAAACAGCATTTTCGCTCCTCCTTCTCCTCCTCCTCCTCCTCCTCCTCCTCCTCCTCCTCCTCCTCCTCCTCCTCCTCCTCCTCCTCCTCTTCCTCTTTCTCCTCCTCCTCCTCCTCCTCTTCCTCTTTCTCCTCCTCCTCCTCCTCCTTCTTCTTCTTCTCTCTCTCTCTCTCCCTCCCTTCTTATTTCATTTTGCATTTTTTTTCTTTTTTCCAAGACAGGGTTTCTCTGTATCCCGGTTGTCCTGAAACTCACTTTTTAGACCAAACTGGCCTTGAACTTGGAGATCCACCAGCTTCTACCTCCCTAGTGTTGGGATTAAAAGCGTGCACCATCACTGCCTGGTTGCATTTTGTTTCTTGATCAGATCAGCTTAGCATCTTGAGTTAATCAGACATTTCCTCCTTAGCTAAAACTTAAAGGTGCAGCATTTTACTCTGGTTCACAGTCTCAGGGGCTTCCGTCCATGATCAGATAGCTGCATTGTTGTAGACCTGAACGCCACTGTGGGAAGCCTGCCATAGAGCCAAGTACCTCATCTCATAGCAGAGAGAGAGAGAAAGAAAGGTGGTGGGGATGATGAGTCTAAGCAGGGTGTGGTTCTAGCCCTGCTGCCCCTGGCCCTGCCTCTTAAATCAATTATCACATTATGATCCATCAAGAATGCTCTCAGGCCAGGTGGTGGTGGCGCATGCCTTTAATCCCAGCACTCGGGAGGCAGAGGCAGGAGGATCTTTGTGAGTTCAAGACCAGCCTGGTCTACAAGAGCTAGTTCCAGGACAGGCTCCAAAACCACAGAGAAACCCTGTCTCTAAAAACTAAAAAAAAAAAAAAAAAAAAAAAGAATGCTCTCAGGACCCAATCATTTCCCAAAAGCCCACCAGTTGCAACCGAATTTTGAACTCATAAGCCCTTGGAGGACATCTCAGATTCAAATCACAATAGACCTTTAATAAGCATAGTGACAGTGGGCTTGATGGTCTGTGACTAGATAAATATGGAGTCCTATGAGATGTAGGAAGGTGAAGAAAATTATCTTCATAAGAGGTAGCTGAAATTAGCTTGAGAAGAATAATTCGGTAGCAAATCTTTTAGAGTGGTGAGATTCTCCATAGGGTTGATGGGAGACACAAGAACAGAAGAGGTCTCATAGGTAAGAGCGTTCTGGTGTAGAAGGCACGAGTGCTCACAGACAAGCACTGGAGAACCCAGGAACGTTCATTCCTTATGGAGAAAATGAGTGAACCGCTTTCCACCCAGAAGGCCGGGGTTGGACGCTTTAATAACCCAGTGATCTTTGCTATCTCTCTGCAGGGCCAGGCCCCACCCAAATACCTTGGCATGCTTATTTCAGACCTCCCCTCCCTAGATCTGCATCTTTAGTTTTGTTTCTCAGTCTCAGTTTCTTGTGATTGCAGGTATCACAAGCACTTTAAAGCTGCTGACCTCTGTGCTGTTTGGCCAGAGACCACACCCGATCCTAGACCCTTACGCTCTAGGACCCATCTTCACGGTGGAGGTCACATGTACTTTGCAGAAGAGTTCTGATGTCGTCGTGCCTTAAGCTTTATCGTGCACACGGGACTGGGATAATCGGACTTAAACATCTCTAAAATAAACTGGCCTGATGTCTGACTCCAGAGGTTTGAACCAGCACTAGTGAATGAGTTTTCTTCTCACCTCACACGAATCATTTCCCATCCAGCCTGTGATGCTTTCAGGGATCCCACCCCCACCCCCATCACAAATTCTGGGAATGCGGCAGAGTAGAGGCCTCAGAAATCTGTTGACAACAACCACACTGGTGAAGTCTGTCTGATGTGGCTAATGTAGGCAGATTTCTTTTTGTCCAACTAGCCAGCTCCCCCAAAAAGGAAACAGAGACTTATTATTAATTATGAAAGCTCAGTTTATATCTTAGGCTTGTTTCTAACTATCGCTTATAACTTAAAATTAACCCATTTCTATTCTTCTGCATGCTGCCACGTGACATGTGGCTCTTACCTCTCATTCTTTATGTCTTGCTTCCTCAGCATCCAGCTCGCAACGCCACCTTCTTCCCAGCATTCTCTCTGCCCTGGAAATCCTGCCTAGCTATTGGTCATTTGGCTTTTTATTAAACCAATCATAGTGACATATCTTCATGCAGTGTAAAGGAATAGCCACAACAGACCACGTTGGAAATCAGTCAGTTCCAGCTCTAGCACAGGAGATCTCGCTGCCTCAATGCTCTAGCCCTGGAATAGGCAGTTGCACCTGTCTGGCAAAGCTCAGCTGTAGCTTCCAGGCACTAAGATGGGCAAAAGGGCTTTCATCTCTACATATCAAATGCTTTGGACATTGATGGTTATTACTGGTCACAGCTTATGAAGAGTTATGAGCTTAGGTACAGTTATGAGTTCCCAGGGTCTCTTCCCATCTGGCTGGAATGTCTGGTAGAGGGGGAAAGGAATGATCCTTTTCCTCTGTCCTTCAGCATTCTTTTTCTTTCTTTGGGAGCCAGGCCTCGAAGACCAGACTATTCAAAAGCAACAACAAACAGAGGAGAAAGTAGTCCAGGGCCTAAGCTCGGAAGAGACCCAAGACAACATTAAGTGCAAAACTCAGGCCGATTCTTAGTACCAGCAGACAGAGCCCACAGTAATCGAAACAGAAGCTTTTTTTTTTTTTTGCTAATTTTTTCATCTTTTTGTGAGACTGGATCTCACTCTGTGCCCTAGCCTAGATTGGAATTCCCTCTCTATGTAGCTCAGGCTGAATTGTTTAGTTATCTTCAGATAAGTTCTTACCAGATAGCCAGGCTGGCCTCTAACTCCTGGAATGAACCACGTAGATGCTATGGAAAGAACTTGCTGTTTCTGGGCCCATAGAGAAGAAGACCATGACTGTGCTGGGAGCATATGGCAGGGGCTACCCCCTCACCGTGAGAAGGACTGGAAGTATAGAGAGGGATGGCTTTAACTTAGCTGGGTTCCTCCTCTATTTGCCTGCTATCCCGTCTTGGTCCTCCTCTTGTTTGGATGGTGCTACCCATATTCCGGGCAACTCTTCCCCTATAGTTAATCCTCTTTGGAAACACTCTTATATACCTCATCAATCTCCTATGCATAGTTCAACCTAAACAAATAGACAACAAAGATCAACCATCATTGTCTGGAACACTCTACCCCTCAACAGCAATTGGTTATTCTTCTCAAAAGTTCTTTTCCCAAGATAGACCACATATCAGACTTCAGATTAAGTCCCAATATATTTGAAAGGCTAAAGATAGTTATCATGCAAAGTAACCTCTATAACTGGGATTCTCAACCCTCCTAAAGCTGCAACCCTTTAATACAGTTTCTCATGTTGTGGTGACCCCCCCAACTGTAAAATTATTTTCATTGCTACTATAAAACCATAATTTTGCTACTGTTATGAATTATAATATAAATATTTGATATGCAGGATATCCCTAGGGACCCTTGTGGAAAGGTCAGTCAACATCAAGGGGTTGTGACCCACAGGTTGAGAACCACGGTTCTATAACTGTTTTTATAGTCTTGGTTTAAAAGGTTAGATTTAATTATTTATTTATTTATATGCTCTCTCTCTCTCTCTCTCTCTCTCTCTCTCTCTCTTTCTCTCTCTCTCTCTCTCTCTGTGTGTAGATCACTTCTCCCTTCCACTGTGTATATCTCGGGAATGAAGCAACTTGTCGTGCTTGGTGGTAAGTGCCTGTATCTGCTGACCCATCTTGCTGGCCCTGTTCTTGGACATTTTCATCAAAAGTAATAAACTCTAAGATGTGGGAGCTTAGTGGATGTATTTACTACAAGACAAAATTATTGTAGGTAATTGCTGTTTAATGAGCTGAGCTTCTTGTTTAAAACGCAATCATTTGCTTGAAGAGACATTCACAGTGTTCCCTTGTAGGAATTGGGAACATTCAGAATATCTCGTTTTCCTCTGAGACAGGGTCTTGCTATGTAACACAGTACAGTCTTGAATTCCTAGCCCAGTCTCCCACATGCTGGTATTAAGCTTATATCTCTATATAAAACCGGATACTCTTTTCTTTTGAGCAGAGGTTGCACTGATGTCTTTTGAGGTTTCAGAAGCGTGAACATCAGCATAGGAGTAATCAGAAATGGTAGACAGCTTCCCCATCTGCCTTAGAGATTTGGAGGTCTCCATCCTGTGTGTACAGGATACTGGTTACTTTAGTTCCAACTGGTTACTTCTCTTGTATTCATCCCTATGGTGTCTCCAGGCTCAATCAGCATCTCTAAATGAAAGCTGCCTTTCTCAACAAGGCTGGCCAAATCCAGTTTGAGACATAATCTGGGATTTCTCTCCTTCCATTTGCAAGTTCCTCTGTCATGTGGACTGAGCCCGCCCTTCGGCTTCTCCATCCTTCCTTGCTTGAGGACTCATTCTTGATGTGTTTCTCTAGCTTCTCTTGTACCTTCTTCTTTAGACAACAAAGAAACAAGAGACCATATACGTAGGTGCTATACATATGCCTGCTTCTCCCTGAACTGTTCAGGTAAATGCCCACCAGGCCTTGTGATCAGTGGCAATGCAGCTTTCTATCTGGTTCTTAGATTATCTAGTAGTTTCCAACTCCAAGATGCCTTGCTGCTCTCTTTTAAAGTCTCTGCTCCTGCACTTAGCTGTCAATTCTAGCCTCCCAGTTCATTTGTTTCCATCTCTCCTTCCTTCCTTCCTTCCTTCCTTCCTTCCTTCCTTCCTTCCTTCCTTCCTTCCTTCCTTCCTTCCTTCCTTCCCCCCCCCCCCCCAGCAAACTGTGCAACTAGAATCTTGGATTTAGCCCTGATGTATCCACAATGACTATACTACTTGCTTCAACTTCCTGATCACAAAAAGTGCTATATGGGGGCTTGAGATGTAGTTTAGTTGGCAAAGTGACTTTCTAGTGTGAATGAAGCCCTGGGTTTAGGATGAAGCCCTGGGTTCAGTCCCTAGTACCATGGAAAATCAGCTGTGGGACATAGACCTGTAATGCTGGCACTCGGCAGATGGCGGCAGGAGAACCAGAAGTTTAAAGTCATCCTCAGCTACATAATGAGTTTGAGGCCAGCCTGGGCTACATGCAATCCGAATGACACAGTATGTGGAAAGGAATGACATTGTGACATTCATGTTACATATGAACCTTGAAGACTTTTTGCTCAGTGGAATAATATGATAGAAAAGGCGGGGCTGGTGAGATGGCTCCGCGGTTAAGAGCATGTATCCCTCTGCAGAGGATCTGAGCTCTGGTCCCAGTATCCTCATCGGGCAGTTCACAGTCACCTGCAACTGCAGCTCCAGAGGAGCTGACCCCCTCCTCCGGCATTTACCAGCACCCACACTCAGGCACACACGCCCACACGTACACGTACTTAAAAATTAATTAAAGAAGAAATCATGTGGAAACAAAACGGAGAAATATTCCGAACCTCTCTGATGAGGAGCCCAGGCTAGGCAAATTCGCAGCGACAGAAAGCCGACTGGCAGCCGGCAGCGCTTGTAGAGAGGGAGGCGTGGTGAGCTACTGCTTAATGATCGCAGGATTTCTGTTTGGGTCAGCGGGGTTGGCGGTGACGGTGGCTGCACAATATGGTGACTTGTACACTTGACAATGCTGAAAACAATGAGTTTTGTGTAAGGTCCTTTCTACATTAGCCCTGCCTTGACCTCCCACAGCTTCCTGCAAGCAGCTCCCTCTCGTAGCATTCTGCCCCTCCCTGCGGGGACTCTCATCCTGTCTGCTAATGATGATATTCTCAGCCCAAGCGCTCCCCTAGAAGCCGGAGTCTCAGGCCAGGAAGTAAGTACTTGGCTTCTCTACACAGGCTGCTGTGCTGGCTCAACAGTGGCAGAATTTCCCAGCCGACTCTTGCTCCCAAAGCTGTTTTCCCTTCTGCGAATCACACCAACTACATCCCCAGAGCAGACACTCAGGCACATCTCTCCCCTCCCTCCTGGTCCATTCTCCACTCGACAGTCAGAGTGATTGTTCTAAAACGGCAATGAAGGGCCAGAGCTGTAGCTCAAGGGTAATTCAATGCTCACCACTACCAAGGGCCTTGGCTTTGCTCTCCATCACTTCAACCAATAAATGCAACGCAAATCAAATTACATGGTTCCTCTCCTCAAAATCTTTTTAATGAACAAATTTATTTTTAGATAGTCTTACGTATCCTAGACTGGCCTAGAGCTTATCAACAACCAAGGATAATCTTAAACTTCTGATCTTCCTGCCTCCACCTTCTGAGAGCTGGGATTACAACCATGTGCTACCTACCACATATGGGGTTTATCTGGCACTGGGGACTGAATCCAGGTCCTGACACTCTATCGGCTCAACCTCATCTCCAGCTCTGCCTCAAAATCTTTTAAACAGTCTCTCAGCATATTCTGTGATAAAACTCAGCTCCTTTTCCAGCTCACGGAGTGTGACAGGTTGTGGTATTGTCTCTTCTCCCCTCTTTGTCTGTTTTCCTCTCTTCATTCGAGCTGAAGCACTTTGGCTGTTTTTCTTTTTATTAAACATGTCAAATGTGTTCCTGTCTCCTTTCTGTGCTTATTATTATCATTACTATTCATCATTTTGGTGTGCGCATGTGTGTGATGTGAGTGTATGTTCAAATGTGTTTTTTTGCATGTATGTAAGTGCATGTGTGTACAGGTATGCACACGTGTGTGTACGCATGTGAAGGCCTGAAGTTGATTTCTGGAATCTTTCTCGGTTCATCTCCACCTTGTTTTTTGAGGCAGGTTCTCTCACTGACCCCAAAGCTGACCAGTTCCAGCTAATTTAGCAAATCAGCTTGCCCTGGGGATTCTCTGTCCCTGAGTGTTGTGATTACAAGTAGCCACCGTGGCCACTCTGCTTCTGCATGGTTCTGGAGATGTGAGATCCGATCCTCACACTTCTGTGACAAGCACTGAGCTATCTCCCAAGTCCTGGAGTTGTATTTACAAAGCTTTTCTTCCCTATCTGTGCATAGTGCTTTCACGTTGCTCTGTCCCTGGGACAGTTCCGGGCTGTAGAATCAGTCAAACCACGGTATCTCTCCCATCTTCCAGCAATTCTTCACCCCAGCACTGTGTTAGCATCTTCACAGTTTGCTCATTTACCCGTTTCTCATCAAGAGCTCAAAAGTTCTTTGAAGGCGGGATTTTGCTCCACTATCTCTGTTATCTGAAACAGTGCATACGCCCCATCCCCCTGCTGTGAGAGGAATAAATGCTAAATGTTTGCTACCTGATTTGCTACCTCTTGTGACCTCGTTTCTTCTAGCCTCAATTTCTTCAATATCGGGACCGCAAAGTTTAGAAAAAAGTGACTTGATATCCCGTCCAGCTCCAGTCATAGAACTGTGGTTTAGAGTCTGGAGCAACTACAGAAAAATAAAATGTGGTATCAGTTGGTATCTTGTGTAAAACATTCACTTACTCAACAAACGTTTTCTGAGTGCCAAGCAGAAGCCTGGTATTATTATCATTTAGATAAGAGCAGGCATTATACCAAGAGCAACGAAACACAGGCAACTTGGGGGACAGATGCTGTTTTGTTTTTTAGCAGGGCTCCTACTAATATGCACTTTGCGTAGCATTTCCACCTAGGAACCCTCCAAATTAAAGTTATTACAGTTCTTGCAGCAGTAATTCCCAACAACAATTCCAGGAGGAAGCTGTGTAACTTGTATGGCTCTAACTTTAATAGTACCATGTAAAGCAGAACCATTAAGGCGTTAGAGTTTCTGCAGATCTGATTTAACTCAAATCCAAATTCTGCAGTGCCTCCCTCTTTATTTGTATCATGACTGGAGCTAAAATTTACAATTTTTTGAATCTATTTTAAAAAGGAGTCAGATATAAGTTGGAAATGTGTGCACGCATGTGCTTGTGTGTGAGTGTGTGTGCTTGTGTGTGCATGTGTATGCTTGTGTCTGCTCACAGGTCGTAATTTGTAGAAAGACTTTGAGTCTCTTGGAAAAATTTGAGCCAGCTATCTTTAAATCCAAGCTGGAATTGGTGTATAATACCATCGATAATCAATCAGATGTCTTGGATGAAAGAAAATCACTTTCCAAATGGACTATAAAGAATGACAGATCACTAAGAAAAATAAATGGCCATACACCGCGAGAACTGACCCTTGCTGGCATACGCTGTTGCCAGTCATAGAAAAGGGTGTTCACTTATAGCTGTCTTAACCAGCCGTATATAAGGATATAATATAGCCGTAGAATGATCTTATCTTGCAAATAAGCACTATTTAAGCCCCATATTTATCAAAATGCTCAAGGATAGAAAGGAAGACAGAAATCCACTTCATAGTTAAACAAAACAACCAAGAAAAACCCAGGCAGCTTTATTGTTTTGTAGAACTGGATAAATCCGGATAAAACTAATGAGCCCTCATCAGAACGCCTCTTCTTTCAAGCAGGCGCTCTCTTTCTGGTTGGTGAATACCCATTTGGCAGCTCAGGATTTAGAGTGTTAGCTTAGCAATCCAAGGGGATGCCAGTCTTCCTTAAAACCAATAATCCTGGTCAAGACCGCGACCGGCCTGCGTTAGGAAGAGATTAGCGTAATACCTGTATGTAAACACGCGGAGTTTACTTGTTCATTCTTCCCCTTCAAATGTTACTCTGGGAGTGAGCTCATTTTAGCTCAGTTTTAAGTGGAACGCAATCTGATCTGTATTTCATATGATAACGTTATAACGTGTAACTTAAGGGAGATAAGTGGTACACCATCGACAGGAGACAGAATTTAAAGAGGTGTGGATGAAGACAATTTTATCAGGGATAGTCAGTCATATATTCTTTCCATTCATAAATTTCTGGGCATCTCTTCGTCACTCCTCATCCCATTTGTGAGTGTAACCGTTCACAAGTGTGGGGGGATGTGGTCTGCATTACTAAAACTCATTCTATGTTTGAAAAATACCACACGGAGAAATTGTGCAAATGCTAGCGCTGCGATAGCCGTCTTCACCTCGACGTTCCAGTACCGCTGATTCCATGTGTCCTCGGGGTTCGCCAATCCGAGCTTCTTCCCAGCTCTCCACTTAACGCACGCCAGACTCAAAGTCAGAAAGCAGGTAAGCTTCTTTCCAGCAGCTATTGATACCTGACTGCGGGAATTAGTCAATTGGTGATTTGTACTATAATGAGCACAGGAAACTGCTCTTTATAAACAGAATTAAAATTAATATAATATGTATATTGTACATGGTGAGTACAAGCTTGCACTATTAAATAATAGACTGGACCTCCGGGAAACGTCGTTCTAGGACAGCTATTCATTTGTGAACTGAGAAAAAAAGAGGCGTTTGTAAGGAACCCACAAAGGTGTCAAATGACAGTTACACAGCTCTAGCTGGAGGCAGGCTAGGTGAAACCTCATAGGACTGGTGTTCACGTTTCCTCCGGCCTGGAGGCCCCGCCCAGGCACGGAGTATCATTGGCATCCCAGCAGGTGGCGCTCTTCCCTTTGTGCACTAAACTCAACATCTTCCAACCCCCCCAAGATGGGTGGAGCTTTCTTAGGTCTTCAGTAGAATCTGGCTACCGGGCAGCAACATGGCTATAGCTTTCTCCAAAGGTGTCTGGGCTACTCTGGTCTTCTTGGATTTGAAGGTCTATGAGGCACCAAATGTCTCTGGCTCGAGTCAGCATCTCTAACTCTAAGCCTTTATTTGCCATGGTAAAATGTTTCTTAACTCAAAAATAGTCTGTTTTTTCTTTTCTTTTTGAAAACAAGATCTCACTATGTAACCCTAGCTGGGTCAGACCTATGTAGACAAGGCTGGCCTTGAACGCCTCAGCCTGAGTGAAGGATTAAAAGTGTGTGCTAACACTTACCCATAAAAACAAAAAACAACAACAAAAAAAAAAAAAAGAAAAAGAGAAAAGAAAAACCAAAATTGATCTCTCTCTAAAAGCCAGACTTTACATACTCTGGACTCCAACTGAATACTGTCTACAGAATATCCATGAAAGGCTGGCTCCCTCCAGAAAGCGTTTAGTCAGCTTAGCTTTCTATAGAGTATTCTGAAAACAGCTGTGTGTATGTATGTACAAAAACTAATACTATAGCCTAACATATATTAAATATAAAATTTCAAACATAGAATTAAAATGTAGGGCCCAGTGAGATGGTTTGGTGGGTAAGAGCTCTTGTCATGCAAGCCTGGAGACCTGAGATCCTGGACTCAACCCTTGTGTCCATATTGAGGTGGAAGAGAGAACCCACTACACTAAGTTGTCCTCCGACCTCCAAGTAAGTGCTGTAGCACAAGTGCGTGCACACACACACACACACACACACACACACACACACACCATGGGCTGCACATGAGTGTGAACACACATACATGTACACACAATTATAATAAGTAATTTTAAAAAATAGATGTACTTTTTCCTTCTACTGGTATGGGCTCTCCCTCTAGTCTGCGATGCTGGTCACATAAGTACTGTAGTAAACACATGAAGAGAAAGAACCAATATTGATAAAAAGCAAACAACAGCAGCCACAGAAGCAGCAGGAGCCCCTTTTCATGGATGTTGTCACTCACGCTAGCTTCAGTTAGAGAACACATGCTAGCATGATATGTAAAAATGTATCATATATGATATTTGCTTTTCATATAATCTCAACTTAAAGGCCTGCAATACAAACCTCAGAAAACTGGAGTTATGTTGGACATAGCACATACTTTTCCCGTTTTCTTTAAATTAAAAATATTTTTTTATACAATACATTTTGATCATGGTTTCCCCTCCCTCATCTCCTCCTGGATCCTCCCCATCTCCCTATCCATCCAGTTAGTCAAGTTCTTTCTTTTTAGAAAGCAAAAAAGCAAGTACAAGAAACAAAAAAACCCATAAAATAACAATAAGCACACAAAGGAAAACATAAGAAACACACATACATAAACACAAAACTCATAAAAGCACAAAACTGGAAACCATAATATACAAACAAAAGACCTGTAAGATAAAAAATGCCCAAAACAACATGAGACCAAAAAATGTACAAAAATACTACTGAGTTTGCTTTTATTGAGCAGGGGCCACCCCCAAGTGTGTTTTGTGTAGCCAGAGTGAGACTCTATTGGAGAAAACTAATTTTCCTTTGCAAACGGCCATCAATTGGAGAGAGCTTCTTGGTTAAGGATGGGAGCTCATGCCTCCCTCTTCTTCTCAGTGCAGTGACCTCGTCAACCTTGGATCTGTGCAAGCCCTGTGCAGGCTTCCACAGTCTTTATGAGTTCATCTGGAAGCACACACTTCTAATCCCAGACGTTGGAGGGGAGAGGTGGGAGGATCAGGAGTTCAAGGCCATTCTTGTTTAGTAATTTTGAGGCCAGCCTGGGCTACTAAAGAGTGTCTAAAAAAAATCCAAAACAACCAGCATTCAGGAGGCAGAGGCAGGCAGATCTCTGGGTTCAATGCCAGCCTGGTCTACAGAGTCAGTTCCAGGACAGCCAGGGTTACACAGAGAAACCCTGTCTCAAACAAACAAACAAACAAACAACACATACCACATACTCCAAACTTAAACCCAAAACTAAAAATAAAGTAAAACAACACCCAAACAAATAAACACGAGGAAGAAAGATAACTGGAGTTATTTCCCCAAACCACAAAGCAAGTTAGTGCGAGAATAAGGATAGAAACAGTTTTATTTTTCCACCCTGAAGCTTATGCCCTGATAGAAGAAATTAACTCATTTCAACAAACTGCAAGGCCCCTGAGAAATAGAAGAATGCTTTAAGAAACTCATAAAGTGACTTCCAATAACCAATTCATTTCGTATAAAACCCCACAAGCCACATACTCTAAGAGGTTAGGCGCTGGACGTTACGTAAAAAAAGATGAAGATGACTGGTGAGGAGACACGGATGGTGCCAGAGACAGACTTAATTGATTGACAGGTCTGCCTACGGTGAGCCCAGTGTTCGAAGGAGAAAATTCAACAAAAAACATGGGAAAATATGTTTCCATAAGAAGAAGCAGCTTAACCGGCAGGATATGTTACAGCAAGAGGATTGACGCTGTTACTGCTTAAGTCAAGACCCTTCCAAACTCACAAGAAGGATCTCAGATGGCCAGAAAGTCCATGGGGAAAAAATTCAAGGCTTGCTGCTAGGAACGTCAAATCTGAAGGACAGAATATCATCCTCATTTGGATGCCTAAATTGAGAAATACTGAAAAGACTAATGGCTGATAAAATAATAAACACTATGAAAATCTGTAATGTGGTGGAGGCACAGGGAAAGAAACACACACAGCTGCTGGAGAGTGGCTGAGGTAAGCGCCGTTTATACAGTGAAATACCTCTGATTCAGAGCTAGATATTGATTTCAGTAGAAATATCCTGGATAAAATTATGACAAAAATACATAAAATTATGTATTAAAGCACCATTTCATTGGAATAAATAACTATTATGTTATATACAATTAAAAATCATAACTGCTCATACATTCATAGTAAATCTGTAAGAATTTACATCAAGCTGATAATTGAGTTTATGCAAATATACCGATACTGGCTTCTGTGATCTTTATCCTTTCTTTTAATTTAACGATGTCATTTAATTCTTTGTAGTAAAACCTAGGTTACTTACAAAAACAAACAAAATCAAGTTTTATGACAAAGCACCAGCAAAGGGTTTAAGAAGATGAACTGTAGTATCAGATAACCCAGAACACACAGACAACCTTAGTCACACTCCTAACTGTTCGCCTCATTGCAAAAAATGGTAATACAAATAGTACTTCCTTCGGTGGGCTTATGAAGATTAAATTGGATCACTGGTGTAGTACCTCCTGTACTTAGCAATCATGCAACGACAGAGTTACAGCTCCAGTTTCACCCAGCAAGCAATTAATTACATAGCCCAGTAACAGAGCCCTTTATCCTGAATGGGAACACAGAAAACAAGGAGTTCATAGTTCCATGACATGCAAGGAAATCTCCAAGCACACAAGCTTTAATAGTATTAACTATAGGCCAGGCAGTGGTGGCATGTGTCTTTAACCCAGGAGGCAGAGGCAGGTGGATCTCTGTAAGATTGAGGCCAAGCCTGGACCATAGAGCGAGTTCTTGGTCAGCCAGCATCACATAGAGAAATCCTGTCTCAAAATCTGCCCCCTCAAAAGAGTATTCAATATTTATTAAAATCTTGTCTTCTTTTTTTTTTTTTTAACTTTCTTTTTTTTTTTTTATTATTATTTTTTTTTAATTTATTTATTTATTAAAGATTTCTGTCTCTTCCCCGCCACCGCCTCCCATTTCCCTCCCCCTCCCCCAATTAAGTCTCCCCCCAGCCCGAAAAGCAATCAGGGTTCCCTGTCCTGTGGGAAGTCCAAGGAACCCCCACCTCCATCCAGGTCTAGTAAGTTGAGCATCCAAACTGCCTAGGCTCCCACCAAGCCAGTGCGTGCAGTAGGATCAGAAACCCATTGCCATTGTTCTTGAGTTCTCAGTAGTCCTCATTGTCCGCTATGTTCAGAGAGTCTGGTTTTATCCCAGGCTTTTCCAGACCCAGGCCAGCTGGCCTTGGTGAGTTCCCAATAGAACATCCCCATTGTCTCAGTGTGTAGGTGCACCCCTCGCGGTCCTGAGTTCCATGCTCGTGCTCTCTCTCCTTCTGCTCCTGATTTGGACCTTGAGATTTCAGTCCTGTGCTCCAATTTGGGTCTCTGTCTCTGTCTCCTTTCATCGCTTGCTGAAGGTTAATATTCAGGAGGATGCCTATATGTTTTTCTTTGGGTTCTCCTTATTTAGCTTCTCTAGGATCACTAATTATAAGCTCAATGTCCTTGGTTTATGGCTAGAAACCAAATATGAGTGAGTACATCCCATGTTCCTCTTTTTGGGTCTGGCTTACCTCACTCAGGATAGTGTTTTCTATTTCCATCCATTTGTATGCAAAATTCATGAAGTCCTTGTTTTTTATTGCTGAGTAGTACTCTAATATGTATAAATTCCATACTTTCTTCATCCATTCTTCCATTGAAGGGCATCTAGGTTGTTTCCAGGTTCTGGCTATCACAAACAATGCTGCTATGAACATTGTAGAACATATACTTTTGTTGTATGATAAGGCCTTTCTTGGGTATATTCCCAAGAGTGGTATTGCTGGGTCCAGGGGTAAGTTGATCCCGAATTTCCTGAGAAACCGCCATACTGCCTTCCAAAGTGGTTGCACAAGTTTGCATTCCCACCAGCAATGGATGAGTGTACCCCTTTCTCCACAACCTCTCCAACAAAGGCTATCATTGGTATTTTTGATTTTAGCCATTCTGACAGGTGTAAGATGGTATCTTAAAGTTGTCTTGATTTGCATTTCCCTGATCGCTAAGGAAGTTGAGCATGACCTTAAGTGTCTTTTGGCCATTTGAAGTTCTTCTGTTGAGAATTCTCTGTTCAGCTCAATGCCCCATTTTATAATTGGGTTGATTAGCCTTTTACGGTCTAGTTTCTTGAGTTCTTTATATATTTTGGAGATCAGACCTTTGTCAGTTGCGGGGTTGGTGAAGATCTTCTCCCAGTTGGTGGGTTGCCTTTTTGTCTTAGTGACAGTGTCCTTTGCTTTACAGAAGCTTCTCAGTCTCAGGAGGTCCCATTTATTCAATGAGGTCCTTAATGTCTGTGCTGCTGGGGTTATACGTAAGAAGTGGTCTCCTGTGCCCATGTGTTGTAGAGTACTTCCCACTTTCTCTTCTATCAGGTTCAGTGTGTTCGGACTGATATTGAGGTCTTTAATCCATTTGGACTTGAGTTTTGTGCATGGTGATATATATGGATCTATTTTCATTCTTCTACAGGTTGACATCCAGTTTTGCCAGCACAATTTGTTGAAGATGCTCTCTTTTTTCCATTGTATACTTTTAGCTCCTTTATCGAAAATCAGGTGTTCATAGGTTTGTGGGTTAATGTCAGGGTCTTCTATTCGATTCCATTGGTCGACTTCTCTGTTTTTATGCCAATACCAAGCTGTTTTCAATACTGTAGCTCTGTAGTAGAGTTTGAAGTCAGGGATGGTAATGCCTCCAGACGATCCTTTGTTGTATAAGATTGTTTTGGCTATCCTGGGTTTTTTGTTTTTCCATATAAAGTTGATTATTGTCTTCTCCAGATCTGTGAAGAATTTTGATGGGATTTTGATGGGGATTGCATTGAATCTATAGATTGCTTTTGGTAGAATTGCCATTTTTACTATGTTGATCCTCCCAATCCAGGAGCAAGGAAGATCTTTCCATTTTCTGGTGTCCTCTTCAATTTCTTTCTTCAAAGACTTAAAGTTCTTGTCAAATAGATCTTTCACATCCTTGGTCAGAGTTACCCCAAGATATTTTATGCTATTTGTGGCTATCGTGAAAGGTGATGCTTCTTTAATTTCCCTCTCTGTTTCCTTATCCTTAGTGTATAGGAAGGCCACTGATTTTTTGGAGTTGATCCTGTATCCTGCCACATTACTAAAGGTGTTTATCAGCTGTAGGAGTTCTTTGGTAGAGTTTTTGGGGTCGCTTATGTATACTATCATATCATCTGCAAATAACGAGAGCTTAACTTCTTCTTTTCCGATACGAATCCCCTTGATCCCTTTATGTTGTCTTATTGCTATTGCTAGAACTTCAAGCACTATATTGAAGAGGTATGGAGAGAGTGGACAGCCTTGTCGTGTTCCTGATTTTAGTGGGATGGCTTTGAGTTTTTCTCCATTTAATTTAATGTTAGCTGACGGCTTGCTGTAAATAGCTTTTATTATATTTAGGTATGACCCTTGTATCCCTAATCTCTCCAAGACTTTTATCATAAAGGGGTGTTGAATTTTGTCAAATGCTTTTTCAGCATCTAATGAAATGATCATATGGTTTTTTTCTTTCAGTTTATTTATATGGTGGATTACATTGATAGATTTGCGTATGTTGAACCAGCCCTGCATCTCTGGGATGAAGCCTACTTGATCATAATGGATAATTTTTCTAATGTGTTCTTGGATTCGGTTTGCCAGTATTTTATTGAGAATTTTTGCATCGATATTCATGAGTGAGATCGGCCTGTAATTTTCTTTCTTGGTTGGGTCTTTGTGTGGTTTTGGTATCAGGGTAACTGTAGCTTCATAAAAGGAATTTGGCAATGACTCTTCTGTTTCTATATTGTGAAATACATTAAGGAGTATAGGTATTAGCTCTTCTTGGAAGTTCTGGTAGAATTCTGCATTGAAACCATCTGGTCCTGGGCTTTTTTTGGAAGGTAGATTTTTGATAACGGTTTCTAGCTCTTCGCGACTAACAGGTCTATTTAGATCGTTCACCTGGTCTTGGTTTAGCTTTGGTATGTGGTACTTATCTAAAAAAATGTCCATTTCTTTTGCATTTTCCAGTTTTGTGGCATACAGGCTTTTGTAGTAAGATCTAATGAGTCTCTGAATTTCCTCTGTGTCTGTGGTTATGTCCCCCTTTTCATTTTTGATCTTATTTATTTGCGTGTTCTCTCTCTGTCGTTTAATTAGTTTGGATAGGGGTTTGTCGATCTTGTTGATTTTCTCCAAGAACCAACTTTTTGTTTCATTGATTCTTTGGACTGTTTTCTGCGTTTCTATTTTGTTGATTTCTGCCCTCAGTTTGATTATTTCCAGTCTTCTACTCCTCCTGGGCGCATCTGCTTCTTTTTTTTCTAAAGCTTTCAGGTGTGCTGTTAAGTCTCCGATGTATGCTTTCTCTGTTTTCTTTAAGTGGGCACTTAGTGCTATGAACTTTCCTCTTAGCACTGCTTTCATTGTGTCCCATAGGTTTGAGTATGTTGTCCCTTTATTTTCATTAAATTCAAGGAAGACTTTAATTTCTTTCTTGATTTCTTCCTTGACCCAGGTGTGGTTCAGTAGTTGACTGTTCAGTTTCCATGAGTTTGTCGGCTTTCTGGAGGTAGGATTGTTGTTGAATTCTAACTTTAATCCGTGGTGATCTGATAAGACACAGGTGGACACTGATATTTTTTTGTATCTGTGGAGGTTTCCTTTGTTTCCGAGTATGTGGTCAATTTTCGAGAAGGTTCCATGGGCTGCAGAGAAGAAGGTATATTCTTTCCTATTTGGGTGGAATGTTCTATAGATGTCTGTTAAGTCCATTTGCTTCATTACCTCCAGTAGTTCTCTTACTTCTCTATTAGGTTTCTGTCTGATTGACCTGTCCATTGCTGAGAGAGGTGTATTGAAGTCTCCTACTACTAGTGTGTGTGGTTTGATGTCTGCCTTGAGTTTTAGTAATATTTCTTTTACATACGTGGGTGCTTTTATATTAGGGGCGTAAATATTCAGGATTGAGACTTCATCCTGACAAATTGTTCCTGTTATGAGTATAAAGTGTCCATCTCGATCTCTTCGGATTGATTTTAGTTTGAAGTCAGTTTTGTTAGAAATTAATATGGCCACACCTGCTTTTTTCTTAGGACCATTTGCTTGAAAGATCTTTTCCCAGCCCTTTACTCTGAGTAGATGCCTGTCTTTGTGGTTGAGATGTGTTTCTTGCAAACAGCAGAATGTTGGATCCTGTTTTCGTATCCAATCTCTTAGCCTGTGCCTTTTTATAGGTGAATTGAGACCATTAATATTAAGTGATATTAATGACCAGTGGTTGTTTACGCCAGATATTCTTATTGTTTTTGGAAGTAGAATTTGTGTGTCTCCCTTCTTTGAGTTGTGCTAGTGAAGGGTCGCTAGATGCCTGAGTTATTGTAAGCAGTGTTGGCACTGTTGGATTCCTTGGGTTGCGATTTTCCTTCTATTACTTTCTGTAGGGCTGGATTCGTGGCTACGTATTGTTTAAATTTGTTTTTATCCTGGAATGTCTTGATTTCTCCATTTATAGTGAACGAAAGCTTGGCTGGGTATAGTAGTCTGGGCTTGCATCCATGGTCTCTTAGCTTCTGCAGTACTTCTATCCAGGACCTTCTGGCTTTCATTGTTTCCATAGAGAAATCAGGTGTAAGTCTGATCGGTTTACCTTTATAAGTTACTTGGCCTTTTTCCTTTGCAGCTCTTAGTATTCTTTCTTTAACCTGTATATTTTGTGTTTTGATTATTATATGGCGAGGGGATGTTTTCCTTTGATCCAGTCTGTTTGGTGTTCTATATGCTTCTTGAATATTCAAAGGAATATCTTTCTTTATGTTGGGAAAGTTTTCTTCCATAATTTTGTTCAAAATATTTTCTGGGCCTTTGAGCTGTGACTCTTCTCCTTCTTCTATTCCTATTATTCTTAGATTTGGTCTTTTTATTGTGTCCCATATTTCCTGAATGTTTTGTGATGAGAATTTGTTGGCTTTGCAGTTTTCTTTGATCAGAGCGTTTATTTTTTCTATGTTGTCCTCAGAATCTGAGATTCTTTCTTCTATTTCTTGTATTCTATTGATTATGCTTGTTTCTGTAGGCTCTGCTCGTTCACCTAGATTTTCCATATCCAGCTGGTCCTCAGTTTGTGTTTTCTTCCTTGCTTCCATTTCAGTTTTCAATTCTTGAACTGTTTCCATTACCTGTTTGATCGTTCTTTCTTGGTTTCCCAGGGTATTATGTACGTATTTACTCATTTCTTCAAATTTTTGGTTATACTTCTCATCCATTTCTATAAGGGCATTTTTCACATGTTGCTTAAGGGACTCTACAGCTTTCATAAAGTCAATTTTTTCCACTTCTTCTGTGTTATGGTGTTGGAGACCTTCTGTTGTAAGATCGTTGGGTTCTGGTGTTTTCATGTTGTTTTTCAGATTATTGGGTGAATTCTTTCCTTGGCGCCTGCCCATCTCCTCCTATCGATGCTATCTAAGGGGTCTTTTAAAACTGGTTCAGGTTCCCCTGCTGGCCAGGGGCTCCTCTTACAAAATGCCCTTGCTCTGTTTCCTGGTTCCTGCCGGGGGCCAAGATCCCTCTCACCCCTCAGAAAAGTCTTCAGGAATAGGACCTGGCTCCTCCTTTGCCAGGGACCTCCCCAACCGAAGGCCTACCTCTTTGGTTTAATTGTAGTGGGGCGATCTGTTCTTGGTGTTGCGCGCGGTCCCTGCAGCCTGCTTCTGCTGCTGGGACGGTTCCCGCCGCCAGCAGCCTGTGTCCTCTGCTGCTGCTCTGGTCCCAGTGGGTCCCCGCCGGCTGCGCTGGGCGTCCTCCGGCCGCGCTCCGCCGCCCGGTGTTCCGGCCGCGCTCCGCCGCCCGGTGTTCCGGCCGCGCTCCGCCGCCCGGTGTTCCGGCCGCGCTCCGCCGCCCGGTGTTCCGGCCGCGCTCCGCCGCCCGGTGTTCCGGCCGCGCTCCGCCGCCCGGTGTTCCGGCCGCGCTCCGCCGCCCGGTGTTCCGGCCGCGCTCCGCCGCCCGGTGTTCCGGCCGCGCTCCGCCGCCCGGTGTTCCGGCCGCGCTCCGCCGCCCGGTGTTCCGGCCGCGCTCCGCCGCCCGGTGTTCCGGCCGCGCTCCCTCTTGTCTTCTTTAAAAGGATAATCCAGCTGGGCGATGGTGGCGCACGCCTTTAATCCCAGCACTCGGGAGGCAGAGGCAGGCGGATCTCTGTGAGTTCGAGACCAGCCTGGTCTACAAAGCTGGTTCCAGGACAGGCTCCAAAGCCACAGAGAAACCCTGTCTCGAAAAAGCAAAAAAATAAAATAAAATAAAATAAAAAATAAAAGGATAATCCAAATGTGTGGATTTTATGGTATATGAATTATATCTTAGTGAGTATGTGAATCATTTAAGGCTGTGATATTGATCTGAGAGAGGAGGCCTTAAAAATATTTCAAAGCAAAATGCGTTGATTCTGGCAGAAACTAGCATTGCACAGGGGACGTCTAAACTAGATGGTTTGAGTTGTATGAAATTGAATTGGGTTCATAAAGTTATTGAATTGCTCAGAGACCCGTTTTAATGTGTAATTAACAAAATGATGCTCACACAGGATTTGCAAATATTAAATACTATGACTGAAATTAAAAAACAAAAAGAATTCTGGGGGTCAGCTAGATGGCTTAGTGGGAGAGGGGCCAAGTTTGATGACCTGAGTTCAATTCCTGGGATGACACGGTAGATCAGGAGAGAACTAACTCTGGCAAGTTGTCTTCCATGCTCACATGACCACTGTGTTGCATATGTTCCCCCCTGAAGGAAATAAAAAAGATGAAAATAATGAATTTATTATTTTTTTCCCATAAACAATTGAGAGAGAGAGAGAGAGAGAGAGAGAGAGAGAGAGAGAGAGAGAGAGATTATCTTTGTTTTTGGGCAGGAAGGCAGAAAACACCTGTTTCTTGATGTAGCATGAATGATCTGAAGGGTCAGTTAAAAATCCTAGAAATGGCCAGGAGGTGATGGCACACACCTTTAACCCCGCACTCAGGAGGAAGGGGCAGAAATGCCCTTCGTTTCCAGTTTTGCTCTTGTGATAACAACCCCAGCATCCACCCACTGCCCTCTTACTATGTTCCTTGGGATATGGGAATACGTGTTTTTTGTTTGTTTGTTTGTTTGTTTTTGAGACAGGGTTTCTCTGTGGTTTTGGAGCCTGTCCTGGAACTAGCTCTTGTAGACCAGGCTGGTCTCGAACTTACAGAGATCCGCCTGCCTCTGCCTCCCAAGTGCTGGGATTAAAGGCGTTCGCCACCACCGCCCGGCGCTCCTTGGGATATGTTAAGTGCTTCAAGACCCACCGAAACTAGATTTTGACAACGGTCCATAAGGTGAGTATAACTATCTCCATGTAACTGCTGAAGAAACCCACAAAGGGATGATCCCTAAATGTTCATGTATTTGAAACCCTAGTCCACAGCCCGTGGTGCTGTAGAAGGATGTGAACTGTTAGGAACTAGAGTCTTGTGAGTGTTTTTGAAGGAGATACTAAGACACCACTGCCCCCCCCACACCCACGCATTCCCCACCTGCTGTGAGGTGACCAGCAACCCTGCCACCTGTTCTGCCATGATGTGTTGAGCCAGGTGCCAGGGGTGTGTTCGTAGTAAGGAAACAGGATAGGAGAATTAATTGTAGGTTCCAGGCCAGCCTGGATTTTCTAAGCCTTTTCTTAAAAAAAAAAAAAAACAAACGAGGTGGAGATGGGGTAGAATAACTCCCAAATAAATTATAACAAAGAACAAAACCACCTCAAGAGCTGCTGTGCGGACACAAGCTTGAAGGCCACGTGACCTCTGACCTTGGGCTGAACCTCTGAACTGTGGGCCCGAGAGACACTAATTCTGATAAGCCGATTATCCTCAGCATTTTTTCACAGTGAGAAAAGAAGGTTACCACAAGGCGGGGAGTTAGGCAATCTGACCAGGTCACATGACCAGCCAGGGAGTCAAAGCTGAATTTGCCAGTTCAGGAGTGGCGATTTGGCTCCACACAAATCTTTCCACCTGGGAATGTACGACAGAGCAAAGAGCGATAAATCAGAATAATCCCTTGCTTCTCCAACGCAGATAAACTATACAAGTAGAGACAAACTAAACCTGCTTTGGGCAGGAGATCCAAGTCGGCTGTGCTCAAAATAGAACAGAATTCTGAGGTGTAATTGGATCAATTTATGTAATAGAAGGAATTAGTTCTGCTCAGAAAAAAATATACTTCAAGAGCCATTCAGAATATTTAAAAAAGATACTCTTTTATGTGTATAGGTGTTTTGTCTGCATGTCTGTCTGTCTACCACATGCATGCAGGGGTTTTTCAAGACAGGATTTCTCTGTGTATCTCTTCTGGCCCCTGACTGTCCTGGAACTTGCCCGGTAAACCAGGCTGACCTCCACCTGCTTCTGCCTTCCAAGTGCTGGGATAAAAGGCACTCCTCATAGCCCAAGTTAGTCTCTGTGTAGCCCACTCCTCCTGCATCTACTTCCCAAAGTGCTGGCACTACAGGTGTGCAGTACCACACCTTGTTTTTGAGATGCTGAGACTCAAACCCAGAGCTTCCAGAATGCTAGGCCAGCTCACTACTCTCTAGCCCAGGGATATTAGCAGTTCAGAGCTGACTGGAAAGAAATGGAGCAGCCAGAGAGTAACACACTAGGTTCTCCTTGGCGAAATGAGGACAGGGGAAGATGTAAGAATTTGCAGGACATCGGACACACTTTGAAATTAGACGGATGTGTGCAGGGTGGGGGAGACAGGGGTGTGAGCTGTGAGAAACATTCGTGGTCATGTTCTGGAGAATTGGCTTAAAGTTCTCTTCAGGCTTTGTGAAGTTGGTAGGAATTGCTAAAACTCTGATCACTAAGAACAGAAAGGCCCAGGCTGATCTTGCTTGAGGCTGCCAAGCTGAAGAGCAGTTGCTGGGAAAGGAACACTGTGGTCTCCTACCAGCTATTTCCCATCCGGTAAGATGAGACCCTCAAGGACAGGTCCGTGAGTCCCAGTCAGACCTTAGAGTGTACGGGATCCACTCGGTGTTCGCTAGACTTTTCCATTGCTCTCCCCAGCTCTCCCTTCACTTCCCACCTCCTAAGTCCAACTTCTTGGTTGCAGGAAGGTATGGCTCCTCCAAGCTTCCCATACTTCCGGGCAAGGGAATTCCCTGGGAGGGGAGGGGGGCTTTGAAAACAGGCTCTGGACAGGTGGCTGGAGAACAGGAAGGCAAATGGGCTTTTGATCTCCATCTTGTGGGACAGAGGTAATGAAGCTTCCAGCTGGCAGAGGTCACCTGGAAGTGATGATCCACTCTACTCTCTCCACGGTGTGTCTGGGTTGTCCCCAACCTGGTGAAAAGTCAGCCAAGAGGAGGGAAGTCCTTTTTCGGTCCCTGGAGTTCCTTGGATAGCCCCCGGGGGCTCAACAGCAGAGCGAGGGCGGGAAGACAGCCCCCGGGCCAGCCCACACGTCTTCCGAGGGCGCGGACCTGGAGGAGGAGGCGCCCGCGCCGGCGACGCCTCTCGAGGAAGTTGGCCCTTTAATTATAGCGCCAGTTCCCTGTCGCATCCACCTTCTGCAGCTAGCAGCAGACAGCCCGTGTTAGTCCTCTGCCTCTCGTGCGGCACCGCGGCCATGGGCGGCTCGGCCTCCAGCCAGTTGGACGAGGGCAAGTGCGCCTACATCCGAGGTACGACCGCCCCTCCGGGGCTGCAGGGCGGCACAGAGCCGGGACTAGCCTAGTCACCTTCAGGGCAGCGCATTGCCAGGGCTAGCCTGGTCACTTGCGCACCGGTACTCCCCTGCGAGCGCGGGCAATCTGGTGCCACTCGCGGGCTTTGGGCACCTAGACACGCACTCGCCTCCCGGAGCCCAGTGTCCTGTGTTTCAAGCACCCGCGCGGCTCGGGTGGGGAGGAGACTCGGGATGCGGTGATGCGGGATGCGCCAGGAGAGACAAGTCCTCTTAGGAAGGCAGGAGAGGACTCTTGTCGTTGTCCCAATTCCCCCGCCCCACCCTCCCCAGCCCCTCACGCGCGCGTCCCTCTCCCCTCAGGATCTGTTCTTTCCCTGGCGGGGAAACATTTCTCTTGCTTGTGCTTGGCTCTGAGTGGTTTCTAAAAGTGGCCGCGGAGGTTGCTGGGGATATCCCCTTGAGTTTGGAGATTTCCCTGTGTGGGTGTGGGTGGGGTAGGGTGTGGGGGGGGATTCCTGGCCAGTCGAGCAGAATTTCCCTCTGGGTCATACTGGCCCGGTTTTGTAAAGTGCAGCTAAGGCCACACCTCTCCCAAACTTCACACCAATTGCAGGGCGATTTCATCAGAAACAGAAAGGATGAAGTCGTCACCTTTTCAGGTTGGATGGTTCCTTTCTTTCTCTAGAGAGGGAGGAAAGCAAAAGGGGAAGCTTGGCGTGTTTTGCAACAGTTGTTAAAACTGTAGATGAGGAGAAACTCGTCTTTTTAGGAGATCTTGAGATACGGAGGAGTGACTTAGTTAAGAGAGGCAGGCTGAAGAAACCAAAACCAAACCAAACAGAAACAGCAGGAAGTCTTGACTCCTTATCTTTCGGTGTCTTTGGCTCCTGCTCCACCCACCCCAATCTTGCCCTCAGCCACTGATGCTCTAGCTAGCTTGTAAATTTGATGAGTCCCGTTCCTGGCTTCCAAAGTGCCATATTTGAAAATATGGACTCGGCGGCTCCAAGTTTAACTGTAACTCTTTAAAAGAAACAGTGAGGTTTTTCTTGATGCCCCTTTTCTGGACCTTGAGGTTATGCCTATATAGAAAGCATTTACCCATTTCTTTAGTCATATTTGTTCTCAGTCACGACGTTTCAAAACATTTTTTAAAGGCTACCATACAAAGGCGCACGAAAGGCTGAGGCTATAATTGATTACCCAGATTCTTGCTTCTGTACTTCCACGTAGAGAATCATCAGCAACTGACAATGTCGGGGGATAAAACTTAGTCATTTGTCCCTCTGTGGAAGAGAGAAATGATGGATGTTTCATTTAGCTAAAGACCAAGCCCGTCTTACCCCTAGAATTGTTATTTGCTTTTTTCCCCCAGTACGGGGCTCAGAGATGTCACAACACTAACAAGGAGCTTACATTCACCTGTGAGCAGAATCGCGCTCATGGGGCTCATAAGATGTTTCACTACATAGTTAGAAGCACTTAAAGTCACTGCCTAGACTTCTGCAGGTAGCAGGACCCTTGGCATGGTCGGAGATAAGTTAGTTTACACACTTCAAGGTCGGGATCTTGTTGTGCCTGCTGCAAGCATCGTACTCAAAGGAGGAAAAGTGTCACCCTATTTATCAAAATCAATATGTAGTGCACACACAATGAACACGTGTAAGCGAGTAAAACCACAGTCATTACATCCCCTGTCAGTGTTTCGCTCTTCGGAAGAGGCTTGGGAAGAAGGCTTTCATGGTATGTGTAGTGGGGAAGGCAGAGAAGAGTTAAAATACCTCTGGGGATAATGAGCCTGTGCTTCACGAGACAGCACAGATCACACCAGAAGGGAAAGGAGCCTTGGAAAAATCGCTGGGAATTGTTCCTGCTTGAGCAAAAGAAGATCACAAGGCTCTGATTTCCCGGCGGTTTCGAAGCTTCAGGTCCCTGAAGAAAACCATAACCCTACATTTATTCCTCTGCCTATCCTTTAGCTGATAAATATCCTCAAGCTTTGATTTAATTGTAAGTAAAACAATTGGAGGGTTGAAGGTCGAATTTAAATACCGTTTTATGATCTGCTCCTCATAAAGTGGCCTCAGTGAAAGTGGATTTGAAAGCTTCTGTTGTTGAGGTAGTAACTTGTTTTGGACTTTGCCGGGGCACTGAGTAACCAGTCTACACATTTTAAGTGTTGCTAAGTTGGTATCTGTTTGAAGCAGCTGTACTTTGAGAACACCGGCACACTCTAGAGCTCTGTCTTTACTGACTTTCAGGCCAGCCGTCAGTAATACTACTGAGTTGGATTCTTATAATCTGAGTTTGAGGCCAGCCTGGTCTACAGAGCAAGTTCCAGGATAGACAGGGATACACAGAGAAACCTTGTCTTTGAAAACCAAAAAGAAAAAAAAAAGAAAGAAAAGAATTTACTTGTTAAAGAGAGAACTGACTTCTACACACTGTGGTACGCATGCGCCCTTCCACAAACAAACAAATAAATGTAGTACAACCCTTAAAAGAAGGCCTGACGAAATGGCTGGGCAGGTAGACACCCTTGCTGCTAAAACTAGTGGCCTGGGTTCAGTTCACATGGTAGGAGAAGAGAGACAGCTCCCACAGAACGCCCTTCAGTCTTCTCACTCCGCTGTGACGTTACACGCTCCCTCCTCTACAAAGAATAAGCAACTGCAGCAAACTAGAGCTACTATGGCACTTTGAGAGAATGAAAAAGGAAACAAATCTGAGCTCCTCCACACAGGGTGTTCTTACAGGACTGTGTAAGCAAGTCCTGGAGGAGATGGTGCAGCATGGGTTTGCTGAGCGCATGTGGGCCTGCTACCAGCAAGTAGTTAAGGAAACGGTTTCTGACCTACTTAGGGCCCACAAGATGGCTTCAGTGGTTAAAGGTGCCTGCCACCAACCTGATGACTGAGTGGAGGAAATAGTTAAGCAAGCGCTTAAGGAAACTGTTCTTCAGTTGGGTGCCATGATGCCCGTGTGCAATGCTAGCACGATAGAGGTGAAGACGGGAGCAGCAAGAGTTCGAAGCCAGTATCGGCTGAATGAGGAGAGGGAGAGAAAGATCTTTTCCTGAACTCGCTGTCAGTGACAGCCTGAGAAGGAAGGGCTCAATGACTTTTTTTTCAAATAGTCATCAATGAGTTGATACCTTTAATGAGTTTCAGGTTTATTTTTAAGATTTAGGTGTATGTCTGTGTACCTTTGTGGGTTTGTGCGTACCATGTGTGTGTGGGTGCCCCTGGAGGCCAGAAGAGAGCAGTAGTTCCCCCCACCCCCATGAGAATTGGACTTACAGGTAGTTGTGAGCCACCTGATTTGGATGCTGGGAACTGAACCTGGGTCCTCTGCATGAGCTACGTCATCAAAGCCTGCCTTAGCATAGGTGACAGCTCAGAATAGCTGGCAATCTGGAGCACACTGCACAGCCTGCAGGCAGCTCAGCAGGTTGGAGAGAGTCCTTTCCAGGTGACAGTTGGTGTGAATCTCTTCTAGTCAGCTTGGCTGGTCTCGTTTCTTCTAGGCAGTTGCGGGAGTCTGTGCTTCTTCCAGGCTGCTAGACTTGGCTAGCAGAGTCTTCTGTGCAGCTTGTTTTGTCTGAGAGTGACTCTTGGCAGTCTTTACTGCTTGTTTATACACTCTTGTTGAGAGAGGGCCTAGTGAAGCCGGTCAGTTTCAGGGATGTCCTGAAGCTATCTTGAATTGTTTGCTTCCGGTCTTAAGGTGCTTCCTTGCAGAAAGATGCATTTTACCTCCCCCCCTAGAACATCCTGTTGTTTTTACCTCCTTGTAAAAATCCTGTCCTAAAATATCCTGCTGCTCTACTCTCTCTTTATGTCTATGTCTTAAGAAGTTTTCCTCTGGTCCCTGGCGGTGGGACCATGATCTATTCCTGGTGCACAGGCTGGCTTTTTGGGACCCACTTCCCTATGGTGGGATGCCTTGCTCAGCCCACAACTTAATGTGCCAGACTTTGTTAGCTCCCCATGGGAGGCCTTACCCTTTCAGAGGAGTGGATGGGGGTGAGTTGTTGGGAGGAGGAGGGGAGGGAGAGAGAACTGTAATTGGAATGTAAAATGAATAAAAAATTAAAAAAAAACTCCCTCCAAGATGGAAGGCTTTAGCCTCAAGGAAATTACTACTCAACAATAAGACCCGAACTCAAAAAAGCCAAGAATAGATGAGAAAGATTGCTAGTAATCTCCTAATAGTGCTTTTCCTTCTGTCTCCAACAGCGGGACATACAGTTTTTAAGTGCCCACATGAACCCTCATAATAAAGATATTCCCAGCCCCCTTTGCATCAAGATGGGGCTATTCAGCTGACTTTTGGTTTATGGGATCTAAGTGTCACATCTTTCAAGGAAGTTACTGGTCTAGACAGAGGTCAAAGTGGACAGGAATGATTTTTTTTGGTCCTGTCCTTGATGCTGTCTGGATCAGCCAGTTTGGACAATGACTTATTCTTTCAAGGAATCATCTATACAGAGTGGAGTTGAGGGATGAAAGCGGCCTCAGTTCCTGTGGGATTCACATAACTAAACCTCCATAAGAAGCCTGGCACTAACTTCCTTTGGACTTTAATAAGAGAGAAATCAACTGTGTCTTATATAAGCCAGTGTTATTTGTGGAATTGCTATTGTACATGGAGAAGCCTTATTTTAATGAATATAAATGTCTCTGTTATCTGTGGCCCAGTGTATCCCAGCCATTTGGGTTCCTTTAAGAAAAACTGATGGAAAGACTGTAGAGAATGGTAATTAGTGTTCCATTGGTATTAGCCTTAGGGCAGCCTGCCTCTGCCTCCCCAGTGCAGCCATTAAAGCTCCACCACTGCCCTGGGGCAGTGCTCACCCCTAACCACCGAGCCATCTCTCTCCCCAGCCTGGATCAGCCTCTTTCTAGGAGAGGGGGAATTGCAGCTCTCAGGAAAGAATAGAGAGGGAGAGCAAAAGGAAAGGGAAGGTCCAGTATAAATTCTGGTCTATAAAAATACTATTTAGCCAGGCAGTGGTGGCGCACGCCTTTAATCCCAGCACTCGGGAGGCAGAGGCAGGCGGATCTCTGTGAGTTCGATCGAGGCCAGCCTGGTCTACAAGAGCTAGTTCCGGGACAGGCACCAAAGCTACAGAGAAACCCTGTCTCGAAAAAACAAACAAACAAAAAATACTATTTATACACACACACACACACACACACACACCCTTATATACCTTTATATATCTTTTCCAACTGCTGATGAAGTGAATAGAAATTTGAAGGAACATTAATTACTGAAGACTGGGAATTTCCATCCAGTGTCACTAATTACTTTCTGCTTCTACCCATCTTTATGAATGGAAATCAAGACACTGGGAATGAAAGACTTTAAGAAACCCCAAATCCACTGGGTAGTAGTGGCGCACACCTTTAACCCCAGCACTCAGGAGGCAGAGGCGGGAGGATCTCTGTGTGTTCGAGGCCAGTCTGGTTTACAGAGCGAATTTCAGGAGAGTCAAGGCTACTCGAGATATCTGTCTCAAAGAACCAAAAAAAAGAAAAAAAAGAAACCTCAAATCTAATGTTCAAAACCAGAAAAGAGATTTGAGATGATTTGAGAAGGGTTTATTTTGAATTCAGCTTTTCTCCATGAATTCTGATATGAGCACAATGCTGACTCAAGACCTGACTTTTAGCTGATAAGATGCCTCAGCTGGTGAAGGAGCTTGAGGACATGAGTTCAATCCTCAGGGCCACATGGTGAAAGGAGAGAACTCCTCAAATTGTTTTCTGACATCTGAGAGGATGCCGCACCAGGTGCATCCACATGGCACTCACACACACCGACATAAATACATCAGTTTAAGCCCTGGTCTTTTTTTTTTGGTTACTTCTTTTTTTCAAGGCAAGGTTTCTATGTGTAGCCCTGGCTGTCCTGGAACTCGTTTAGTAGACCAGGCTGACCTCGACCTCACAGAGATCCATAAATCCTGGTCTTAATAAAACATTTCCCTTTATGTAGACATTGATTATGAGAAGACTACATGAACAAGGGTTTCTAGTAGTCATAACTACCAAGATGACAATACCAATTTTTATTATTTGATTGTTTCTATATTAAGTCAGGGTTTCATGTGTTCAGGCTGGCTTTGAACTCTGTGTCTGTAGACGAGTTACGCTCCTGATCCTCCTGCCTCCACCTGCCAAGTGCTGGGACTACAGGTGTTCCCTCCAGGTCAGGGTTGTGAGGTGCTATGGGGAGAACCCAGAGCACCCCGAATGCCGGGAAAGCTCTCAGGCAACTGAGCTCCACCCCCAGCTCCCAATTATCTGATTTTTCCTGAGAACTATGAACTGATGGTAGTTTTACTCAGTTGTAATCTTTGGAAGCATCTGACCGAGCTCACAGGTGGAAAATGCAACAGAAGGAACACAAGTTTAGCAGGAATTTAGAATTTAATTAAAATACACATAGTGTGAAAGCTTTATAAAATATGCAGTGTGAATTATGGCGGTGAATTTTAATCTCCTAAACAGAAACTTTGATTACTTTGCTGTTAGCAGAGTGAGGTATTGTCACTCTAAGACGTGAAGTGCGCGCGACAACAATACGCGATGGGAAATGAATGAGGAGGATGGGAGAGAACCGGCAGCAAGACAAGAATAAAGCACAATTCATCTGGCGCCGTCTGTTGAAGGCCTTTTTAGAAAGCATAGGACATGAAGGCTAAGATTCTCATAGTTTTAAACTAAAGTGCAGCATACACACAGAGACACAGACACAAACACACACGCATTCAAACACACAGACACACACACACATTCAAACACACAGACACACACACATTCAAACACACAGACACACACACACATTCAAACACACAGACACACACACACATTCAAACACACAGACACACACACATTCAAACACACAGACACACACACAGAGAAACCCACACATGCACACACGGACACACATACATGCACACACAGACACACATACACACATGCACACACGGACACACATACACACATGCACGCACAGACACACATACACACATGCACATACAGACACAATACACATATATGCACACACAGACACACATACACACATACATATGCACACACACACACACATGCAAGCGCTCACACAAATGCAATACAGGTTTTGTTCTCTGAAACTGGGAAATGCATTTAAAAGAGAAAAATAGCACATTGCTGCCAATAGGAAGAATGGGAGCCAGCTTTTCAAAGTGCCCTTTCTTTGGTACCGCTTAGTTTTTCTCACTTAGGAAAAACAAAAGGTTTAGCAATATGAAAACAATTAATTCTGTTTTGCAAATTGCCAGGACATGAAGAAGCTTATATTTCTTGCTTAATGTATGAAATGAGTCTATGAGGTCAGAATTAAAGAATAGTTTTTTTTTTGCTAGGATCCCAGGAATGGTGCTTAAAAGGTTTTAAGGAATTTTGGAAGAAAAGCCTGTTTCTCTTTGCCAAGCCACGTGGACATTTATTTCCCTTTCCTTCTTAAACACTATTTTTATTTTAAAATAAAACACAGATGTAGAAAACCACACGGAGCAGATGCATAGCTCAGCAAATCATTGTAAGTCACATGCTTGCAGCCATCACCCAGGTTGAAGGAAGGACCACACTGGCCACTGCAGAAGTCTCCATGTGCCCCCATCTCTCCAAAAGCGGCCACTATCTTCAGCCGTCTATTGCCCCCCCCCCCAACAAACCACCTTAAAGATACTGGCACTTATATTTATTTGCTTACAATTCTGCTATCTCAGCTTGATTCAGCTGGGTGGTTCTGGTTGTCTTCATAGGTGGTTATTCTTGTGACTTTGGTTATTGGGCATGTCAGCTGGTGATTTTGGGCACACCTGAGGAGTTCTTTTTCTCCAGGTACATTTCTATGTGGTCACTTCAGCAGAGTACCAGACTTTTAAAATAATAAACCAGAGTTTGCTAGAATGCTCAAGGCCCTCGAAGCTGCTAGGACTTCTTATGGTGTGTTAGGGTTCTCTAGAGGAACAGAACTTCTAGTATCTATCTATCTATCTATCTATCTATCTATCTATCTATCTATCTATCTATCTATCTATCTATCTATCTATCATCTATCTATCTATCATCTATCTATCTATCATCTATCTATCTATCTATCTATCTATCTATCTATCTATCTATCTATCTATCATCTATCTATCATCTAAAGGGAATTTATTGGGATGGCTAACAGGGTATTTTCCAGCTAGTCCAACAATGACTGTCTACCAATGGAAGTTTCAAGAATCCAGTAGCTGTTCCGTCTACAAGGCTGGATGCATCAACTGGTCCAGTATATGCCAGAATCCTGAAGAAGTAGGCTCTTCCCAGTGAAAGCAAGAGCCACCAGGCAAATAGGGAGCAAGCTTCCTTCTTCCCTGTCCTTTGTATAGGCTGCCAGCACAAGGTGTTGCCCAGATTCGAGGTACATTTTCCCTCCTCAAAAGATCTGGATTATAGATGTATCTTCTCACCTCAAAGATCCAAAATAGGATTAATTATTTCTTCAAATGATTCAATTACGAAAGAAAAAACCCTCACAGGTGAACCCAGATGCTTGGGTTTTAGTTAATTCCAACCAGTTCAGTCAAGTTGGCATCAAAAATAGCTGTCACATATGGCCGAGGCCTCGCAAGGGGTGATCTGCATTATCGACCTGACTGATTTAGAATCGCTATGGGAACACATCTCTGAGTGTCTCTGGGTGTTCACAGGAAGGTTTTAGTCGAGGAGGGAAGACTCAGCTTGAATGCGGGCCTGACAAAAAGGTGACTTGAGCATCCATGTTCATCTCTTTGCTCTGTGACTGTGCATGCGTTGTGACCAGTTCTGTTCATAGCTGGACCCTCCCTCTGTGATGTGCTGTGCCCCATTATTCTGCTCTCTCAGTCATCCTAGATTCAGGAGGGGCTACACACGGGTTATCTAGGACTGCTCAGTCACAGTCTACCAGGCCACTAATGTCAGACTCTGAAAACTTTATTTATTTAACATCCTGACTGCATTTTCACCTCCCTCCTCTCCTCCCATTCCCTTCCCTCACCTACTACCCCAATCCACTCCTCTGTTTCTATTAAAAAAGGGACCCGCCTCCCTTGGGTTTCAACAAAGCGTGGCATATCCAGTTGTGGTAAGGCTAAGCACCTCCTCTTGTATTAAGACTGGACAAGGCAATCCAGGATAAGGAATAGGTTCCGAAGAGCCAGCCACAGCATTAGGGACAGCCCCTGCTCCCAGTCTTAGGAGTCCCACAAGTAGACCTAATCTCATATTTTGTAATGACTTCTTCATATTTCCTTGTGGTTTTAATCCCTGTTGTCTTATATACTTAAACATGTCTTCTTTCAAGCCTCTTGTATGCTAATGTTTTCCGCTAAGTCTTTCTTTCCTTGCCAATTATCTGTTTAACAGATGGAGTTTTCCATTGTCTGGAGTTTGCTCAGAGTGCAATTCCACACATTCTTCTGTATTTTCTACAACAGAGAGGAGCAATCTCTAGATCAGTCTGAGAGTCAGTCCTGGAGTCAGGCGCACAGACAGACAGCGCTGGCTTCTCCACTGGAAGGCTGGTTGCCGGCATGTGTAGTTGTCTCTCTTTCTATAATGCGGGAAGCCATGGTGCTCATTGCTAGGACTCATTAATTCATGGGAGACTGCACAGTCTTCAAGTCTGTCTTCTAACAGACTTCACTGACAGCCCCCCTGGTCAGAGCAAGTCACACATTCCTTCCTAAGTCATTGCTGGCAAGAGTGTTGAATTAGCATGGCTGTCTAACCCAGTCAAACAAGAACGTTCCTGGCTTAGTGCTTGGCTAAAGCCCACGGTGAGCAGCAAGGTCATGGGATTCCTGAACAAAATCAAGTGGACTTACAAGAAGGAAGTGGTAAATGGGTAGGTAAATAAGATTACCTGTAGCACGATTAATAAAAACCCAGAGACAGATACTGGGGTTCAACCAGAAGGTCAGAAAAGCAAAACAGCCAGCCACTGGCTCTTACCTCTACCTCAGTCTGAAATGGCAATCCTGCCTCCAGAAATCTCAGAATGAGACTGTATCTGAGAGCTGTCTCATCCTGTTTTATATTTCTTTCTAGGGCTTGGATTAAAGGCATGCACCACTACCTCCCAGTTTCTATGGCAAACTAGTGTGACTATGGGATTAGAGGTGTGTGTTACCACTGCCTGGTCTGTAAGGCTGACCATTGCGGCTGTCTTATCTTCAGGCAAGCTTTATTTATTAAAATACCAATGAAGTTTCACTACAATTATTCATTTGATAAAGGTCATGAGAGGAATAAATGGGGCTTATGACAGGATCCAGGATAGTGCTAGGCTGGGGGAAGAGGTGTATGTTAGATATTGCGTTTAAGAAGATCGTAGTTGCTGACTGCCAGAAAACTAGGCAAGAGCCTGTGGGGTTCCCATAGGGCAGGAAGAAGGGGAGGGACTAGCGGGGGCTGAAGAAGGGTGGTGTGCTGGTGTGTTTGGATAGTGAGAAGTGGGGAGACTTGATGGGAGGGAGGTCCTGGTCATAGCTGCTGCTTTAGCATCACTCGAGTGTGTGCACCGGGAAAGCAGGTTCCGACTTTACTTCACAGTGACATTTGCAGCCAGTGGGTCAGTGTCCAGGCCATGATTCTTGACTGATGAATCTGAGTTCCATGAGAGAAAGAAATTAAAAACTGTAATGACTTTCTACAAAATTGTCCTTCGACTGCCACACACACATCATGGCAGCCGGGCATGTGCACGAGTGTGAGCCATCCCTACCCCTGCACCATACAGATGTATAACAAAAGAACTTTTTTGTTGTTGTTTTATTTATTTTTTTGTTTTGTTTTTTTCGAGACAGGGTTTCTCTGTGGTTTTGGAGCCTGTCCTGGAACTAGCTCTGTAGACCAGGCTGGTCTCCAACTCACAGAGATCCGCCTGCCTCTGCCTCCCGAGTGCTGGGATTAAAGGCGTGTGCCACCACTGCCCGGCCAACAAAAGAACTTTAAAAAAGAAAGAACTCTTAGAAATAAAAAAAAAATCCTGTGATCAAAAATTAATCTTACTGTTTCTTGGATAATAAAGTTGAAATATTTCAAATAACAGTACAGACATCAAAAGATAGGAAAAAAAAAGCCACAGAGAAACCCTGTCTCGAAAAACCAAAAAAAAAAAAAAAAGATCGAAAGGTGAAGGAGACAGTATTTAAAAAGTCAATAAGAATTTTAACGTCTGACTAGAGAATAAAGAGCATAAAGAAGGCAAATTACCTAGAAATCATAGAAAGCTGTTTTCTATTACAGAAGACCATGTGCTTATAGATTTATAGGGCCAGGCAATTTCTGGGGCGGATAGAGGTAGAGGTAGCTCATGCTCCCATCTTGCAAGGGAGAATGATAAGGTAATATACAGGTACTGGACAGAGTCCTTGGTGACAGAAATGAGCCCTGGACCACAGGTCACTCTGGACTGTTAGACCTGTACTAAAGCAAGGTCAAAGCAGAGTAAAGAAGAATCCAGCTCAGCCTGAATAATTTAACTGGAGGCCCGGTCAAAGGCCTGGTTCCTTAGATGACTCAACCCTTCACGTGCAACACGTGCAACCCGTGAAGCTCAACATCCATTGGAAAATTACCAGGCAAATAGAAGAAATGGAAAAATGTCCATAACTATAATGAGAGAGAGACAGAGACTCGGGATTTCCAGGTGTGATATATTTAGCAGCAACATTAAGGTAGCAATGAGGAACATGTTCCATATGACAGGAAGATGTAAATGCCAAGAGAAAAGAAATGAAAACTAGGAAAGCATACTTTCCGTTGCCAGTATTTTGGAAGATTACAAGACTTCTCTGTTTCTGTTCCTGTTCCCTGTTGGAAGCTCTGGGGAGAACAAAACTGTACCCACCTGCTGGCAGCCTTCTCTGTCCCCCTGCAGAGGACTAAGGGGGACCCTAGGGGTAGCTGTTGAGGACCCAGGGTTGATCTGGGTCTGGGCAGATGAGTGGGGTTGGTTGAGAGATGAAGGCAAAACATGAATTCTCTCTTGAAAGGTTGTCATTTGTAGTGGTCAGGTCCCCTTGACTCTGGGACTCACACAGGGCATGGAACAATTTCTATGTTTTGCTCAAAAGAATCCAGAGCATTTTCCAACTTTGGACTGAATGTGTTTGTTTAAAGAATTATTTCCTATGCAAGTCATGCTGAATGTGTGAGATGATGTGTCTGAGTAATTGCCCAAGCAAAGAAACACAGGCTTAGCGTTAGAATAATGATAGATTTTATTAGCAACAATGGCGAACGTGTAGTATCTGGAGTATAAATATTTAAAATGGCTGTGTTGTAGAGAAGGATTAAATAAATAACAAGAATTGAAATGTCCTGTTTAAATTTAAAAGTAAATAAGAATTTTGGAGCATGACTAAGACCTATGCAAGCCAACCGAGCTGTCACTTCTTAATTAAGAATGGCTCTCCGTGTGCGGCATGACAATGGCAATAGTAAAAGCTGACATTTATTAAGTGCCTACTATGTGCCCAGCAAGTAAATGTCGCAGAGGAAAAGAAATGGGATAGCTAGTATTCTTCTAGATTTCCGAGACTGTCTTGTAGAAATTTGTTTCTGTGACTTATTCCAGGGTAGAAGTTAAAACATTTACTTTTTGAGCTTTTGGTTTTACTTCTCAATTCTAAATGATCTGGTTTTTTATTTAAACAAATTGTAGATGTGTATGTACATATGCATGGGTGAGTGTACTGTGTGTGTACATGGATGTGTGTGTACATGGATGTGTGTACATGGATGTGTGTGTACATGGATGTGTGTGTACATGGATGTGTGTACATGGATGTGTGTGTACATGGATGTGTGTACATGGATGTGTGTGTACATGGATGTGTGTGTACATGGATGTGTGTACATGGATGTGTGTGTACATGGATGTGTGTGTACATGGATGTGTGTACATGGATGTGTGTGTACATGGATGTGTGTACATGGATGTGTGTGTACATGGATGTGTGTGTACATGGATGTGTGTGTACATGGATGTGTGTGTACATGGATGTGTGTGTACATGGATGTGTGTGTACATGGATGTGTGTACATAGATGTGTTGTACATGGATGTGTGTGTACATAGATGTGTTGTACATGGATGGGTGTGCATGAAGGCAAGGGGGGAGTGTCCTATTTTGCTTTTTATTGCTGTGGTATCATGAGCAAATGCAACTTGGGGAGGAACGGATTTATGTCTTACACGGCAGGACCCTGGCAGTGGGAGCTGAAGCACAGATTATGGAAGAGTACTGTTTACTGACCTGTTTTCCAATTGCTTGCTCAGACTGCTTCCTTACACAACTGAGGATTGCCCAGTGGTGGCACTGCCCACACTGGGCTGGGCCCTCCTGCGATCAATTAGCAGTTAAAAAAATGTCTTACAGACATGCCCCAATCTAATCTGATGGAAGCAGTTCCTCAGCTGAGGTCCTCTTTTCCTAGACGACTCTAGTTTGTGCAAACCTAACCAGTCCACGCACATAGGGTGTCCTTTTCCATCACTCTCCACCTCATTCCTTGGAGGCAGAGTCTCTCCCTGAACCTGGAGCTTATGTTTTTGCCTAGACTGACAACCAGCAAGCCCAGAGAGCCTCTTGTCTCTGCACCCCGCCATGGGAGAGTACAGGGATACAGGCCCAGCATGTGCACACAAATTCTGGGTTCAGACTCAAGACCTCACATTTGCTCAGTAAGCACTTTTAACCACGTAGGCATCTCTCCAGCCCCTGATCTACTATTTTTTGAGATGAATATTTTTACTAGATGGGATGGTAGATCATAAATAGGTTAATCCAGAAACTAAAAAATTCATCCAAATGCTAGAAAACATTGGGAAATTTACAAACAGGTAAAAGAAGAATTTCAGGCCATTTTTTTTCCTGTAAAGAAAATGATGACATTAGTCAACTTCTTCGTTATAAAGGAGAATATATTTGAAGAGCAAGGCCTAAATGGCTAACCTTAATGGAGCTGTCAAATGTGAAAAACACATGACACTCTCCTGAGCACTTGTTGAGTCTGAAGCTGAATATTTTGCAAAGTTTTAAATCTACGGACCAGATGGACCAGGTTCTCACATATAAAATGAGAACAGCATTAATGCCTGGTGAGAGAGAAAGGCGTCTCAGGCAAGTGAGGGGGAGAGAATGGGAGGAAGGAAGAAGAAAGGGAGCAAGGTCAGAAGGAAGGGAAGGATGGAGAGGGATCACTCCTACCTACAATGGCTGATTCAACCACAATATGGGATCGCTTGTCTCGAGATTGGAAGGGGAATCCAAAGCACTTCTGGCCACCCAACATGAGCTGGTTCCTGGCATACCCCTGCAAAGGCTTGGCAGTTCCTACCGAAGTGTCTTCCTAATGCCCTCCCTGGCTTTAGGTGAGTGGTTGGTGTCGAACCTTGAGAATAGTTACTTAAAAGGTTTCTATTTAAACTCTTGTGCCTGATTCTTTCATGGTGAACAAGGAAAGCTGAATACCTTATATGCAGTCATTTGTAGACTCAACAAGCTGCTGAAAAGAATCTAATTAGTACTAATTACAATACTAGAGTGTCCCAACACATTATAATGCCATTGCTTCCGCAGAGCCATTGTGTTTAAACACTCAAACATTAATTAGTCTACAGAACAAATGTGTGAGCTAGGTATTATATGGCAGAATGTGAAAGCCAATTATTTATTGTGCAAAGGCCAGATGCTATTACTGATAGGAAAATAAAATTGATTAGCATAATTGTAGGGATGGTAGAACTGAGGAGCACGTTATATTTGTTACATTATATTATTCATTTCTATATTCCTTTTATTTTTTTATTTTTTTGAGACAGAATTGCATGTAGCCCAAACTGGCCTCAGATTTACTATATAGCTAAGTATGACTTTGAGCTCTTGATCTTCCTGCTGCCAGCTTGCAGGCATGTACTACCATGCGAATTCCCTTCTTTCTAGTGCATATGTGTTTGAAGTAGAACTCCTGGAGCAGTGACCCGAAGCTGCGTTTCATATGGACATTAGTCAGGATGGGCTCAGAGCTGAAGGAAGCAGCCTCGGGTCTCAGTGGTCCACTGTGACCAGGGGGATGGACGTTGCCATTGTTTGGGGACAAGCCATCTTTTCACTAGTACAAGTGCAACATGGACTCCTTTAGATTGCTTCTCAGAATGACATTTCATTCATTTATTTATTTTTATCAGGATGATATTTTAAAATAAACAAGCAAAAAGAAGCCAATGTTATCCCAGGGTTAAAATTTAGGAACCTATTTTACTAAAATGCCAAAAGTAAAAATATTTTGGGAATCCTGTGGTATATAGTAAGATACGTGCTCCTTTATTCATTTGTTTATGACGAAGGTCTTAGGCAGGCTTAATAACTGCTGTCATTTTGAACAAGTGCTATTTTAGGATACGTGGGAATTAAAGTGCGCTGTGAGAACACGAGTGATCTCTGCATATGACAAGGTCTGCTAATTCCACAGTGCTTCCTTGCCTTTATCCATCACTGAGCAGGATGCTGAATTGGAGCTTAAGGGAAATAAAGATGCTGTCTTTCCTCATTCAACTTCTGGAGCTCCTGAATCCTACCCACAGAGTCCGTGGTGCTCCTTGGATCCCAATTTTAGGAGCCCCTGCCCTCCTGGCTCCATTGTTCTCAGGGCCACAAAAAAAAAAAAACCTTTGGATGGACCTTGTGCTTGGTCTAAGGAAAGAAGGAAGTAGAAGATTGTGTGGTTATCTTTTGTGAGTCAGGCAAGATGTGGGATGTGTCATTTCTACTTAACAGAGAGAGAGAGAGAGAGAGAGAGAGAGAGAGGGAGAGAGAGCGCAAAGGTTGACACTGGTGTCTCCTCCTGCATTCTTTACCATCCACATTCTAATTGAACCTGGAACTCACCGATCTGCCACCCTGGCTAGTCAGCCACCCTCAGGCATCGTCCTTTCTCCACCTCTGCAGAACAGCGACCGAGGCATGTGCCACCATGCTTGGCTTTTATGTGGGTGCCGAGGATCAAGCTCAGTGCCTCATGCTTATGCCTCAAGCACTTTGCCCACTCATCTCCGCGGGAGCTCTGACAATCACACTGCACCCCTTTGTATATTACTACTGGAAATTCCTGTCCAAAGCCAAGTTCTTTTCCTGACATCACTTTTCCCTGCTTATCCCCTGAACCTCGACTTTTCATGAAGACCTTCTATGCTCTTAAGTAGATTCCTACAAGGAAGAGAGGCTAGAAAGGCTGTGTCTGGGGCACTACAGACTCCTCTAAGCCTACATTGTCTAAGCGTGTGTCCTTGAAGCACCTGAAATGTGGTTAGCTGGAATTAGGACGCGGTGTCAGCTTGATGATTTTCTGTAAATTTCGAAGCTGTAAACTCAAATTATACCAATTTCTGAAGTATTACAATGAGGGAAAGAATTTGAACTATGTCATCAGTAGTAGTTACATAATGAAGTCATACAAGGTTGTCACTATAAAAGTTTAAAAACTTTTTAATGCAGCTATTAGAAGCCTTAAGATTAAATTTAAGGGGCTGGAGAATCGGCTTGGTGGTTTAAAGCACTTGTTGCTCTTACAGAGGACCCAGGGTTGGTTCCCAGCACCTACACAGTGGCTTACAACCATCCATAACTCCAGTTCCAGATATCTGACATACTCTTCTGACCTCTGTAGACACCAGGCACACACATGGTGCACACACACACACACACACACACACACACACACACACACACTCAGGCAAACCGATAAGTATGCATAAAGTAAAATCTCAAACAATTTTTTTAAAATTACATTTGTGGCTCACATCTATCATTCATGTGTACTTTTTAAAATTAATTAATTAATTAATTATTTATTTTTTTGATTTTCGAGACAGGGTTTCTCCGTAGCTTTTTGGTTCCTGTCCTGGAACTAGCTCTTGTAGACCAGGCTGGCCTTGAACTCACAGAGATCCGCCTGCCTCTGCCTCCCGAGTGCTGGGATTAAAGGTGTGCCCCACCACCGCCTGGCTGTGTCCTTTTTTTGTACTGTTGGACTTGAATAGAGATTCCTAGAGGGTCCAGAGTGCCTCCAGGAGTCTCAAGGGCGAGCATCTTCAGTTACTGTAGGCAGAAAGGATGACTGAGCAGTCCCTACCTGCGCTGCCCATAGTGGCAGATACAGGACTGGAATCCAGGTAGTCACCCTTCTGGGTCTCAGCTCTTTTTCCTATTATGTGGTTTCCAACCAAATCAAACCAAGCCAAACCCCAAACCCCAAAATGAAGTTTCTAGTCTAGATCATAATGATACCCTAATTCAGAGCTATGAATTTAAACCGTAAAATGATAAGCCTTTTCTTTTTTTTCCTGCTGACTAACAAATTCTCCAGTTCTAGATTTAAAGTCTACTATAGCTCTGTGCTATCCAAAGCACAGGCAGAGAAGCTTGTGGAACATGACAGTTCTCAACTGTGTTGAAAAGAGGCCTTAGGTCAGTCTCTTTCACCCCTGGTCTTGTGTGTTTACCTTTGTTAAATCTTTAAGATATATATATATGAACCAATAGTATTTAACATGGCTTTCTCTTAGCACAAAATAGATATAAGCTATATAGAGCCTGGCAGTGGTGGCGCACACCTTTAATCTCAGCACTCGGGAGGCAGAGGCAGGTGGATCTCTATGAGTCTTAGGCCAGCCTGATCTACAGAGTGAGTTCCAGGACAGCCAAAGCTACAGAGAAACCTGTCTCAGAAAAAAAAAAGGCTAAAGAAAAAAGATTCGAAAGATTTGTATTAAGAACTTTCTTTTTTTTTTTTTTCGAGACAGGGTTTCTCTGTAGCTTTGGAGCCTGTCCTGGCACTAGCTCTTGTAGACCAGGCTGGCCCCACTCACAGAGATCCACCTGCCTCTGCCTCCCGAGTGCTGGGATTAAAGGTGTGCGCCACCACCGCCTGGCTTATTAAGAACTTTCAAAATAATATTTATAATATGTATCTCATTTTCACCGAGCTTTGTCTTCATAGGCAGACCTCCCATTTTCAATCACTGGCTACAAGCGTAACCTTCCTACCTTTGCAAAATGGAATAACAATGTCTCAAAAGGTGTTTACAGAGATGCATGATGCCAGTCCTTGTAAGGTGTTTAATACTGTGCGTGGGGCATGAACTTTTAGTAGTGGGTTGCTATTTTATCATTTATCTTAGCATACCTTACCAGTCTAACCACATTCAAAGACTTTAGTATTTCATTTTGTTTGTGCACGTGTGTGCCAGAAGGCCAGAACACAACCTTTTTTAGATTTTTTTTTTTCTTTCCGAGATAGGGTTTCTGGTACTCACTGGTACTCCGCTGGCAGGGATCCACCTGGCTCTGCCACCCAGTGTTAGGATGACTAGCATGTGCACCACTATGCCCAGCTTTTGACATGATTCTTTAGATCGTGTTGAGGTCCTCATGCCGTGCAACAAGCATCTTACCCACTGAACGATCTCCCCAACCTCAGGCTCAAAGACTGCTGGTTAATTTTATATTACTTCAAACCTCTTCCAGCCGTTGGGAACAGAAACGCATCTATTTTGGTTTCCGTACTTTATTTCTCAGAGTGAAGCATTCACTGCCAGTCATTCCCTGTGGTCACAGCGCAGACTGTGTGCCCTGTTTGATCAAATGTGGTGACCGTGAAAAGGCTAAGTCTCTGCCCTTGAGGGACTCTCCTCAGGACAGCGGCGGTGGGGAGAAGTGAAGGGGTAACACGACGGCATGTGATAATAGGCACCGTGAAGCAAAACCAGCGTGGTCACAGAAGGATGAGCAGTGGGGCCTGTGGACAGGGGCTGTAGACACGGAGAGAGGAGCAGCCACAGCCCAGAGAAATTCTCTGGCTCATCCAAGCACCGAAGCCTTCGCTCTGCCTGACAGGGCAAACCACAGGGGGTTCTGAATGCGATAGAATGATCTTTGAGACTGTTGAGTGGAGAACAGATTCTTGATGGGACAAGAAGGATGCAGGCCAGCTAGGAAACCGTGGGAGAGCCATCGGACACTCAGGGGATGTAGTGGTTGGGGCTGTGTGGGAGCTGGAGGCAATGGAAAGGAGTGTGGTTATAGCATGTGGGAGAGATAGAGGCTGCAGAATTTGCTAAAGAATTGTTGGGGATATTATAGCTTTCAATTTAGTATTTTTATGGGACTTCTGAACGAGTGGCTCTCTGATTCTTGTGCCTGCTTTGGGGCTCTCTTGTCTTTCCATTGATTTGTAGGTCCAACTTCAATGTGATTTTTTTGTCTTATTATATTTTATTTTGTTATATTGTTATCTCTTAGAAGCCTGCCCCTTTCTAATGAGCGATAGAAAGGGAGTGGATCTGGGTGGGAGGGGAGGTGGAGAGTAGCTGGGAGGAGTAGAGGGGACACTGTAGTCAGGATATCACATACTGTGTGAGAAAAGAACCCGATTTCAATAAAAGTGTGTGTGGGGCGTTAATTCCTAAGTTTCTGATATGAACAGCTTATGGAAGTGGGGAGACTAGGTGGGGGAGGCATACTTGAGGGGGCAAGCGGCGAGTTCCTTCTTCCATCACACTGTTAGAGACTCAAGTGGACTCAAGTGGATTGTCTGTCACACTGTTAGAGATTCGAGTGGATTTGGCACGTGGGTGTCTCATCGGACAGCAACTGACTTGTGTTAAGTGAGGCCTTGGTTACCTGCCAGGCACTGGGTTAAGAGCTTTATACGTTGGAGCTCATTAAAATACCCTCCGAGATAGGTGCTGTTGCTCGTATTTTTGCAGAGGGCGAGCCCAAGCCCCAGGGAAGCTGTGGTAAAGGTCTCCAGTGTAAAGAACTCCTGGAAGATGAAGCCTGGCTTTTACTTAAGGTGCTCTTTCCTGTCCAGCTCCGAGAGGAGGAGGCTGGGCTCAGTGCCTGAGCTCAGTTCCACTTCCCACCAGGAGTTTGCTGCTTGGCTTTCCATCGATTACCTCTACTTCTTTCCTTCTTAGCTCCCAGATCCCTAGAAGGTTACTGTATTTGGGGTCAGAACTATCTCTCACTATGTAAGAGCAAAAAGGTTCTGTTGACGTAGATTTATGATGTATTTTACATCTGAGGATTACAAAGACTTCTCAGCACCCAGTAGTATCGTTCATGAGGGCCACGAGAGCTGTCACCTCATCTCATGGAGTTATTGTTTCCAAAGGAAACGAGCTTGGGCACTGATCTGTGTCCATCATCGTCTTCTTTTATAGCTGAGTTAGGCGATAGGACCTGAATTTTCATTTCTAGCATATTCTAATCTGAAGCTAGTTTCTTATTTGCAGTGCTGTGGCTTTTCCATCTATATTTCATGATGGGCTTTCGATGAACAAGCCCAAGCAGAATGGTGATGTTCTCATTTGCATAAGCATCTCCCTGACAGGTCATCCAGTATTTTTATTGTTCTTGAGTACATTTCCTGGGCTGCTGGAGGCAAGCGTCATCATCTCTGGCAATTCATCTTTTTACCTAGCTTAATGGCCCCTGCTCGACTGCAGGAGAATGATGGAGTGCCAAGACCGTGTGGCCAGGGCCTGTCTGCCGGAAAATGAGAAGGAAATTATTCTGGCGGAAGAAGTTATATAACTCAGTTATCTTTTGTAAATTTCATCTCGGGTGGGCTAAACAATCCTGGATGCCTGGGGGAAAGTCACCTTCTCACCTTCAGGCCCTGGTCCCTTTGTCAGAGCCACCATAATATATTGTGTCTGGAATCTGCCTGTGAGTTAACAAAGAGTGCCCAGTTCATCTGGGTGGGACTGGGAAAAGTTCTTATTCACTATATGGTGATGGGGGGGGGGGTTGGGAAGGGGTAGAGTCTCATAATATATCCTATCTCAGGTTGGCCTGGAGCTCATTATGTAGTCCAGGCTGACCTGGAACATAAAATTCTTCCATGTCAACCTCTTGAGCACTTTCTCTCTCTCTCTCTCTCTCTCTCTCTCTCTCTCTCTCTCTCTCTCTCTCTCTCTCTCTCTCTCTCTCTCTCTCTCTCGCCAGAGGACAACCTCAGATATACTTCCTCAGGTTCTTCCCACCACTTTCCTCTTTTTGACACAGTCTCTTTCTGGTCTGGTACTAGGCAAGCAGGAGTTCAATTGACCAAAGATCTCCAGGGATCTGTCTGCCCCCCCGGGCTGGGTTACCGGAATGTGCCCCCTCTCTAGGCGTTTACATTTTTCTAAGATAGAAACATACCTAAATGGTCCTTTATGGGAAACCAAAGGATTCCGGGAAACCAGTCCCATGCGTTTATGACCTGATGGCTGTCATGCTTGGCAATTCTCATGGCTAAGGTTTCTGTCCTCTTATTGCTTCCTCTGTAACAGCCCACCGCTCTTCACCAAGAGGAGATGGGGATAGCTCAGTTACCTGAGTCCCTCTCCCAGCCATCTCTCACTCTTCATCATTTCTGAAAATGTCCTGTGGTTCTAGGAGATCAAGGCAGAGGAATAAACATCCCTTGCTTGCCCTTTTGGGAGGGAACTTAAAGGTCATTAAAAGCCACCCCTTGCTTCAGTGCCCTCACAAAAGACACAACAGATTCTCCTGTCCCCAGCAGTAGGAACACATGTCTCCTAAAGTCAGTCAATCCATATTTAGGAAGCTATTTTGCCAGTGAGTTGCGCCAGGGCTGAATTCTTCCTAGTTCCCACCCTTGTCACTTGTCTCACACTTGGTTTCCATGCCGGGTCCTCTGCCACCCTGCCTTGCCCAGGCCCGACTGCTTCTGGTCAGCAGCCTCTGGTCAGTACCAAGGCTTCTATCTTCAAATGAAATGAATCTGGAATTCACATCTAGGTCTTCATGGTCTCTGCTCAAAAGTTTTATTACTGTGGTAAAAACATAAGTGACACAATGCTTATTATTTTAACGATTTGTATGTGAGCAATTCAGCGGCATCAAACGAGTTCACAATGTTGTGAAAGCATTTCTACTGTCCACACCCACCTTTTCATTATGCTTGTCTTAGCCCGTTTTCTGTTGCTATAGCAAAATACCCGAGGCCACGCAGTGTATAAAGAAAAGAGATTTATGGAGCGCACAGTGTTGGAAAGTCCAAATTTAAGCCGCCACATCTGTTTGGCTTTCTGTAAGGACCTCAGACTGCATGGTACCATAGTAGCCAGTGCACATGCAGACTGAGCACCCCATCCAGCAGAACAGGAAGCCAGAGAGACTGGAGACCAGGCTTTTTTTCATTAGAATGCTTTCTAGTGGAACTCGTTGCCATCCATCAAGTGTTCCATTATCCCTGTCTGAAGCTGTTAACCCTAAAAACCTAACTACCTCACGCTAGGCTCCTCCTACTAAAGACTTCACTGCCTTTTGACATTGCCTGTGAGCCTTTTGGGGACACATTTAGACCATACCCAAATCATAGCAATCCGCAACACAAACCCGGAAGCTGGTAAATCATAACTTCCCACCCCCTATCCCACCTCTAGTAGCCTCTCCTATGCTTTTTGTGGGAGCTCGCCCGTTGGAAGTAGAAGAGATCACTACTTCTTCTATCTCCTATCACCCCCTTTTCCTGCAACACCCCACCGTGGGAGCTTTGCCCTCTGTCACTGCTGCCTTCTGTCTACCTAACCCCCCTAAGCAATCTGGGGTGGTTGCCACACTTTTCCAGAGATCTCAGGGCTCTGACTACCCATTCCTGGATCCAACAGCCGGCAAGGCAGGAGGAACAGTGCGTTCCTTTGCTTTGAACTCTTAGTTCCTTTTAGGCAATATCTGCTTCCGGCTCAGCCAGATTCTTTAAAATAAGTAAGCAAACAAACGAGTTGAGAATCATTGGTCCTGTGCACCGAGTAGCAGTCATCCTGGTTTCTGTGCGGCTTTTAAAATACATGTCTATTATTTCTCTAGTAAATTCTATAGCAGCTGTTAGCCTAGAAAGAAACATTACCTACGCTGTGCTCCTTTAAACCCTGAAATTTCCAACCGTGTATTAGCACCAACTCCCTAATCTGCCCTGGCATTGAACATAAGATCAAGGTGAAACGTACCCTGCCTAACTCTCTACTTACTCCTTTCCATCTTTTGGGGAATCAGGTTCGAACCCAATCACTCAACTCCCCCAGTATCTCTGATGGTTGACAGCAGCTTAGTAATCTCACTTGTGTGTTTTAAAGTGCACCAGATGATAATTATTTTCCCCACTGTATTTTTTATTTATTTTTATCACCACACAGTAACTGGGTGTATTAACGGGATTTGGTGGTGCATGTAGTGTGTACTGGCTGTAACCACCACATCACAGCTGTGTGTGTCCCCCCCCCCCCCGCATTCACCCTCTCTGTTCCTTCCACCCCGTTTCTGATCACTCACTGCCCATTAGGTTCCCTAGTAATATGCAGCGCCTGTGTCATCTCCGTGATGGTGTGTGAGTGTTTAAAGATGAATTTATTTTTATTTTACATGTCTAGCTGTTTTGTTTGGGTGTGTGTATATGCACCATGTGCATTCCTGGTGCCAGCAGAGACCGGACGAAAGCTTCAGATCTTCTGGAAATGGAGTTACAGATGTTTGTGAGTTGCCATGTGGGTCCTGGGAATTGAACCCGGTCTTCTGGAACACCAAAACAGTGTTCTTAGCCGCCGAGCCATCTCTCCAGCCACCCCCACCCCCAGTTTTATGACTAATATGAATTGTAGTTGTCAATCTATCGGACATATTTTTTGGAGAACCCCACGCTTTTCCGTTTGCTCCCAAGGAACCCTGTTTGTCTTTGCCATCTCTGGCCCTCTGAAAGCAGAGGTCACAGTACAGGTCAGTCTTGACACTGTAGAGTCACAGTCCGTGAGTGCACACAGACAAGCAACCTGGATGGCAGTGTGTGCTACTGGGTTCTGTTTTTACTTAACTTCTTAAAGTCTGCTCTCCTGAAGCTGGGGCTTTACTGTTACATAGTCAGCCTTGCCCAACCTGCTTATTCAAAATATTAGGATAGAAGCCTTTATGCTGTTGTTGGGATAGAGTTGAACAATTAAGCAAAAAAAGTAACTTCATAAAAAGCACAATGCAAGGATCTTATTTCATTTGCAGAACTGGGAGGTACCCATGTCTTGTGTATTTTCTCTTTCACTCTAGCTCCGGTAATAGAACTTTGAATACAGGGCTTTGTACATCTAAACATGCACTTGGTCCCTGAACTCCACCTCCAGCCAAGTCCATACTCCCCTTGAGGACTGACACAGGTCACTGCACATGCTGTGAACACTCCACCCTGAGTTATGCCACAGGATTTGAATGTTTTATTTTAACTTAAAATATACCAATGAAACAATATTATTTACTTATCAGTCTTTTGGTATAGGGATAAAGTCTTTTTAAAAGAACTCAAGTTCCATGTTGTAAGTTTTGAAATATTATTGTCAATCTAGATTTTTTAATATATTTTAAATTTATTTTTTGAGAATTTCATACATGCATACAACATATTTTGATTATACTCAATGCCAGTTCTTCTAACTCCTCCTAGATAAAATATCCTGTCTTGCAGGGCAGTGGTGGCACATACCTTTGATCCCAGAACTCAGGAGGCAGAGACAAAGCAGATCTCTGAGTTCAAGGCCAACCTGGTCTACAGAGTGAGTTTCAGGGCAGCCAGGGCTACACAGAGAAACCCTGTCTTGAAAAAGCCTAAAAAAAAAAAAGCCTTTATTTCCCCCCATTTTTCCTTTCTTCCCCTTTGTCAAAATCATCTACTAAGTCCAGTTAGTGCTGTCCATATATGAGTGCATGTGGCGCATCCCCTGGGCATGGCCAACCTTTGACCTCCATATATTTTAAAGTTTGGCAAGGCTTTATGAAGAAATGTGGCAATAGACCCCACCTATGTTCTTTACAGATTTAAAATTCCGAACAGTCTTTCCAGCTGTCCTGCCTCCACATAACTTAATAGCAGTTCTTTGTAGTAGCTATCAAACACTGAAACATTCTGTTCATAGTGGTCTTTTTCTTTTGGCACTAATATTTATTCAGCTTGAAATATTTGGTATAAACAATGCATCTGCCATCCCCAGGAAGGACGTGGGTTAGAAGGAAGCCCTCACTAGTGGTTGACAAACACATTTACCTGGCGAGTGGAGTAGAGATTGTTAAGAGTCGTGGGATGAGCTGCTCCTCTGCTCTCTGGTCACCAGCAGGGACATCTTACAGGGGTAGTGAACTGTGTGTGGGTGGTATGAGGTTAAAGCAGCCCTGCCATGTCTATAATGATGTCATTGCACTCACCCAAGTCTCTCTAGCTGGTTTTCCCCCCAAGTAGCAGTTCCCTTGGCTACTTCCTCTCTGAAGAAGCATGAAGTCACTATTCAGCTTTGCCAGACTTTCGGCCTCTGGTTTGGAGTCTGCAGTCAAATGTCACTGAAGTTTCCCATCACACCGCTTCCTGCTTCTGGGCCAGCACTGAAAACTGAGTCAGTAGCACATCGCCCATTTCTTCCCTGATGGTCTGTTCATATTTAGCTCATCAATAGTGTGTTTTCTGCTTTTGCTTCCTTCTCGTTTGAGTGCCTCTTCATCATCCTACAGGAGTGCATGGACTTTCAGACAGGTGACTTTCTTCTCCTGTTCCTATGTGATGTTTTGTAGTGTAACCAAATCCCAGGACTTATTATGAGGCTGTATTTATAATCTGTTTCTCAAGTTCTCATGTTTTGTACTGCCCCCCATATAACTGTCAAGACGCCCCAACCCTGGAGTGTAATTTTAGAAGCCTGCCCTTGTAGGAGTCTCAGGGCTCCACTGACATCATTCTCTTCCCCATGACAGGACTAGACTTTTGTGGTGACTGGCCTTGTGATTTTATGTGATCATCGCTTTTCTTTTAAAAAACATTCAACTTAAATATCAAACTAGTGTTGTCCAGGTCTTGCTTCCCTGTCCTTGTGAGATGTGCTTCTTTCTACAAAGCTCTCCATTGAATTACTCAACAGCGTCAAACAGGAAATGGCGTCCCACTCACCGTTCACCCCTTTGCAGCCTGTTGCTTCCCCCAAAGTATCTTTCCACATCCCTACCCATGGAGGGAGAGGAAGGCCATAGACTTTGTGATTCTGGAACTTTGGTCTCCAGCTCATGATTTCTTTGTTTTTCTTTTTTCTTTCTTTCTTCTCTATTTTTTCCCTTTCAAGTCAGGGTTTCTCTGTAGTTTTGGAATCTGTCCTGGCACTCGCACTGTAGACCAGGCTGGCCTCGAACTCACAGAGATCCGCCTGCCTCTGCCTCCTGAGTGCTGGGATTAAAGGCATGCACGAACTCCACCTGACCCTAGCGCATGATTTCTTAAAAGCCAACTCTTTTTTATTTCTAGCAGTGTAGACATTCTTGCAAAGGCCTGAGGCTAGCTAGGATCATGGGTTAGTGGTTTGTGTATTGTAATGATTACATTCTAGAACTAATGACTAGCAGGATTCGCTAACCATCTCTTGTCGGCATGGAACTCACGCCTTCCTCTCTGCCTGTGCATCACTGGCTTCCTGGCACTAGTGGAAACTTGGTGGTGCTTAGTTGTCCTCTGGCTGTGACTTCTCAAAGCTCCAGGCACATAAAGACAACAGTCAGGGAAGTCCATAACTATATAGCTGTTGCTGCCCTATGTGCCAGGGTCAAATGATTTCTTTATTTTATTTTTAATTATGTATATGAGTATGTGTCTGCAGATGGGTGTGTTCATGTGAGCACAGGTGCCCATGGAACACAAGGCATGGGATCCCCTGGAGTTGGAGTTATAGGCCATACGATACGGGCACTGGAAACTGAACTCAGGTCCTCTGCAAGTGTAGTAAGTGCTCTTAATCGTTGAGCCGTCTTCCCAGCCCCAGGGCCAAATGAGTACAAGGTTTTTCCAAATGCCTTTCTTGGAAAAATTATCTTATGGCATGTTTTAAATGATGTCTTTCCAGGAGTGGTGGTGTATACCTTTAATCCTAGCACTCAGGAGGCAGAGGCAGGTGGATCTCTGTGAGTTCCAGGACAGTCAGGCCTGTTACACAGAGAGAACCTATTTTGAAAAACAAAAAACAAACAAACAAAAAGTTGTAGGGAATCAAGTGCCTATATCAATTCCAAGAGTTGTCATTTAATAAATAAATAAATTTAGGTCTGAATAAAAGAATCAATAGAATTCAGAGGCAGTTGCCTCTTTTCTTTCTTCCTAGTTGAGCTCACTGTTTTTCTGTTTGTTGACCACACAGATGTGTCTATCATCTTTCTGTCCCTGTGACACAGTGCCTTCAACAGACAACTTAGAGAGGAGGGGGAGCTTGTGGTCCTTGGTCTGGGCCTGGTTGCTTTAAGGTCTGTGGTGAGGCAGTAAAGCATGATGGGAATGAGATGGAGGAAAGGTCTTTAGAGACCAAGGAGAGGGAGAGGGAGAGGGAGAGGGAGAGGGAGAGGGAGAGGGAGAGAGAGAGAGAGAGAGAGAGAGAGAGAGAGAGAGAGAGAGAGAGAGGTGAACAGGGATGAGAAAGGGCTGAAATATACCCCCAGTAACTGCCCTTTAACTTGGGCCATCTCCTGACTTGTACTACTTCCCTGTAGACAGTCAGGTGGAGAAGTCCTCCTGTTATCTTTAGAAGGATTCACCGTAGTGATTCCCTAAGTACCTGAGGGCCCGGGAATTCGGCATAGCAGAATTTTATGTCTATCACACATGTTCCCCCCAGAGCCAATGCTTTCACCAAGCCAGAACTCATACCCATTTTCTTAGATTATAAGGAGTCGCTTTCAGTCCAAGATAAGCAAACCACTTCGCTTACATCCCCAGTGACAGTCTTATATCCACGCGTGACATTTTCTTGTCCATGCTGAAGAATTTTCTAAAATAGCACTGATTGGCAAGTCTCATGGAGGTGCCTTTTTCATACTCAGTGTGACTGAAGATGGGAACAGGCTGAAGTGCCAGTGCACAGTTCCAGAGTGAAGGATGACGCTTGCTAGTCATTTCCCGGTGCGGAGTGTGAGCGGCCCATCAGGCCTATCAGCGGACAGCCCAGCACAGAAACCGAAATCTTGTGAAAATGGCCGCCAGCGGTGCATTTCCGCTGCCTAGCTATCCGAGAGATTCGAGTTTTCCTTTAAACACACTGGCAAAGGTTTCCCTACGAGCAGGTGATGGAAATCAAGGCTCCTGTCAATTTCATTTGTGTTTTCTCCGTTGTGTGAAGATTTGCTCCAAAGCTAAATTTTTTGTATTTTTTTTTAAACTAGCCATGCGCATCTCTTCTTTTAAGGTAGAAACAGCTAAAAGGACTTTAAAAATCACTTTTGTGCACACAGAAAATAGAAGTTAGAGCAGAAGTCTGTGCTCTTGGCCTACATAGTTTTCATTAGGAGCTTTCCTGGCTTCCTCAGAAATCGCTCCACAGCTCAGTAGTTTGCATGTATTTGAGTACAGAACTCCCAACCCGGCGAGCTTTATTTAAGCTGTTCTCCTGCGTTGGTTTTTCGTCTTACTGTAAGGCACATTTGATGTGCGTCGTCTTTGCTTTTTGTTGTTCAGCTGTAGGTGGTGGGAAGTTGCATCAAGGTCTGGCCCCTGTTTCATCATCACCTGTCTACACAGTGTCTCCACATCCGGGGGTTAGAAGCTTCCCTCTGCTCCTGGGAACTGGGAACACCCTCTTGTCAGAGACACATCTGTGCGCCATGCCTATCAGAGCAGCCAAATCCATCACAGAGCAGCCGAAGCCATCACTTGGCAGCAAGCTCAAAGCTTTCAAATGCAGAACTACCTCTCCTTCCTGATGCTCTTGTCTGTCTTGCCAGGTCCTAGAGATACAGTCTAATCTTTCACACAACTGGGGGACCAGACCTTAGGTGCTTGGAGGTCACAGTACTACAAGGATTTGGTGCCAATCCAGCAAATGATTTCCTCTGTTTATCTCTGAGTGGCTGAGGTGATGCTCAATCCACTCTTAACCCCGTCTACTCCAGGAGCATGGGCGACAGGTCCCATCTGTGATACCATTTAGCAGATTTTTTGCAACCAGAGTAAAGCAAACTAGTATCAAAGAGACGTGCTGTGCTCCTCTGTTCCCCTCCCTCTGGGATCGGAATCCACGAGACCCACGGACTCTCCCAGATTCTTTAAATGAAAGTGTTGACATTTTAGACATGTAGGTTTCCTAATTTAGAACAGAACTTGGAGTTGGGAAGGGAGGAATGCCGGGTACCTTCCAGTGGCTCTAGTTTATTTGTCTTTCCTCCTTGTTTTAAGCCCTGCCTTCTCCCTTTCCCCTTCTGCCTCCAATGAACCGAATCCCCTAGTGGTTTGGGTATCATTTGTAAGTGATGTCATGGTGATAACTCTGTTCCCATAATGGGAACCAGAAAATAACTGAGACAAAGAACGGCTCATCCGAAGGGATGTGGAGGCCTTGTCAGCTGTGGCTGCACCCACGCTGCTCTTTAGCCCGCTGAGGGAGGGAGGAAGTTCACCCTCTCAGCGGGTCTCATACAGAATGATGAGCACAGGGAATGGTGGAGACTTCAGCACTCCTTCTCATATGTAAGGCAAACACATTTTTACAAAGATTATTTTGTCTATTGACTGGACATGTGAATATGCCAGGGCCTTTTTCCTCAGAGAATGAGAAACATTATATTATTATGTAAGAGCTTTGTTTAACTTGTTTGTTAGTGAACTGCTTTATAAGTTAATAAGAAATTGCGTTATTGTCACAGGATTTTTAAGACGGTAGGGAATCCTCTCTCCCAGATCCCTACCATAGTAAATGAGGCTATGCTAATTTATGCTAATTACTACAGCATAAATTAATCACTGTGCAGTCAGCAGAAAAGCATTTTTAAACAACCGATCAGAAATTGCCTTCTTTCTTATATTTTAAAGCCATATTGTTGAGTGGTGTGGGAGAAGTTTGTGGTTTGAATTTGAAGAAATTAAAGAGTTCTGAGTGATGACTGGATCCGCTGAAGAAATATATTCACTAGAACATGTCACTTCTTGTGATCACTCACTTCTTCAAAACTAGGTATCTGGCCATGAATGGCAGGCTCTTGACCAGACTGGGTCCAGTCACACTTCCAGGGGCTTGGCTGCTGGGGTCTCTTGCCAGCACTGCCTCTAAATAGCACTTGTTTCTCATGCTGCTCCAGAGTACAGATCAGCGTGAACCTTCATCCATTACCCTGTCCGCTTCTGGAGATGTGGCCGAACTGTGGTTTCTCCTTATCATGCACACAAACCACAAAGTCTGCCTGTCCCTCGCCTTCTGTGTATCTTCATCTCGGTCTCCACCCCGCTGCCAGAACTCTGCTCTTTCGCTCTTCTGAATCACTCCTTCCTGGACCACCCGATGCCGCCATGTTCCTTCACCACCAACCTTTAATTTTGTCTAGATTTTATATTTATTACTTTCATTTCACTGACCACCACCCTGTATACCTGGCGCTGTCATTTGATTATTAAAAAAATAGTACTTTATGTATTCCCAATGGCTTTTGCTCATGAAACCTCTTTTCTCTAACCTCCTCCTTTTTCTGTCTAGTTGTACCTTCACGAGAAGGCATCACTTCCTGTGGTTCTCAGTTTTCTTCTATCTTGCTCTCTCTTTCTCAGGCTCTCCCTGATTTTTCCTTCACCAGATTGTAAGCTCCAGCACTTTCCTGTTCCTTTTGTCTTCTCCTCACTCCTGAGATCCCCACGGTGTATTCAACTCTTCTCTCTCTCTTTCTGTCTCTCTCTCTCCCTCCCCCCTTCCTCCCTCCCCCCTCTCTCCCTCCCTCCCTCCCTCCCTCCCTTTCTTCTTTCCTTCCTTTCATATACCAAACACAATTTCCCTCACTCTTCTCCCATCTCCCTTCTACCCCCCGCCCCCATCCATTCTTCATCTCCATTCAGAAAGGGTAAGGCCTCCCATGGGAGTCAACAAAGCATGGCATATCAAGTTGAGGCAGGACCAAGCTCCTCCCTCTGGCACCAAGGCTGTGCAAGGCATAGAGAATAGGTTCCAAAGAGCCAGCTCATGCACCAGGGTTAGGTCCTGGTCCCACTGCTAGGGCCCCACAAACAAAGCTACACAACTGTCACCCAGAGGATCTAGGTTGGTCCCATGCTGGTTCCCTAGCTGTCGGTCCAGAGTCCATGAGCTCCCAAAAGCTCAGGTCAGCTGTCTCTGTGGGTTTTTCCATCATAATCTTGACCCCCTTGATCTTATAATCCTTCCTCCCTCTCTTGAGCTGGACTCCTGGAGCTCAGCCCAGTGCCTGGCTGTGGATCTGTGCATCTGCTTCCATCAGTTACTGGATGGATGCTCTCTGATGACAATTAGCATAGTCACCAATCTGATTACAAGAGAAGACCAGTTCAGGCACCCTCTTCGCTATTGCTAGGAGTCTTAACTGGGATCATCCTTGTGGGTTCCTAGGAGTTCCCTGGCACCAGATTTCTCCCTAACCCCAAAATAGCCCCCTCTATCTCTTTCATTGCTCTCCTCCGTCCTGCCCGCAGCTCAGCCATCCTGATTCCTCATGTTCCCATCCCCCTATCCTCTCTCCTTTACCCACTGCCCCCAGTTTACCCAGGAGATCTCATCTATTTCCTCTTCTCAAGCTTATGCACGCATGATCTTCTTCTGAACCTTACCTACAAAGCCGTTTACTCATTGGATGTTTTCTCCTAATTTGTGTCCCCTCCAAGATACTTTCAACCAATTTTAGTTGATACAGCATTTTTCAAGTGCAATGTGGACTCTAGAAATATAAAGATAAGTAACCTTTATCAGTCATTCTGAACCATTCGGTGGTAAATTATTTTATTTTATATTTTGAGACAGAGTCTCATGTAGCCTAAGATGACTGCAAACTCCCTGTGCTTCCCGAGTGCTGGGATTATTGGGGCGTGCCAATACACTTGGATTTATTTTGTGCTAGAAATCTGGCCCGAGGTCTTGTGCAGACTCAGGAGCACTGTAGGTATGTTTAAGGTATACCCCCAGGCGCTTTGTGAATTCTCCAAAAGGAAAATTGAAATTCTACCTAAAAAGGACAGAGAAAGCTTCTAGGGGCAGTAGGCTTTCAGTTGAGACCAGTGGGTAGCAGGAGGTGGGGAGAAGCTGAGAGAACAAGAAAGGAGGTGAAATATTTTAGGGAAAGGAGCTTGGGTTAGAGGAGCATGCTTTTCCAGGTGCAATCAATAAAGAAGCCAGTCTTGACCTTGTCATTTTTCAACTTTTTACCACGAGGTTCTGTCCACCTAAGATTTTTTTTTTCCTTTTGTATTTGCTTTCCTTTGTTCGTCCGGGGACTGTGACTCTCCTCTGAACTTGTTTATAGCACTCACATGGTGTCCGGTAGTTTGTGCCCTGGACAAAAGTGCTGTACTTCACCTATATACCGACCTCTTCATAAGAGCCCCGGGCTTCTAATCCCACTGCGTAGAATGAGAGCTCAGCACATGCCCTGCATGGCGACTGATGCCCCACTGCATACATAGAACGAGAGTTCAACCCGTGCCCTGCATGGTGAAGGAAGCTAGTCTGCAGGAGACATGCGAACTTCTCATAAAGTCCAAGCAACCCACAATGGTTCCTGGATGAGACAACCAATTTGCTTCAGAAGCAAATTAGCCGATGGTTGTTCAGTAACGCAACCTACCCAAGTAGCAATTTGACTGCCTCGATTTAGCCACTGGTCTTGGGGTGCTGTTCATAATTACTGGGAAGAACCTAAAACTCTGTGTTTAAGGTTTTATGTGTATTGGCGTCTAAGTCTTGTTGATACTCTATAATTTGTTATTGGCCAGAAATATGCCTTAATTTGAGAAGTCCATCAGAATTGTTGCATTTTATAAACGTAAAAGCCTTAGAACGTAAAAACAAGACTTAGAAATACTTTTAGAGTGGCTTCATGATGCCAAAACAACCACTAGAAAGCAGGAAAAATATGTTGGACATATGCTACTATTTGTGTACCAGCTTGGGTTTCTTTTTAGATTTATAAGGAATGATTGGTTTCGATTAAAAAAAAAGAAAACCCAGAGAGACAGTAAAGGGAAGGAAAGGGAGAGAAGGAGGAGGGGAAAAGAAAGAGGAAGAGAGAGAGAGGGAAAGGGAAGGAGAGAGAGAGAGAGAGAGAGAGAGAGAGAGAGAGAAATTGATTTTCTTAGCTGCTTTTACTGCAACTGTAACTTGAGATTCTTTAGGTTGTTCCATCTCTTCCCTCTGCTCTAGACAGCCCACCACTACACAGTAAATTCTAACTCCAGAACTTCCCTTATTTGATTCCTCTTTTATCTGTTTCTCTGTCACCGCCCAACTTTGTACTAAAATATCCTTTTGGTAGGGTTATTGCACTTAACCTCCCGGACACTCATTGTGTGTGTGTGATCCCCAAACTACCCTTGGTACGTCTTTAAATTTCAACATGGGACCTCCCCATTAGAAACAGATTCTTAGTAACCTACAAAACGGGGTCCTACCTACTTCCTTAGCCACACCCTGACCCCCCTGACTTCGCCATTCCTGACTGCTCATGAGCGTGTACGCATACTTGAAGCATTTGAGTTCAGGCTCTTTCTCTGTGTCCTGCTGCCTCAGGCCCTCCTGCAGAGTTAGGTGTTCCTGGGACCTGCAATGTCAACCCGATTTACATAGTGTTTCTGTTACTTAGTCAACATGGTGTTATTCAGAGTGAGCAATCTTTTGCTCTGCTTTACAGGTAAGATAAGAAAAAAAGCTCAGCGCTCAAACAACATCCCAAAGGTCACACAGTGAGAAACAGGTAAACTGGGATTGGTAAACTGTTCCTTGCCATTCAAGAGGCTGAGCTCCTACCTCATCACCTTGCTCAGTTGCGTCAGCTCCTCCTGACACCGTGTTTCCTTCACCATGGCGCTCCATTGATTGCAGTGTAACAAAGGGTTCAGTCCCGCCTTCCCTCCTTCCATCTCCGTCAGTTACCACAGTGTCTGGTTCATCAGGGGAGCAAAGCAGTACTTAGTGATATAATCAGTGAGGAAATCAAACAATATACAGACTCTACCCATTTGCAAGGGAATAAGTCACCTTGGCCTTTGCTTTGTGTGAAGGAGCCCAGGATGAAGAAAGGAGTGGGGGTGCTTTCTTAAGCAGGAAAGAAACAATGAGTGCTGTGTGGCCTCCAGAACCATGTGAAAGAGGGGTTCTGATGTGAACCCCTTAGGGAAATCAGGAGCAAGCAGCTAGATGCTTTTATCAGATCAGTTTTGAACATTTATATTACTTAACATTTCTTACTTTCTTGGATGAGGAATATGGTTTATTCCTTATAAATCAACATTCCCGTGAACAGAGGAAGGGGAAGAGGAGAGAGATAAGATGAAGTGCCTTGCTCCCAGGCGCCATCTGAGAACCTTTGAGAATAGTTCTATACTCAGAGTAGGCATAAGTGTTGTTGATGTCATAGAATAGGCTGAAGAATATCGCCCAAAGACGGTCTTGGTTCCTTCTAATATTACCTTATCTGGAAAAAGGTTTTCTTTTTTTTTCTCTTCAGTTTTGATTAGAGATCTTGGGATTAAAGTTGGTGTAGTAACTAGCACGTGCATCTGTTTCCCAGCACCTGAGAGGTGGAGACAGGAAGAGAAGCTAAGGTCATCCTTAGTTATGTAAAGAGTTCGAAGCCAACCTGGGTTATATACAATCAAGGTCCCCAAAGCCAAAACAAACAAAACCTGAGCTTATCCACACAACCACATGAATCCTGATAAGAGAAAGGTAGAGGGGTGGTGGACAGACCTGTGCCCACGTTTGGTGAACACAGAAGATAATATGAAGACCGAGGCAATGTGGAGTAAGACACTCATGAGCCAAGAGCGCCGGCAGTCACCAAATATGGAATGTGAGGAATAGGTTAACCCTTGCATTAAATATGCTGTTATCTTGATTTTTATTCCAGTAATACTTGTTTAGATGCCTGACTTCAGGGCAATGGGGAAATATGTTTCTGTCTAAGCGACTAATTGTGTAGTGATTTATTACATCGGCCAAAAGAAACAGGCATCAAGATGCAATAGTATGGGAATACAGGTTGAGTGTCCCTTGCCTGAAATGCTTGGGACCAGAGTGTCTAGAATTTGGAATATTTATAGGTAGATAATGAGGTATCTTGGGGCTGGGGTCCAAGATCCAAGCACAGAATTCATTGAGTTTCATATATGCGTCATGCATGAAGATTGAAAATAATGTGTACGGTATTTTCATTAATTTTGCCTACACAGTTTTGGGCTGGGGAATTTTCCACTTGTGGTCGTGTTGGTTCTCAAAAAGTTCTGAATTCTGGAGCATTTGGGTTTTACATTTCCGAATTAGGGATGCCCTGTTGGTATGGTCAACATGAAGTCCAGATTAGGAAGTTCCTTTCGGTGGCTCTCCACTGCCACTTCTCCTGGCAAGCTATCCGTTTTCACTCCTCGGCAGATCAGAATAAGGAAGAGTGTCTTCCTCCAAGCCCGTCTGGTTGGAATTTGTGAGCTCTCTTGGCATTCTTTCTTCCTCAGGACCTTCAGACTGCAGCCCCATCATAGTTTAGGCAGAGCGTGCGCGCGCGCGTGCGCGCGCGCGCGCGCACACACACACACACACACACACACACACACACTCCTTTAGAGCCTACACTATCTGCCTTTCACCGTCTGGTGATGGAATCTGGCAACATAGCTATATTTGGATAGGGCTGGTGGACAAGCTCATGTGCTTTAATTAGTTTAGGGTAAGTGCAAGCCTTTCAGTAGACTGGACTTCCCTATTTGTGTGTCCATCACAGGCATAGATGGGAGATGACAATAGCTATGTGTCCTTGCTCCATTCTGTCTACAAGTCCAGGCCACAGGTCATCATTGCAGCAAAGCCAAGGCAGGCACTTGAGGCAGCTAGTCACATCCACAGTCAAGAGCAGAGAGAATAAACGTGTGTATGTTTACCTGTGCTCAGCCCTCTAGTCCAGAAACAAGCCTAGGGAACGGTGCTGCCCACACTGTGGGCCTCCCCACCTGTAGTAATCTCATTAATAAAAGTTCCTCCCAGACATGCCCACAGATCAGTATGTTTCAAGAGTGTCCCTTACTGAGACTCCTCCCAACTGGTTCTAGATTGCAGAAAGTTGTCAATCAAAACTCACCATCATATTGGTTCCTCTCAACTCTGAACCCCTGGGACCACTGATTTGCTCTCAAAGACGCATCTGTAGGATAAGCATAACTAAGGGGACAACGAAGTTTTCAGAATGCTTTGTAGGAATGTTCTCAAGTCTATCCCAAAGTTCCTTGTTCTTTGTATCTGAGTGGTACTCCACACATCCACTCATGAGGCCCCCACCCTTCCTTCTCTGCTCCCAGGGCTGACTTGGGGTGTCTCTGCTGCTCAGACTCACTTAACCAGGAGTCTTCTCAGGATCAGAGCGCAGCTGCAAGAGCAGCCTGCAGACGATGTCTGCTAGGAGGGAGGGCATTGCTGAGAAGGGCAGCAGGCAGCAGGGCACATGATCGCTCGAGACATTGAAGTGGAAGTGATATTCATCCCGAACAACTGACCTCCCCCTTCTCATAAAAATTCAGTACATTGGGAATCAAGGAAGTTTCCTCTGAGCTCACTGGCCAGCCACAGGGACAGCCTCTCAAGCTTGCTGGATTTGGCCTTTCTCCAGGGCTCCCTTATGGCAGGATGGAACTCGCCAGCCAGATTGAACAGGAATGCCCTGGGGTTTGAAAGGACAAGCAGGCTGCTCCCCTGGCCCCTGGGCTCCTGGGAAAGGAGCTGCTGGCTTCATACAGCCAGAAGGGCTCCCGTCTGCTGCAGTGTGGATCTACCTAAGCGATGAAGATAACAGAGACAGGGCTTTCACAAGCCTTGAAAATTCACTGATGAAGCTGGGCGATGGTGGTGCACGCCTTTAATCTCAGCACTCGGGAGGCAGAGGCAGGCGGATCTCTGTGAGTTCGAGACCAGCCTGGTCTACAGAGCTAGTTCCAGGACAGGCTCCAAAGCCACAGAGAAACCCTGTCTCGAAAAACCAAAAAAAAAAAAAAAAAAAAAAAGAAAAAAAGAAAATTCACTGATGAACGTGTGTTTGCCTCTCTCAACCACTCTCTGTGGCTAAAAGATAAACACCCCCCTGCCTTTTTTTGAGGAAATTATAAGAAACTTGATATAGGTAAACATGATGGAATTTAGCAGCTTCGATTTGATTCAGTGTGTAGCTAGCTAGTGGTCTCCAGGCCACATCATGCCCTGGTAGAAAAGTTCTAGTTTGGAACCTACGTCCAAGAGTTATCAAGTACAGCCTGCGAGAGAGCTAAGAGGGATGGAGACCAAAAAACTTAATGAGAAAATGCCATCATGGCTGAAAAGCCTTAAACTCAAAAATCACAATGATTGTGGTTTGTCCTTCCGCAGAGACTGGTTTGAATTTGAGCATGAGTACGAACGGGTTTCAGAAGATGCAAATCTTACATACAAAGGCCAAAGAAAAACAGTGTTTCAGGTGGTCTTAAGGACCGATCTCCTGGCATTGTGTGAAGTGGGCTCGTACCGGACTCTTACAGGGAACCAGAGTGAGAGTGGGAAGGAGAAGGACAAAATACTTCACGATGCGTATGGACTAATCATGGGTTCAAAAGGAAACCACATCGGCTAAATTCCAACACCCAAATCCAGGCCCACCAGCTGAATCAAGAGCTTTCAAGATGTCAACCTAAGCTCTCAAGAGAAGCATACTTCTTCCTCAGGAGCTGTGAGTGCCGAGAGCTCAACTTGAGCCCAGTGGCAGTATATTTAGTAGAAATCCTAGTCCAAGGTTTGCTCATAACGATGTAGTTGAATGGATTTGTTTCTAAATAAAACCCCCCAGTGTTTTGGGGGCAGAAACAGGTAGATCTCGGGGGTTCACTGGCCAGCAAGTCTAGCTAAAACAGCAAGCCTCCAGGTTCAATGAGACTCTGTCTTGAAAAACACTGGAAGAGAGCGGTTGAAGACAACACCCCAAATCGACCTCTTTACTCATGTGCACTCAGGTGTACACTCACTCTCACACCACACACAGACGTCCACACAATAGTAGATAAAACTAGTTTTTACATATATCATTATCTAAAGTTATTTTGATCTCCTTTCTAGTTTCATAACCTACACAGACACGCGCACACACACACACACAAACACATGCATATTTAATTTTAAATCTAGATTCGGCATGCAGGAGAAAGGTTTCAGTATTTGTTGGACTCATTACACTTAACAATGGTTTCTAGTTCCATCCATTTCCCTGGAAGTGTCGTGGTTGTATTTTTCCTAACCACAGAATGAACTTACATGTTGTATAGATACCATATTTTTTAAAATCTGTTTGCCTGCTGATAGGCATGTAGACTGTTTCCATTTCCTGGTTACTATGAAGAATGCAGCAATAAACATAGATGTGCAAGTATCTCTGTGGTATGTTGACTAAGAGTTCTTTGGATATATGCCCAAGAATGACATACCTGGGTCATATTTAAACCAGACATTTCTGTAGCTGGTGTTCAAACTATACATAAAATAAAGTAAGATTCAAGTCCTGTCCCAATGTAATAGAGATATAAATAATAATAACATTAAATAGGTGCTGCTGAAATATTTATGGGAACAGCCTCAGATGCAAAAGTTAATAAATCTAGGTTATGGTCTTGAGTGGAACTCTTGCCATGAATGAGGATTTATGAGCATTAGATTTTTCCTGTGCCCAGGGGCCCTATGGAAACTCCTGTTTGAAAATGTGCACATGAAATTATCTAAACGGATGGGAAAGCGCCCAGCATGACCTCCAGTTATCTTAAATGTCAGAGAAGGGAATGCAAGGCAAGGGGAGATTGAAAGCAGTCAGACGGACCCCAAAGGGCTTATGGGAGGAGATTCACATGGGAGAGGCCAGAACAGCAGATCTCTGGGCAGCAAATGGGTACTGATTACCTTATGCTAACGGAATCAACTTTGAACAATGAGCTGGATTCCCACAGGGGTGCGGCATGGACCTGGGAAAGCAAAGGTCCTGCAGCAGAACAGTTTGACAGGTTACAGAAAAGGAGGGATTATGTGGCATATGTGAGCTGGCTATCAAGAGAGCACTGGCAGGACTTTCTGTAGTAGACTAGGGAGTCTGTGCTAATGTTGTCTGATTTCTCTGTCTCCGCTGGACTCTTGGGAGTTATGACTCTATTTTCCACATGTGTTGTCCTGCCTTTGCTTCTAAAGGGCTTTAGTCAGTTCCTGGCAAGGATGAAGAAGATGTTTTTGTATGGAAATGATCAACATCCCTCTCCCCGCCCCTTCCCTGGAAAAACCCCAGATAAGGAGATTGACTGTCCAGGAAGGCACACTCTTTTAATCCCAACACTTGGGAGTCTAGGGCAGGTGGATCTCTGTGAGTTCCGGTCTACAGAGCAGTTCCAGGACAGCTAGGGATACACAAAGAACCAAAAACCCAAAAGAAAGACAGACTGACTGTGTGTATGGTTTTACAGCTAGAAGTCATATGAGAGGCAGGAGCCACAATTAAGAAACTGCCTCATCAGATCAGCCTGGAGGACATTTTCTTAATTACTGGTTGATGGAGGAGGGTCTGGCCCTTTGTGGGCAGTAACATCCCCAGGGCTGGTGGTCCTGGGTTCTATAAGAAAGCAAGCCAAACAAACCATGGGAGTAAGCCAGTAAGCAGCACCCTCCATGGCCTCTGCATCAACTCCTGCCTCCAGGGTTCTGCCCTGATTTCCTTGGATGATGAATTGTGATAGCATAGACTGAAAAAAACCCTTTCCTTCCCAAGTTGCTGTGGCCACTGTACTATTGAGAGTTTATGACTGTACTTTCCTTGTGCTCTGTCCCTCCTTTGTTCCAAAAGGGCTTTAGGCAGTCCCTGGCGGTGATGACGAAGACAGACAGACAGACAGACAGACAGACAGACAGACACACACACACACACACACACACACACACACAGAGAGAGAGAGAGAGAGAGAGAGAGAGAGAGAGAGAGAGAGAGAGAGAGAGAGAGAGAGAGAGAAATTGCATATGCAGGACTAACTGGGTCCATTGTCATACCTGAAGGAAGAGAGAGCTGTGGCGTTTTGTGGGCTTGACTGTGACCACAGCTGCAAGCTCCCCATGGATTCAGGAGCCCTTAGGAAAATGTGTACCAGTTGTGCTTCATGGTCATCCTGTGCTACATCCAGATGGGTCCCCTGGCTCCTCACTGCTTTGCCATTTCTTACATCTCTTTTGGGCTTTGACACCTTTGTCTGTTTTCCTGTGTCTCTTGGCATGAGACAAGCGGTCCTTTACTCGTTTCTCTGGAGTAAAAGACAACCCAGCGCCCTTTCCCCGCCGTTTGACTATGATGAAGGCAATTGAATGTGACTTTAGAGGATGAAGTGAGGGTTCACAGATGGACAACTTTCCAGACTTGTCCTCTATCACTGAACTTGTCCTGCAACCCCATTCTCATACTTTTCTGCTTACACCATAGTTTTTGTTTCAGTCTGGAATCTGTGATTTTGAAAGACATGTAGAGTGCCCATTAAGTTAAACACTAACTATACACAGCCACAGCTATGACCAAGTTTGTGCGTGCATGACCACATCCTGATGGCAACTGGAAGACGGTCTCGTTGTTTATCAGACACAATCTGGGGCCAGCGGTTATAACTCGGGTGGTAGAGGGCTTTCCTCCCCATGCAGGAAGCCCTGGACTTGATTCCCAGCAGTGCATAAAACTGGGCCTGGTGGCACCTGTGGGTGACAGAGGGTCAGAAATCCAGTCATTCTGGGCTACACAGTGTGTTCCAGGCCAGCCTGGGGTACATGAGACTCCATCTTTTAAAGGCACACTTCAAATTTATAGATGATAAAACGTGCATCTAGGAAACAATGTAATGTATTAGAAACAGGACCACAGGCCAGCTTAACTCTTATAGAAGTATCCCCACCCCACTCTGCCCCACCCCATCTCTCTCTCCCCCTCCCCTCTGTGTTTTATGCACATGTCGCATGCACACTGCACATGTATGTGGAACCAGAGGTTCATGTTAAGTGTCTCTCCTTGATCACTTCACCTGACTTAATTTTTTTAAAGATTTATTTTTATTTTGTGTGTATGTGTACCACATGGATGCTTGTTGCCTGTAAAGGCTGGAAGTGGGAGTCAGATCTGCTGGAAGTGGAGTTACAAAGAGGCGTGAACTGCTACGTAGGTGCCAGAAACCAATGTCAGATCTGCTGCAGGAGCCACCAGAACTCTTTCACTTCTGAGTCATCTCTCCCCTACCCACCTTCTACCCACGCCTGTTGTATGGCACTCACTGAACCTGGGTTTCATTAATTCAGTTCGCCCTGCCATCCACCTATCTCTGCTTCCGCCCCCAGCCCCAAGTGCTTGAGCTACAGACGTGTTCTGCTGGGCCCAACTTTTATACGGATGCCGGCATCTCTGCTGAGGTCCTCACGCTTGCTCTCCAGGCCCTTACAGACTAAGCCATCTTCCTAGAGCCATACCTCTCCCTTTATTGCAGGGATTGTCTCATGGAGTCCAGGTTGGCTTTAAACTTGTTAAGTTCAGCCTGGAACTCTTAATTTGCTGCTTCATTTCCCAGGTGCAAGGACTGCAGCTGTGCACCACTGCGTCCAGCTCCTTTATTTTCAAAGGACCAGGTTGCTTGCACTAGAATTGCATCCCTTTGTGGTTCTGGTTTCCTGGTGCATGCTAACACGTGCCTTACCGCTAAATGCAGGCACACTGACCACATTCACCTTAGCAAAGAGCTCTGCCAAGTGGGAGGCAGAAAGTGAACATCCACACCTCTGAACTGCTTCTCCAAATTGGTACACGAAGAAGCAAGGACTATAGCTGCTCTCTGCCTGTTATATAGGCAGCAGTTGGACGCTCATTTAATGAGTTACTTTGTGATGGTTTTGTCTGGTTTAGTTCCCATTGTCCCATGTTTCATAATTAATATCCCTTTGTATTGACATCACTTAACTTACCCTCCGTGAGTCAGTTTCTTTCATCGCCATTTGAGCATGCTCACTTCAGGGAGACCCCCCCCCCCATTACAGAGTGTGCCCTACACATGTGGGAACCCTGCCAAAGGAAATTAAACTGCCATTCTTCTCGTCTTCCCAGCTGAAAAAGTTTGTTTTCTCTATATTTTGGCAGCCATCACTCTGAATTGAGCGGATTTCAAACCTTCTCTGCAGAGTGCCTAGAGTGTAATTGCTGCAGACTTTTCATCGTTCATGATTCGCAGGATGGTGGGTGAGAGTTTTGTGGCAATCCCTTTAGCTCTGGTTGTTGGCTAGAAAAGGGCAGAGTGAAACTGTGGAAGAGGGCAAAGAAAAGCTCAGCAAACCATAGGTAGTTCTGAAAAAACTCTGTGCAAGAATGATCACCATACTGGCTGCTTCTGTTTGTGGTACCAGGGTCACCGGCATGAGAGCAAGATTCACCATGGAAAAGAGGGGGCCAATTGCTCAGGAATCCCCTTGTGTACAATAGTTCTTAATTCCTGTTTTCTTTCTTGTTTTTTTAAAAAAAAGATTTATTTATTTATTATGTATACGGTATTCTCAGTACTCTGTTTGCTCGATTCACCTTGACTATTGCTTCCAGAGGACAGTACTAGTCTGCCGGGGGCAGGCTTGGCAGCTGGCTAGATGATGAAATATGGCCCTATCTAAAAACCCCAAGCATAGTGTTCAACAGCAGACATCTTCCTCTTAGCATCCTGAGATAATGTATCAATTGGATATGATATTTGTCGGCTGGCTATGCAGTGACAGAGCTAACACAATTAGCCAGTGCTTGCTCTGTTGTTGTGTTAAGGGAAAAACACAATTCAAGTTTAAATGTAGGATCCATTTGATGGGTGAAGAAAAAGAAGACCTACTTTTAGATGGAAATGCTCATAAAAGTGAGTTTTGTTTATTAATAATAAGAGTGCCTCAGAGAATTTGTGTGTGTGTAGAAAATAAAGTCTCCAAGTGAGTTGCTATTCACAAATCAAGTTGGCATATATGTACCTGTCTTTTAGAAGACCAGATTTACTATTTATCTTTTAGGAGGACAAGGGATAGCACTCTCTGCAAGTATTTAAAAATTATGATTTTAGGGTATTGAAATTTTTAAATGAGAAGAAAAGTAGTTATTTGTTAGACACCCTGAATTATTTCTTTCAAATTTGGTTTTGGTGTGACAAATGGTTCATGTTGTGATCACCTAGTTATCACATAACCATTTTATTTAGGCAAATATCGTGTTTTCTGAACAGTTAATTATGCTTTGGTACTTCAATAAAAATCTGTCCTATTATGAGATGAAGTACATTATGCAGCATATAGTTCTATCTGAAAACAGAAGGAAGCATCCATGGGTTCTGACATAACTCCTTCTGGTCATTTTTGTCTACTCACTAGGTTTTGCCTTTTTATTTCTTTGTGATCCCTCTGTGGAAGAAAGTTTATGTTCATGGTGTTTTTATTTTCTTTACTGATAATATTTTTACAACTTGATCCTTTTTATGAGTACCTTTCCATAAGTTACACCCAATTTAACATCACCATGCTTTATATTTTATCATGCATCATTAAATCAAGAGATATATTTTTGATGTGACAAACTTTTTATTTGCTTATGTTTTTATATTACAAGCAGCAGACAAATTGTCAACTTTTACAGCTAAGCTATATAAGGTTGGGTAGGTGAGATGGCTCAGTGGATAAAGGTGCCAGTCACTAAACCTTACCACCTGAATTCTACCCCCAGGAGTCATATGGTGGAAGAAAAAACCCAGAATACTACAGATTGTCCTCTGATCTCTACATGTACGTGTGTGTGCGCGCGCACACACACACACACACACACACACTGTAATGTAAATTAAAAAAGAAATAAAAATAGATCTACCATGTTGTAAAGGAGAGAGGGCCCACTTGTTTTTCCTGGCCGCCCAGCTAGCTTACACCCGAAAAAATCACACAGAAACTGTATTCATTTAAACACTGCCTGGCCCGTTAGCTCTAACTTCTTATTGGCTAGTTCTTACATCTTAATTTAACCCATTTCTATTAATCTGTGTATTGCCATGTCACTGTGGCTTACAGGCAAAATTATAATCAGCGTCCACCTCAGGCAGGAGATCCATGGCATCTTGCCACTCTGCCTTCTTTCTCCCAGAATTCACTCCGTCTTCTCCGCCTACCTAAGTTCTGCCCTATCAGGCCAAGCAGTTTCTTTATTGATTAACCAATGAAAGCAACACATAAACAGAAGGAACTCCTACACCACTACTGAATATAGAGAAGTCTTAGATGATTGTATATGCAAAATCATTGGTGTTGTCTCTCCATATTTAAAATGTTTCCGTTAGATTATTATTTAATGATTTGCATGCATTTGATGTAATTTAAAGAATTTTCTGTATATTTTTTTCTCTTTTCCTGATTTCTCTTGATTCACATGGTTGCAAAAGGCTAATTGGGATGCACTTGATGTCATTGTGATCATCTACTCACAGGCTTTGAGTTTTGCTCTCAAGACAATGCCTTTGACTCTGCTCCCATGTTTGCACATTGCAGCAGACAATGCCTTTGACCCCCCATGTCTGCACATTGCAGTATACAATGCCTTTGACCCCCATGTTTGCGCATTGCATCAGACAATGCCTTTGACCCCCTCCATGCTTGCACATTGCAGCAGACAATGCCTTTGACCCCCATGTTTGCACATTGCAGCAGACAATGCCTTTGACTCTGCTCCCATGTCTGCACATTGCAGTAGACAATGCCTTTTACACCTCCCCATGTTTGCACATTGCAGCAGACAATGCCTTTGACCCCCATGTTTGCACATTGCAGCAGACAATGCCTTTGACTCTGCTCCCATGTCTGCACATTGCAGTAGACAATGCCTTTTACACCTCCCCATGTTTGCACATTGCAGCAGACAATGCCTTTGACCCCCCATGTCTGCACATTGCAGCAGACAATGCCTTTGACCCCCCATGTCTGCACATTGCAGCAGACAATGCCTTTGACCCCCCCAATGTTTGCACATTGCAGTAGACAATGCCTTTGACCCCCCCCCCCCATGTCTGCACATTGCAGTGTCTTAGTCCTGATGCCCCATAGATGAAAACTCAAACCCACTTCCTTTTTATTGTTTGCCTCATTTCTTCCTTTCTTTGGTTGACATCTTACTGAAAAATCTTAACAACGAAGCTGTATTTTTTTCTCTCTCTATGCCTAGGTACTTGAATGAGACAAGGCTTTTCATCCTTTTTCCTTGTAAGGGAATTTTCTTCAATCTGAAGATACTTTTGAGTATGTAGGATAAAAACTTCCTTGGGTTATTATTTGTGTTTTTGTATACTTAGTTACTTATATGGAGGTTGCTGAAGAGCCTATGACTCACAGAAGGGATTGTCCACTCCAGGGCAGTTTGTGCTGAGGACATTGCCAGAACCCATCCTGGGGAGATGATATGCAAACAGCTGCCCTGTATTCCTCACCTGCCGTACTTACCCAGATAGAGATCACAGCACCTAGGAGGTCCCCGGTGACCCCGGTGAAAACCAGCAGCATAGTGATGAGACCGCACTCTCCTCTTTTCTTCTCCAAGGTGTCTCTCTGTAAATTATTTCCAAAGTAAATTTGGGTCTTATCTTCCTTCCCAGTAAGTAAATAACTTCTGATAACCAGATTGCTTAAAGTTGACTTTTCCTGCCTCACACCGAGCTGGATTAAATCAACTAAGTATTTTTGGGCCACATACGCGTGGTCCCGAGTGCATTTTACCTTAAAATCACCTTTGTAAAGATGCGGTTTTGATTCTTCCTCTGCTGCTCCCAGAGGAAGGATGAGCTTCAGCTGGGCTTGGGGGAAAAGGAAGGGAACTGCTTACCTCACTTCACCTCTCCTTAGCCCCAGGGGATAGCCTGAATCACCTACACCTCAGGACAATTCTCTTTGTTCTAGATTTTTAATTGTGGCTCACTTTTTCCCAGCTTTCCTCATGCCAGGTGTCCACATAATTAAACACATTCCTTTAGGAAGAGCTTTCTGACAAACTATTATTTATTTGAACTCTCCAGTTTTCTACTGAAGGGAAAATAAATATACTATGTATGAAGAAACAGCAGTTTTAAACTGGAATTTCCTGGAGAATTTCAGATGTATGAGTTCTAAGTTTAAATGTTGGCATGTGTGTTCTGTTTGTGTGGATAATTAGTTTTGCATTTGTTTTCTCTGGAGTCCGAAGGAGGGAGTCTGGGATGGTATGTTGGGATGGCGTACAGCTCGATACATGATATGGAGCTAGTATCTAAATGGCAAACCAACAAATATTTATGAAGTCTTATTTATGTGTCCTGTGCTGACCTTTCCTTCCCAGGAACCCAACAAAAGGAATGCATTTTCAATGAACTGCTGTACTAGAGAGAAAGGACACCTAAACTGGTCACCAGTGCGGTGAAGAAAGAGTCCCCCTGGGCTTTAGGTGAAGGGCTGTGTGACTGCGGAAGGTAGCACAGAGAGCAGCCACCCACCTCGATCCCAGTGTGTGGCTGACCCCTGGAAGCCAGCAAAACCTTCGGGGCAGATTTTCAGTTTGATTTTGAGGGTGAATTGGAGCTTTCCTGAGTCAGTGGTTCCAGGAAAAGTAGACATTATCAGCAGGAGGTCAGGAATTTGCTGCGCTTAAAAGCCTTGAGCTAGGTGACTTCACCAGTGCCTCAGAGGAAGAGGACTCTGTGGTTAGAGGAGAAGCTAGAGACAGGAGCCAAGCCCAAAAGATCCGGGGAGAGATCCAAGGTGATTTTCACTAGAAGAGAGACCTGATTGACTATGTACTGTGTAGCCTGTTGCCTCTGCTGGTGGGGTGAGGGGCAGATTTAGTTAGTTTGGTTGTTTGAGACAGGGTGTCACTCTGTGGACCAGGCTGGCCTGGAATTCATATGTAACCCAAGATGACATCAAACTGAGGCAGCAATTGTCTTGCCCCTGCCTTTGGAGTGCTGTGATTACTAGCAGGAACCCCTGTGCCCAGACTGAAGATCAGATTTGTAGGGGCCTGAGCAGAGGCAGGAGGGAAGGTAGGAGCTCACTGATGGGACGTTTCTTGGAACAGATGAAGGTCTGTACCAAATGTTGGTAGCAAGGCTGCATTCCAGAGACATACCTGAGGTCAGAGGGTAGGATTTGGTGAGTATGGTCCTGGAAGGCGGAGAACAAAAGGGAAACTTGAGGTTTCCACTGCAGATGCCCAGGCGAGGGTGAATCTTTCCAGTGACTTGGAGAATAGTTTTGGAGTGCCTGATGGATTTGATGTGGAATTCCTGAGCAGGAGAGGGTCGGATATACATATGAGGGGTCTAGAGAGCCTGGGGCAGCAGACATTTGAGTGCGCAGCCTGCCCTTTGACCTTTGAGTTGCTGGGGAAAGAGTGGGTGATGGAGAAGTAGGTGATGGAGTGGTGGGTGTGGGAGCAGGGGATTTAGAAGCACCTTTTCAAGAGAAGAAAAGGGCCACAGCTGACTGAGAGGGAGATTGAGATTGGCTTTGCTTCGTTTTCCTTCAGGATTTGAGGATGATCTAAGACAGAAGGGGTGATCAATATGGCCTCACTTCCGTCTTAGTCAAACAGGAAGGAAGAAAGTATACAGTTGATTGTGAGATGAACTTGGAGCTGGAGTAATGAAACTTCAATTTCCTTTAAAATAAAATGAGGAAGTCTTCTAAGAGTAAAGAGAGGGTGTGCAAGGGGTTGAGGACACTCGAGAAGATGTAATGCCACTTTTGAAAAGTGGAACTGGAATTGGGGATGAGAAACAGTGTGACAAATGGTGAAGGTCCAGCCACCTTTTCATGGAGCCAGCACACAGCTTTGCATGCTTTGCCGTGTAGCTGGGAAGCCGTGGGACCTTGTGAGGAAGACAGGCAGTGGTGGTACAAGCCTTTAGTCCCAGCACTCGGGCACTGATCTGATGATATAAATAAACACTATTGGGTCTGCTTTATACCACCAGGGGAACACAAAAATAGTAAGAAAAAGCTGCAGCAAATCTAAAAACCAAACCAAAACAAAAAGCAAATAAAGCAAGCAAACAAACAAAAACCAGGCCTGAGAACATCACTTGAACTGTTCATTTAAAAATTTTAATTTATTTAATTGTAACATTTACATGATGTTGTTGATTTAACTATAAGTGCTTGATTCTTGTTTGCTACTGTAGTAATTGGAGGATAAACTAGATACATGAAAAATATAAAATGACACATTATCTTCCCTTTATCACCCTTGTATACCTAGCATATATACATATATATATACATACATATACATCCTTTATCACCCTTGTATAACTAACACACACATGCACACACATATATACACACATGCACATATATGTTGAAGGTTCTTTTTTAATCAGATCAGCTTTCTGGATGAGAAGGGCCACAGAAACATTGTTAGCAAAGATTGTTTCTGGGAGTGATCACTTTTCCTGCGGTATCTGTGCGCTGTGCTCGAGAGCTTCCTGGACGCTGAGGGAATCCCACTATAATCCCTTAAGAACACATCTGCGGAATGGGAATACCCACAAATCTCCTAAGCTTTGGGATCCTCTGCAGGTGTTGTGTGATACGCCCCCAGAGCAGTAGCAGACTCAGGAATGGGCTGGAATGCAGGCCTTTAACCCTATTGAGGTCTTTCCCCTGTCTTATAAAGCCCACTCACCTGACGTCAAGGAGGACTTGGCTCTTCTCGTCTGTCTGTCTTACATCTTACATAGCTACACACTTGCTGTTTCCTCTTACATCCCATCCCTAGTTAACTCATCTGATTTCAAAAATAATTTGCAGGCTGAAGAGATGATTTGGTGGGTGAACGTGTGTAAACGTGCTTGCTGCCTGGCCTGACAAACTGAATTCAAAACCTGGGGCTCAGGTAGAGGGAGAGAATGATATCCTCTGATGTCCCCCATCTTGTCCTCTGATCTCCGTAGGCATGCTATGGCCCTTGCATGCCTACCCACACACAAAACAAAGGAGCCTAGCGCTTTGGATCACGGAACATGACCCCACCCTAACACACACACACACACACACACACACACACACACACACACACACACACACTCCCAGTAGCGCCAGAGTGCTTCTCTGTTCTGTAGAGAGTCTAAAGAGAATGTTGGATGTTAGCGATTAGATGTGTTTGGACTTTCATGATTGGGTGTGTTAGATCAGAGCCCCGACCTCGTGGGTATTACATTTTCAGGCATGTTGCTGATGCTGATGAATGCCCATGTCCAATTCATTCCAGTGTTCTTGAATCCGCCACACTAGCTCTACCCTAAGAGTCCCCTTGAGAGCCACACTGCCCACGGCTTCTCTGGCCTCTCTCGGGTAGTTTCAGATTTAGTAGGTCTGGAAGAGGGAATAGAATTTTCTACTTTTTATCAAGCCATTGAGGAGAATCTTAATATAGCAGCAAGAAAAGAAAAAGAGATTTGTGGTCTGTATTTTCATTTTTAAAATGAAAGCCTGAAGTATTTTTACAGACTGTAAAGATGAGTTAATTAAAACTCACTAGAATATCAATCAATCTCAAGCAAGAAACTGCTGAGATGATGGATACGTTCACCTGCTCCACAGATGAGGCTTCTATTAGATAACACGTTTATAAGCCTAGGACATTTCTTCATCTGTGAGCAATTACCTCGCTCATAATGTTTGTATCCTTTAGCTGGAGAGTTTCTTGTCTTCTGAAGGATCCCTTTATTTGCCTTTCAGCCAAGTGGATGAGCAGATGGCTTCCGCATCTGCAAAACGTGTTCCAGAGGTAAAACTTGCTTAAGGTCATGTTCCTAATAAGCGGTGGAAGCAACAGAATGGGATTGGGACTTGCAACTTCCTCTAGTAAACTCTGGTGTTGCTGTAAGCCCAGCTCCTTCAGCAGGGACCAAATCTTTTCTGATGCCTTTGAAACCCAGAAGCCTCCCAATGGGTGGGTTGGTGCTGAAGACCATGGGCTCCCAGAGAGAGGCTCAAAGGAGGATGGCGGGTGACTTGCTCAGAGGAAGGGAAACAGATGACAGCCAGAAATCTGGGACACAGAGTCACATTTCACAAGAGGAGCGCAGCTCTCCTCTGCATCCGACTATAAAGCCCCACCTACCCTAATAGGCGGCTGTTTTTAAATGTTACTCTTCCCAGATCGTCCTTGCACTCTAAAACCTTCAGAATTTAGAACTGTATTTATTTCTTATTTAGTGTGTGTGCCCACTCAACCTTGTGCTTTTCTATGCATGAGGAGGTCAGAGGGCTCTTCTTTAGCCCTACCATGCTGGTCCCTGGCTTCCATCTCAAATTGTCACGCTTGGAGACAAATGCCTTTACCAATGAGCTATCTCATCAGTCTGAGAAACAGTATTAAGTATGGTTTGATGTGGGTGTGGTGACACATGCCTGGCACAAGGATTGTCATAAATTTGAGGCCAACCTGGGCTACATAGTCAATTCTAGGCCAGCCTGGAATGAAAAATGAGACCCTGTCTCAAAACAAAGGGCTAGTTTGCAAAAATCTGCAATGTATATGAAAGGAATTAATAATATGCAGTTGTGACCACAATGTTAGTTATGTGTAACAGCCGCTTTCAGCTCTTCTGATAACTGTAAATATGCATTTCAAGTCCCTATGCTGAAAAGATTCTCAGTCTGTGTTAACTAGACATCACTAATGGCAGGCCCAATCTCAGGTACTTCATTAACTCTACAGCTACATAGCAGACACATCTCTTGTTGGCAAGGTTACAGGAGTTTGAGGACATGCTATTGATGCATCTGTGGGTGAATGACAATCTCATATGACACAATGACACTGAGGGTAATGTGTCCACTTTCATTAAAATGACATGCAATTGCTCTGTGGATTATCATTCCAGTCTGCAAATTTATCCCGGTTTTCTACATACTTGTGCACATGGACAAAAGGTTCTTATAACCTGCATCGCTTATATCAGACAAGCAAAGTGCAGGCATCAACAGCAGATGATTTATTACACTGGTATTTGCACATTGGACTGCTTCCTTATGGCCTGGGGACTTTTTAAAGCATAGTTTGCTAAGATACACCTCCAGAATTTTCCATTCAGTAGATCTAGGGCTCTAGGGCAAGCAGAGTTAAAGTCCAGCCCATGCTGTATTCTCCATTTATGTGGAGCTGGGAGACTCTTTCCTCGCTCACATATGTATTATAAAACGATTAGTTTCATAATAATCGCATAAAAATTGATATTTTGATGAAGATACCCACTATGTTTTCCAACTGGACTTGACATAATTTACCATGAATTCATGTGGAAGAACTTTGGATGAGAAGTAGCTAAGAAAATTCAGGGAACAACTATATGGGAAGACATTGTTTTCCAGAAATAGAAATTATTCTTAAAATACAATATTTGAGACAGTATGGTACTAATAGTTCCAAAGTCAACATTAGGCCACTGGACAGAACAAAGAGCTCCAAGCAAAACACTCAAGTATGGAAAGTGTGTGTTACATATGGAAAACAAGGAGTCCCAAATGATTTCTAAAACAAATTCCAGGTTGTGAAAGACCATCATGTAAAAGTGCTGTTAAATGAAAATGCAGGAGACTAGTTCTGCGAGCAAAAGAGGAAGGAGAGGTTTCCCAATGTAGACATGGCTTAAGTCTTACTTCATTAAACTCTGCAATTTTTGCTCAACCGAACACCATAACTGAAGTGTAAAACTGAGCACAGATTGGGAAATGACGCCTTCAGTGTTTATGTCTGAGAAGCCTTTCTTGGGCTTCATAAACAATGCTTGAATGCCAGTAGAAAGATCTGGGGAGAGGATGTGCATCTATGGAAAGAGAAAACTGAATGGCCAAGGAATGTCTGAAGAGCCGCTCAACTTACAAATAAGTGTAATTTTTATGTTAGAATAGACAATGCTAATATTTCTGAGGATTGGGGTATAAGTTGCTGCCGCCTTGGTGGGAAGCTTGGCAGTATCGAGGGCCGTGAGATCCTTGCACTTTGCTCCAGTGTTCTAGATGAACGTTTAGATGAACTCCCACGTGGGCACTGGGAGGTTCATGCAGTAATGCTCACATCAGTATTGATTGTAAGGCTGAAAGAGGAAGTAAGTGAGAGGAAAAGTAACCGAACCTTACTGTTAAATATTGCAATTAAGATGGATATGCTAGATCATGGTGTGTAAGTGTGTCTATACTGAGTTCGATGCATATCAATTTTCCAGTTTTGAATTGGTTGTTTTCAATTTTCTGTTCTATTCCAATGGTTTGATGTCCATCCTGGTACTAGTAGTACAACACTTCCTCAATTACTGCAGTGATAGAGTAATTTATATGATAATTATAATTTAATATTACATACATGTGCACACATATACAAATGTAGTATGGGTCAGAAACGAGGCAGCAGAATGACAGATGGAGTCAAATTTAAGAATATGCACAACAATGCTGTTAATTACCTATAGATACCACATACGTTGTTGGAGATGAAAATAATAATAGGAATAGTAAACACTTATTTCAACATAATGGTTCCAGGTGAAGGTGTAGAGATGATACAACCTACAGATGGAGTTATAACATTTTGTTGAAAAAATAAGTTCCCTCTGATGTAGTATTAGCATTTTATTTCCCAGGGAGACTTTACATATGCAATACCCGATATATTATTCTATATGTTGTAAATATCTCATAAGTAAGGAAAACTCACAAATCCACAAACGCTGTGCTAGTGGCCTGCTCAACATAGCTCGCCTTATTGCTCAGGTAAAGTTGGGTGCAGAGTAGAGACAAGAGAAACTTTGTTAAAGCCCATTTCAAATATTCAGACGACAGAGCTGGTCCATGCTAATACCTCTTAACCTCGATTTGTGCAAAACAAATTTGTAGTCACTAGATAAGAAAACTGACTTAATTAGTGCCTTTCCCAGGGGACCTTCTTGGTCCAGGCAGCAAAGACTGCAGCTTTAATTGAAATGCTGATGCCACTTAATTGGAACACCTGAATAGGATTAAAGTGTGCTCAGCTAAGGTTTCCCTGGTACTCAGAACTTCGCTGGGTTTCTGCCTTTTTGTATGCCAACTTCTGCCAAGTGAGATAAAGCTGAGCCAGATACTCCAGTTCTTGCACAGATACTCCAGTTCTCGCACAGATACTCCGGTTCTCGCACAGATACTCCAGTTCTCACACAGATACTTGTTGGAGTGATTCAAGTAGAGTTTCCTCGTTTTGCGGAGTGTTTTTTTTTTTTTCTGATGATGTTTAGAACTTAATACATGGAGGCATGAGATGTTTATATTGCTTTTAACTTGTTATTGATCTCAAGTGTGGTGTCTATTAAGTGAAACAAATGGATGGTTGTGTTGGGATTCAATCATGTATCTCAGTCAGTTGTATATGATTGACTATATATAAAGAACTGGCCCAGGCCATTGTAGAGGCTGACAAGTTTCGAAATCTGTAGTTGGCAAGCTAGAGACCCAGCAAAGCTAATAGGGTACTTTCAGTACACATGTGCATCCTGGAAGAGTCAAAAAGCTGCAAAGGACTAATGACTTAGGTTTCTATTGCTGTGAAGGGCACCATGACCATGACAACTTCTATAAAGGAAAACATTTAATTGGAACTGGCTTATAGGTTCCGAGGTTTAGTTTGTTATTGCCATGGCAGGAAAGCGTGTTGGCACTGGAGAAGCAGCTGGGTTCTATATCTGGATTGACAGGCAGTAGGAAGATAGTTAGCCACTGGACTGGGCTTGAGCATGTGAGACCTCAAAGCCCATCCTTAGTGACAAACTTCCTCCAACAAGGCTACACCTACTCCAACAAGACCACACTTCCTAATAGTGCCACTCCCTATGAGCCTAGGGGGGTCAATTACATTCAAAACCACCACAGCTAAAGTCCAAGCTCAGAGCAGTCAGGCAGAAGAAATGTGCAGCTTGGGAGAAAAGCGCATGCAATAGATACCTTTATAGATACACTCAGGATAGTAGCGTCTGGGTCAGGCTAATACAAAATTAGCCTTCACATCTTTTCACAAGGCTCCTCAACCACATTCTTTTTATTACCAAGGACTGTTTACCTTCTTTCATAATAAAAGAGAAATGTTTGAGTTCCTCCATAAAAATCGATGTAGGAATTAACAGAGGAAAATGCTCTTAACATCTTGGCGCCGAGGTCTACAAATTTCACAAATGCGCCATTACCGTCTTGTTTTGTGACCTCAGGATGGGTAAGTGCTTCACTTGAGAAGAGGAGAGCCTTTGGGACTACCCTTATCATCCATTGAGTTCTGCAGGTCTGTGGATTTCCCCCGTGAGGGCTGGGCTCCAAGCAGGGCTGATGTCATGAGGTCCCAGCACAGCAATTAGATGCCCTGTGAACCTAGTTTACAATTCCCATAGAAAAGGAAATGATTTTGGACGGTCTTGTGCCGTCTAAGTAGCTAACACGTTAGGATAGTTTCAGAGCATCCCACGTGACACTCTTGTGTGGTTGTCAGTTGTGTGTCACTCAGGGAGTGTTAAGTTTAGTGCTTAGCTGAGCCAGGTGACCAACTGGCAGCTCGGGTTTCCAAAAAGTAAAGTTTGACTGCGGTGCTGAGCTATATCCTAAATGGTCGTCAGCCAGATTCTGTTTTGGGTGGTGTTTGGGTTGCTGTCAAGAAAGCTGGATACAGAGATTTGGCACCTGCTAAATTCAGGTAGTCGGCAGATCTGAATCATTTTGGCTGTTCTCAAATCTTATAAATTAAGGCACAGGAAAATAATGTTTATTAACGAGCACCCTGCCAGCCTTGTAAATAGTTTCAGAATGTTGGCTGGCCTACAGAAATGTTGAATGTTCTACAAAGTTTTTCAGGAAGTTTGTTAGTGCCATCTGTTTTGTTTGTTTGTTTTTGTTTTTGTTTGTTTTCCAAGACAGGGTTTCTCTGTGTAGCCCTGGCCATCCTGGAACTTGCTGAGTAGACCAGGCTGGCCTTGAACTCAGAGACGTCAGCCCACCTCTGCATCCCGAGTGTTGGGATTAAAGGTGTGCCCTACCACCACCCAGCTTAGTACCACCTTCTTATTGCCACCCTTATCCTAGATGACCAAATATAAGCACACCTGGGCCCTAAGCATATAGGGCCTATAGATTTTTTCACACTATTGACATGGGCCATTAAAATAAAAATATATTTTTGTGTGTGTTGGGATCTGCATATGGCATGGTACATGTGGAGATCAGTGGACAATTTTGTGGGCTCAGTTCTCTCCTTCTGCCTTTACGTGGATTCTGGGGGTTGAACTCGGGTTCCCAGCCTTTCGGGGCAAGGGCTGTTTCCTAATTAGCCATCTCGCCAGCCAGTCATAGTTCCCTGAGAGAGAAGAGACGGAAAATACAAAGTATATCAAACTGATAAACTTCTGTGTGGAGACAAGAAAAATAAAATATAAAAAAGGACGACATAGTTAAAAAGAAAAGGGAAGAAAAAGAGAATGAGAAACCTACAAGAGGTAGCAGGAAACTTACTGTGTTGGACCGGGAAATCGGTAATATCATGAGGATTGGTTTCTGGTTTGTTTTGAGCCAGGTCTACCTTTTTTTTAAATGGGCACGTTACATTCACTTGCAAGGAAGTTCATAATGATTTTGGAATATTTTGAAAGCCTATGTTAAAAGGTGTGCAGAAAGACCTAACAGCCAAGAGAATCTCATGCTCTCTGTTCCTGACTCCAGTAATAGTGTCCTTGGTCAAGAGACGGTGTCTGATGGACAGAAGCATCGTTCTCCTTGTAATTTCTGGAAAATTTGCTGTCAGAGCAGTTTAAATTCCTTTTCACTCCTGGGAGGGCATGAGGCAACTTAGAGAAATGGCCAAAAAAATAAGATTTATTCTCGCTCATCAGATGTGTCACGACACACTGGAGGTATTCCGTGAGAAATGGCAAAGTAATCTTGAAAATTTCCAAGCACTTTATCCAAATAAAGGAGGGGGGAAAGGGGACCTCTTTATCACTTCTACCTAACTGTGGCTAAAGAAAGATATGTGTATATATATATATGTGTGTGTGTGTGTGTACAGATGTGTGTGTACAGGTGTGTGTTTGTGTATAGGTATACAGGTGTGTATGTGTGTGTACAGGTGTGTGTAAGTGTATAGGTATACAGGTGTGTATGTGTGTGTCCAGATGTGTGTGTACAGGTGTGTGTTTGTGTACAGGTGTACAGGTGTGTATGTGTGTGTGTACAGGTGTGTGTAAGTATATAGGTGTACAGGTGTGTGTGTGGATATATGTGTACAGGTGTGTGTATGTGTGCATGTGTGTGTATGTATGTGTACAGGTGTGTATGTGTGTATACAGGTGTGTGTATGTGTAAAAGTGTACAGGTGTGTATGTGTGTGTATGGATATATGTGTACAGGTGTGTGCATGTATGTGTACAGGTGTGTGTACAGGTGTGTATGTGTGTATATGGATATGTGTATACAGGTGTGTGTATGTGTACAGGTGTGTGTATGTATGTGTGCAGGTGTACAGATGTGTATGCGTGTACAGGTGCATGTGTGTTTCTAACAATACTAAAAGACAAACAACAACAAAACCAGAGACCAGACCAGACTTTAGGTTTAGTTTTATACATCTATCCTAGATTCTCTTAACCTGGGAAAGCTGGCCAAAGTGAGGCTTTTATTTTGCTCTAGAATGAGGTGGTAATTGGAACTCATTGAATGGTTGAGTATTCACTCTTATTGTCTTCTGCTTTGCTTATTTGTATTAACTCATGAACTATACATAGAGCCAATGGAGCCTTTACTTACTGCAGTGACTGTGGTCCTTTGCAGGAAATACTGTTTGGCTTCCATCTGGTCCCAGAGCTTACTCTTGTTCCCTTAGACAGTATCCACGTGCCTTTTTTTTTAATTATTAATTTTTATCGAGCTCTACATTTTTCTCTGCTTCCCTCCCTGCCTCTCCCCTCCCCGCTTCAACCCTTTCCCAAAGTTTCCATCCTTCCAATTTACTCAGGAGATCTTGTCTTTTTCTACTTCCCATGTCGATTAGATCAATGTATATCTCTCTTAGTGTCCTCATTGTTGTCTAGGTTCTTTGGGAATGTAATTTGTAGGCTGATCTTCTTTGATTTATGTTTAAAAACCACTAATGAGTTAGTGCATGTGATAATTGTCTTTCTGGGTCTGGGTTACCTCACTCAAAATGATGTTTTCTAGCTCCATCCATTTCTCTGCAAAATTCAAGCTGTCATTATTTTTTCTGCTGTGTAGTACTCCATTGTGTAAATGTACCACATTTTCCTTATCCATTCTTTGGTCAAGAGACATTTAGGTTGTTTCCAGGTTCTGGCTATGACAAACAAAGCTGCTATAACATAGTTGAGCACATGTCCTTGTGACATTGAGGATCCTTTGATATATACCTAAAAGTGGTATTATTGGGTCTTGAGGAAGGTTCTTTCCTAATTTTCTGAGAAATTGCCACACTGACAACCAGAGGGGTTGTACCAGCTTCTTGCATTCCTACCAGCAATGCAGGAGTGTTCCCTTTACCCCACAACCTCTCCAGCATAAGTTGTCATCAGTGTTTTTGATCTTAGCCATTCTTACAGGTGTAAGATGGAATCTCAGAGTTGTTTTGATTTGCATTTCTCTGATGACTAAGGATGTTGAGCATCATTAAGTGTCTTTCAGCCATTTTTGATTCTTCTGTTGAGAGTTCTCTATTTAAGTTTGTACTCTATTTTTTATTGGATTATTTGTTCTTTTGATGAACAATTTCTTGAGTCCTTAGTATATTTTGAAGATCAGCCATTTGTCCGATGGGGGGTTAGTGAAGATCTTTTCCCATTTTGTAGGCTGTCGTTTTATCTTGTTGACCGTGTCCTTTGCTTTACAGAAACTTTTCAGTTTCAGGAGGTCCCATTTATCAGTTGTTTCTCTCAGTGTCTGTGCTGTTGGGGTTATATTTAGGAAGTGGTCTCCTGTGCCAGTGTGTTCAAGTGTACTTCCCACTTTTTCTTCTACCGTGTGCCTTTAAAGACAGCACTGCTGCCAGATGTGGGGGCTTGCTCTATGGACAGGGTCTCTAATAGTCTGAGGGCAAGTTCATTGCAAACTGTCCTCACCACTTTGGACCTCTGAGTGTGAGTTTAGAAACCCAGAAAACTGGGTTGTGTTGTTTATTCCTGATAGTTCTGCTTTTAATCCAGATGTGTACTGAACCCTGAGTGATTGCTGGAGACTTTAATATGCTTAATGTAATCTCCTTTAGAAGCATACATATTTGTGCGTGTCTCTGTGGATTAACATCCAAAGTAAATCATGGAGAGCTTAAGTTTGTTTATACACATCTCACCTTTTGACTCACGCTGGAGTTTTTGCAAGAAGTCCGTGGAATCTGCAGAGTCAAGGCTGCCCATGAATCATTCTGCCATTTCCTACTGGAGTCTGTTAAAAGCCTGTCACCCAGCACCGGTAATAAATGTGTTCTCATTTTCTCCCCCCACTTTCCCCTTTCCTCCCTCTTCTCTCTCCCTCCCTTTACTTCAATTATGGAGAATCCAATTTATCCTCATTCTCTAAGGCATTTACTTGAAGAAAGAGAGTCCTTGGGCATCATTGTATGTAATTAGATTTTTGCACTTCTGTATTGTGAATTGGGATTTCCAATTTTCCACCCTAAGGTGTAAAGTTATGGTGCTTAGCAACCCAAGATCATAGCTGATGCTATAATTCATGGGGACTTAGAAATCTCTTCAATTTTACCAACCCAGGAGAAATACACATTGGCATATAGTATATCTTAAAATTATTGAAATTTTGGAGGCATTTTTCCTTGTTTACCAAAATTAATCTTTACCTGCAACCTTGGTAGGTCTTAAACTGTATCAAAAGCCCACTTAGTCTTCTCTTCATATGTGGGTCACCTTAGTTCCTAGTAAAGAGCCATCTTGTTAAAGTTTTTTATATCTATACTTTTATCTTTTGTAATAGAAAACTAACATCTTAAAAACAATGATTTTCTTCCATGTTACAAGAAAATTCATAGATCAATTGGTAACTAAATAACATCAGATAAAAACCCTAATATAATTTTAAAAGATTAGGAAAGAATATAGCAAAATTAGTGTTGGAATTGTTTTGTGTTTCATGACACAATGGTGTTTTAATTCCTTGTATCTTTTTCTTATGAACTAGTTTTGTAAAAAGAACTGAAATAGAGGCACCTCCCCCCTTGAGAAGATTTTATGTTGTTTATAGCTCCTGAAGTAACAGCAGGAATAACGGTAATGAAGACTAATCGACCATAAGCAGTACGATAGAGCAGAGTCCTCACGACTGTTAAATGGATTTGAGGGAACCATGCAACTGTGGGCACTATCTGTCAAAGAACCTTCTAGACCAGTGGTTTTCAACCTTCCTAATGCTGCACTCCTTTAATACAGTTCCCCATGTTGTGGTGACCCCAAACCATAATGTTATTTTCATTACTACTTTGCAACTGTAATTTTGCTACTGACATGAATTGCGATGTAAATATCGGTGTTTTCCAACAGTCTTAGGCAAACCCTGTGAAAGGGTCATGTGACCTCCACATTGAGAACCTCATTGAGAACCGCTGTTCTAGAAAACATGCAAATTCAGATTCTTTAAACTAAATTTCAGCCAGACTGTTGCATGTTTTCCGTCTTTTTAGACTGATCAGGTCAAAACAAACCAAGAAGTAATTGTTAATCACTTCAAGTATTTTCATAGGTAAAACTTATTTAAAAATTTAAAAGGAATTAAGCTGTAAGATTCTGATTTCTGTAAATAAAGATGCATTGGGATTCATAATAATAATTAGGTAAGCCCAAACCTTCCTTCCTGGGATGATGTCATGGGTTTCATTATTATTATACATTATGGTTTTCTTTAGTCTTGACTATTTACTCAGCTGTTCTCCCATCCACTCACCAAATATTTGTCGGGTGTGCAGGTACAGTACACCCTGGGAGGGGAGATAAGCCGTGTTTGCGCAGTTGTAGCAGAAGTGGCAGAATGCTAAAGGTGGTGAGATTATTTCCAGCTGGCCGGGTCTGCAAAGGATTCTTTTGGGGTTGGCATTGGCCTCCGGGCTTGAAGAGTGTGAAAGTGAATGATGGAACTCTTATGGGGAGACAGGAATGGGGAAGGATTAGATGATAATCACTGCCTGGGCTTGGATTGAGGGCAAGTGGGAAGATATCAGACAGGTGGCCTGGCTTCCTTCAGTGGCAGCCTGAGATGTTACAGGCAGTGGGGAGCTATTGAGGATTGCCACACAAGAAGTGACATAGTGTGACTTCTCCATGTGACTGGAACTTGTCAGGCCAGGACCCAGAGACCTTTGTAACTAATGAGGTCTGTCCCTTATGGCCTTAAAAAGAATGTCCCGACAGTCTCAATGCCGGGACTCTGTTCTCAGGGCAGACCCTCAGTTTAGCATCTGGTCTTTTGCAGCTTGTGGTAGCTTTATCTTCAATGTGTCCCGGTGGCCATATCGTCTTTGCCATCCTGTCCCATCATCCTAGACCCTAGCCCTTCTTAGAATCTGCTGCATTCCCCTCTTCTCCTCTGCACATTCTCATTCATGTTTTAGAGCAGCGAGCTAAGTATTTAACCTTGCTGTGCTTGCACAGAGCAAATTAAGAGAATCTTAGGAGGTTGAGGTTAATAAAGGCCTGATAGGCAATATGGGGGTTGAGGTGGGGAAAAGGGGATGGATTCAGTAATTAGTGTAGAGGGGCTGAGAGATGGCTCAGCAGTTAAGAGTGCTCACTGCCCTGCAGAGGACCTGAGTTCAGTTTCCAGCATCCACACTGTGAAGCAGGCAACTCTCTGATCTGCAGCTCCAGGGGATCTGATGCCCCCTACTGGTCTCTGGGAGCACCTGCACACACAAGGCATATATGCACACGAGCATACACTAATAAAAAATAAAAATAAAGCTTGAGATGGTGTAGAAATAAAGGGGATAGGATCTGGTTGAAACTAGGAATCAGAGAGAAGGGAATTGAACGGGCACCAAGATTTTGTGTCTTCGTGTTTGAAAATGGTTTTGGAAGGGCCCACAAATGCCTTTTCTGCAGAAAGCCGAAGCAAAGCTAAGCTTTGTGGTGAGAGCTGTGGAACAGGCCTTTTTTGGTGTCAGTGAGGATTGAACCGAGTGAGTAAATTGTTGTAATATGATGCCTTGCACAGGCTGGAGCCACGGAGCAGGATTCGCAGAATTGTGCCTGTGCCTAAAGTGTCGATAATCCAAAGTGAGAAGAAGCCCTGCCGCTGGGTCCCGACTTTCTGTGACTCATTCACCTCCTTGTGCTGGAAGCCCCAGCGGTGTGGCTTACCACACTTTCAGAAAGGAGGGTGTCACACTGAATTGGGGGGGGGGATGATGGAAGTCCAATACTCTGAAATCTTGAAAACTAGAAAGTGAGTAGATTTCCCTAGAGTTTATTTTTGGGGGCACTTATGAGCTGACTCATTTATTTGAGTGTGTTCAGAAAGAAATACTGAATAATACTTCACCCTTTACTTATTTATTTATTTATATATTTTTTTATTTTTTGGTTTTTCGAGACAGGGTTTCTCTGTAGCTTTGGAGCCTGTCCTGGAGCTAGCTAGCTCTTGTAGACCAAGCAGGCCTTGAACTCCCAGAGATCCGCCTGCCTCTGCCTCCTGAGTGCTGGGATTAAAGGTGTGTGCCACCACCGCCTGGCTGAATAATACTCAAAATGTATCAATTATCCAGTGGTCAGTGCTCCTCTAGATACCTTTTTAAACATGTGTAATGTTTCATGTACCCTCCTAAAATCCTGTGATGAGGTTCGTCGTTATCTGTATTTTACAGGCAGAACGATTGGGGCTCAGTGTAACACAGATACTGACTGTGCTTTTGCCTTCAATTGAAAATTTAATGTTTTATCGAGATGAGGGGTTTTTTTCAATTTATTTTTTCTTTTTGAGACAGGGCATCATCTTTCAGCCCACATTGGCATTGGGTGACTCAGTGCTGCATTACAGGCGTGCAGCACTCCTCCTGGCATTGTGTAGTCGATTTTTAACTCAGGGATACACAGAGGGCATCTTAAGCATCTTAAGCCAAAAACATGTATGGAAATGTGGGTAATATTTATTTCAGGCTTGCAGTGGCAGGGGCAGCTGCTCTCAGTTCTGCAAGCCACGATGTGTCCACTCAAGAGTACAGTAGACAGATTGCTTTTTTTTCTTAATTCATTAGTTCAGATTGAAGAATTTCCCCTGGTACCTGGTTAGGAGCTCCATCACTGCCATCATCCCCAGCGCCGTAGCCACTTTCAGTTCCCTGTGGGCCAGCAACAACACCAAGTACTTTACTGAGGTATTCTGCGTGGTCATTACAGTAATTCTGTGAAGCCACCACCATTTTTCATGTGTAAAGGAAGAAAAGGTAACTCTAGGAAGTCACACAACCACCAAGTGGAGAAATACTTGAGCCCATCTCTATCTGACTCCAGAGTTTGTCTTCCTGATACACTGATGTTTTGTCCGAACCCCAGACTTTACTTCCGTCCTCAAAGTCTTTCCATTAGTTTGTCTGGACCTACACGGGAGCACCTAATCTAATGTCTAGATGTGATGTGTTGGAGACCAGCTTTGGTGCTGTTCTTCTTGGATCTTGTGATGCTGTTAGCTGTCTTTTTTACATTTGCACCAGCCACTAAGAGAATGCAAGAAATCTGCAATCTTTTCTTTAAGCGTGACTTGGGGGTGCTGTGTTGATGATGCCGTGGGCAGATATTCAAATCCCAAAAACATTTTTCTCATGTGTTGGGAGGGGTGACATTAAGACATCTTGGTAGGATCAAGGGATTTCTGCAGGTGGTGTGGTGAGGTAGTAGAAAATTGGCTTTAATAAGCTTCACAGATAACATTGTAAAAAGAACAGCCACCTCCCGTCATTTCATTCTAGTGCTTGTAAGAGAGCAAAAATTACCATCAACAATTAGCATGGCACTCTTTGGACAGACCGAACAGTGCTTGCCTGGAATTAAAGGGCAAATTTTCCTCACCGTTTACATGTTTCTGTAAAGTGAGACTCACTCTCATTGTGGGAATTCTTGAAGATGTCCCACTCCTATGTAAGAAAATTATAGACAAGAATATAGGATTACTACTTATGCGTTGTAATAAAAGCTAATAAAATAATAACCAATTAGACGCTTATAAAGCCCGAGCATATTAAAGTATTATGCAAATACTGATTAATTGTAATACTATAAACTCAGGGAGCAAGCAAAAGCATGCCTGATTCAAATTATAGGGGCTTTTATTTGCATTTCTACAGAATCTATTATTAGTGGGTCTCAAAGGACCTTACAAGTAATAATTACTAAAGCCCATAAATATAACCCATAAATGTCACTTTATTAAGGGAATACAAAAGAACTCCCTTTTCTCATACACATTATAAGAATGAAAAATGCCCAAGCAAAAGTAGGCGTGTCTGTCGATAGAGGTTATTTGTACACATGGCTCTTAGCTGTGATTTCATGGGCATCCAACCAGGAGGCTACAGGATTCAGGGTTTTCCTACTGAACATCTCCACATACCTGGCTCAGATTCCTCATTTATTTCTGGCATTTTACATGCATAATAGCTCTGTGCAAATCTTGCCAGTAAGTTATATTTTAATATTTCTCTGTCAACTAAAATATCAGATTTGAAAAACAAAAGCTAAGCCAAGCCTCTCATGAAGTATTTTAAAATATTTTGGAAAGTTATTTCTGGTTTGTTTTCCCTCAGGCTCTTATCCTACCTGTTCTTGTTGTAACTGCTTGTCCAAATAGATGGAGAAGCTGATACTGAGAATTGGAAGCAAGCATCCGAAAGGCCAAGATGATTTCTAACCTGATTCAGACACTCTTTCGCCTTCCTTCTCCTGTACTCCCCCATGCTAAGCAAGGGCTGGAAAGGCAACTGGCTCTTTCCCTCTTCCTCCAACTCCAGGTCCTGCATGATTGACAGCAAAATTTATCCCTGGTAGCAAGAGACCAAAATATCATTGCTGGTCAGTGTGGTGATGTAGTTGTACCTTCAGGATTATGCTTCAGTGTTGCCTGATCCCAAAGAACAGTGTGGATCCAAGTCTACACCCCTCCAGGATCAGGGACAGTAGGCCTGCAGAGCTGAGGAAATTGGCTGAGGTTAGATGGTGATGTCTGTCTCACAGTTAGAATGGGGTCTACAGTCCAGATCTCTAGACTTTTAAGTTGGTTCCTTCCTCTACCTCATGGCAATCGTACGACACTTTATATCCCCAAAGTCTCCTAAACTAGGAGCCTAGAAGCACAATTCTCTCTCTGTCTCTCTCTTTCTCCCTCCACCCCCCCCCTTGTGTGTGTGTTCACATACAGTATGTGTGTAGAGGCCAGAGGTTGATGCCAAGTGATTTCCTCAGTCGCTCTCCACTTTTGTTTTTTGAGACAGGTCTCTCACTGAACCCGAATCTAACTAATTTAACTAGTCTTCTGGCCCGCAAACCCCTGGGTGCCCTGTCTCCATCTCCCCAGCACTAGTATTTTTCACGTGGATGTTAGGGTCTAAACTCAGGTCTTGGCGCTTGAGTAACCAGCACCTTACCAGCTGAGCCATCTTCCCACCTCAGTATTGTGTTTTGATCCAGGACTGAGGAGGCAAAAGACTAGAGGCTCAACTTTCAGGTGCTGAAGAAAAACGAGTAATGTGGAATCAGAGTCTGGAAGGGTGGACACTGGGATTGCAGTCACATAGGAGAATCAATAACAAGCTAGCGTGGATAGGAGGCAAGGCAGACTACTTTTACAGTCATAGCAGTGGGTGAAGTGGACACGGAAGGAGACTCCTCTTACTACTGAATGGTCCCGGGGACTCTGAGCTCCTCAGGGGGATGCTAGGCGGTGAGACAGGGTTTGAAGCAGGTGCAGCAGGTAGCGACATTCCCAGGGAGCAGGCTGGTGACACAGCCCCGTCCACAGGGGTGTCTGGGAGATGCAGGGTTGGGGTGTGTGTGCTTAAAGTAGTTTGATGTCTGTCCTGTGAGGCATGCTACACTTCACAATTCTGATTTTTGTGTCTTTTCAGGAAAAACTGAGGCTTCTATCAAAAACTTCAGCCCCTACTATAGCCGCCAGTATTCTGTGGCTTTCTGTAGTCATGTACGCAGTGAGGTGGAGCAGCAACGGGATCCAACGTCGCAGTTCCTGAAGACTAAGGTAACCCATGGACACTTGATTTACATCTTCCCCTTACTGGAGAAATGAGTATAGATGCTAATATTTCAACTATGTGAATTACAGTTTTAAAAACTACACTAGTCATTTTATGCTAAAAAATACTGCCTTGATGTGAGAATATATATGATTTCTTTTTTATCTGTGTGATCTATATGAAAAGAAAGCTAGACAGGTTCAAATCTCATTATATGTTTTTTTCTCATTGATGTTTTGATACCAGGAAATTTAGCTTGCTATTGTGAAGGTCAGTCTAAAAAAGAAAAAAAAAATCATGATTAGGTTTGTTTTGGTCAATGATCAAACATGATTTCCTCTGAATCGTCTTTGATCTGACATGTGTGTTTCAAAATAAACTGCCTACCTTCCTGGAGTTTGTTTTCACATGTAGGAGACAGACGATAAACAATGGGAGGAACTGAGAGCAGGTGATGGTGAGGTAATGATATAACTACAGAGAAAAATGAAGCAGAAATCTCCTTAGGGGGACGTTGGTTGGGAAGGAAGCCCTCTGTGGAGATGGCGTTGCATCTGATGAAAAATAGGAAGAGGTAGTGAGTAGCCATGGAGAGAGTATCCCAAGAAGATGGAGCAGGAAGTGGAAAGACCCTCTGGTCCTGAGACTATGAGCCTGCTGGGAGCTCTGTAAATGAGACTGGGTGACAGTGACCACCTGGAGACAGATGGGGACCAGACCCTGTAGGTCCTCTGCAAGGGCTTAATTTTAAGTGCGCTGGAAAGTCCCATGGCAGGGTACCAAATATAGAGTGTCTTAGTTAGGGTTTCTATTGCTGTGAAGAGACACCATGACCACAGCAACTCTTCTAAAGGGCAACATTTAGTTGGGGCTGGCTTACAGTTTCAGAGGCTTAGATCATCATTGTCATTGTGGGAAGCATGCTGCATGCAGGCAGACATGGTGCTGGAGAAGGAACTGAGAGTTCTACATCTTGATCCAAAGGCAGCAGGCAAAGGACTGACACACATTTCCTCCAACAAAGCTACACTTATCCCCACAAGGCCACACCTCCTAATGGGGGCCGTATTTATTCAAAGTACCACATAAAGTGACACAAATTTTAAGTGTGTGTAGGTGGGGGGTGCCTAGGGAATCCAGAAATGGTGGTAGGTTCCCTAGAGCTGGAGTTACAAGTGGTTGTGAGCCACCTGGCGTGGGTGCTGGGCACTGAATTTGGATCCTCTGCAAGAACAGCCAGCACTCTTGACCACTGAGGCAGCTCTCGAGCCCCTGAGAGGATGATGGTGGTGGTTGTAGTGGTGGCGGTGGTGGCAGTGGTTTTTACCTGCATCTGTGGATATGTTGGCCAGGTAGTTAGTTGTTCTGACCTGGATGATGGAGGGAGGATAGAGACAGGGAAAAAGCACAGACCTCAGCAACATTTGCAGATCCCAGAGAGGAGAGAATCCAGACAGAAACACCCTGAAGGGTTAGGAGAACTGAGTCAAGAAAGAAAGCAAAGGGAGATGAGGGGGCCAGTGACTGGACTGGGGCTGAGTTAACCAGAGAATTTAGCAGCATGGGGATCCCACAAAATAGTCTCAGAATTTAGGGAGCATGTTAAGGATGCAAGCTCTTGAGTTAGGGAGATGCTCGGCGATGAAGAGGAGTACCTGTTGCTCTTTCAGAGGGCTTGCGTTTGGTTCCAGGCACCACATGGTGGCTCACAAAATCCAGAACTCCAGACCCCAAGCTCCCAAGGACCTGATGCCCTCTTCTGTCCTTTATGGGTGCCAAGCACATACGTGGTGCATGTGCCCATATACGGGGAAACATTCGTAGACGTAAGATGTGTAAATAAATTTAAAGAAAGAAAAGGAAAGAGTACAAGTAAAAACAGGTGGAGTGTGTCTGTAGCTCAGTTCTGGGGAGACCATGGAGGAAAGATCACCTGATCTCAGGAACTGGGGACCAGCCTGGGCAACAGACTTACGCAAAACCAGTGCAAATTCTGGTCCCCAAACCTAGAGCCTCAGACACGGTAAGTCTAGCAGGAGACCACAGCTTTGATTAAGTGGCCCAGGTTTGAGGAAGACTGAGCACACGGACTGTAAAGTCATTTCAGCCTCATTTAAAGAGGTGAGCGAGGTCCTCTTTATCTTTTAATGTGGCGAGATAGGAGGGAGCCTCACTATCTGTCAGCATGGTCTTTAAGCCCTAGAATTGGGAATGGAAATTTATTTCACCCCTTCGATGAGTCTTAAAAGAAATAGGCCTGTCTCTTCCATGTGAATCCTATGATTTTTTTTTTTTGCTTTAAAGTAAAGTGATAAGGTTTGAAGGCCGCATGTTTGTGTAACGGGGAGAAATCAATGTAACGTCAGCGGCATGTAAGACAAGAGGCACACTCCTATATTTTACAGTGATAAGGGAATCGTGCAGCAAAGCAGGATGAGTGGTCTTCTTATGCAGAAAATTCATAAGGACCTAAGGAGGAACCCGAGAGAAACTCCTCTAAACCACACATACCAGGGTTGATGAGGGATGCGTATGAATACAGAGGCAGAACTGATTGTTGCTGGCCTGACTTGTTCTGCAATCAAACATCCACTCCTTAAAAAGCAGCAAGTTGGGTAAAGTGTTCACAACCTAGGTCTCCACTGCTTTGGGAAAAGATGCGATGTATAGATGGTTGCTTTCAACTCTCAATTAGTATTTGTTTGGGTCAGGGTGTCTCTATGTAGCCCTGGCTGGCCTGGAACTCACAGAGATCCCCCTGCCTCTGCCTCCCAAGCGCTGGGATTAAAGGTGCGTGCCACCACACCTGGCAGAACTGTCAATTTGATACAACTTAGAATCACATGGGAGGAGACACTTAATGCGGAACTGTCTACATCAAGTGAGCCTGTGGACATGTGTCTAAGGCACTTTTTTGTTGTTGCAATAATACACCATGACCCAGGAAACTTATAGAAGACAGAGTTTGCTTGAGGCTCACAGTTCCACAGTCCTTGACCATCATGGCAGGAAGCATGGGAGCAGGCAGGCAGGTATGGTGGCACTGGAGCAGTAGAGAGCTCACATTCTGAGATACAACCACAGCAGAGAAGGAGACTCTGAATGGTGCAAGCCTTTCAAAACTTCAAAACTCATCCCCCCCTCCAATACTTCAAAGCCACACACTTCCTCCAAAAAAGCCACACCTCCGAATCCTTCCCAAGCAGTTCCACCAATCTGGAACCAAGTATTTCAACATGAGACAATGGGGGTCACTCTCATTCAAACTACCACAGTATGCCTCTGGGAGATTGTCATAGTTGATGACTGACAAGGGAAAACCCTCCATTGTGGGCAGCACCATTCAGCTATGCAAGAGAGGGGAAAGCAAGCATGCAAGCAAGCAAGCAAGCAAGCATCCATGCGCTTGTTCTCTTTGCTCTTGGCTGCATGTGATGTGACTAGCTGCTTGAGTTACCACCCTGAATTCCCTGAAATGATAGACTGTGGCCTGGAACTGTGAGCCAAACATTCTCTTTATTCTGAAAGTTGCTTTGGGAAGTCAAGGTATTTTTTTTTTATCACAACAGAAATGAAACCAGGACAAAAGGAAAACAGCTGACTGAGTCCAGAAGTAACCTGGAAGCATGTCAGTGAGTTAAAGTAGACACCTAGATGTGAACTCATTACACTGCCTCTCTCATTCCTGCCTACAGTTTAGATAGGATAGACCTACCATATTCTCTCATCCCTAAGCCATATAGGGGTAAATAAATATCAGAAAACTTACCATGTAACAAGCATCTGCATTTTCTTTGGCAGAATAGGAAGGGGAAATTATGGTATCTAAAAGAAAGCAACATTTTTTTTCGAGAATTGCTGCACATTATAATTTTCTAGATTATTCCCTGAATATCAAGAATAATGTAGTATTAGCAAGGTATATTATCTTTCGTGACAATTAATCATATTCATCTTCTTTAAGCCCCCCTTGGAACCAGGAACTGTTTTGTATGAAGCCGAGCTCTCACAGTTTGCCGAAGACATCAGGAAATGGAAGGACAGATACATTGTGGTTAAAAATGATTTTGCTGTGGAAAGCTATGAGAACAAAGAGGTAAGATATGCCAGTGGTACCATCAGTTCTTGCTATTGTCTTAAAACTTTGTCTGTGTTAATTGACATGCCCTGGCCATGGCAATTGATTGATTGGGTACTCATCTCAATGAATAGGTATATGTTGAGTATCTGCTGTATGCTAAGTGTTTTATACGGATCTGAATGGATATCAGTTGATCAGACCCATGCTTGCAGTCTAGGAGAAAGATAGTCTTGGGGAAAGTGGTGGCAGATGAGTGTGGGAATAGGTTTGCTAAGAGGCCTGTGTTTGGTGTAGGATCCTCTTCAGTGATCATTCATTGATCCTCAGTATTCTTCTCGGTCACTAGCTTGTCGCTGCTCCCTCTGCCCTGTCTCTGTATCATTCCACCTTAAGGATCACATCTGACACATGACTGAGGAGTGAGTTATTCAGTGGGATAGTGCCTGCATTGCAGGGGTTCTTATTAGCATTCCCTGAATACTTCATGCCATTTAGAATTAGTTTTTTTTTTAATCCAGTTAGACTTTTCTCTCATTATTTGCCTTGTCTGGACAAAGAGTAAAGTTAAATCAGGTGTGTAAAGCATCTAGACCCGGAGGACTTCAGATTTTAATGTTTCTGCTTTCCTCCCTCATAATGTTTCTGCAGCTAGAGCAGTGAGCAGTGAATTTGGAAATCCACAGTTTAGGTCAAGTTGTGTCACAGGCTAGAAGTAAACCATGGACATGAGACTTACTTTGCCTTCAGCCTCAGATGAACCGAGGAGTGAGCTCAGATGATCCTAGCAGATCTTTAAAACCTCACACTGCACACATTTCTTATCCAGACTCAGTCTCAGGTGCCCTTGGACATACGCCCCTATATTAGGATTTCATTCAACCCACAGTCCCAATTGTCAACACACTACAAACAACAGTATCAAATTATCAGAGGCCTTTCATAAATATCCTACTATAATCAGAGCTTTCTCTCCTATCCGCCAGTTCTTAAATAACAGAGGCTTAATATTATTTGGAAATATTTGGATGATGGCACAGGCTTATTATTAGCTAGCTCTTACATTTAAATTAACCTATTTTTATCAATCTAAGTATTGCCATGCAGCTGTGGCATTACCGGTTGTGTTCTGGCGTGTTGCTTCTTGGGTGACTGTTGGCATCCCCCACACTCCACCCTTCTCCTGTATCTCTGCTTGGATTTCCCACCTTGCTCTATCCTGCCTTGCCATAGGCCAAAGGAGCTTTATTTATCAACCAGTGAGAGAAACACATATTCATAGCATACAGAAAGGCATCCCACACCATCCTACAATGTCCTCTTAGAAGACTGGAGTGAGATACAGTATCCCAATGGGTAGTTAACATTACCGGCTTTGAATTACATCTTTAACAGTTACCAGATACATTATATGCCTTTAGCTAAGTTATGTATCTCTTTTAGGCTCAGTTTTCTTTTCTCAGAATGGCAAGTGTAGTTCCTTAGAATGAAATAAAAAAATACACTGAAGCACCGAGCATATGACCAGCCCAGGGTTTAGTCCAGAATAGAACAATTGTTGATATGATTGCCTCTAGCTAATTGAGAGATCTTGTTATTAGATTTATTGAATTTTTAACACACATTTAACAGTAAATGAAATTTCTTTATGAATTAAATTTTGGTGATTTTCCTTCTTTTTTCACATTTAAAGATGGTCTCCCTTAATTTGAAACTTTTCTTTTCTTTGGTCATGATTTTCAAGGAAAATCATGTTTAAGTTATAAAGTTATAAAGTTGTTTAAGTTATAAAGATATGATGAGTAAATTCACTAATGATTAAATAGTTCTAAAAACCACCTGGGTATTTAAATGAAAAGTCCATGTAGTTTGTCATCATTTGGACACTATAACAAGATCTTGTTTGTTAACTTATAGAAGTATTTCTTAAAATCACATGTAAGAGTTAGACATTAACTAGGGGCTGGAGAGATGGCTCAGTGGTTAGGAGCACCAGCTGTTCTTACAGAGGACCTGGGTTCAGTTCCCATCCCCCACACGGCAGCTCACGACTGTCTGTAACTCCAGTTCCAGGGGATCTGACACCCTCACACAGACACACATACAAGCAAAACATCAGTGAACATAAAGTAAATATAGATCATTTGAAAGAGTTAGACATTAACTATTTATTAATGACATTATTTTGTCGAGAGTCCAATTTGGTGGTGAGCGCAGGGACATCAGAGAGTTCTCATTTCATAATTCATCTAAATCTCCCTCACATTTGCTGGGGACTTGATAAATGAGTCCAGAATCTGTCAGTCACCACTGGGTCATTGCACATTATTGGACCCCTGTGAGTTTTAGTTTTCTCATTTGTAAAATGGAGATAATATTTAATTCTTAGAGCTGTCTTGAGGGTCGAATGATGTAATGTTGTTAGTCATTTGCCCTCAGATATAACTGGATTTTTTTTTGAAGTTTAGAAGCTTTTTATAACCCCAAACAAAGTCCATAGTTAAGCCCTGTTTGAATCAATTGCTTCACACTATCTCAAAATCACACAGATAGAGATTCTTCTGCTATGCTCTGGGTCCCCAGTGTGTTTAAGCAGCTGATTAGTGTTTCTTCCAAGTCTTAAAACAAGTTTCCTAGGGCTCTGAGAGTTTGTTTTGTTTGGGGCTCTCCAGGCACCGTCTTGCAGATGGAGAATGTGTTATTGTTATTTTGAGTTTGCTGTCCAGATCAGTGTTGTTTTAGTTATTCCCAAGGGCACACTTTAGATTTTCGAGTCCCACAGCTTCTTGGTTTCAATTCTCAACTAGCCCCTACGTACTACTTTCAGTAATTTATCTTGACAACCAGCCTGTTGATTGGATGCACACACTAGTATTTTATCTCACCTGTTTGTCCCTGGGGCACGTTGGCCTAGGCACCAATCAGGGTACTGGATCTCATTTGGGTTTCTCAGTCAGCAGAATGTCTTATCTGCCAGTCAGAATATCTTCTGATGTCATAAAGCTGCCCTTTCATCTCAATGACTTCATTGCAAAAAATCCAGTCATTTCTGAGGGCAAATGACTGCACATTTATTATGGCAACATCTTCATATTTTTCGTGAAACTCCATGGTAACTATCAGTGTAGTTAACTTGTTCCACAGTGTCACTCAGCATCTTATGTGGCCCACGTCCGCTGAGTACTCTGTTCTGTGTGTGTGTGTGTGTGTGTGTGTGTGTGTGTGTGTGTGAGAGAGAGAGAGAGAGAGAGAGAGAGAGAGAGAGAGAGAGAGAGAGGGAGGGAGAGAGAGAGAGAGCGAGCGCCAACCTTGTGGTTATAGAATGAGTCAGAGCCATCAGCGTCTGAAGTGGTGAACACCATACAGACATAGTAGTTACAAATATTTCATTTTTCCATTTAAGAACTCACCTCCTGGGAGTCTCTTTGAGATTAGGGAATCTGGTTTACCATTCTGGGAGTGACCATCAAACAGAAGTAAAAAAAAAAAAATACTACTTTGTAAGCAACAAGAATGCAAACCAAAAACATTTAAATAAGTGACCCCAAATGACATGGCATAGGGATGTCTGTCACTGGATATCTGTGTCTGGACTTGTTTGGTTTCTTAAAAAATTCTGACATTTTAAAAATATATGTACTGGAGAAAATCATTCATTCATGTCTTTCCGTTTTAGGCCTATCAGAGAGGAGCTGTTCCTAAAAGCCGAATTCTTCCAGCTGGAGGCAAGGTTTTAACCTCAGAAGAGGAATATAATCTCTTATCTGACAAGCATTTCCCAGACCCCATAGGTGAGTTGCTCTGACTTTCCCTGAACTAACTTTGTGTAACTAGACCAGTGGTCCTTACTGAGGGAGAATAGTCCCCTTTGAGGGACGTTTGTCAGTCTCCAGAGACTTAGGAGGTGAGTGATGTAGACATTCAGACCAGCGATGCTGTCCAACAGCCCATAATGCACAGGACAACCCCGAAGAGACAGATGAGTGGCCCGAGGGACCAGTAGTGCCAAGATGGAGAAACCTCTGTTGAATCCTGACACTCCATCTTCAGCTAGAAAGTGGAGTTTGTTTACTAAGTCGACATTATCCCATTTCTATTGCTTCACATCTGAGTTACAAGGGCAGTTTCTATGTTGCTGGCGGTCAGGTATCTTAGAGCTAGGGATACGCTGTAGAATTTGGTAACAACACTCAAGATGGCAGGAACACACAAGTCAGGCATCCGGCGTGACGCGTACAATTTCATTTTTCAAGTAAGCAAGTCTTGACCTGTTAGGGGTTATTATCTCGTTTTACAGAGATGTGGAACACAATATCCTACATTGACAAAAGTAAGACCATTTTAAATAAATGCCACAGGAACTCATAGCTACAGAGTAAAAGAAAGCACCACCTTTGTTCACCTGTCTGTAAGTAAAGCCGAGCTCTGCTGTAGAAGGAGCGTTGGCCTGAGAACTGGGGCGTGGATTTGGATGTGGCTCCCCCTGTGCCTCTTAGCAAACGTTTTCAGGGTAGCAGGCCCTGGGCACCTCTGGCTTCTGTTTCTTCTGCTTTAAGATGGAGCGCTTTAAACTTGACATTTTTAGAAGAATCTTTCCAGCTTTAAAATTCTTTGATTCTCATCCATTTCACTTACTTTTCTGTGGAGAAAATGATGGATACTCTATAGGCTAAATAGGGCGTTTCATAGGAATCCACGGGCTGTGCATAATAGAACAACTCCATCTGCCTCTGTGTAAATCACAGCGCATATTCATTACTTGCTTTCTTGGAGAGAGCCCTGGGTCTTATTAATGGGTATCATCATTTCATTAGAATTTATGGAGAACTATATAACCATTCCATCAGCTGTTATTGCTGTAGATTGCTTAGTGTGGTGTTTTTAATAATACAATTATAGATAGTACACGGACCATAAAACTAGATTATCAAATTATTACTAAATAATTCAGGCTAAAGCAATGCTTTATGTATTCATTACCTAGAAAATACATGAAATTTTCTTCCGACGTCTACCTATCTGCTGCATTGGTTGTGTACCAGCAGCTAAAAGTGAAAATACCGGCATGTTGATTCTTGAGACTCTCTCCAGAACTTTCCAACGTAATCTGTCAGAACAATACACTTATGAATTTATTGATGAACTCATGTCGGAAAGAATGAAAAGCATAAAGCTAGTGTAACTCATGCCTAAGATAGCCCAGGGCTTTGGACACAGCTTTTCAACGACTATTTCTGTTGTATGGTGTGGCCTGCTGAATTCTAAAAGTAGAATATGCTTCAATAGATCATGTGTGATACTCTTGTAACTCAACTCAGAAAAAAAATTGTAGATGGATGGAATCTAGAAAATTGTTATGGAAGGTTTAGCTAGAGGTAACTAGGGGTTAACAGCAGTGGATTTTATAGGGTTTGCTGAAGCTTCTGATATAGAGAGTCAGTGTTACTTCCTGTCGTTTGTATGAAACTGTGACATCTTGGAAAGGGCACGAAGACTTGCTTCATAAACCTTGTTAATCAGATTTACCCCATTCGGGAAGAATGTTACTTCTACCCGAAAGAACAGATTTAAGCACGTTTAAAAAGGGAGGCTCCGGCATTGCCGGAGGAGAGGCACTGGAGGCTAATGGCTGTTCTCCGTGGAATGTTCTGCCAGGGCGGCCTGTCAGAGTGACCCCATGCTTTACTGGAGTGGTTGGCATTTTATTAGTTAGGATCTGGTTTACCGCACACAATGAAATTCAAGTTAAATATGCAAGGTTTGCTATCTTCATGTAAGTATTGGAGTGCCACTCCAGGGTCACGGTGGCAGATCCTCAGATTTGTCAAGGACACGGGTTCTTCTGGCTTTCTCCCCTTTAAGTCTGGGCATTTACCAGCACTTGTTAGTCTAACAGCAGCGGGAATGCTGGTGCTATGGCTCCTGCCATGTCGCATGAAGGAGGAAGGGGAGGAAGAGGAGGAGGCAGTGACTTTCTTTAAGGATACCTGCAAGGAGGTTGATATGGCAGTTCAGGTTATTTCCCATTGGCCAGAACTTCGGAGCAATGGGCTACCCTATTACAAGGGAGGCTGGAAACATATGTGAAGTTTGCATTCTCCAAAGTTTCTTGCTCAGTTAAGAGATGAAGCTCACAACTGCAAGGAAGGGGGTGTCTCTTTTGCGTGTGACTGTTTATTTGTTTGTGTGCACATGCATTGATTCCTTATTCTGCTCTGGGTGTTGTGCTGGGCACTTTGTGTTCCCAGGCCATTCTGTCCCTAGCCTTCAGATTTCAGGACAGTGGAACCAGGTTCCTGTACTTGTCTTAATCAAATCTATTCTTACCTTGGATTACGAATTTCCCAGTAGCTGACTTAGTTATGCAAGCTTTCCTTATGGCTCTGATCTATTTCTAGGTGTGCCCAGCATGCTCCAGCCTCTTCGAGGGTGCCCCCTTTTCCTTCCTTTCCTAGAGATTTGTGCTCCCAGAACATGCTGTACCTTCTCTGTGTTCCCATGGCTGTAGAAAGAAGTGGAATCTTTTAACCAAGTGTGATGTCATGTGATAGGGATGCAGGGGTTAGGCTGGCTAGGGCTTCTGAAGAGAGGCATAGTTTCACATGGGTTTCTCAGAATTGATTGTGAGGAAATAGGCCTCTCTCTGAATCTGTCTCTGTCTCGCCCCTCGAGTGTGTGTGTGTGTGTGTGTGTTTGTATGTGTGTGTGTGTTTGTATGTGTGTGTGTTTGCACGCTCACTCATGTGTTGATAGACTTGAACCCAGATATTGGACAACTACTCTACCACTGAACTAGACCTATAGCCCCCTAGTCTTGTCTTTTCAGGGCCTCTAAATTTTTTTTTAGATCAACAGAGTGTATCTGTTCATTCAATATGGTGAAGCTGAATATCTTCTAGGTTCTGCAACTCTGCTATGGGCCGAGGATACAGGGATATGTCAGAAGTGACCTCCACCCTCTCGGAGCCCCTCTTCAGAGAGGGGTTCTCCTGAGAAAAAAGGAGCAGGGCTCATCTGCCCATCCTTCCTCCCCAGTGGGTGCCAGGCATGGAAACCGGCCACGGTCGTACTTTAGGAGAACAGTAGCAACCACATAGTTCTGTCTAGGTGGCAGGTGCCAGTGGAGGCTCCCCAGAGGAAGCGACATGTGAACCACCGTGAAGGGTGAAATGATTTTCCTCTAAAAGAGCATGATGGGAAAGAAGGAAGGCGATAAGGGGAAAATGTTAAATTTTGGAATGGATGAACACCCTTTGGCAGGGTAAAGACCAAAAGTAGAGTGGACCCAGACATGAAACTGGACAAGTGCCAACACTTGACAGGGGTCTAGAGAGGTGGCAGAGGAAGCCGTAGGTGCAAAACATGACACTTTTTGGAAAAAGATAGACATGCTGAGAGCCAGGAGAGAGGCACATTCAACTAGGAAGGGAATGTTCTCTAAAGAGTGGGTTGTTGTCAGCAACACAAGTCACAGACCAGAGTAGATAAGCCATGGGCTGGTGGCCAGGGTGGCGTTAGTGACTCCAGCCATTGGGTTGAGGAGCTGATGGGGCAGGAGGCAGACTGACGAGAGGAAAGGACCAGACTGTGCAGTCAGCAAGTGTTCGCCACAGAGGGGGAGGAAACCTGGGGAAACCGAAGCCTGCAAGGAGCCGGCGAGCCCCAGAGGCGCCTGAGAAGGGAGCGCCACCTGTGGTCTTTGGAGATGCCGTCAACAGAAGGGAACTGAGGGAGATGTGTTGGCTGTCTGTCTGTCTGTCTGTCTGTCTGTCTGTCTGTCTGTCTCTGCAGAGCAGTGGACTATACCTGTGGAGAAGACAGACTGTGTGGGCAATAGGGATGGAGAGGAGATGAACCCCTGCTTCCCTCCCACCTTGCTAGCCTGTGGCTGCCCTGGATACTTTTACAGACTGAGATAAGTATTTACAGACTGAAACACGTACTCATGCTTTAAAACTATCTCTGCTTCCATTGCTTCTCTAGCTTCCAGTGAGAAGAACTCACAGCCCTTTGTCGTCCTGCCCAAGGCCTTCCCGGTGTACCTGTGGCAGCCTTACCTCAGGCATGGCTACTTCTGTTTCCATGAGGCCGCCGAGCAGCAGAAGTTCAGCGCGCTTCTCAATGACTGCATCAGACACCTGAATCATGGTAGGCTCAACCGGCGCTTCCCTAACAGTCACATTTTCTGAACTGCCTTGGTCAGCCATCTGCGACCATAATTCTTAGAGCCTCAGAGGGGGTTGCCCTTGGGAAGGAAAGCAGGGGCCATAGGCAGTGAGCACGGAAAACAAGGAACCCGAAGTCTCTGTGGAACAGAGCATAGAGCGTGATGGCGGGTGCAGGCCGCCTATTCTAGACTGTCTCCTGGTTATTCACTGTCCTGGCCATTCGTTAACCGAATAATTCTTCCTACTCCTTTTCCCTGGCACTTTTATGTTGTTTGTTCATTTTTGGGGATTGTTTGGTTTTGAATACAGGGCTCTTGCTTTATAATACTAGCTGTTCAAATACTCACTATGCAGCCCGGTCTTGAACTCACCGTAAACCTCCTGCATCAGTCTCTTGAGCACTGGGATTATGAGCGTGTACCACCGTGCCCAGCTTTCCTTGTTTTTTTAATTACACGCCAGCAAGAGTGTTCCAGGTAACCCTGGTAAAGCCTTAGTCTCTATGTCACCTTTCATTGCTCTCCACGTTTATTTCTGTGTGATGTTGGCTCAGTTAAGGTCAGTGGCGAGGTTCATTGTAGTCTAAGACTTGATTTTCAATTAGTGTTGCTGTTGGCTAGCTTCCTGTCGCTGTCACAGATGAAGCTAATGTTGTTTTACGTTTTGGAGGTTGTTCTCTGTGGTTCATCGATCCTATTGCTCTGGCCTGTGATGAGGCTGCGCATCTCAGCAAGAGGGAAGCAGGAGAGAGGAGGGGGCTGGGGTCCCATGATCTGCTGAAGGTCCTCAGTCATCTTCAGGACCTCCCGTCATTGCTGCCCTTGATGCTACCACAAGCACACAGCTGGGGACCAAGTCTTTAGCACACAGCCCCTAGGAGGACTTACCCTAACCACAGAGGCAGTTCTTAAAACTTGAAGGAATGTAGGAATTGGGGGAAAGAATCTGATTCAAGGCCGGAGAGACAGCTTGGTGGTTAACGAGTGTTTGCTTCTCTCACAAAGGACTAGAGGTCAGTCCCTAGCACCTACTTTGGGGAGCTGGCAGCTGCCTATAACTCCACCTCCAGGGAGATCTGATGCCCTTGTCTGGCCTCTATGGACACCTGCACACGTGTGCACATACACTCACACAGACACACATACATGACTTAAAAGCAAATATGTGTTAAAACTTAACTAAACACAGGAGCTTCGACTCTACCCTTATGCAGTCTGATTCAATGTGATTGGTGGGGGGCAGGTTTTGCTTTTCTAACAAGCTCCCAAGTGATGTCACTGGCCACACTCGAAGTGGCCCAGCTTTTTAAAGATGGCATTATTTTGATTTTTGGTATAAATTTACTTATGAATCCATCTGTAAATAATTTTTTTTGCAGGATCTTTTCATTCCAGTGTGTCATTTCTGACATTTAAAAAAATATGAATGCAGGTTTGTCTGGGCTTGCAGATAACTGAACTGTGTTCTTTGGCAGTTAGAGAGGTAGGCAGTCAAATGGGGGACTTAGTCTGTGCCAATCCTGTACAAGCGTAGAGTCATGAAGCATTTGCTCTCTTTGGTAGTCTGTGTGCAAACAGGACGGAGGAAGTAACACACCCACAAATTCTGATTTGATAGCGAGCAAGGTTAATATGTTCAGGAGTAACTGGAAGTCACTGCCAAATGAGCAAGTATGACCAGATGATTCTAACCCCGAGGTAACTTAAAGATCTTCTAGATCATAATAGTGCAAACGTGATACCCATCAGTATTGGCTGTGTGCAGTGTGATGCTGTCCCCTGATGCTGACATAGTACAAAAGTGGTACCCATCAGGGCTGACTGTATGCAATGTGATGCTCTCCCTGATGCTGACATAGTGCAAACGTGGTACCCATCAGTACTGGCTGTATGCAGTGTGATGCTCTCCCTGATGCTGACATAGTACAAAAGTGGTACCCATCAGGGTTGGCTGCGTGCAGTGTGATGCTCTCCCTGATGCTGACACAGTACAAATGGTACCCTTTAGGGTTGGCTGTGTGCAGTGTAAGCCCTGATGCTGATGGATTCTCTCTCCACTGGGTCATCAGAGCACTCTGGATGCTGTGTTTTGTGGTTTCACAGTCCAACAGTTGACAAAACACTCACCAGTCATTGTACGGAAGGAATTCAACACTTTGTTGTAAAATAGGCTTTGCAGTTGATAGTTTTACTCAACAGTAGGCTTAGGTGAGTATTTGAGCTTGTCTAAGGCAGGCTATGCTAAGCTGGGATTTCGGCCAGGTGTATTAGTTGAACTTTCAATTTATGATGGTCATGTTGCGATGCTACCCCACCTTAAGATACGAGCACCTGTGTACGTGGAGTTCTGTGGAAGTCCCAGTAAGCACTTTGTCAAGTCCTGAGCAATACCTCCAGCTGTGTACAGAATTTAAGGTTTTGTCAGGGAGGTCTCTGAACAGGAGAGTTTTGAGCTGAATCATAGTAAAAAAAAATACCCCCCCCCCACATACTGTAGTTAATTTTATAGTGCGCTTATTTTCATGTTTGGAGGTGTCCCCGAGATTATTAGTTCCACAGAGTGACAGTCACTGGTGCTGCATCTCACATCTCAGCCAGTTCTTGGTTTGTATGAATGTAGTATGTATGTATGTATGTAAGTATGCATTATGTAAGTATGTATGATGGATGGATAGTGTATGTGTGTCTAAGTATGTGCGCGGGTCATGGCATGCATGTGGAGATCAGCTGATAACTTTTGGGAGTTCATTCTCTTCTGTTACCACATGGGTTCTGGGGACCAAACTCATTTTATCAATCTTGGCAGCAAGTGCCCTTACCTCCTGAGCCCTCTTGCAAGTTCCCACCTCTTGGTTTTAATGTGTGTGTCGATAGAGACTAATAAAAAAAAGAGATGTAACTCTGTTTTTGCTACAGCGACTCCAAGTAACATAATATTGACTCTTAACTAGAGCCTTTATAAAAACGATCCCCTTATTACTATCATGCCTGTGTCTTCCCAGAACTAGCTTAGTTTTCAATATACTTAGAACCTCTGTGTTTGGGGTCTTGGTCTAGTAAGAACACACAGCTGGCACCGAACCCAGGAAATACAAAGCTGCCCTGAACAGAGAATGTGTTCTGCCCAGTCAAGGGACTCGCTGCATTCCCCATTCCTTGTACATAATAGGAATTTCTCTGGGGAGTTTTGGATGGTGTGTAGCCTGCATTTAGACACCATTTATGGAAGATCTCAGTCAATTCAGAACCCGGCCCTGCTCTCTAGGACGTTGTCAAGGCACGAAGACAATGAAGTCTAGTTATATTTCCCTGGTCTGTGGCAAAGTCTTCAAACCAAAGACCATTTGTTCCCCCACTGAGCCTTTATGCAGACAGTTGGGCACAGGCCATCATAGCATTACAGAGGGCAGCCCTTGGTTGTTGCAGGCCCATGAGCTCATGGGGGTTTTCCCATCTTGCCCCACCCCCTGATTTTTTCCCCCTTGTATTTGATGGTACAATGTACCACTGTTTTTTTACTGAATCCCTTTTTCTGTCCCAAGTATCTACCTATTATTCATTGTGTGATCTTGAATACGCTATTAAGGGGCTTCCTCAAGCTGCCAGTTCACTGTATTTGCTAGAGTTGTTCAGAAAGGGCAATAAGATACTGGCTGTAACTAGGGCCAGAGGCTCTAGGGGGCTGCTGCCACCGTTGTCTTCTGCCACAAGCAAGCAAAGGACTCAGTCTGCTGCTGTCATTGCTCCGTTGGCTCTAAGGCCACTATACATTTCTGTTGAGAACTGGGTCCAAATGTTTGAGTACTTGAAATTAGCCTCTGTCAATCCCATAAAGGCTTTTAAAATTTTCATTTTTGAGATAGGGTTTCTATGTGTAGCCCTGACTGTCCTGGAACTTTTTGTGTAGACCAGGTTGGCCTCAAACTCAGAAATCTGCCTGCCTCTGCCTCCCGGCTCCTGGCATTAAAGGTGCACCACTGGCCAGCCCACGTGGACTTCCTATGATACATCCCCTAGTGCTCAGGTCAACAATAACCCAGCCCACGTGTTCAAAAAATGTTGGCTCCTAATTGTTCTACATATTCATAACCATTCTGAATCCAGAAACACTGCTGTTGCACCTAAGAGGAATATGTATTTCTTTTTTAACCTTGACAAAGGTTCTATACCCTCTTTATATAGTATGGTTGTCTGAAGATAGATGAGATCAAGTAGAGAGATCTGTGCTCCTTCATCCTTCAGAGAGAGAGAGCAGTTGCTAAGACTGTTTTCACTAAGGAGCACCAACTGTACTGGGCAGTGGACACATGTCTTTTTTGAGTAGATAGAAGATCTCACAAGATTAATCTTTATAGAACATCACATTCCATCTCGATTTTATTGCATGACATCTGTGTACAGCAGCTGCCGTCACCTGTCCATTTATAATTCACAGTGTAGTTCCCAGTCCCTGGCCATGTCGGGTGCTACAAAGTGGGGCTTATAGTGCCAAGATGTTCTGAGGCAGCTTTCTTCTCCAGACTCAGTCCTGTGCTTCACAAATACAGAGCTGAACCCAGGCTGAGTGGACAGTGGTCATTATCAGCGCGCACCTGCTTCTCCGGCTCAGGCAATGTAGGACAGGGGAACGGGTTCCTGCGGGGAGGAATGGGATAATTGAGAGCTGGAAAGCGACACAGATTATGGACCATTAGAACTGAAGGATTTCTGTGAGCTGGAAGGCAAAGTTTCAGCAAGAGGAGACGAGGGAAGATAGGGAAATGGGCTAGATCCAGGCTAGAAAGGGGCTTTATAGTAAATATTAAGAAATTGAACTTTTTCTAAGAGTTGTAAGTAGGTAAGGGACCTGACCCTCATTTACCTTTAAGGAGTCACAGTGGCTGTAGCCTAAGTAGCATGGATAGGAGAGAGTAGCATTTTGTGGTGCCAGGAGGCCACTTAGGAAGTTTGGGCGAGCAACAACAGATAGCCTAGTATTCACCAGAGAGCACGAATTAGCGGGAGAATTCATCAATAGAAAGCCAGAGTTCTTGCCCTAAAGGATTGGGAGACAAGAGAACATGGAGTAGATATTAAGATTATGCATGCCGGGCGGTGGTGGCTCACGCCTTTAATCCCAGCACTCGGGAGGCAGAGGCAGGCGGATCTCTGTGAGTTCGAGACCAGCCTGGTCTACAAGAGCTAGTTCCAGGACAGGCTCCAAAACCACAGAGAAACCCTGTCTCGAAAAACCAAAAAAAAAAAAAAAAAAAACACAAAAAATAAGATTATGCAGCATTACTGCATAAGTGGAGATTCTGCAGTGGAGGTAAATGCTGGCGCCCAGTTCAACGGTGCTGCTGGCCTGAAGGATGCCGTGTTAGTCTGAAGGACGGCTGCTACTTCACTGCACAAGAGCCTGTGCTCATTACATCACTAGGAACACTCAGGAAGAGGGGATTGTAGAACATCTGGGAGCCATGAGGATCGTAGGTTGAGAACACCTAGAAGAACCCGGAGGATTTAGGTTAAGAGAACTCGGCGATGTAACTAAGGACACCCTGAAAGCGATTCAATCACACGTGTAACCTCCAAGGGCTCTGGTGGTGGGGTGAGGCAGCTGGATGCGATGTTCTAAATGATTGCATTTTAGAATGGGTTCCTCTGACAGTGCTGTGTGCCTGGAGCGCTTCTCCAGAACTCCCATGTGAAGGCAAACGCTTTGATTAGATTGGATTTCGACACTTCGCATTGTTAGGTGTTCAATACACGTTGCTGAGTTAAATTGGATTTCAGAACAGAAGAGGATTTTACAATTCAAATGAGATGCAGCCAATCCTATTAGCGCGTTTATTTCCACACAATGCTTTATGTTCTGCCGCAGATCTCAGGTTCCTTTTCATCAACACGCAGTCTAGTCATACCTACAAAGGAAGTTTATTACTCGAGAGACTGTCTGGTGTGGGTGCCAATCAATTCTCACTGAAAATACTGAGTGATTTTTATTATGTAATATATGAGGACATACTTTTGAATTTGTGGCACCCATGTTTATGGAAAAACAGATCTATGAGTTGGAAAATTCTATCTTATGCCTAACCATTTTCTGGCCAATGTGCAACAAATGAACCATATTGGGAGATAAGCAAAATAAAAGAGACACAATTTTTATAAACAGTTCTCTGAATGCTTTTCCTTGTTGATATTATAGAAATGTCTTCCTTTTCTTGTAATGCATAGAAAGCCTCTAAGCAAGAGGCCTTATCTCAGAAACTGAAGTGGGAAAGTGGTGCGGGAAGACACCCACTGTCCACCCCAGCCTCCACATGCGTGTATATACAGGAGCACATGCAACCGCATCGCTGCGAACCCCCAAATACGCAAGCACACACCTTTTATGAGCTGGGAACAAAGTGCTTGGTAACTACTGTTTTCTACAAACGAGACGCCAGTTTCTTGTTTTAGAAGGGACGATCTTAAAGAAAACCCCTAAACTCATTCTCTATGTGCAAACCACTTCTGGAGTCTGCCTGAGTTTACTGTGTGACATGGGCAATGCTCTAAAACAGCAGATGTTTCCCTTGTCCCTCTGTGGGTGTGAGGTCTTCTCTGAAGTCATTGCTTGTCCTCTTCTGGGCCTTTTAGGTTATTTAGAAGACCCCAGACTTGGGAAAGAACTTTGTGGTTTCCTATTCCATGCCTTAGCGTTTACTTAGGATAAAGCTTAAGTAGGGTCAATGTCTGTCAGTGGACGAGGACCCGGTGCTTTGACTCCTGGGTCTTCACATCTAGTTACTGACTCTCAACATTACTTTACAAAAAAGCAAGCCATCTTTTGGACATTTTGAAACACGACTCTTAAACTACTCTCATGAACTCTTGCCATGGTCCACAATAGATCTGGAGCTGTCATCTAAGGTCCTCGGAGACCTGGGATGCCGGGGTGTCTGGGTTAGTGGTACTATCTAAGCTGACCTAACTATTCTGTCCTCAGGGTAAAAATGACCAGATCATTTAACTTAGATAAACCTGGAATATAAAGTATTTGATAGTATAGGTTGTATGCTAGTTAAAATTTTTATAGCTAAAATGCAAATGTATGATTTTATACAATTTAAATTAATTTTTTTTGTATTTGAGTACCCGGGCTGGAGCACTATAGATGTCATTGATGTGAAATATGACTTTATAATACTTACGCTTTTGATTCTATTTAAATTACTTAGTGTTCTCAAAGCAATGTAAGAGCTGGAAGTGGAAGAAGGGGCTTCCCCAGAGGCTGGAATAATAGAGCTCATGCCTTATGAGCCCCTCCTGAAGCTTGTCCTAAGGGCAGATTTGAAACCAGGGATTATATTTGTAAATTATTTTAGGACTATAGCAGGGTGAAATTCTGGGGGCAACCATTGTTTCTCTGTCGTCACACTGAAGTCTGTCCTCTGCGGGCATCCAGCTTCCATCCCTGAGGCTGAAATGCTTGCTGTCTGCTTAATTGCTGTCCTGGGAATAATTCGATTTATTTCAAAAACATTTTCTCAGCTGGGTGTGGAGACTCACGTCTGTAATCTCGGCACTTGAGAGGATAGAGGTGGCAGGAAGATCGAGAGTTCAAGGCCTGCCTCTGTTTCCTGGCAAGTTTGAGGCCAGCCTGTCTCTTTTGTTTGTATATGAACGTCTCAGCTGTGAATTTCCTTAGGCACTGGTAACTCTTTCAAATAGCTCCAAGGACTCGGGCTTCTGTGGTGGTGTCCCAGGGTCGCTGTGGCTGGGTGACTTTGGCACTAGCAATGTGTCTCTAGTTTTAGAGGCTAGAAGGCTAAATCACGATGCATGCAGGGCCATTTCCTCTGAGGACAGTGAGAGGGGACCCACTGCAGGCTTCTCTCCTTGGCACTCAGGCGCTACCCTGAGACCTACCTTTGTCTTCACACAGCATTTCCCCTGTGTCGTCTGTGTTTCTGTTCATGGCTGTGTCTGTGTCTGAACGGTCCCCTCCTTCACCTTTGACACTTACATTTATTATATATCTATTTATGCATTTTTGTGTGGGCTGTGGAGGTCAGAAGACAGTAGTAGTTGGTGCACTTTTTCCATGAGGGTCCTGGGGATGGAACTCAGGTCTTTGACAAGTACCTTTACCTACTAAGCCATCTTGCTGACCCCGAATTTCCATTTCGAAAACACTGGTCACACCAGATATCAGAGGCCTAGCCTATTCTGGAATGACATCATCTTAACTAAGTATGTCTAAAAGGACTTTGTTTCCAGATAAAGTCACCTTCTGGCCTAAGGTGCTGTGCTTGGGAAACCACTCTATTGGCCCTCAAGGCCTGGCTGTGAGGTGGGGGCTGCTGTTACTTGCATCCTTCTTGCTGTGTAGATGAAGTCGCTGCAGCAGCGGTTCCCACAGTTGGTTTAACACAAAGTTTTAAACCCAGGCAGTGTGAAGCTAGAGTGTATGCTCCTATGAATTGAAGCTTCCAGAGAAAAAGCCACACCTCTGCCCAAAGTTTTCCAGGACTGATTAAAATCCGTAGAGAGTCCAATGTTGCAGGCCCAGAGCCATATCCTCTTGAGATGTCTCCAGCGCCTTCGTGGCCATTTCTTGTCCACCTTTGAGTCTAGGTTAACGACCCTGTGACTGTCATGGAGAGGTTTTTGGAATGTATTTACAGGCCACTAGCTTCCTCCATCTGAAAACCAATGGTGGCGTGGGGCAGCATTTGATACTTGCTGTACAAGCGTCTCCAATTTGCTTTAGCCCACCAAGCTGACATTTGGCCACCAGGACACTTAAAGATTCATTGACTATGACTTTGAAAGCCTGGTGGAACCGTTTCCATGTTGGAACATGCTAGTTGGGTCAACCTGAACCCCAGTCTCAGTTGCTCTTATTTGTCTCGGGAATAAACTCTTAATCCCTCAGAGGATGGAGCTGTGGTTTGGGTGGCCACTCTTCCTCACCAGGTTCTTACTAAGCACCTCTTCTAAACCAGTATTTGACTAGCTGCTCTTTAAGAAAAAATCTAATCCAGTTCCTGCTCGGGGCCTGGTGATTTGAGGTTAGTCATTTCATACTGAGCTGCAAATTGCTGTACATCTGTCTGTTGAAACTTGGGTGGCAGTTGAGACGCTGAAGTCTTCACTTTGAAGCCTGAAGTTGTGCCTTAACCCGAAAGGGCGCTTCTGTGGTCAGCTGCATGCCATCAAATTGTTCTCCGAAGGCAGGCTTCGCTCGGCTTGTGTAAATATGTAGCTGAGAATAACGTTGTGAGATGTATTGCAGGCATGGGGTTGAGAAACTCATAGTGTTCATGTATTTCAAGTTCTCAGTGGTTCTCAGCCTCCCCAATGCTGTGACCTTTTCATATAATTCCACATAGTGTGGTGACCCCCAACCATAAAATTATTTTTGTTGCAGCTTCATAACTGTAATTTTGCTACTTGCTATGAATCATAATGTAAATATCTGTGTTTTCCAATGGCCTTAGGCGACCCCTATGAAAGAGTCACTGGACTCCCAAAGCGGTTGAGAATCACAGGTGGAGAACAAATGTTAACAGGTGTCCTTTACTTTGTTTTCCTGTCAGAACTTTTTTTTCTGTTAACTGGACTCTTTGCCTAAGACAGGATCTCACATAGTTCAGGTTGGTGTCTAACTCATTTTGATGTTCGGGCTATGGATCTCTAATCTGTCTGCCTCAGTCTGCTGAGTGCTGACTTGTTAAACAGATGCTTGGCCACTGCTGAGGTAACCTGCCTTGACCTGATTTTGTGTTTTAGTGATTTCTTCAGGAAACCAACAGTCACACTTGAGATCACCCCACATCTAGCAGTCAACGAGAGACTCCTATTTTATGGGGCTTAGAAAAGGGAGCAGAGTTGGAGAGAAGCCATATCTTAATAGCCACTTTGACACCTTACCAGGCCAACCTCCCTGTCAACTTCCTTTCCTGCTGGAGATTAGGGCGTGGTCTCTGTCAGAACCAGCTGGAGAAGAACTAAAATCTCTTCTTTCATGTGAACATCTCTGCCTCCTCAGCTCCCCTAGGGAATCAGATGAGCACACACTGCCCGTTCACTGCCCTGGCCATCACCAGTGTCCCACTGGCATGGTGCAAATGTGCCCTTCAAGTTACAGGAGAGGCAAAGGTTGGAACAAAAGAACTTTTAGAAAGGTTGTATCGAGTCTAGACCATTGTCTTAGATTCTGGAAACAAAACAAAAATAAGGTCATGACCAATAGACAAAGCGGCGTCTGTGGAGCCCATTCTGTCAATAGTGGGGAATTTATGGAATCATTTTCTCCTGGTGCTGAAGAAGTGGAATGAAAGGAACATGAAATAGGCATGTCATTTAAGCCCATACCATCCCATTTCATGGCAATGCATGGCCAAGCCTGAGTGGTTTAGTTCCAGAGAACGTGTTGATCACTGCCTTGTCCTTTTTCGATCTCTGCAAGGATAATTGTTGATGATTCAGGGGCTGACAAATGCCTATGGACAGACAGATTGACTTCTGGTTGTCTGGAAGAAGTGTGAAACTTCTGTTCTTTCTTCTGCAGATGCTTCATGAGCTAAAAGTTTCCTAAGGTGAACTGCCAAGGGTGGTTATGAGTGTCACTGGCTCTCTGATAGTGTGATCGATTTGTACCGTTGTCTTTGGCTCTAATGGAGTTCAGGGAGATCCCCAGCAATGCCGAAGCACTTGTCTCGTTCCTCTTCTCATATCTAGTTTCACACTTATGGTCTAAAATGAAGATTGTACTGTTCCCTTTGCCGGCCTATGGGCTAACGAAGATGTCTCTGGAAATATAAACCTCATCACTGAAAGGAAGGGAGCATATTTGAAATGGAAATACCATATAATAGGGGCGCACAATTGTGTTAAATGGATTGTCACGCATTATAATCTTGAAAGTATATTTCTCATCATCTGACTTGCTGTTCTCACTACTCTTTGCTTTCTTCTCCCTTTGAGCTAAATCTTAGGCCGGTGACTCACTTTGGATTTCTTTAACTTTCCGAAGGCCTTAGGATCTATGTGATTTCCTCAGGAGCCTGTTTTTAAAGATTATTTACATGTGAAGGTGTGTGCATGCATGTGTGTGTATGTGCTATATGTGGGTTGCATGTGGGTTCCTGCAGAGGCCAGAAGCTATCTTGAAGCTTGAGATGAGGACATTTGTGAGCAGCCTGATGTACCCGTGCAAAATAAATGCAATGCAGATATCAAAGAATATTTACCACTTTAATGATAAACTTACAGAACCAAAGTTCCAGCGTAGTACAGGTAGGGAGGAAAGAGAGCGAGCGGCCTCCCTGCGCGACCATTTATTGGCAGGCATTCGCCCGAGGCAAACCCCGCCCCCTAGAGGGGTTGTCTTAACCCTACAGCCTGACATGGGTGCTGGGAACCAAACGGGGATCTTAACCTGGTGAAGTCACACCAGTTATGGGCCAGAGGTCTGCTTCCTTCGCTAACCAGCGCGTGCTCTTGGGAGACAGAGTTCTCTCTTGACTGTCTACACAGTGACCCTTCCATCCTACCCCCGACCTTCCCCATCCCCCGTCAGCCCTCCAGTCTAGACTTCTGTTTTACTTAAAACAGTATTTCTGCATTCTTACTTGGTTACCTTGTGAGAACCCACCTAAGTTAAGTTGATTTCTAAGATTGGGCAGGGAGAGTGAAGCACGTTTCATTGTGCCATCCTTTAAATTACTGAGTTCTTTGGCTGTACCACATGGAATGTTCCTTCTTTACATTAAAAAAATTATCTACATCGGATGCCATATAATTCTCGACAGTCACACTGTCTATAACTTCAGTTCCAGGGCATCCAGTATCCTGTTCTGTCATCTGCTGATGCCAAGCATACATGTGGTACTCAGGCATCCATGCAGGCAAGGCACAGATACACATGATACACATAGAATGATTTTTAATGAAAGAAAAAAATGCACAGTAGTAGGGAGAGAGGTACTTGTGCCTTTCTGATAAACTGGATTGCAGCATACAAAGTCTGGTTAAATATGAAGGCTGACCTACCTACCTACCTACCTTCCCTCTGCCTCCTCCTCCTCCCTTCCACCACCAATAGTCTTCTGCCAACATATACTGACTGGGCATCTTTTTATCCCAAGCAATTGCTAGGTGTCAGGAATCTAGTTTGGATGTTACTAGTAACCAAAGAGAAAACTAGTTACAGACTGAGGTGTGTGTAAACCATGTGCCAAGAAGTTCTGAGAGGGGAGTTTGATTTAGACTGCTCTAGAGAAAGAATCTGTGAAGGAATTACATGGTATATTCGCCTGGAAACCTTGTGATCTAGTGCAAGAGTTGACGTGTGGGATCTGTAGGACCAACCTGGATGCCAGCTGTTTGGTGTGGAACTCAGCCACACTGTCTGCCCAGGTGTTCTTGCCTGCTCTTGTGAATGCAGAAAGTACCATGACTGGTAGAGCCTGAAATACTATGATATTTTGCCTTTCACAGAGAAATCTTGCTTACCTTTGGTCCAGAAAACATGTGAGAAAAAGAGCTGTAAATCAGCTGTGGTAACTCACAATTAGATCCCCAGCATTTGGGAGTCTGAGGCAGGAGGATTGCCATAAGTTCCAGGCCAGCCTGGGCCACAAAGTGAGGCCCTTGCCACAAAACAAAAGAAAGAAAAGAAGAAATACAGTATTTAGTTTGACCCAGGCATTTCTGGGCAGAGTGAGTCGTACACTTGGGAGGACTGAGACCTTAATGTGGAAAACAAAACCAAAATTAAACAAAAACCCACTTGGAAGTGGTAGTGAATCTCTCTTCATGAAGTGGACTTGAAGCAGGCGGGAGGCATTTTCTGAAGCGAGAGTACATCTTTCAAAGAGATGCTCTTCGTGTTAAGTGTTAGGCACGGTGGATGTAAGCGGTGTGTGCCAAGTCAGGCTCTCTTGGGCTCCAATCTTGGCTCTAACACTAGTTAGTACCTGTGTGGCTCTCACTGTTCTTCACTGTCCTCGGGTCTAAGACAGGGACACTCAGTGCCCACCCGCATGGTTACTTTGCAAATTATATAAGAGTAATATGAGGAAATCATTACAACTGCTGACATTATTACTAAGTACAAAAATAATTTTATAAAGTAACACCTTAGATTATATCCCACAAAACAATCACTGTTTCCATTTCATTTTCCTATCCTAAATCAACATATTTTTTCATGATGTTTAATCTCAGATAAAAGTGGTAGCTTGTAAACCATTCTAGTTTTATTCTGCTGCTGTAATAAAACACTGACCAAAAGCAGCTCCTGGAGGAAAGGGCTTACTTGGCTTATATTTTCAGGTCACACACAGCCCATCGTTGAGGGAAGTCAGGGCAGGAACTTGAAGCAGAGGCCCTGAGCAACACTGCTTGCTGGCTCTCTCGTAGTCTCCTGCTTAGATGGCTTTCTTATACAGCCCAGGGCCACCTGCCTAGGAATGGCACCACCTACGGTGGGCTGGACCCTCCTGCAATCCCTCACACACATGCCCATAGGCTGATCCGATTGAGACAGTTTCTGAAGTGAGGATTTCTTCTCAGGTGATGCCCCGCTATGACAAGTTGATAATTAAAGCTAATTAGCCTATAAATTACGATTCCTCACCCTTTTGAAGATGATTTCTTAATATTTTGAAATTTTTAGTATGTTGACAAAGTTATATTTTCTCCGTAAGTTTGAGGTATTTGTCTCCGTGTCTCCCACTCCTGTTTGTTGGTGCTATCTGCAGGGAAGTACACACGCCACTGAAATCTTACTCTTGTCTCCATCTTCCTACAGCCTCGGCTTTCTTGGATGACCACCATTACACATCCTTTTCCTTGTCACCGTCTCAGGCTGCAGTCCTGAGTTAACCGCACAGTTTAAGCTCAGGTCCTCTCCAGCTGACTCAGGGGACTTTGCTCTTCAGGGCTTCTTTTATTTTCTGTTTCTTGAAGTCCATACCTTGATGTGAGCACACTGCCACCCTCTTCCTTCAGTTCACTCTTTCCTAAAGTTCTGGCTTTGATTTCGGGCTTGTAGAAGCATGTGACTGGTGATCGATCATGGTTCTAAAGGCTATGGGGCGATCTGAGGGTATGGGGTGACCAACGGAGGAGACTGACTGCTTTGCATCCCATCACTAATTGTTTCTTTTCCTTACCCGTATCTCAGTTTCCATAGCAAAGGCATTCCCACGATTCTGTCCATGGAACTGGCACCTAGGCCTTCCAGTTGCCTGGTGGGCTATGCCAACTGGGCCCAGCACATGGCTCGTGCACTGTGACAGAGTTACAGCATCATGAACATGAGCATGGCCAGGCTAAGAGAACAAGTCAGAGTGGGTGAAACAGAAAACAGGTAGTGGAATGTGCTCAGTTTCTGTTTTGGATCCTGTTGCCTGGTTTCCACAAGCTGTTAGGGAAACAGAAATCCACCCCCAGTCCTCTCACCCGAGTGACTGTGGAAGAGGAGGCATCGAACGAGGACACCAGAGCTGGAAATCACCTTACACCTTAGATGGTGTGCTTCGTGCCCATCATCTGATAGGCGGGCGAGTGGTTTGCCCAGGGTCGTTGGTAACAGCAGTAGGCTGGGGTGCACGTGTAAGACGTCCAAAGCCAAGTGATTTCTTTTGAGTCAAGTGTTTCCCCTTCTTTGTTTTGTTTTAGTCTCATATAGTATGCACACACCCACACAGTTTATAGGAGCACATAACTCCAATCATATCATAACAGCTAGGCTATTTTCCCTCATTCTCTCCCTCCGTTCCTTCACAAGCAATGTTAAAGCCTGTATCTTCCTCATGTTTTCCTGTGTGCATGCACACATGATAAGGTTTGTTATTTGGTTGCTGCTTTGGCGCACACCTTTAATCCCAGCACTTGGGAGGCAGAGGCAGGCGGATCTCTGTGAGTTCGACACTAGCCTGGTCTACAAGAACTAGTTCCAGGACAGGCTCCAAAACCACATAGAAACCCTGCCTCAAAAAACCAAAAAAAAAAAAAGAAGATCATCTGATCCTTACTCTTCTACCTTGGTTTTGTTGTACTCAGTGCAGCCTTGTGGAAACCTCTTCTGATTAACTGGCATGGTTCTAACTCATTGCTCAATGGATTATAATATTCCATGGCTTGTAGTCTACACTGGTCAGCTTTGCTCTTCACTGGTCAGCCTTGCTCCACACTGGTCAGCCAAGCTCTTAACAACAGCCTTTTCCTTTTTTCTCACAACTACTAAATTCCGTGATTATATTAACATTTTTGTACATGTGTCCTCATGTTCTTATTTGTATAAAGCTGTGCCCAGGAAGTATGGTTGGTGAGTAAATGAGTTTTTAACTTAACCGATCCACCAGGTTACTTTTCAGCTGTACTCTAAAGTTTCACGTGTTCTATAGCACACAAGAGCACTCTGCAGCAGCAGCACTGTGGTAGGACATTCTGTTCCTTGTGAGCACCAGCAGGCCGCCAGGTCAGAACGGCTCTCTTCTTTATTCTGGTGGGCCTTCTCTGACTGCCGTGGGATCTGAGCATCCAAACTAGTAGCTGTCAGCATTTAGATTTCCACTCTGTGTGAATTTTCCATTTTTATTCATTCATTCTCCTTTTGTTTTATTATTGTTTTACAGGAGTTCTATGAAAATTTCCATATTTACCCATTTGTGTATCTCCACTAATGATATCTTTTCAAATTCATTATTTATCTGTTAGCATTGACTCATTTTACTGCTATTAGCTTTTAATTACAATATATTTTGCCGTGCAAAGATGCCTAATTTTTATATAGTCAGATAGGTGTGTCTGCTTTTTCTTTTGTATTGTTTTGGATTTCCTGCCTTAGTTGAGATTTTCCTTAACCTTAGATTATATAGGTAATTTTCTAATTTATTTTTAGATTTTTATATTGCTATATATATTAATTATTTTACTTTATGTGTATGAGTGCTTGCCTACATGTATGTGTATATGCCCACATGTGTACCTGGTGCCTGTTGAGAGCAGAAGCGGGCGTCAGGTCCCCGGAACTGATGTTACAGGTGATCGTAAGTTATATGTGGGTGCTGGGAATGGAACTTGGGTCCTTTGGAAGAGCAACTGGTGCTCCTTACCACCAAGTCATCTCTCCAGCTCCTGGATTGCAAGATTTTGCCCTGAAGTCCCTCATCTGTGCAGAAATTCTTTTCGTATGTAAAATATTTCTGGGGTCTACTGTTTTTTCCTAAGTGGATAGACAGTTGTATCCGCACCATTCATGAGATAATACAACTTTCCCACTGAATAGTAAAATGATATGCATATATCTTGAGGTTATCTGGGTATTCTTCTCTACCATATGGTTGTAATTTTGATTTGTCATAGATAATAGGTTTTTGTTGTGCGCTATTATACCTGATATGAAATTTCCCCTTACTATTCTTTCTTGACTATTTTAGGCATATATTCTTATTTGTTAACTTGTGTTCATTGGAGCTAATTAGCTCCTAATGCCTGCTGGGATTCTAATTGCAAGCTCATTAAGCTACAAATTATTTTTGAAAAACAATTCAAATGATCACATGAATTGGTCTATGGGTGAAGTTAGAAGTTCAAGCTAAAGTCTGGCTCCCTCTCACGGGCTAGACGGAGGGTCATAATGGGTGTCTTGCTTGCCCTGGTAGAGTCTGAGCCTGCAGTTTGAGTTAAAGAGAGGAAAGAAAGTATTAGTAGCCGTGGAGAGCCTACTGCATGCCAGGCTGTCTTTGGTCCTTTACTCCAGGTGTTTCAACTTAACCCCCTCCCCCCCACTGCGATCACAGTTAGGCAGTTTCTGAGCTCAGGGAACACAAGCCACAGAACTCTGCTGGAGGTCTCTGCATCTGAATCTGACATAAACTAAATCTCTGTTCCACCCCATGGGGTTGAAAGCTTCCTCCCTTGGGTGTTTCAAGTTGGAAATGCTGCCGGGAGAGGATGGGATTGTGCCTCTGTGTGCAGGGGCAGACCCCTCCCTTTGCCTGGGATGCCTCCACCTGCCGCGGTTCAAACAATGCTGCTGTAACTTACCTCGCTGCCCCACAGCTACGTGCATGGAGAGTGAGTCGCTGTGCATGCCTTTACCAAACACATATTAAGCAGTTGCTCTGTGTTTGCTCAGGGTGCTGGGGCTCCAGTGGTGAACATCTGTGGACTGATTTCCCATACTCTCACTGCTATTCCTGGTTGGCTTCTTGACTGTAGTGATGTTTGTTTTTAATTTAGAATTAAATGTTGCCTTGCCTACTGCTCTTACTGGTCAACTAGAAATATGGGCTTCGATGAAAAGTTTCATATTAATTTCGTCTTAATTAGAAATTCAGAGTCTGTACTGATCTGAGCAGCATTCATTTAACAGATATTTATTGAGAGTATAGTATATGTCGAGCATAGTCAGGGGCCAACGGCAGAAATAGAAAATAAATCATAAATATAAATACAAATGATTAACTTAGATACATGTAATAAATACTGTGAACAATAATAGCTGGGGGTAGAAGAGATACAGGCTGAACTGCATAACAAACCACAGTAAACATACAAACTTGAATAGAGGAAACTGTGCCCAGCCTGGAACTTGAAACATGGAGATGTAGAGATGCTGTGTTACTAATTAGATTTTTATCTTATTTTATGTGTTTGGGTTTTGCCTGCTTGCATGTCGGTGCATCATTTGCATGCCTGGTGCTCAAAATGGCCAGATTCCCTGAAACTGGAGTTACAGATGGTGGTGAGCCATATGTAGGTGCGGGAATGAACCTTGGTCCTCAGAAAGAGGAGTCAGTCCTCTTAACCAGTCCCTGTCTAATCCTAATTGTCTCCAGAACCCTCAGTTCAATGCTGTAGTCAGATTGAGTTCTACCTCCTAGTCTTAATAGTGGGGCTTAAACTCCACCGTGGAGCCTCGGGGGACCTGGTCAAGAAGTATCCAACGATAGCCTTCAGCTTAGGGAAAAGTCCTGGGAAGACATGATGATTTCCCAATGACACATCCATCTGCCTCAAGACTACTCAGAAATGTTTTCCCTTGGAGCCTAAGCAATACCTGGTGTGGTAAGGAGAACTTCTTGAGAAGGAGAGTGCCAATGCTCTAACATGTGAGATGGGGAAAAATTAAAGCAACATCTTCCAAACAACTTCCATCTGATTAGTTTTGATCTGTAAACCCACACTATTTAATACACAGTAGTCTTTTCCATTATCAGTAATGATAATCGGCCTAGAATAATTCATATCTCTCATAGTTATTCAGTGAATAAACACTGCTGTGCTGTGGGGTAATTGAAGAGACATTAAGAGCCCATTCGAGTTCCGTAATTCCACTGTGTCTTCCTTAATCACAAAAATGCCGTCAGGAACTGTGAATACACAAGAAGCATCTTGCTGGCTTACAAAAACACACTCATGTAGGAAGCAACTCACATGTGTTCATGTATTCAAACCTCTGATCCATCCAGCAGGGATGGAGATTTTTTTGTTTTAATTTCCCCTTTCTGTGTTTTACCATCAGGGAATCTGATCACTGAATGCATTCATTACATAGTTCCAAGGGACGAATTACATCATGCAACTCAAAGTTTTAGTCACTACTGACAATAGGTACCAGAGGCACCTAAATTTATCAAACCTTTTGGCTGTTTTTCTATTTGGTAGAGAGTAGGAGTTGGGTGAGCCAGCTGTTTCTATAAATAGAGCGGGTTGTTGTGAGGCTGTATCCTGTTTGGAAATGATCTCATCTACTATGTCCGTTGGTAGTTAGCAATTTTCTACCACACCAAGCAGTCCTGCTATGGATTGGGCATTGGGGGGAAGCCCTCAAGTTAAGCTGCACCAACTCCTCACTGGCCGTCAGGAGGTCTGTAAGACACTGCCACAGTCTTAAACTTGAGTCAAACAATTGACACAAGGACTTGTCACAAGTCACTTATTTCCTCTTTAATCCATGAGGTGAGCTGTGTACTGATGGACCAGAGCTTCCTTTATTGATATTGATATAGAACAGGTCCCTTTTAAGTGATGTTTGAACTTTACTGGGTGTACAGTGGTTATTTGTTCTTTCTGCCTCTGTACCCACTGGGATAAGCAACTGCCCCTTAAACCCCGAGTTTCCCTGATCCATAAGGTAGACACTTGCCAGTCACCCATGGCCACTGAGCCCTTGAAGTGTCCAGACTGAGATAGTCTGGACATGTGAAAGTTACATCAGATCCCAGAGGCTTGATGCTAAACAAGGACGTGAGGAGACAGCTCCTTGATAACTCTGTACTGTTAACCAGGCATTTGTCTCTGTTTCAAAAGAGCAGAAGGAGCAACTAAGAAAGGGTTTATTTTGTTCATGATTTTAGTCCATCATGGCTAGGCGGCTAGGAGGGAGGACAGCTCACATTATGACATCCAGGAAGCCTGGAGAGCGCATGCCAGTGTGTGCCATCTGTGTGTGTGCCTTTTCTTTATTCCGTGTGGGACCCTGGTCTATGGGATTAGTGCTGCTCACATTTAGGGTGGGTCATCCCCCTTAGTTAACCGTGTCTGGAAATGGCCTCATAGATACACGGAGAGGTGTCATTTGTGAGCTTCCCAAGCATATTCAAGTCAGTCAAGGTCACAGTCAAGATTAAAAACAGTGGGGCTAGAAAGTTGAGATGGCTGTGGTCAAGAGCACCCGTTGTTCTTACTGAGGACCCATCCGCATGTTGTTTCAGTCATCCAAACTCCAACTCCAGGGCATCTGATGCCCTTTCCTGACCACAACAGGTACCAGACACACACAGTGCACACACATACATGCTGATAAAACATCCACACACACACAAAGTTAAATAAATCCAAATTAATTAATTAGCTAATTAATTTAATTAAACATTATTTACTGCCCTAGATATTTGGTGTATTAGTGCAATGTGTTATTAAAGTTAACTTTTACCTGTTTTATTTTTGGTGTGACTACTAATAAATTTAAAATGGAATATGTAGTTTCCATTATCGGTCTATTGAATGACAGTAGACTAAAATCTCTTTTGCTTTTCCATTTCCCCTGTTAGTTCCTACAAGAAGTCTTTTCTATTATTGATTTTATTGAGCTCTACATTTTTTTCTGCTCCCCTCCCTGCCTCTCCCCTTCAACCCTCTCCCATGGTCCCCATGCTCCCAATTAACTCAGGAGATCTTGTCTTTTTCTACTTCCCATGTAGATTAGATCTATGTATGTCTCTCTTAGGGTCCTCATTGTTGTCTAGGTTCTCTGATAATTGTCTTTCTGGGTCTGGGTTACCTCACTCAATATGATGTTTTCTAGATCCATCCATTTGCCTGCAAATTTCAAGATGTCATTATTTTTTTCTGCTGTAAGGTCTGGAGCAGCAAGCAGAGAGCTCATTTTTTTTTCTTTTTTCAAGACAGGGTTTCTCTGTAGCTTTGGGGCTTGTTTTGGAACTAGCTCTTGTAGACCAGGCTGACCTCGAACTCACAGAGATCCGCCTGCCTCTGCCTCCGAGTGGTGGGATTAAAGGTGTGCGCCACCATTGCCTGGCATCCTACAGGAAGTCTTTAGACCAAGTATTTGTTATCGTCTGCAGTCTGGAGAAGTGTGTGCGAGTATGCGTGTGTGTGTGTGTGTGTGTGTGTGTGTGTGTGTGTGTGTGTGAGCACACGTGTGTGCACGCGCGCATGTGAACATGAAAGGTGAGCAAAAGCAGTATGGGTAGCGAAAGGACAAAGGAGGGGAAAAGAAGCAAGTTGTATGGGCATTGGTCTAAGATGCCACCTAACTGTCAGTTTAAGCAAAGAACAAAGAAGAATCGCTAAACACAGATTGGCTTCCCATAGGGCGGATTTGCTCTTTGCTTTAAAGTAAGTAGGGCCCCTGGAATACAGAGTCAACAGCCTTCAAATGTAAACACGCACACACACACACACACACACACACACAGCTCCAGCATAGACCCAAGCAGGAAGTTTTAAGAATTAGGCATCTCTATCCTTAGTTAACATGAATGAACAAAGACTGACCTATATTCTAGTTGATAGCCTTGATTTGAACAAAGTGCATTTGGTTCTATAGCATTTTATTAATGAGAAAATTCTGGTGAGATAGCTTGTCTTACGGTTATATGTAACTATATATGACAGTTTTTCTGAAGAACTGTATATATAATTTTATAAAATTCAGCGTTTTGAGTGGGTGTTAAATGACTTCCATCAGGCAGTCTATATCTTGCAAAGGAAAAAGAAAAAGGGGCATTTAAGCACCAAGCGCGTGTGACTAAGTCAATGATTTAATGCCGTTATGTGTCAGTTTTGCTCTAACCTCAGGGTGGAGCATAAAGTAGCAAACCAAAATATTTTCACTGTTTTATGGGTTCATTTAATTAGACTGCCATTTGATGAGCTCAGAGAGGGAAATAACATGAGTGGAGAGGAAGAGGACACAAACCGCCCAATGGAAGCATTGCAAAGGCACACCAGTCATGGTACACATCCTTCTGGCTATACTGGTGACTTCCAACAGCCCATAGACAGATGACTTTGGGGGGTGGGCAAGAGGGTGAGGAAAGAGAGGGGGCATGTGGCCTTGAGTCTAGACCTTTCTGTCCCCAATAAGAATATAGTCATGGAAATCACTGTAGATTTGATAACAAACTAACTGGCCTTTTAGAGGCTTAGCCAGGCTCTCATTTGAAATTAGACCCACAGAAGCAAAGCAACTTGTCTCGAGCCCCACGGTAGAAGCAGCAGTCACTATGACACTATAAAATCAGGGTACCATATAAGTACCCTAGGCAGACCCTAGAATGTGCTCATGGGCCTGCTTTTAGAATCTAAGGGGCAAAGTGCCGTGGGACTGTGTTGACTCTGGAGATATAAAGACAGCTCATGGTCATGCAGATAAGTAAATGTATGTCTGTATGTATGTATAATCACTACCACCATTGTCATCGTGGTTTTTTTTTTTTGAGACAGGTCCCCAGCTAGCCCAGACTGGCTTAGAGTCACTGCATAGCCCACCCTGGCCTCCCGTTCTCAGCAGCCTTCTGCCCTCAGCCTCCTGAGGGTGCCTAGCATATTTTAAATGTTTTTTTTAAAAATCAACATGTATCTTCAAAAAGTATGGTTAATATAGTTTATAAATATTAAGTCCAGAATAAAACTCCTCGTAACTCTTTTTGTTTCTTACTTTTCTCCTTCCAGCCACTGTACGTACATTTTACATCGCTAAATCAGGATGGGTCTGTAACTTTATAACTTTTGCAGTTCAGACAATCCTAGACTCTTTTTCCACGGCCTTCCTAGCTGAACTCTTCCCTTTAGCCGTCCCATTGCAGCCAGGAATTTTATCTTGTAAACTTGCTGTCCGCTAGCTATTTAACAAGAAAGACATCTTTGCCCTTTCCTGAAAATAACTGTTATCGCCTCCAGTTTTCACAAGTCATACAGCTGAGCCCGAGTGTAAAGTCGTACTAAGTGGCTGCTTTGCGAGACAACGCATACTGATACCGGGTCCCAGGCCCTCAAAAACCCCAATAGCAAAATGCTTGCCAAGTGTCTTTTGGCTTAAAGCAGTTATGAAAATTGGTATGCTGTGTTGGATCAGCTAACCCAGAAATTAAACATGAACTGCTCCTCGTCATGGGTCGGGAATGTAGACTCTATTTTTATTGGTTCATGATTGCTGGGGTTCCCGTTATTTTTAAATGTCCTGGTCCCTAAGAACTTAAACCCTATGGAGTTTACTGCCCCTCAAAACCTAAGGAGGGCACCATGAAATTAACCCACATTGTCAGGTTCCTAGGCAGGGCAGGTGATGGGTTTCCAGGCGCTAGGGGCTATCGCTCGTTCATTTTTCTTAGGAGGAAAGGAGAGTATGGGTCCATTGAATTTTTCAGGTCTTTGAGAGAAAGTCATAAATAAGAAAAGTGAGATATATTACCCTAGATAAGGCAAGCCATAGTTACACGTTTTCAGTAAGGTTAGGTCCATTTTGAAATTGAGGCTATATCAGTCTAGAAATTCGTTGTCTGCCTGTTATTTTGATTCTCACTTGATGGCCTGATAGAATGAGTTATTTATTACTGTGACCCTGGGCAGTGATATAAATTTCTTTGCTTCTCGGATTTTCCCATTTTTTTACCTAGAATGATTATATCCGGCTTGCCTGCCTCATGAGGTTGCTATGGGAATCAAATGAGATGTTGTAGACTGTAAAATTTGGTAAGTTCAAGGTAGACGCAGCTATTCATCACTGGTAATGACGATGCTTGGAATACCGCCAGACAGCACCACAAGACTGTGCTGGACCCTGTCCCGCGTCAGGGTAGGGTTTGATGAAGTGGTGCCGATTCAGGCCAGCGATTCGTTCTCTGGAGTCAACCTGGTTCAGTCCCTATACTGCCTGCTTCTGCTTGTGAAAAGTGTGCTCCCACGGGTGTGGCTAAGACTTCAGTGTTCTTGGTTCACAGGGGAAGGCTGTCCATAGCATCAGTCGGGAAGACTCCCTCTGACATCCCCTTGCTATGGTAATATCTTAAGCTAAGTTTGTAAGTAGCCATTTCCAGGAACCAGATAAAGTTCTAATAAGAATAAAGACCAGACTATGGCAGGGAGGGTATCTTCCCTGTTTATTTAAAAACACAAGCATGCATGACATTTCATCCAGGCTGTGTGCTAAAGGTTTGCCTGCACGGAGTTAGACACACCACTTTTCCACAATGTCACAGAGAAGCAAATGACTCGGTTTCTGTGGTTGGGGCAGAAAGGCAACCTGGGTGTGTGTATCAACCACACCTGCCTGAAAAACATTTGCTGGTAGACACTTTCAAAGTCACCTTTTCAAAACAGAATGAGATCACTGACATTTGGTTTGCTGAGGTTTGGGGCTGTCCTTCTCCTGAGGGGCATTTCAGCAGTCTCTGCGCGAGTCTTTGTCAGAGCCTCGAGTGCCAGTTTTGAACTTGGTGCCTCAGGACGCAAACTTACTCACATGGCCATCTACGTTTGTCCAGAGAAAGTCATTGATTCCGTCATTAGCCTCTTGGCTTCGTGCCATCCAGGTAGTCAGGTCACATGGTGTGATAAATGAACTCCCAGACATGGAAAACATTCCAATGTATCTCACCTTCAGACAGCAGCAGACTTTGTGGAATTCAGAAAGAGGAAACCAATGACAGCAGCCTTATTCTTGGATGAGGGCGGACGTGGGTCATTTTTATATTTTAAGGCTTTGAAAAAATAAAGTAAAAACGAAGGGTATTGAGATCATTTATCCTAGAGAAGTGTGTCATATACGGGATAGTGGCCACATAGCTACTGCACTCACAGAAAGAGAGAATGAAATTAACCAGGATTATATGCGGGATTTGTGTCCAGTCAGTGGCTGCGTCTGAAAAGAGGGGGAAAGAGGGTCATGGGTTACTGTTTTCCTGTATATTCTCAGATAAATCTTCATCCTTGTATCATTTTTAAATATTACTTTGGTAACTATAAGTTTTCATTTGTATTAAGTGGATGAACATCTGACAAAAAGAATATTTTTTAATCTGCTGATTAATGTAGCATTTCCCCTCTGTATGCTGTAAATATGTTTTATTGCCATTGGTTAATAAAGAAGCTACTTTCAGCCAATGACTTAACAGAATATAGCCAGGCTGGAAAAGATCTATCGAGAGAGTAGGCAGAGTCATGGGGATGCGATGGAGCCTCCCCTGGAGGAGAAAAATGCCTGTGCACCAGTACCGGTGAACCATGAGCCTCATGGTAAATATAAAATAATAGAAATGGGTTAATTTAAAAGATATAAGAGCTAGCTAGCAATATGCCTAAGTGATTGGCCAAGTAGTGTTTCAATTAATATAGTTTTTGTGTGCTTATTTTGGGTCTGTGCGGCTGGGAAATGAACGAGCAGCCTCCACCAATATGCTGATGACAGGGGAACAAGGTAATCAAGACCCTAAATATTCAAGCATCAGAATTTTCTATACCTATGTCTTCTGTGTATTCCTGTCTCCCATATGTGTCTGTAAACCACCAGGGTAACAGAATCACTCTGGCTCCAATCCCAGACCTGCTGGACCACAACTGGGAATTATTATCCACCGGTCCTTCTGATGTGTGAGAATCACACACACTGCAATGCTGCAGCAGGAAGATTCTTTAAGAGTGTCGCTGAGCTGCAGCATGAGTGAGCTTTACCTAGATGCATATTCAATGTGCAAACTCTTGGCTCCACCCCAGGTCCACCAAGTCAGAACCTGTGGAAGTAGGGTGTTCAGCAATCTATTGGACAAGTCATCTTGGACACATTGATGCTTACTGACAACTGGGAGGTGCTGGGGTAGATAGAGCTCTATCCCTTTTGTGGCTCTTTACAGCATTAAGCGCAGGTGGGGGGCTCCTTAAGACAGTCTCATTATTGGCATCTCTAGGGTTTTGTCTGTAACCATGCAATCTCAGATTAGAAGGAAACTTGCAGGAGATTTAATCTAATACTCCCTCAACCGTCTTAATCCCTCTGTTCTCTCCTTCCTCTTTCTTTGATCATTTGATTAATCCTGTGCACTGGGGATTGAGGAAGCTGAGATTAATACAAACAGCAGCCCTTATCTTCCCAGAGCTTACTGGATAACAGAGACATATCCGACATGATCATACTAGCTATAAAATGATAATTGCTATGATAGGGAGACTTCAGAGGATTTACTAAAGGGATCCAAGCAAGTCTTCTACAAAGTAACTCAGCCATGACAGAGCATTTTCCCGTTGGAGAACTTTTGACATCCTACTGGAACCTGGTTCACTAAAGATCAGTTTAGATGTTAGAAAGTCATTCCTTCGTTGGATTAGAGTCAGCCACTCTCTATGTATTATTGCTGCCCTAACTCCGATCTGAATCTACATGGAACAAGGCCAGAGTTCTTATTTTTTAGTAATTTCTCTTTATTTTATGTGCATTGGTGTTTTGCCTGCATGTATGTTTATGTGAGGATGCCAGATACCCTGGATATGTAGGTACAGTTGTGAGCTGCCATGGGGCTGCTGGGAATTGAACTCAGAACCTGTGTCCTCCAGAAGAGCAGCCAGTGCTCTTAACCACTGAGCCATCTCTCCAGCCCAAAGTTCTTACAGCAAATCTTTACGGTCGCCAGGATTACTTCCTTCTCTATTTCTCTCTCCAAGACTGTGTGAGATTCTGCATTCTTTTTCAAATTCAGTCAAATTCAGAAATACTCTGCCTTTCCCCCCCTTTATTTAAAAAACATGTACAACCTATTTTTGGGTGCTCTCTCAGGAGAGATAGTCTAGAATGATAAGCGTGGAAGAGCAAATCTCAGAATCAACCGATGACTTTGCTGTAACCCCCAGGGCTGGAGCCCAGCTTCCCTCGCTTTGTGGGTGACTGGTTAGATCTCACACTCAGCTCACACTGACCTCACAGGCACACAGAAACCCAGGCTTGGGGGCAGCCTTCAAGTTTTGTGCTTTACAAATGACTTACCTTAAGTGGCAGAATAGTGTGCACCTGAGGATAAGATTTCATCTGCTTGTGGGATGTTCAAATGCACATTATATGTTGTTTATATACATAACACATATAAAAGAAATAAAAAATTAGAATTTCACAGAAAGAATCTACTCACGAGTCTTTTGTTGTGAACCTGCAATGTGTGGGGCACATGCCATATAATCTTATGGTCGTGTTTTTGGAGCAAGTTCTAAATTCATTTGTCCATATTATATTTGATTTTAGATTCAGATTCTGTAACCAGCAAACGTTGGAGACCTTGGAGTCAAAAACTTTCTCCATTTTGGTCTTTATATCCTCAGGGCCTACCCCAGTTTGCAGTGTGTCAATAGGTAAATAAGGTTATATAGATAGATGTATACATTTCCAAGGAAGCGACCATGCATTAAGGTACTCTACAGATTCCCCTCTATGACGTCAGTAACCTCAGCTCTTTAACAAGCACTCATCACTTATTTAACTGGTTTTGCTGGGTCCATTTGCATTATTAGCCAACCTGAACTTCTTTGGAGCACCAATCAAAATCATGGAAGCCGTTGGTAAGGGCCTTGCTAAGATCTAGACGTAGGACGTCTTCAACGGTCTTCTAATTGGTCAATCTGAAAAGCTTCTCTGAAGGAAATGAGGCCAGTCTGCCTTCACTTATTCTAAAGGCCACCGTTTCCTTTTCTCTGGTGATAGTCTTTTAGGTTTTATTGACAAGTTAAGAATTCATGAGATGACTGGTCATGGCTCATCTATGTGGTTTTCTTCTGTGTGGTAAAAAGTTTCCTCAAAACAATTGTTCTTCAACTAGACTTTTTTTTTTTTTTACATTTGTTACGAAGGGCTCCACCTCCTCTGAGGGAGTTCTTAGGCTTTTGTATTCTTACCTAGGGCAGTTGACACTGGACTTCTGAGGTGTGTACATATATTCCTGGCATGTTCATCTTCTATGCCTAATGGGTCCATGCCCACTGACTAGCACACACTTGATGTGAGTAATAGACTTATATTTTAGTCTAATAGTCTTCTAAGGTGTATTGCAGGGATGCCTGGTAATTTAGCAGTTTTCTTCTCAGTACCCGGGGTTAACCCCTATAACGTAATAATGGGTGTTTTTTTTTTTTTAAGGCTAGTCATATATAAATAGTTTCCGTTAGAGTGGACTTCAGTGAATTAGGAAATTTGTATTTATTTTGCTTTAATTTTAGTAATATAAGATCATGGTCTATTTAGACCTTGATTAGATCAGTTGTAAAGTGAAGAGTTTAGGCTAGATCCCCCCCCCCCCCACCGCCATATAATCAAAGCCCTGAATTCTATGATTCTAAACTTTGCAATGAAAGGCTCCTTGAAAATAATTTCAAACATTAAACTATGATGTGTGTACATGCACACACACACATACGCACACATGAGGGGGGTTGAAATACATGTAACATTAGTGAAAACTGAATGAGAAATTTGAGTTGCATCCACATCAATTTCATGTTATGATAATCAAAAATGTTTCTTGGGGGATGGAAACTGGGTAAGGAATATTCAAGGGTCTTTCTTTATTATTCATACATATATAAACATAATATATATGATATAGGATATGTGTTGCATAATAGTATGAGAATCCAGAATTACCTCAAAGTGGTTTTGAGGCATTAAATCATGAAGTATTGGTAAAGTATCTTGAGGTGAGTGACTTATCCATGCTCTAACCCTGAAACTCGGTTCCTAACCTTTTGTAATGTGGAGATTTTATTAAATGGTTTCTAATCCACCGCAGTGACTCAGTAGAACTTGGTCATCTCCGCTACATTTTTTGTTCTAGAGAAAACACCAGGACAAACATCCTCCCTGGAGCTGGCAGAGGAGGGCACTATGAGCTGGCCCTGAGGACAGTTTAGAAGTGTCTGTGGTAGGCAGAACTGCAGCAGCCCTGGGGAGTAACACTGTTACATAACTTGCCCAAATCGCTAGGCAGATCAGTTAACAGGACTTGGTGTAGGTTAGCCTTCATCTAGAAGAACTGGGCAACTTCCAAGCCCAGCTCTGGCACAGCAGCCAGAGTTACAGTATACAGAGACTCCACAGGCCTGGGAGCTTTGGGCTTTCGGTTCACTCAGGCATGTTATAAATCTGTACAAGTGGAAAAAAACAAAAAATGATGTCTCTCTGGCTGGCCCCGGAATAACTGTCCCCAGGAGGCCTAGGAAAACACAGTTTCCCTTGCAAAATTCTTAATCATCTCTCTCAAATATGAGTTTTCCATGCAGCTGCATGGATGAGGGCCTCGGCAGAGACCAAGAAGAGCTGGACTTCCTAGACACTTCTTGGTCCTGGGGGATACTGAGTGTTGAATGAATGGCTACAATGTGTCTCCCACATGTCTCGGAAAATGCTTACAGTTTCCCAGGGTTTGTCTGTGCCCCTGACTTTAGGAAACTTTCTTCCCCCAGGGAATTGGATAGAAACAAAAAGGGCAACTCTAGCAAATTTTCTGGTTCTTGGATGAAAGGGGGTATGAGGCAGAACTGCGATTTTTCAATGGTTTGGTAAGTGGGCTGATCACAGCAAGTTGTCGCTTAACATGGCTAAGCTTTAAAGGCTGTCCTAAAGTCAAAAAGCAGAAGTACAAGTTAGCAGACGCTTAGGCTGACAAGCGTTTCATATGAAAAACATTTATGGATTTTATTGGATTTCAAAAAAAGGCATGAGTCACCCGGACACTGTAGCTGCGTTAAAGAAGCCAGAAAGGGCGCAGGAGACTATCTTATGTATTGAGTGAGTTCTAGAGCCAAGAGGATGAGGAATTAAGAGTGGATCACCAAGGAGAAAAAAGGGTTAGATTAAAGAGATCCAACTTCTTTAAAGAGCGGCTGAAGGAAAATCAGCCCCCTCAGAGGATGCCTGAGATTTAACCCCACCATATGGACAAGGAGAAATGACAATTAATTTACTCTGTAAGAGGAAAATTGGGTTGTATGGCAGTGGGGCTGCACGGAAACGTAATGGCTCCAAAGAAGGAGAAAATTTAAATTTTAGAATAATTAGAGCAGTTCAGAAGCAGAAAGAATCGTTTCATTAAACTGGGAGCTTTCTGTCACTAGAGCTGTTCGAGCCAAGGCCAAGAGAGCACTGTTCGGACATTCCGAACGTTCTCTGCACTGAGCTAAAGCTCCCGGTCGGTGACCAGTAAGATCACTCCTGACTCACAAAATCTGTCATTCAAGTGTGAATGCCAAGGCCACGCAGGATGTATCAGCTCTTGACTAATACTCTGACCAGCTGTGTGACCTTCAGCTAGGGAAGTACCGCCCCGTCAATTTCTTCATCCGGCTTTAAGAAATGCCTAAGTTGCTCTCCCTGGTACATGTGGCCTTTTGTATAGTCTTACAGCACATGGGAAAAGGGAATTCTGGCCTACTTGCTTTCCTGCAGAGGGAAGGCTTCACGGAAGAGCCCAAACCACTGATGCTGGAGGCCACGGTGCGGTGCTAAACTCCCTGGCCCCTCATTGGCAGGAGTGAGGGCAGCTGCTCAGCTGCAATGTTTTCCCTTGAGAACAGGATGCTGATCGAGTTGGGAAATGTGCTTTCTCTCAAACACCTGTACTGACTTCAGCTTTGCCTCTTGAAACAACCAGAGAGAGACGAAGGTCATTTTACAACTGCGCTGCACAGCTGTCTTTCTCTGTTTGCTTAGTGAACTAGCGATTGCCTTTTGAGTTTTGACCAGAACAGACACTCACAGAGAAACTTACTCTGTGGCGGATTTCCCCTCTAAGTTCTTCATAAATTAATTTGTTTAATTTGCTTAAAAGTCTAAAATCTAACGACAAATGGCAACATAGATCTTTTCCTGACTACAGAAAGAGGAAAGTTAAAATTTTATTTGTCCTAATGATGAGAGCTCTCTATTTCCTAAATTCCACTGTTGACCAACTGTGGCTTCTTTTGTAACCATTTTGTCCCTTATCCCGTTCTCCTCTAAGGAGAAGGTGTGCCATTCCCAGACCATTGCATGCTTGCTTTCTGACATTTCTTCTTTGGCTTTTTTTTTTTCTAAAGCTAATATCATTGTCTCCAAATCCTATTTTCTTCCATTTCCCCCCAAAAACCTTTAGCAGTATCCTCACCAGAATACATGTCAGTTTGTTTTGGTGTAGACATAGAAGGCCATGGACAGGTTATAAAGTATCTCCTGCAGTTACCGAGGTCAGCGGGGGAAGAAGTAAGAGAAGTCAGATTGCTTGTCACTGAGGGATCCAAACCTCTGTTCCTTGGCCATTCTCCCCTGATCCAAATACAGAGTCACTTTTTCTCCCCATCTCTTTGTTTCCTTAGGTTGAAAATGAAAACAGCTGTTAAAAAAAAGAGCCCATGAGTCATCTTGAGTCTCCACATGATAATTACAGTTTCCATCTCGCTCCATCCAGTCCTTCCCAGTGTGCTGAGCCCCGGGTCACATCCCCCTGTGGGGAGAGCACCGCTGCTGGCATTGGCAATTGTATTGGACGACCTTAATGTTCATTTTCTAATCCTCTGAGGTTAAACACTGAATGAGTTGCCAAGCCAAGAAAAATAACAAGAAAGAAGATACTTCAATTTGAAAACTTGATTTGTGGGGCAGGCCACTTTTTCAGTTTTCCCCTTTGAGCAAAACTCTGTGTTGATGTTAAGAGATGTTGGTTCCTTGTCCGTGATTTTGAAGGTGTCCCTCCTAGGCTTCGTGGCACCCTGACTATGACTTCTTTAACTCTTGTAGATACTGTGCCCTGAGCTGTGTTTCTTCTTTTAAGTGCCTAGTGCTTTATAATGTAGTAAACCAATCTCAAAGGAAGGTAATCCACACTGTCAGTTGGTTGCTACCTGCCAGGGCAGACTGATTGTCTTAAGTTATGCCCAGTCCCTATAACAACAATTTATGACTGAGTAATTCTGCTAATCTAGAACTCTGTCTGCAGTGAGCCAGCTGCCTTCATTTTAATAGCACCAATACTTGACGATGATAGATTATATATAGACTGTGGTTTCTAGCAAGAGAGCTGTATGCCATTTTGGTAGTGGAAGCTTCCCCTTTAACCTCCCTCCACTTCCCCATTGTTGTAGGAGTGGATTTCTTTAAGATTTGATTAGGTGTGTGTGTGTGTGTGTGTGTGTGTGTGTTGGGCATAAAGCTTATCAGATTTAGAACCAATGCCTGCGCCGGACAGTGGTGGCTCACGCATTTAATCCCAGCACTCGGGAGGCAGAGGCAGGTGGATCTCTGTGAGTTCGAGACCAGCCTGGTCTACAGAGCTAGTTCCAGGACAGGCTCCAAACCCACAGAGAAACGCTGTCTCAAAAAACCAAATATATATATATGAACCAATGCCTGCTAAGTGAACTCTACCATTGAGTTGCACTCCCAAGAGTGCCTGTTTAGACTATTTTTTATTTTAATTACATTTATTGATGGAATGATTGATTGTGTGTATGTATGTGTGCCATGACAGGGGTCAGAAGCTAACTTGTAGGAGTTGGGTCTTTCCTTCTACCCTGTATGTCCCAGGGATTGAACTCAAGTCATCAAGCTTGGTGGCTGTCTTAGTTAGAGTTTCCATTGCTGTAAAGAGACACCATGACCACGGCAGCTCTCAGAAAGGAAAAACATTAAATTGTGGTAGCTCACTTACAGTTCAGAGGTTTAGTCCATTATCATCAAGGTGGGACATGGCAGCTGGGAGTGTGGCAGCTTGCAGGCACACACGGTGCTGGAGAGAGAGCTGAGAGTTCTTACATCTTGACTCATAGGCAAGAGGAAGTGGTCCTGAGACCCTGGACGTGGTTTGGGTATATTTGAGACCTCAAAGCCTGCCTTCACAGTGACACACTTCCTCTAGCAAGGCCGTATCTGCTCCAACAAGGCCACACCTCCTAATAGGGCCAGGCCTTTTGGAGGTCGTTTTCTTTCAAACTACAGCAGTGGCAAACACCTTTATCCTCTGAGCCATCTTGCTGGTTCATGATTCTTTTTAAAGTCCATTTCCCACATCAAAATTGCTACAATTCTGTTACCATTTCCTCCTCCAAGATCTGGTTTTAGCTGGTGTGGTGACACATGCCTGTAATTCTAGCACCCAGGAGTCTGGGACAGAATTGTGAGTTCCAAGTGTGCCTGGTCTATAGAGTACTTAATCAAATCCTAAGAAAAACAAAACAAACAAACAAAAAGCAAAAATATCAAAACCAAACCAAACCACAAACCACAAGCTAGTTTTAGGTGCTGGGAAGGAGGACACATAGCGTGGCTTAAGGAATTTCCAGAAGGTTATTAAGTCCCAGCTCCATACTTTGAATCCCACCATTGGTCAATCATTCCTTTCTGGTGAGATATTATTTCTAAGACATAACACCATTAAAATGTAGTATTTGTTGGGCGGTGGTGGTGCATGCCTTTAATCCCAGCACTCGGGAGGCAGAGGCAGGTGGATCTTTGTGAGTTCTAGGCCAGCCTGGTCTACAGAGCAAATTCCAGGATAACCAGGGCTACACAGAGAAACCCTGTCTCAAAAAGAAAGAAAGAAAGAAAGAAAGAAAGAAAGAAAGAAAGAAAGAAAGAAAGGCCATATCTTTTTGAGGGACAAGCTCATCAAGTTTGGACGGGTAATGTGATGATTAGAAGCAGACTGAAAGTCAGGTACCCTCCCCAGCTCTACCTGGATCCTCCACTCGCTGCCTGTGTGACCTCCAGCAGTTTATTCAGCTTTCTGTGCCTTGTCAGCCTCCTCCGTCAAAGGAGGCGATAACAATGCTCTCCTCTGGGATTTCTGTCAGTTCTCAATGAAATAGGTGATGTGCTTAAATAAATAGTACCGTGCTATGTGTCATCAATTATCATTTTAATTTGCATAAATTAGCATTCTATATAGACATGCTTTTGACAGAAAGGGCTGATGTCAGCTCACAGAGAAATTGGACTTTAGCTTGAGTTCAGATGTACCACTAATGGATTGTTCGTGTGATAGGCTTGTTTAATGGTGGCACTCACTGGGTGCCTGGGGAAAGCATTTGAGGTGAGGGAGGGAGAGAGAGAGAGGTGGGGGAAGGTGATGGTGGTTCTGAGCACTTCGCTCAGTAAGTGATGAAATTACTGGTGTGGATGACAAGTAAGCAGTGATATGTATATACATATGTGTGTGTGTGTGTGTGTGTATATATATATATATATATATATACATACATACCTACCTACACAAATGGACTCCTAATGAACTACTTGCTTAGTTTTCTGTGTTCTCATAGTTTTGTGACTTATAATAGAAATGTTATATAGAAAATGTTACTTCCTTTTACTTGAAGAACCACAGACAAATGCAAAGCCTCCTTTCTCTTTATTAAACACCCCTTTCTTTCTTTTAGATTATATGAAGCAGACGACATTTGAAGCCCAAGCCTTTTTAGAAGCCGTGCAGTTCTTCCGGCAGGAGAAGGGTCACTATGGCTCGTGGGAGATGATCACTGGGGATGAAGTCCAGGTAATGTGGGCCTCAGATCCTCTGTCTGTATTGGAGGAGATCAGGGCCATTCAACACATGATCTGCAGAAAGCTGCATGGATAGAACGTGGTTCCCAAAACACTTCCCTCAGTTATCTGAAAGCATCTTGTCACTAAGCCATTGGGTACCTAATATGCAGACCAGCAGAGCTGGCATTCAGCCCACAACACTTCCGCTGGGTCAGTAAATGTGCAAAGTCAGACATTTGTGCACAGTGATGGATGTGTTTCTGGTTGTTTGAAGTTGAGCTGAAGGCTTCTTGTCTCTCTCTGTTGAATATATATATATATATATATATATATATATATATATATATATATATATATCCACACAATGTTTGATGTTGGGTTGTAGATGCTGCAGTAGAGAGAGATGCTCACCAAGATGCTAAGTCTTCATTTTCCAAAGGAGCAGTGGGGTTCGGCCTTCTTGGAAAAGACTGACACCCAGCTAGCTCACTCCAGTTACACAAGGTTAATAGGGGCTGGGCTACCAAAGTCATCTTGCCCTTGCTGCCCTTGAGAGCAGACAGCCCCCCACAAATATCAGTCCCTTTTGTTCGTGGGGAGCCATAATCAAAAGTAAGAACTCCAGATCTGCCAGGAGTGTCTTAGGACCAAGGCCGGTGCAGCTGCAAGCTCTCACGTACACCAAGTGCAGATTCTCCCCAGACGCAGCAGTTCTTCAAGGTTTAAACAGCTCCAAAGACAATTTCTCAGCCTCTACTGATTAATCCAAACATAGCAGAGGCTTTGCTGAAACATCTCTCTCAAAGCCAGATACAAGGTCTTTCCTGTCCATTTCACTTCAGGGCAGACATAAGGCTTTCCTTTGCTCTTCAGTCCACCCACACGTGTATTTGTGTATTCCCAACCTGAGGACACTTTAGAGTTTCTAACAGTCCTTAGTCTCTGATACTTTGCAGAAGTGCATCCATGGACAACTTTGAGAAGTTGAGATTTACAATACTTTATGCCCCAAAGAAAACCCAGAGTGTAAGAAGTAGAAGCATTTGCTACTGACTAGCCTAGCAAATAGACAACACATTTAGCTAGCAGAGAGCTCTGCATTAAAATGCTCTGTGTGGTACTTCATAATGTTCAGATCCTCGGTCTGTTCATCTTGAGGAGTGGGAAGGGAAGCTTGGGCAAGGGAACTGGGAGGCACGGAACAGCCAAGGGACCCGCACAGTGTTGTGCACACAGTAACTTAACTGAGTGCCCGCTCCATGCCAGGTATTATGCTGGGGGCTTGTGGCTCAGAGCTCACATGAGAGAATGGTCCTGCCTGTGCAGATGATGGTCTCAGGGTTAAATGTGAGTGGACAGATGGCAAAGGAAGGCTGTCCTCTGCCCCACCCAGGAGCCTAACACTAACCATGGAGCTAGACCGGCTATCATCGCCTGAGCTGGGGCTACGCCACTCGCTTCCTGTCTTCCTTCACTCACAGTCTTAATCACGTGTCAGTTCACATTCCTTTATCCTGAAAACAAATACTTAATAGATCTTTTCCGGGGTTTAGTATTTCAGGGTTATGTGTGTATGTGTGTTTTCTGTCTACTTTTTCCTTTAGGCTAACGTGTGTGTGTGTGTGTGTGTGTGTGTATATGTGTGTGTGTATGTGTGTGTTTATGTGTGTGTGTTTTCTGTCTACTTCTTCCTTTAGGCTAACGTGCTACGTGCTATATAAGGTGCAAGAGAGCTGAACGACCCTTTATATGTCGTTCTTGTCATAGTAATAACTCACGCGAGCATGGCAGACCTACATGGTGATGGTTATTTTAGGCAAAGGTCCAGGCAGAGCTGTGTCTCAGAATAGCATGCCTGGCAGGCTGTTAGGTATTTGTATTTGTATGCTGGTAAAAACATCAACATATTTTCTACTTGTCAGTACGAGCTGTGAGCACTGTCAAATGAAATCCCAAGAGAAAGCAACCTGCAAAATTGTCAGGTAGCTGCAGGGACCAGGTGTATTTATTATTTACCTTTAAATTAGCCAGGTAGGGGAGCCGGGTTCGTGATTCCCACAGAGCTGTCTGGTTGTACGACCAGAAAATGTCCCACACTGAGGTGTTGCCGTTCCTCCGAGTCTGGTCATTATTCAGATGGCCATGAGTGTGACCCTCTAGGTAGACACACTCATCTACAGTCCTTCAGTAACACAGGGCCAAGAGTCCAGTCAGACACAGGCCCTGCCCTCAGAAGGGGCTTCCTCCTTTCTTAGACTCGCCCCTCCTCACAGCTTTCAATCTGACAGGAAGCAGGGTGGCATGGCCGTCCGTGAGCGTGCTCTGGTTGTTTGGGGGCACGGTGGTGTGACTGTTTGGGGGCACAGTGGTGTGACCGTCCATGAGTGCGCTCCGGTTGTTTGGGGGCACAGTGGTGTGACTGTCCATGAGTGCGCTCCGGTTGTTTGGGGGCACGGTGGTGTGTCTGTTTGGGGGCACAGTGGTGTGGCCATCCATGAGTGCGTTCTGGTTGTTTTGGGGCACAGTGGTGTGGCCATCCGTGAGTGCGCTCTGGTTGTTTGGGGGCACGGTGGTGTGGCTGTCCATGAGTGGTTTGGGCTTTGTTGTTATTGTTTGGGGATAGAGTCTCAGCATGTACCTCAGGCTGACCTCAAACTCTTGCCTTACCCAACTCAGCTTCCTTAGTCACATATTGGAGGCATCCACCACCATGCCCTGCCTGGTTGTTCATTTCGATTAATCTGATGGCATATTTGGTTTCCTGTATGTGTGATGAAATTTTAATCTCCACGTCCCAGCAGTTAAAATTTCCAACCATCTTCTCTCCTTTTCAAAATATAAGATTATGAAAATTAAAACAGTGCATTTTATTTGATGGGGAGGTCAGAGAACTTTTATTATTTTGTTTATTATAACTAGTTACTTTCCCTCAAAAAGCCCACAGACTCAGGACATTGCTTATGGAGAGTGGCCAGGTCAGGTCACCCTGAATGGACAGGAGAGGGACAAAGTAGTGTCAGGATGGAGCTGGTGTGAGGGGATGAGGAGGGTACTGCGGGATGAGTATGGTCGGGTCTCCGCACCACAGGCACTACCAGCTTTAGGGCTATTCCCAACCCCTACCCACTCACCACCCTCGTTAGCTTCTCTTCCCCCTCTTTTTTATTTTCCCAGGCATATTTTCTTTTTAAGTCCCTAAGTTGTAAAATAGGAGCAAATTTCTTGGAACATTGTGTGGGAAAGACCAGAAAACTGCAAGCCCACCCAAATGGAATGTCGGTTTTCTTTGGCCTTTGTGTATAACATTTGTGTCTTCTCAAATCTATTCACACTCATGCTCAAAATCAATCCAGTTTCTGAAGAAGGACAAACTAGGGTAATTGTGATTCTTGCATCTAAGACTTTGCAACCGTGATGTCATTTCTCATTAAGTTTTGCTTTCGTCTCCGTCCCTCTTAGCTCTCTCTCCTCATGCCAGACTCGGTAACTCTTGGGCATAGGTTCCAAACTAGAACTTACTCGCTCGGGGTGGGACCTGCATACCAGGAGTTACCCATTGAATTGAATTGCTGAACATGCTGATTTCCATGATATTTTCATATGTCAAGTTTCTTATAATTTCCTCAAAAAAAAAAAAGGCATGATGTGGGGAGGATTCATCTCTTAGCCACAGAGAGTGGTTAAGAGAGGCAAACACAAGTCCCTCAGTGAATTTTCAAGGCCTGTGAAAGCCCTGTCTCTGTATCTTCATCGCTTAGGTAGATCCACACTGCAGCAGACCGGAGCCCGTCAGGCTGTATAAAGCCAGCAGCTTCTTTCCCAGGAGTCCAAGGGCCCAGGGGAGCAGCCTGCTTGTCCCTCAGTCCAGCAAGTTCTACCCTGCCTTAATGCAGCGCTGGAGAAAGACCATGTCCAGTGAGCCTTGTGAGGGTGTCCATTGCCTTATGGCTGGCCAGTGAGCACAGAGAGAACTTCCTTACTTCCCAATGTATTGACTTTTTATGAGAAGGGGGAGGTCAGTTGTTTGGGATGAATATCACTTCCACTTCAGAGACCAGACGTCTCGAGCGATCATGTGCCCTGCTGCCTGCTGCCCTTCCCAGCAATGCCCTCCCTCCTAGCAGACATTGTCTGCAGGCTGCTCTTGCAGCTGAGCTCTGATCCTGAGAAGACTCCTGGTTAAGTCTGAGCAGCAGAGACACCCCAAGTCAGCTCTGGGAGCAGAGAAGGAAGGGTGGGGACCTCATGAGTGGATTGTGGAGTACCTCTCAGATCCAAGGAGCAGGGGCCTTGATCAGCACAGAACTTTAGGATAGATTTGGAAACATTCCTGCCAAGCACTCTGAAAACTCTTGATGTCCCCTTAATTATGCTTAGCCCACAAATGTCAAATTGTTTCATAGTATTTGGTGCTAATTTATCTTCTATTGCTCTCCTAGCGGGGTCCAGAGATCTTAATGGTACTTTTCATAAACAGTCATGATATGCCAGCTCGTACATGGACAAGTAAAAGCCTGTAGCAACTTCCCCGCTCCCTTCTTCGGTGGATGACTGTAACAGAAAGCTGCCACTAAAACACAGTGTTGTCTTCATTCCGTCAACAGGGAAGGCTTAAGGGTTGGTGCTTCACAGTTAGTGTGTGGCAGAGCGCATTCCCACTAGCCAACCTTGGTTTTCAGGAAAGGACAGGGAAATGGCAGAATTATCCACCTGATAGCCTACATCCGAGAGAAGGAGCCAGCTGCTTGCTCTCGTAAGGGATTCCACCTTCTCGGCATTGCTGCAAAGTTGACATACCAGTAGCCAGTTTGAGGGGTCAGGTTTTAACAGGTCTCTGGGTTCCATGACATTAAATACAGAAAGCAGAGTGGGAGAAGAGAGCAAAGAAAGAATTTTAGCTCTTTTATGCCTTAGACATTAGCCCAGATGGCTCTATGTCCCTGGAAGGAAATCCCTTCTCCTGGGAACCAAGAGACAGTCCTTCCAAAATATAAAGCAAAAATCTTTCTCCCATAGCCATGCAGCCTGGGAGACATTTGTTAAGGACGTATGCCCCTCCCCTTTAAAACACAGTGAAACAATGAAATGTTCTGTTGCTTAACAATGTGAACTTAATTAAAGACAAGTGAACCAATTCTGATGCTTTGTCTTGGTTGTTTTGAGACAGGATCTCACCATGTAGCTCACACTGACCTGGGGATGTTCAGTCCTCCTCTCTCAACCTCTTAAGCACTGGGATTATAGGCACGTGCAACCACATCTAGCAATACGTCCTTTCACAAATCATACTTCAAAGTAGGCATTGCCCACGTATATACACACACACACCACACACACACACACACACACACACACACACACACACACACACACTGGTATCTACAATGCCTTCAGCTCTCTGCACCTGGTCTGTGTTGACATCTCTGGTTCTCTGGTTCCCACTGTCCATTTCTGTTTTCACCAGCTTCATCTTCTCCCTTATCTCTTTGGTACATTCTCTTTCTTCTTTCCAGGGTCCCTTTAGGCTCTATCTCTTCGGAGAAGGTTTAGCCAACCACCTTGAAGAGCTTCTCTAGTTTCGTCCATTACCTCGGCTCTATCTCCCCACTCACCCCCTCTAGCTCTTTCCTTGGGCATGCTAGCAGTAAATGGCCAACACAAGGGCTGGACTGGGCAGTGCAGTGCGAGCCAGTTGTTGCTTCTTCTTTACTCTGTCCCTCCCTTCTTTGTGTAAGGGTGGAAAGCGTGTGTGGGAAGAGTAGGGGTAAGGAGAATGAGACAGGAGGCTTGAGAAAGAGTGGTAATCCTGGAAGACCATCAGTCTTAGGCCATCACAATCAAACTTGAGTCTCCTGTTTAAGGATGACTTATCTGTCATTAAAAGCTCCCTCTCAACTCTTAAAAACTGTGATAGGGATGCTGAAGGGTTCACAGCTGTTGGATTCTGAAATCTTAGGGGTGGGGAAGGACGCGGTTTTCTTTAAGAATCCAGACACTGGGAGTTTGACCATGCTTCGGTGAGTATATGGGTAATACAAAATGGACTTGGTATTTTTTTTCCTTTGGTATTGGTATTTTTTCTTTGTTTTTCTTTTTTTGGGGGGGGGGTGGAGAAGGTCACAAAAACTGGGAAGTGAATGGGATCAGTGTGCATTATGTGAAACTCCCAAATAATCACTAAAAATATTATGTTGGGAAAAAAAGAAGCTCTCTTCTCATTCTAAATGCATGAGGTCCTTTTAGCACGAACATGGAGTTTGAATTTGAGGAAAATGTTCTTCCCTTTGAGATAACAGGAATAGAGACACTTCTGTTCCCTGTGAATGTTGAAGAATATTCGCCTCTGAACTTGTGAACCCAGATTTCATGCGCTTATCATGTGCACAGCCTTAAGTCCCATGCCCAGCATCAACACTCATATTCTTTCAGTCCTCATTCCCCCGCCTCTGAGCCTGTGTAGCCCAGGGGTGCTGTCATGAGACCTCTAGCTGGCCTTCATCCACTGATGTCCTGCGGCCTCCTTTACCCTGCAGGTCCTGAGTAACCTGGTGATGGAGGAGCTCCTGCCGACCCTTCAGACCGATCTGCTGCCTAAACTGAAAGGGAAAAAGAATGACAGGAAGCGGGCCTGGTTTGGGGTAAGCGGCCATGTTGCTTTGCAACTGTGCTATCAAGGAGAACATTCCCATCTCTTTACTTTTTCGGGCATGTGGGGTTTTAAAATAACTCCTTCCTAGGTAGAAAAATGTCTACCTTGAGCCTGCTCAGTCTCACTGACATAAGAACTAATCTAAACAGAGTTGAACTTGAAGCTTGAATGTGTGCTCCGTTTTGTTTACGTGTGAGTCTGTGCTGGGCCTGCTTCCCTCCCTTCTGTAGCTCCTTTAGTCACGGGTCATGTGCTGCTCCGTGTTACAGCTCCTGGAGGAGGCCTATGGTCTGGTTCAGCACCAAGTGTCGGAAGGATTAAGCGCCTTGAAGGAGGAGTGCAGAGCCCTGACAAAGGGCCTGGAAGGGACCATCCGCTCAGACATGGACCAGATTGTCAACTCAAAGAACTTCCTAACTGGGAAGATCAGAGGTTGGTGGAGTAACCCCCTGCTGGTCCAAATAAATGAGCCATCCCCTCGGAGAAGCACAGAGAGGGAATGTGTTGACCCTCTGTTCCCAGGGCTCTCCCATCTATGGATTCCATCAATCACAGGCCGGAAATGCCCAGGGGAAAATGTCTGCAGTGATCAAGTGCAGACTTCCCTGTTGTTCCCAACACAACTGTGGCATCTGCATTGTATTCAATATCGTAAACCAAAGATGACTTAAGGCTTAAGAGGTATATGGTTGGATGTGCAAGGTTCTAGTGAAAGACTGTGTCTTTTGATAGCAGGAATTCTCGTGTCCCAGGATTTGGGGTCCTAGAACCAGTTGCCCTCAGATAGTACACCTGGCTTCAGAGAAGGATTAAGTGGAGGGAACTGAGGGGAGACAATAGTCGCTATAGTAGGACTTGCTGTCATATTATTAAGGACCCTCATCTCACCCTGGATGTTTTGTAGACTCAAGGTGGAGGGAATTTGCTTCCTGCCTGGTGATGGGTGCCTGTGTATCGTGGTAAAGAATGTAATTTTCTTTGAGAGAAAAGCCTCCAATTTTTGCTTAAGGTTGGTCAATCTGTATCTGTGATCCCAAGTCAGTGTACGTACTAGCCAGTCGAGTGTTGTTGAAGGTAGCACTTGGCTTCTGTTTAACTTAGTCTCCTAATCTGCAATTGGAAGGGCTGACGAGAGTGTGCCTGGCAAACTGCGGTCTTCAAGCTGGGCATGGTCCCTCTTGTTTTCGTAAATGACGTCATATTGAACACAGTCGTGCTCTTCCATGAGTTCACAGCCTAAGCTGCTTCATGTGGCCACATCAGAGAACTGAGCTGTTGGAACCTTAAGTCAGAGCTGGGACTGCAGAGCCACAGATCTCTATTGTCCAGCCCTTGGCAGGAAACGGCTGGCCCTCCCCACACAAAGGCCTTCAGTAGCCTTGGCAGGATCTGTAGGGTAGGCAAGATCTGCAGTTCCATAGTCTTTCTGAGTCCTGAGCCCTATGTGCAGAGCGTGCCTAAAGTTTCTGTGAAGGGAGGGAGTGTAAGCCTCTCGGTGATTGTTCCTTCATAGTGGCGGCTCCGGATAATCGGTGAGCAGATGATTGCTCACATGCTGAACGTTTGCTAAGTGCCTTCTGAGCTAGCCGTGGAGCTTGAGATCCTGTGCTCCCACGGTGGTCTGTCTACCAGGGGTGTTGTCTGCCCTGCAGATTAGCTTCTTCATACCACAGCCCAGCATGCTTCAAAGCTCTTAGATGCTTCCTCCTGCAAGGAGGTAAGAAGAGACTTCACTGTACAAGTGTGTCGTGTTTAGGGGCCTGTTTCTGCATTGCCTCCAAAGCCAGGTACAGATTAGCATCAGGGTGATTTCTGTTTGATATTGTCCAGCCTCACAGCCGATATAGTGGGAGTGTATGTTGCAATTCCATGTATACCTAAAACTGCCAAAATTCGGTTCTCTCAGACCCATCCGGGCCTAACTACCCAGACTGAAATTAGACCAGAGCCCTTTACCCAATCCTCTGGAGCTTCCAGAGTAGCTCTTGTTCCCTAAAATAACTCTTGCAAGGAAGTAATGGGCAACCCTTTTCTAAAACAAAGTTCAGGGGGGTACAGTGGCTCATTGGGAATTCAGACAGCTACATGGGGATCCCTGGGAATTCAGGCAGGTCCAGCGGGCTCCCTGGGAATTCAGGCAGCTACAGAGGGCTCACTGGTAATCTTTCACATTCAGGAGGCCATGGTCAGGAGGATGGTGAGTTCCAGGCTGGAAAAGAAAGTGTGGCATTGCAAAGAAAGAAAGAGGAAAGAGGGGAAGGAGGAAGAAAGGCAGAGAGGAAGGAAAACATAGCAGAGGGATTTTAACCCAGCCTCAGCTTCTCTACCTTTAAAACAAAGAAGGAAGCCAGCTGCATCAGTGAAGGGTGTTAGATTTTGGGAAAGCTTGGGGACAATTAAGCAGTTGTCTTAGTGTTCTAGTGTTGTGAAGAGACACCATGACCACAGCAACTCTTATAAAAGAGAGCATTCAATTGGGGTTCACTTACAGTTTCAGAGGTTTTGTCCACTATTGTCATGTTGGGGAGCATGGCGGCACACGTGGTACGGAAGATGTAGCTGAGAGTCTGCATCTGGATCCATAGGCTGCTGACAGACAGATGCTGGGCCAGGCTTGGACTTTTGAAACCTCACAGTGGGTTTCAAAAGTCCACTCCCAGTGGCACATTTCCTCCTATGCAGTGGCTGCATCTAGCCTAACAAGGCCACACCTACCCCAACAAGACCACATCTACCCTAACAAGGCCACACCTACCCCAAGACCACACCTACCCTAACAAGACTACACCCACCCCAACAAGGCCACACCTCCTAATCCTTTTTAATTAGGGTTACTCCCTAATGACTAAGCATTAAAATGTGTGAGCCTATGGGGACCATTCTTGTTCAGACCACCACAGGAGTTGTCTCTCCATTTCTACCCATGTGGCAGTTGGGAGTGAAGCCATTGATCTTCCGTTCTGCTCCACAATTATCGTCAGTAAGAACTTTTTCTGCTCCTGTGAGCGGAAGGACCCAGAGGCTTCCCATCAACAGACTTTTACACACAGAAGACACCATTTTGTAGATGCCAAGACAGGAAGAAAATGTGATAAAAAGCTCCCAGAGAAGCCAGAACAAAAGGGACCATTTCAGAAAACTGGGGGCCTCTTAAGGAGGGTCCTGCTTTAGTATTAGGTGACTAGAACATACGAGAAAGCCCACAGCTCTGTGCTCCTTAAGGGTCACAACCATTCTGAGCGCTCTGAAATGATAAGCCTGTTTCCTCCTCACCGAAACCCTGGAATAATTGCTCCTAAGGTCTCTATTTAACAGATAAGAAATCTGAGACTGTGGTTAAGGAATGTTCCTGATGACCTGAGGCTCCTGTAGAGCAGACTCTGACTCTGGCCCAGCCCCTCCAGTCCCTCCAGTCCCTCCAGCCCCTCCAGCCCCTCCAGCCCCAGCCTTCTAGGCTTCTCAATAGGGAGACTCTTGAATTAGAAGAGGGTACAGTGTATGTATGTGGAACTCAATCTTTACTCAGCCTGGTAGGAAACACCTGCAGGCCACAGGTCACAAAGTTAGGCTGTCCCTAGTGGGGGGTCATTAGCTGTCGCAGATATGTGGCATATGAACTGGACCCCGAAGGCAGAGGATGCTTACCAGCAGAAGTGGAGGAAGGAAGGCCCAGGTGAGAAGACACTGGACGAAGGGTGGAGTCAGGGCTGAGCACAAGGCAGGTGGCAGCAGGCAGAGGATGCTGAGGAGAGGACCACGATCTGTCTCCACCCACCTGACAAATGCCAGCCCCGGCACTGGGGGATCATCGCCGTGTGTTGTCAGTGCTCAGGATTATCCTGAAACCCCAATTAGATGCTTTTCCAACAGCGCCTCTCACAAAGCTAATTACGGCAGTTTCTTTTTCTTGGCAAGAACTTCTGCAATTGGGTTTCAAACAAGTCTTTTTTTTTTCTTTTTTTAAATTTTACAAAACTCAAATTGTTTCGTTTTTGAATCTACCATCAAAGGGGCCTTTTATTTATGCTCTGATCATTTCACACCTGAATACGATATGTCTTGATTATATCCACTCTCGGTTCCCCTCCCACTCACCCTCACATTCCTCGCCCACTGCCATCTTCGTTCTCTCTCCTTGGTAAACCACCAAGTCCGATTAGTGCTACCTGCTTGAATGCTGACTGTTTTTAAGCATCATTTCTTTGTATGTGTGTGTCTGTGTATGTGTGCACGCATGCTCACATGGGTGTGCATATTTCACATGTGTGGAGGTCAAAGAACATCTGCCAGGATCCAGTTTTCTCTTTCCATCACGTGGGGAATCACCTCAGGTCATCGGGCTTAGCAGGAAGTACCTTCGCCCACTGAGCCATCTTGCTGGGCCCTGCACAGGTCTTGAGCAGGTAACCCACAGCGCAGTGAGTTCCTGAATGCCATGCCCAGAATAACTGAAACGGTTCTGAGTTACAGTCCTGCATTTGCACATTAGTCTTGACCTTGGCAAAGTCATCTAATGTGGCCAGCTTTCTTTATCTCCTCCCCCCCCCCCCCATGGAAGGCCAAAGGGCATCCCGGGCAGCTGGTTCTTCCCGTTTTGGTTGTGTGATAGATAGAGCTATCGATCCACTGAACCCCACCAAGTTGGTTTTCCCAATCTGTGCATTGTGCTCCTCCTTCACAATGACATCGCTGCCTCTGAACCTAGGTGGCCAGGAATATGCCCTCTGCACCCAAGCCATGCAGATTCCCTGCTCCTCTCAGCTTCATGGAGCCGGACCAAAGACGGTGTCTGTCTCTAGAGGGTAGAATGACTGTGAGGGTGTTTTTATCCCTGCTATGATTTCTTGTGTGTGTGAGTGTGTGTGTGTGTGTGTGGCCACTAAGCCTGTCATCCTTATCAGAAAGATATTTTGGTCTTGCCTTAATTAAGCTATTGATATGACAAAGTGTTCATCTGTGGTGATGACAGTGGGGAGTGAATTTGTCTGGTCATCGAACATTTGTGGAGATCAAATAGAGAACTACATTCTTCCCAGGGCAGGATGAAGCTTGGGGCAGGAGATGTCCTGGAGACACCCTAGGTCTCAAAGCATCCAGTGGGTTTGCAGCCTGTTGAATGCTGGCAAAGGCTCCATTATACCAGCCTGCTCTGCCCATCGGAATCACTCAGGGGCCATTTAGCTGTGGTGTGTCCCGTGAATCTAATTTTGTCCGAAGTCATGCTACCCTTTGACCTCTTCCTCCCTCAGCAATGGTGGCTCAGCCAGCCGAGAAAAGCTGTGGGGAGAGCGTGCAGCCGTTCCTGGCGTCCATTCTGGAGGAGGTGATGGGGCCGGTGAGCTCAGGCTTCAGTGAAGTGCGGGCACTCTTCGAGAAAGAAGTAGATGAACTCAGCCAGAGCTTCCCTGCCACCCAGGACAGTGTCCAGCTGAAGGAGGTAGGAGAGCAAGCGGGGGAGCCGTGTTCCCAGCAGCACTGGGCTGCTTTTCATGGTGCCTTTCTCTCACCGCTCCCCCCCTTGACCTTCCCCTCTCCCCATCTCCTCCGATTCCGTCTCCCCCCTCTCCCTTTGAGTCTCCTCTAACCTCTCTTTCTCTCTCCTCTTTCCTTTTCCTTTCCATCCACTTATCTGGTATTCCTGCCATCTACCCACGTAACTCATCCATCCATCCATTCATAGCTAAATTCACCTAATTTTCTTTATTAATGGTTTCTGTAATATTTGCACAAGTGAAACAGCCAACTCAAATATATAATTCCATGTCTGTAAAGAGGCAAAATTAGCAGCCAGAACTGATAACAACTGCTCCTAGTCCCTCTGCCTCCATTCCCAAGCCCTCCAGTTGACTGAAATAGTCCTGTGTGCGTACCGGCATGTTTTATTTGTTCATATATAAGCCTATCTCTTTATTTTAAGTAACACTTGCTGCTTTGTTTCCACAGCTGTAGATTCCTGATATGCCTGTCAAGCAGCAGTGGCACCTCAGTCTACTGAGTCAGAAAGTAGGGGAGGGCGTGCTCTGCGCTAGCAGGAACTCCGGAGGAGCTTTGCTGACATAGACACTAGCCGCTTGCCTTGCACTCACCATATTATTATATGACTTGTTAGGGTAATTGTTTCTCTCTCCCCCTTCCTGATATCATTTAAAAGGGTTTTTCTTTTAGTTGGTACATTGTAACTGTACACATTTATGAACTACCGTGTGGCAGTGTTAGCCAGATCTTTGAAGGCAGAAGTCTGGCTCCAGCAGCCACAACAGGCTATCTGTCACAACATGCCAATCAAAGAGATGAATAATGGTGACAGGCGGAGGAAAGGGGTCATGTGGCACCTTGGGAGAGGAGCAGACAAAGGAGTCCAGAGACCAAGTCTGTCTCTAGAGTGCTGGCGTCTGCTTTAGGCTTAAATGGAGTGTGGGACCCCATCAGCTGTCCTGGTCTCCCTGAGCACTGCCCCAGCTCTCCCTCTCCAGCTTCCAGGTTGTCCCTATCACCCTTAGCACCCCTGGGGAGTCACCTGACCCCCACAGGAGGCTCTCTTCTGCTCCAGGTGTAGCCTCACCTGCAAGGGTAACTGGCCTTGTCTGTACGTGGATACACCCTGGAACACTGCTCCTCCTAGGGTACAGCGTGACTGTAGGCTTAGGACAAAGGGACAGGCAGACCCTGAATGAAGGTACAGATGCCAGCATTTTATTTATCCTGCTTTAGTTACCCGTGGACCTACCTGAGGAGCCAATGCTTTTTTAGCCAAAGCGGCTTCTCTATGCCTGTTTCAGCAGAGGGTGTGGAAGGATCCAACAAGTAATTACCACTTCTATTCCCTTAAACATTTTTCATTTCTGTGTGCTGGCAGCTCTTCGAGCTCATTATAAAATACATGATAGATTGTTGTAAGCCGTAGTTACCCTCCTGTGCTGTACTTTCTTCATTTCTTTATGCCCATACATGTGATTGTACAAAACTAAGATCATTTCATGAATGCCTCGAGCTTCTTATTACAGCTGTATATGTGTATGTGTGCATATGCCCGTATGGGAGATGTGTGTGTGTGTGTGTGTGTGTGTGTGTGTTTGTGTTTGTGTTTTAACTTGCCTTTATTCCCCTTCATTTTCTGGTGCCACTCACTTCTTCACAAAAAAAAAAAAGATGGCACCAACTCAGCTTGTACTGTTTTGTTTTTTCCGCCTCTTAGAAGATATAGAAAACACACATTTCAGTGCTGGTATCTTACATTGTTTGCTTTTATAAAAATACAGTTATTTTATACACTAAGCTGCTTATCGGGTTTCTTCTTCAAAATGATTTCATGAAACTGTTTCCAAGGTAACTGATCTAGTTCTGAATCACTTTTTGTAATGACAACATAATATTTCATGTTTAGAAGTGCGGTGGTTTATTCAGCCATCCCATTATCGCAGACACCATGAGCAAAGTTGTAATAAATAACTTTGTACACACATCCTGTCACATCAGGGGCACATGTGTAAGGATTTATGCACACATTCCTTGTATCCTGATGCTTTTGTTTCAGTGGGGCAGACTCCGGGGTTGGAAGGTATATTTTCATGTTAACAGATGTTGACCTCAAACTTCAAAACATAATTTAAATTTTGCATTGTACTGATTTGTTTGTGGAAGAAGCCTTCTCTCCATGTTATGGTCTGTGAGGGGTGTTATCCCTTATTTAAACTTTCAACAATTTGATAGTAATAAGATAGGCACCCACTTTTCCTCTCTGGCCTATTCAATTAATTATTTTAAGTAAAATATTCCTGGTGCTGGATTAATGGCTCAGCAGTTAAGTGCACGTGCTGATCTTTCATAGGACCCAAATTTAGTTCCCAGCACCCATGTCAGGTGGCTCACAACCACCAGTAACTCAAGCTCCCGGGGATCTGGTGCCTTCTGCTGGCTTTCATGGGTACCTACACTCACATGCACATATTTGTACAGACACACACATATACTCATAATTAAAAGTAAAATAAATGTTTAAAAAGGAAATTGATGCATTTTCAATTGTAGGACAAAAGGAGGTGTAACACCGTGCTTTTCCCCTTTTAATCTTTAATTCCACTTCAGCAGACTGCTCCATTGTTCGCTTCTTAAAGTGAATACTTTCCCCCTGTGAATCCCAACGGTGTGGGCCGTTGGAAAACTCCTCCCAGACAGGGTCTCCCATGTTAGTCACACTCACCTGCCTTTTACACAGCTTCTCTTGAGAGCTCTCATTTTCAGCAATTTCCTCCCTGTCTTCACCCATTCTCCGGCTTATTTTAAGCTTCTGGTGGTCAAGTTTAAAAGCATTTTAAGCTAAGCTTAGAATATGGAACAAGTTTCCACCCCTTAAAGAATCTTATGCAGGCTCATGGGCCCAGAAACACTTTTCACTGCCAAAGAGCCTACCTGGCTGCTTCCAGAGTTCAGGAAGTGGGGACTTGGAGGCTACTGAGGACTTAAAGAGACTGGAGCCCCTGCTTGGGTGTGCCTCTGAGACTTCCTGATACTCATTGGTTCTTCTGTTTCTTTCCTAGCGGTAGAGCTGCCCTAGGGAACCACAGGAAAAAAGAAAACAGTTGAAGATGTCTTAGAGTGGTGCAAATTGTAACTAACACTCCTAACATATGCTTGACCGTTTCAAATGTAGGTCTTAGTACTGTGTAATATCAAGGAAAGAGTCCTGCACCTAAGGGCATTTGCTTTTCTCCTTCCCCTAAATGCAGCGCCTGGACCAGTTGATGAAGCTTCCTCTGGATTCTGTGAAGATGGAACCTTGTTATACTAAAGTCACCCTGCTTCCAGAGCGCCTGCTGGATCTGCAGAGCCGCTTCAGATTCCCTCATGTTGATCTGGTGGTCCAGAGGACACAGAACTACATGCAAGAGGTGGGAGCTGAAGGGTGTCCAGGGAGGACGAGGATGAGAAGAGGGGAGGGAGGGAGAGGAGCAATGTATGAAGGCAGATGTAGCGGGGCTGCTCTGCACTCAGGGAATTGAGGCCTGTTTCCAGAGTCAGGTTGACTGAGGACACAGGCTGTCCTTCCAGCTGGCTTCATCTTTCCTCAGAAAATGAGAATCTGGGAAATAAAGTAGCATTAGCTGGTAATTATTTGATGGGTTGAGTCAAGGCTTCAGACTTTGGCTGCATATTAGAAACACATGGGAGAACTACTGTTGTGGTGCCCCACCTCTAGTGATTTCAAATAATATATATATATATATATATATATGTGTGTGTGTGTGTGTGTGTGTGTGTGTGTGTGTGTGTGTGTGTTAATAGATATGTTTTATAATGTACTTGAGACTCATAGAGAATGTCCTCCACTTATCTCCCACTGTTTCGAACATGCAGCCAGGGTCTAGAAACACTGGCTGAATTCCCTGCCTCATTACAAGGAAACCCGCTACAGCTTCATATTTGAGTTTTATTTTTAAGATGTATTTTATTACATGTATTTTTGTGCATGTCTGCTCATGTGTACCATGAACACGCAGATGCCCTTGGAAGCTGAAAGAGGCTGCCAGATACCTAGAGTTACACCTGAATTCCAGAACTGGGGAGGTCAAGACAGGAGGATCAAATCAGGGGTTTAAAGTCTTCTTTGTCTACATTGCAAGTTCAAGGCCATCCTAGGCTGGATGAAACCCTGCCTTAAAAAATATAAGGGATGTGGGAGCCCATGACTGGTACCCAGGAAGCAGAAAGGGTTTGCGCTGGAGGAGGGGCGATGCTATATTCTTCAAGCCCCCACCTCCTCCAGCAAGGCCCCGCCTCCCCCATCAAGGCCCCGCCTCCTCCAGCAAGGTCCCAAATCCTGAAGATTCAATAGCCTCCCCACACAGTGCCTTCCCACCGAGGACCAAGTATTCATAAACAGGAATGAGCCTACCAGGACCATTCCGTATTCCAGCCGGAACACTAGCCTCGCAGAGGAAGAGGGCCGTATGGGACGATAGGGTGTCAATAGAGGGAATATGTGCTACAGACTGACTTATGTCCTTCTAGATGAGGGGCCTTCTCCCACCTTGTCATGTGATCTGTGTCTGAGGCACCAGAGCGTGGAGGAGGAGAATGGCTCCAAGTCCCTTTGTACCGGGGCTTCTTTCCCGTTAAGAATGGTGGGTAGAAGAGGGGACAAAAGGATGCCATTTTAAGCCAGACAGACATGCATCTATGTATAAAGAAGGGTGTTTTCCACCCTCTGCCCATTGCATAGTGGCCACTAGGTTTTTTGTTTCACAACCCAGGGAGTATGATGAGCCGTGTGTCACCCCACAGTTGTGCATGGGGGAACTCTGTTCATCTCCTCCTGCCAGAGCCTAGGCAGGCAGGCCGGGCCCATGTCCCCAGCCTCTGACTGTGGTCTCTTTCTGTGTTGGCCTGATTGATGGACAGCTCATGGAGAACGCGGTGTTCACGTTTGAACAGCTGCTCTCCCCACACCTCCAAGGAGAGGCTTCCAAAACAGCGGCTACCATCGAAAAGGTTAAGCTCCGTGTCTTAAAGGTAAGAGCTTTGTCTTCATTTGTGGGGAGCATCTGACAAGACTGTGACCCCTGTTCCTTTTCCTTAGTGGGAAATGTCCTGACCGCCCCTTCACCCCATCCCGGTTTCCAAAGCACAGATGACCATTGTTCCCCGCGGTTTCCCTAGCGTGACTCTCGTGCCTCTCCTGCCATCTAGTGGCGTCTTCAGGAACCACATGTCGTCCGCACTAACGCCTTAGAAGTCTTGTGGGGTTACTTTCACAACCTGACAAATGTGTAGGCTGGCTACTGCAAACACGTGACAGATGTTGCATAGAATATAACACTAGGTCAGCTGCAGCCTAGCACTCCAAGTACGAGATTAGTGACATTTAAAATAAAACCCAAAACTTAGAGCCAAAGGAACCAGCCCAAGGGAAAGTACGCCTGCCACGTGAGATGGATTTAAGGAACTTGAGGTATAAGTCCATGATAAGACTGTCGTGACAATAGGAGCTTGCATGTATTTGGTATTTATTTAAAGCCCTTGAAATATCATGTTCCTAAGATTTGTTGTTCCTAAGTTGTCACTCCAAAGATTTATATTTTTTAGTTTTTAATTATTTATGCGTGTTTGCACGTGTCTGTGTGAATGCATGCCACCTGTATGTGGGTTCCCATAGAGGCCAGAAGAGGATTCCGATCCCCAGAGCTGGAGTACAGGCAGTTGTCACTCATCCAGTGTAGGTGCTGGGGACAGAATTTGGCTCCTCTACAGGACAGGAAGCATGCACAGAGACATCTCTTCTGGCCTGTTTGAAGAAACAGACCCCAGAGATGCACCATTTTCTTTGACTCTCACTGAGCTTATGAGACTCCCCCCACCACAGCAGATGAGGAAGCCGGTCCTCTGAAGCGGGACTTATTTATTAAAGCTTAGCACAGCCGTGGATCACGAGCTTGGAGCTGAAACTGTGTTTACACCTGATCCACTTGTTGCTGCCACCTTGGGCTTCCAGAAAACAGTGCTTTAGAACAGAAGATTGAAGTCCTGTAGGGTCTGAGGATGTTCTCTCAGGTCTGAGGGATGTCCCATCGGGTCTAAGGTTCCAGAGTTCCAGGCCTCACCTTGATGCCACTCAGGCAGCAGGATCTCTGGTGCCCAAACTGTTGTGATGAAAAGCAGTGTTGACCATTGAAGCACAAGAAGCACAGTAGCAGTGGTGCTGAGGGGTAAGGTCAAACCACAGTCAGCAGTGCACAGGCAGACAGGAGAGGAAGGAGGTAGAGGCAGGAAGGTGTCCCAATCGTCAGGTGTTGGGGTTGAAAGGAACCCAGAATACCTTAAGGTCAGTGTTATAGCCAGCCTAGCTAACAGGGCCACGGAAATACACAACCATGGGGGACTCACATACGCTTTGACATGTGCTCTAGAGTTGGGGTTTCCTGGAAACCTTGCAGTCACCCTAAACATCGGATGGGCTGTAAAATAGACCTATGTGATGGGTGTCCAGCTGTTGATGGTTTCGCATTCCTGAACCCAAGCATCCTGGGTCTACCGGCTACATTTCACCATGTCCAGCTTAACTTCCCTTTTATTTAGAGAGGCGACACTGTAATTGCAAAAACATTTAAGTGACCCCAAAATCAAATATTTGGAAAAGAGCAATTGTTGTAGAAGGAGACAGAATTCTCACTACTAGCCCATCAGGTAGCTGTAAAAGCCGTACTTATGTGTTTAGTTAGAAGGTGACAACTTACACAGTTCTGGAGACATCAGGTACCCAGGACCTACTCTAATAAGAGGACAGATATACTTCAAGATTTGGCTTTTCTGTGATTTTGGATTTCTGTGCAACAGCCCAGATGGTCACAGATTTTCTGACAATTTGCAAGCATTTTTGACTTGTTTATTGTCTCCTTGTCTTAATCAGGGTTTCTATTGCCGTGAAGAGACACCATAGCTGTGGCCACTCTTATAAAGGAAAACATTTAATTGGGGGTGGCTTACAGTCCAGAGGTTTAGTCTGTTAAGCATCAAGCATGATGGCGTGCAGGCAGATGTGGTGCTGGAGAAGGAGCAGAGCGCTCTTACATCCTGAGTCACAAGCAACAGGAAGTGGTCTGAGACACCAGCCAATGTCGTGAGCATAAGTGAGACCTCAAAGCCTGCCTCCACAATGACACACTTCCTCCAACAAGACCACACCCACTTCAACAAGGCCATACCTCCAAATAGTGCCATTCCCTTTGTGGGGGCATTTTCTTTCAAACCCCCACATTCCTATTCAAATGAACTTGCTGTTACAGTTAAAACCATGAACTTACCAATAAACTATTTGCTACTTTAAAAAAAAAAAAGATGTTCCTGCCAGGGGTGGTCCCATGAGAACAGAACAGATTCTAGCTCCGGCAAGAACAAGCCTACTGATGTTTGAATCAGGCTCTTGGCCCTGGTGTTTCCACTTCTCCTACCTTCGCCCATGGCCTCTCTACTTGGTGGCCTTATGACTTCCAATGTGAGCGCGTGCCTCTCCAGCCATTCTTCTTTTGGCTGAACCACTGTGTGTACATGCCCACAGCAATTCTCCTGAGCGCCTGTGCACAAGGTACTGGCGTCCACACGCAAACCAGGCTGGAAATGGGCTGCTCCCAAGAGCCTGCTCTTGTTGACTTTTTTTTTCTTCCCCTCACCCCCTTTGGGATTTTTGAGACAGGGTTTCTCAATAGCTTTGGGGCCTGTCCTGTGAGTTCCAGGCTGGCCTCGAACTCACAGAGATCCCCCTGCCTTCCCAGTGCTGGAATAAAAGGCATGTGTCACCACTAACTGGCTTCTTGCTGACTCTTAAGATTGAATGTGCTCTTTTACACTTCTGTACTCTCGAGCCCTGGACTAAACCAGAGAGTGGTGGTCGAACTCTTTGGTGAGTTTCAGGTGGATGTTTTAGTCCTCACCGGTCTGTTTCTGTTGGAACCGCTCAGCGCTGCTGCGCACTCTCCAGTTTGGGGTGTTCAGTGTGCTCGCTGTGTTGATGGAACTTTAAGTCACGTCTTCTCTCCCCTCGTGGACATTATTAAAAGCCACCCACCCTGCTTTCGGGACAGAGCATAACTGATACCCATGACTCCCCCGTGTCTACCCAGCTCGGGGGTAATGAAGCACAAACTCACTCTCCAGTTTGAGTCACATCTTTAAACAACATATCACTTCTTTGGTTTGATCTTGCCTCAGTTTCCTTATTTGTAGAAGGGGTGGGTGACATGGATCATGACTCCACAGCCTAGACGCAGTTTACGCAAGAGTTCCAGAAGGAGATTTCTGAGGCCCTAGACTTTATGAGAATCCTCAGAAATTAGTGGGGGCTGAGGAAGGGAGATGACTGGGTGGGCGTTTTGTTTTCTTGTTTCAGTGAAAGTTACAGATTAAAACTGCTCCTTAGCGTGTATCTCTGTGTTCACAGCAATATGATTATGACAGCAGCACCATCCGGAAGAAGATCTTCCAGGAAGCACTGATTCAAATCACACTGCCCACCCTGCAGAAGGCACTGGCGTCCACATGCAAACCAGTAAGGAAACGGGCACTGTTCCGTTTGATGCTTAAGTTTGAATATTTATTTTGGGCTCCTGCACTGGCAAATACTAGACTACACCAGAGGGCTGGTGAATTCTTTGTTGGTGGTCAGGTATGTTTTAGGTTTTGTGGGTGTTTTTTTCTCAGCGCTGCTGTGTAGTGCAACTGCAGCCAGAGACGGTGCACAAATATATAGACAAAGCCTATGTTTCAACACATATGCGCACACACACACACACACACACACACACACACACACACACACACGTCATGGACCAGCCTCAGCAAAAATACCTCTTGCCAGGGTAGAGGCATGGGGATTTAGAAATACAATAAAGAATATGAAGACACAAATGAACATAATGAAAGGGAGAGACATATAGAATAGTTTAAGGGAGTTCCAGTGAGTACTGGAATCTACCCCAGCTTAATTTTCAATTGCTTAAAATACCCCTGGTCATAAAAGGAAAGAATAAGACAAAAGCTGCATTAACATGATACAAGGAGATAAACAAACCAGTTGAAGGTCGCAGGCTACATCCTTTTTTGTTTTGTTTTTTGTTTTTCAAGACAGGGTTTCTCTGTGGCTTTGGAGCCTGTCCTGGAACTAGCTTTTGTGGACCAGGCTGGTCTTGAACTCACAGAGATCCGCCTGCCTCTGCCTCCTGAGTGTTGGGATCAAAGGTGTATGCCACCACTGCCCTGCACAGGCTAAATCCTTAGTTAACCATTCAGTTGCTAGAACAAAACAAGTCATGCTCACACCCTAGAACGAAACATTCTGTAGGTAAACCACTGCCTAGGTGGAATCCAAAGTTATCTCCTTAAGGGATCTGTAGACTTTCTTTCTTTTGAGATAGAAACATATCTTTTTCTCTATTCCTGAAATACAAGGTCTGGGCTATTAGCCACACCTGTTGACAGCAACCTTAACAGAGCAGGCCTCTCTGCTCTAAATCTAGGTGGGACTTTTGTTTGAGGTAGAAACACAATAACCTTGAAGGACTAGAGGTAAGTTCCAGCTCTCTGACCTTTGGTCAGTGTGGAAACAGGCTCACATTTTCCAGCCTCCATGCACACACACACATAGCCCAGGATTTCTGACTCCCAAACTACAGGAAATCTCAAAGGCCAGTGACAGGACTTGAGCCAAGCAAGGGCTGTGGTGGATTGCCAAAGGAGATGAGATGTTCTACCATTTTATTGTCAATCTTATTCAGCACGTGCACCAAAAGTTGGCCACTACACCCAGAAAAGATCTTCATTGTGAGCACAGAGGACTATTTGTTCTCCTACCTTCCGTAACTTTAGTTTACTGAAATCTCTGACATGAACTGTTGTGAGCATGGAGCTGCAGGGCAGCCATGACTATGAGGTGTGATAGAGCAACAGACAAGAAGTGTCTGGAGCTTCTTCAAGGCTTGTCTGTAAGTTCTGGGCTTCCGGGAAAGCCCCTGTACTTGTTTTGGTCAACTTCCATCATTTATGAAATTCATATAATAATATGTATTATGGTAAAAATAAAATGCCGCAGGTCCCCAAGTGGCAGCAGTGGGCAGCGGGCCATGAGACCATGGTGGGCCACAAAGGCAGCCAGTCCCAGGCAGGGAGCCACGTGGTGGGTGAGAGACAGAGACCTATTAGGCACAGCATGCAGAGAAAGTGGGTATTTATTTAGTGGGTTATGGAGGGGAAAGGGAAAAGAGGGAAGGGGTAAAGGAAGAAGAGCAGAGAGAGAGGCAGAGAGAAAGAGAAACAGAGAGAAAGTGGGGAGAAGGGAGAGAGGCAGAAGATGCCTCTACGAGAGACAGAGAAGGAAAAGGGAGAAACTCAGGCTAGAAGCAGAAGGAAGATCTGCTTGCCTCAGTGGATGGGGGATGGAGTGGGCTGGGCTTGTCTCTTAAAGGGACAGAGCAGGCCATTACATTTCCATCTCTCTTTTTTTTTTATAATAAAAAGCCTGGAGGTTAGGCAACAGGTTAAAGAAATTGGGACTGCAGAGTCTCAAGACTGCTTCCTGCTTATTTGTGGGCATCATCTTGGGGGGAACTTGAGAAAGCTGGGTGCTGGTCACATCCTGGCATAGCTGGTCTCTTTGCTCCTGTCCATTGTTTGTGGTATGGAACTGTCTAGTGTCTGTTATACCTGTTTAAGGTATTGGCGGAACAGAGTACAAAGTTAAGTTTAGGAAAAAAAACGTTTTAGGACCAGGGAAGTGAGAGGGGTGGATCCTTTAATTTGGCTCCCTGGAACTCACAAGAATTTTTTGGGTTTATGAAAACATAAGTTTTAAACAGCAGCATACTTATATCAGAATGACTGTGACAAATATTTTTTTGCAAAATAAAAAGTATTTTTAGATTATAAAAGGCAGCATGAGAGAGAAATTTGATAACTTGTCTTTGTCCTCACACCTTTATAACTTGCGGGTACACACCTTAATAACTTGTATTTTACTGAAATTTGTTTGGTGAGGTTGTCCTTTTAAACTGACAAAACCTCTCAGCTGTCAAACTGCATCAGAGATCTTTGAGAAGGACAAAATTTTACATGAGTTATTGATTGAAAAACGACAGGGAACTTACTTAGTTGATGCCTAGAGCTACTCCTCAGGGTCCTCCATGGTTGATGAGGGTCATATTTTTCTTTTGCTGTTTAGTGCAGGGCCTGCCGGGCTTCAGAAGATCCTGTGGGCTAAGAAACCTGTAGGAAGACAAGCCTACCTTGACCTGAGCAGCTAGGCTGTCGATTCCAGGGATTCTGTCCACTGTCTAGAGATCTTTAGTTTAAATGAAAGGCAGTTTTGCCCAGAGGTCAGTGTTTAGCAGTTGAAGCAAATTGCAGATGGATGTTGTTTTGTGCCCATTTGTCTTCTGTCTTTTTTGGAGGAAGTAGAGTGCTGCTTCTAGGAGCCAACCAGTCTCTTTTTGTTACGAAAAGTTTTTTAATAATTAAATATTTAAATGCCATATTCCCCAGATCTCTGAGCAGTTGCGGGCTGTTTACCAGGTATAGATAACTACACTGTAGAATCTGCCTGGAGAGCTGAGTACAAGCTCAACTGTACCGGCTCTCAACGTAGCAGGTAAGATTTATAGTTGTAAAAGGACAGAAAGAAGAAAAACTGCTTGTAGTCGAAGGTTAACAGCAGAACTGACAATAGTGGAGAACAGCTTAATATATTTTAGAACAGGATTGGATTAAATATAAAGTATTTTCGTAAGAAACTTAAAAGTACATACCAGTTTAAAACATGAGACTTATTGCTTTGTCAGTCTGGAATGAGATATAATGGGCAGACAATTATAACACTTAACAGTAAACATAGGTATATTTAAGTTATATGTGCGTGTGTGCGTGCACACAGTGAATAGGAATTGGACTAAGTGGATGCTCTTGGTAGGTCCTACCAAAGGCATGTCACTGCACAAAACCAGGGGACCAGGCAGGGTATACCTCAGTAAAGGTGGTGGGACTTGGTCACCTGACGTGGCTGTCAGTTAAGATGGCAGTGAGGTCACCTGACCTCAGTCAAAATGGCGGTGGTCACATGTTGTATGAAAAGGCCACTTTTTTTTTTTGAGCCACAGGAATTTTAAACATAATAACAAGAGAGACCTAGAGGCGTGATCTGCCCTGTTGCCAAGCTGCCATGCAACAAGCCACGGCAGGCAGCAAAGGCTGGAATTGAAAACAGCTGCCTCGAGGATCCAACTAATCCGCGGGACCAGTGGTAGCAGGGAGAGTTTGAGGAAACGTGGAGCCTGTGGGACACTGGCAGAGCATTTGCAGGCCAGTGGCTGATAGTTTGAGGGTTTATACCATAGCTGAAAACATGAAAACCTGTGAAAACAGCAAACGAACCCCGCAGGGCCTGTAGAAGAGTGTCCTCTCTCTATAGGTAGGGTGTTAAAGCCTGGCTCGGATGCCAGAAAGGCTGGAGGCCACTCCAAGAGGTCTCTCACAGCAGGGACCACTTATGAGAAAAGAGAAAGAAAAATCCGAGGGACCCTGGGCCCCAAATTGGATGCTAGCACGGATGGACTACCCTGGGTTGTCTGATCACGTTTTTTAGCTATGCAAAGCAACCAGAGATGAATGCCAGTGAAGGACTCAACCGTAGCCGTGAAGGCTGTGGTTGACTGACTGGAAGGGGAAAACCCACCACTGAAGCTGCTGGTGTGCGTAGTGGTCGGTGTTTAGGCAGAACCGTTGTAAAGAAACCCTGTTCCCCGTTTCCTCAGCCAGCCTGTCTGTGGGCAGCAGGGAATGTGGAGAAAGCGTGGCCAAGTCACAAGCACCAGTGTTATGGTAAAAGTAAAGCGCTGTTGTTCCCTGAGGGGTACAGCGGCAGAACACAAAGGCCAGTGGGCCCCAAGACCATGGTGGGCCACAAAGGCAGCTGATTCCAAGCAGGGAGCTGTGTACATGCAGACAAAGTGGGCATTTATTTAGTGGGTTATGGAGAGGTAAGGGAAAGGGGGAAAGGGAGAAGGGAGAAGGGCAGAGAGAGAGTCAGAGACAGAGAAAGAAAGAGAAACAGTAGGGAAGGGGAGAAGTGGAGAGAGGCAGAAGCTGCCTCTTCAGGATAGAGATAGAAAGGAAAGAAAGGGACTCAGGCTGGAAGCAGAAGGAAGAACTGCTTGCCTCAGTGGATGGGGCAGGGAGTGGGTGGGGCTTGCCTCTTAAAGGGACAGGATAGACCATTACAATACGTATCTTCTTTTTCTTTTTTCTTTTAATCTCAGCTCTCCTTTGTTTTGACAGTATCTGGCTACGTAGCCCAGGCGATCCATCAGGCTTAGCACCCTGCCATGCTAAAATTACACCTCCACACCTGGCTTGTATTGTGTGCCCCAAGAATGAGAAATTAGGATGATACATTTGCCATCTGGTTAGGTTCATATCATACACCAGGCAGTGAATGACAATGTTAAACATTTCTTATCAATCATCAAAATGACCTTGGAGGAGGCAAGAGACTATTCACATCCTCACAGTGCTAAAGAGGGAAGCTAAGTGGTTGAATAGCAGGCCCAAGGTCGTGAAGCCAGTTATCACCAGCTGAATCCGGTTAGTACTTACCTGTGGCACAGCTGGCTCTCCGCAAATGGCAGCAACCTCTCCTGCAACTATTACTATGGCTGCTTCCATGTTCCAAAACATTACTGAGGAGCCTGGCCATTTTCAGGCCCATTCTCCCTTGGAGTCAATAAAAAAAGCATCCAAGAATTTTTAAATGGCTTTTTGACAGCTTGGAGACTCTCCAAGCACTGAACATTAAAATCCTTTGTGTGGGTTATTATACTGTGGAATTTTCTCTGATTGTTTTCCTATTCTATAAATGCTGTTTTTTTTTTCTTCTTCAGATAACCATTGACATAGTCAGTCTTGTATTTATTCCTGGAGTATTTCTTTGGTGGAAAGGATCTGAGAGAACCAAAGGAGAAAGGAATTGGTCTGTGTGGGTGCCCTGGCCATATGTGATGGATGATAGTAGCCTGAGAGATTACTAATCTACCTCAGAATGTGTCTTCACACAGAGATGCTGCTTAATATGTATTTTCCCTCCCAAGGGAAGTGTGGAGGCGTATCTTACCACTACCTTCTTCATGAGAGGGGGTGGGAGGAGGCTCCCCTTCTTTCTGGCTCTCTGTTTCTTAACATGAGAGGACTGAAATGTGCCCGATTTATGCCCCTCTTGCAGGTGTGTTTGGTTTTTGCATCTTTATGTGTGTGTGTGTGTGTATGTGATATACATGCATTTTTGCAATTGTGGGTGCACGTATATTTTCAGGTATGTTTGTGTGTGTATAGGCCAAAGAGTGAGTGACACAGAATATCTTCCTCCATCTCACTGAACCTGGAGCTTGCCAATCAGCAAGTCCATGTAGCCAACCTGGCCTAGGAACCCTGTCTCTGCTTCCTCAACACTGGGTTTACAGGCAGTCCAATGCCCCGCCTCCTCCCCCTGCTTTTATTGGGTGATAGGGACCTAAATATAGGCAAAAAATGATGCTTTATTCAATGAGCCATTCCCCCCAGCCACAGATCTTGCCATTTTTAGTTGAGAGAGATTGCTTTCAAAAGAGCCTGTGGCCCTACGTTTTCAGTGATATAGGGCATTCTATCGGTGTCAGAGCTTTTGGGAACCCCAGGTTTATAGGCAGATATAAGAGAGGATTGTCTGCCTCATAGAAGCCCTTATTTTCCTAAGTGAGCTTTCCTTAGTTCTTCCAGCAGCAGTTTCCTAGATCTGCGACATTCCACTCTACCCTAGCTGTGCATTAGGATTGCCTATGGTGGCATTTTCCTCTTCTTAACCACCCTCCAAATTTCCATGTCAATATTCCATTTTAGTTGATCCAGAAAAAATAAGCATCTGATCCAGTTCAATTGTCTCATCATGGAAGGTGTGCATTGTAAAATTAGACACATCCCAGAAACATAAAATACGCCTCTGTTCCCTTCCCACAGAATTATTTAACTAGATGAAAATATGTTTTCTATTTATTCATCAAACATACCCCCAAAATGTGTGAAACATGATCCAGGTACTGTGGCATGTACAGTATATGATCCAGGTTACTGTCCCTGCTGCCCTGGAGTTCACAGTATAGAGACACAGGATGCCATGTGAGAACATTACGGTGGCTGCGCAGGGAAGCAGCTTCCAGGGAAGGTAGCAGCATCCCTAGCTGAGCTCGGTCATTCGCTTGGTGCCAGTGGATGAGTGACAGGGGAGTGAGGGACAAGGGGTGCTGAGGCCTGAGCTTGCTCTCCTCGTGTGATAGGAGTAAAGACAGGTTCAGAGTGGCGTCCTACTTACCCAGGCTCCCATGAGCAGTGTGTCCTGGGCAGTGCCCCTTCCGTCTGTTACAGCTCTAGAGATCACTGACGCTTGTGTCTCCTCGGTCTTCCACCCTTCTTCTCAGGTGGATATAAATGAGCCCTATTGCCTTGCATTGGTGGAACCCTAAAATCCAGGCCCACGGCCACCCCCGTGTCTCAGCGGTGAAAGCTGCCATCAGACTAAAAGGCATCAACTCCCTCTGCCAAGTCCTTGGTTCCCTAAGGGAGCCCCTCTCTTCAGCACTATCAAGTGCCTGGATCACTGAATTCATCTCTAGCATTTATTTATTTATCCCTGCTTGGTCTTCATGCTGGTAACAAGGCATTTGGAAGCCTTTGGGAGGCTGGGAAAGTCAAGGGATTTTTGTATCATATCTGAGCTGTCTTGGAATTGGAGACCATCAGTGCCAGGTGAAGAGGAAGACAGAATCCTTGGGTTCTCAACTAGAAAGGGGCTTCTGTGCTAATGATGTTGAACATATATCTACATCTTATTTCTAGGTGTCTACCTAAGATAAAGTGGTTCTTAAGTTGCCCATACAGAATAAAATGTACATACAAATGTTCATTAATTAAAAAGTCAGTATCTTAATCATCGTCCTATTGCTTTGACGAGACACCATGACCAAAGCAATTTATAAAAGAAAACATGTAATTGGGGGATTGCTTACAGTTTCAGAGGTTTAGTCTGTTGTCACCATGGCAGGGAACATGGCAACATGTAGGCCAGCATGGTGCTGAGGAAGTATTTGAGAGCTACCTCCTTCTCCATAGGCAGAGAGATAGAGAGACAGACACAGACAGAAAGAGACTGGGCCTGCTGTAGACTTTTAAAACTTCAAAGCCTAACCCCAAGTGTCACACTTCCTCTAAGAAGGCCATACTTCCTATTTCTTATCAAATGGTGCCAATCCTTGGTGATTAAGCATTCAAATATATGACCCTATGGGTATAGGTGGAAGCCACTTGTTTGTTCCCAGCTGCCCAGACCATGAAATAATCACACAGAAACTATATTATTTGCAATACTGTCTGGCCAATAGCTTAAGTGTATTTTTGGCTTACTCTTATATCTTAAACCCATCTCCATTAATCTGTGCACCACCACGAGGTCATAGCCTACCGGCAGGCTCCAACACAGTCATCTGTCCCCTGCAGCAACTACATGGCTTCTCGCTGACTCCGCCTACAACTACTCTTTCCTCCTCCATTCGCTTGGAACTCCGGCTTGCCCTATTCTGTTGAAACAGATTTATTCATTGACCAAAAAAAGCGATACATAGATAGAAGGACTTCCTACACCATATGGGAGCCATTCTTATCCAAATCACAACAATCAATGTCAAAAGAGTATGGATGAACAATTCCAACTTATCTATGTAGTGAATGTTTATCAATAAAGAGGAATGAGCTGCTGACCCATGTAGCAAAGTAGAAAAATTTTTAAAAGCAAACACAAGCCAATACATGGTTTTGTTTACATGCAAAACTCAAACCAAAACTCAACAGATGTCAGACTGTGCTTTATCTCTTGGAGGGGTGTGGGCTGGAAGAGGACCTGGGTTATGGTCACATGAATATATTTATAGTTAAAGTCATCTAGCTACACTTTTAAATTCTACATTTTACTGCATGTAACTTTTACTTTGGTAAAGTACTGTTTGCATCAGATAAAAAAATGAAGATGGAAACTTTGGTTATTATAAAGAAAAAGAGGATGTGATACCTACGTAATTCTGTGGTAGTTCTAATTTTAGGATTTCCAAGAAGGTCTAAACTAATGTAAACAATGCCCTGAGACAACTGAAAACACACACACACACACACACGCAGCTCTGCTCTTTTCCCATTTAAAGTACAAAGGATGTATTCCCTGTGCACAGAAAAGGATGGGGATGATCAGTGACTGAGTGTCCCCTTAACCACAGTTAACAGTGCAAGGTGCTTAGCACATAGGCCACAGGCAAAGAGAAGACATCGGCTGCATTGTTATCTCAGCATCTTTAACTGTCAGGACCAGTTGCTGTCCCCTTGCTCTTCTACAAGGAGGTGTTAAGTGAGAGTCAACAGTTCCTTGTCTCTTGAAAATAGGCAACTTGTATTTTTCTGTTATCAGTATTAGACACTAATTATAAAAATAATGGTTTTTTTTTCTTTTCATCTGTGATCATAATGTATTTTAGCTATTCTCACACCATCATCCTTCCTTGTCCCCACTCTTCTCTCCTGCCAATCTTCTTTCCAAATAGTCTTCCTTCTGCTTTTATGTCTCTTTTTAGGGATTTTTCCTAAATTTGGATTCTGTATGTGAGAGAAAATAGGTGATACTTGTCTTTATGGGTCTGGAAATTTCACTTATCTCCATTTGATCCATTTTCCTGCATATGACATACTTCCATTTATTGAGTATCTACCACATTTCCTGTAGACGGAGATTGCGCTTTAATTTCCCAGCTTCCCAGATTCAAATAATCATATAACAACTATATTAATTATAACACTGTTTTGCCAATGACTCAGGTGTATGATTTAGCTGTTATATCTTAAATTAACTCATTTCTATTATTCTATATTTTACCACAAAGCTTGTGGTTTGTTACCTCTTGCTTCTTGGGCAGCTACATGGCATCTGCCTCCTAAAGCAGCTAAGTGGTTTCTTCCTGACTCTGCCTACTGTCTCTATATATTTCTGTTTGGATTTCCTACCTGGCTTAATTCTGCCCTGCCATAGGCTCCATGGAGTAGCTTCTTTATTAACCATTAAAATAATATTCACAGTATATAGAGGGGAATCCTACATCACCTCCCCTTTTTTGTCTAAATAAAAGGAAGGTTTTAATTTTAACATCATATCTAATTTATCTTTTATTATAACTAAGGAAAACTGTAACTATCTGTTGTCAACTCTTCAAAGACTCCAGAAGGATACAATATTATCTAATTAAACAGGAAGTGCACTGTTAGCAACTTCCAAAGTTCTAGAATTGACAGAGATATCTTGCTGCCTGAACAGTCACTCAAACTTCTTCTGTAACATTGGGACATCCATCTTCAGCCTACAGGCTTACAATATCCAGCAGACTTTTCAATGAAGCAGGAGATTTGATGATCTGTTCTGCCTTGTATTGGCAAAATTCATCAGTTGCTTTCTTCTGTGTCCTGCAGAATGTCTGGCAATTTCTTCTGTGAATCCTAAAGTACTATACCACCTTTTTTAGTCTGGCAAAGTTCACTGGTCCTTTTCCTGTGGGTCCTTCATGTCCAGTTTATACAACATACTGTCAAGCAGTCTAAGAGATAGCAGTTTCTTGCCCAAATGGCTAATCTTGCCACAATGACAGCAAACTCCATAAGGAATTTCTTCAATGCTCATCATCTCTGAAGTAAATTGGTGCTCTCAGGAACAGATGTATCTCATTGTTGAGAAAAGTCTAAGTTCTTAAAACATTTTAAATGCCATATTCTGTAGGTCTTTGAAAGGTTTGAAGAATACCATCTGAAATATATTCCTGTATATCTGGAAAACCCAACTAACATGGCTATGGTTTGACTATTATATATGACTATCTGTTAATCCACATTTCTTAATTATATATTATATTTTAAACAAGCTGCACAAATATAATACCTTAAACAAGAGCAGAAATTCATATACACAGTTTAACAAAATCAACCTTAAATTTGCATCAGTAGACTAAGATTCATACCAATGCAAAGTATTTATCTCTATATCACATCCCCCTGAAAATGAAAACAAACATTTATAAACAATCACTTGGGGAATCTGTGTGTTGTTTTTTCCAAACTGCTTCTTGCTGTTTGTTGGGCAAAGTATTTTTAGGTTTCATGAAGACCTTTTAGGGAGTTCTTGTTTTATCAAGCCACATTATTCTGGAAGTTCCTTCCAGAAACAAAAAGCCAAACCTCTTCTCCAAAGTAACATATTATTAGGCTCAAATTTTGAAGTCAAGATACTTTTAAAATATATATGTTGGTTTAACTTAGCAGCCCTCAAAATCAAATGTCTCCCTGCACTCAAAAAATTCAAATAAAGCACAATAAAATGCATAGTCTAGACTCTCTGTGTATATTCCATCTTTCCATGGCTTACTTTTTTTACTCTATTACCTTTTAATATTTATTTTTTTTATCTTTACTCCTTTAATCTATGACTTTTTGTACTCTTTCTTCTTTCTCATAAGCCTATGTATATTTATCCAACACTGTGACCCATTCAGAGTTCTTTTTTTTCTAAATCTGTCATATTAATATATTTGTAATCCTTTCTGATCAGGAGAATTTTTTTTAATGCCAAGAGGTCATAGCTCGGACTAATGCTGAAGCTTTGCCTGTTGGCTCTACCCTGTCCAACATAGTGGAGGTATATTCACTGCCTCTGCAAGCCATGATCACTGTCCCAGCTCCAGGGACACAGTGGGTCTATGTCACCATTAAGCAACTTGTAGCACTCTGCTCACAAACTCCATTTAAATGCTCTATATTGGGACCTACTGAAAGAGCCAGAGCCAGTCATATAGCCAGTATGAACCAGGAAGCTGTCTCTTAAAGAAGAAGCTGCACCTCTGCTTGTGACTAGCAAACAGAGCCAGTCTGGGGGGGGGGGTGCTGCTACCAAGAAGCTATGCTTGGCTCCTGTTTCTCTCTCTCTCTCTCTCTCTCTCTCTCTCTCTCTCTCTCTCTCTCTCTTTTATTGATAAAAGAATAAAGGAAAAAAAAACAAATTTCCACCTCCTCCCAGCCTCCCCTTTCCCTCCCCCTCCTCCCACTCTTCTCCCCCTCCTCCCACTCTTCTCCCCCTCCTCCCACCCCTCTCCCCTTCCCCCCATTCCTCTCCCCCTCCCTCTCCAGTCCAAAGAGCAGTCAGGGTTCCCTGCCCTGTGGTAAGTCCTAGGTCCTCCCCCCTCCGTCCATATCTAGGAAGGTGAACATCCAAACTGGGTAGGCTCCCACCAAGCCAGCAGATTGCGTAGGATCAAAACTGCGTGCCATTGTCCTTGGCGTCTCATCAGCCCTCATTGTTCGTCATGATCAGAGAGTTCAGTTTTATCCCATGCTTTTTTTGGTAATAGTTCAGCTGGCCTTGGTGAGCTCCCAGTAGATCAGCTCCACTGCCTCAGTGGGTGGGTGCACCCCTCGTGGTCCCGACTTCTTTGCTCATGTTCTCCCTCCTTCTGCTCCTCATTGGGACCTTGGGAGCTCAGTCCAGTGCTCCAGTGTGGGTCTCTGTCTCTATCTCCATCCATCACCAGATGAAAGTTCTAAGATGATATGCAAGATATTCGTCAGTATTGCGCTAGGATGGGGTCATTTCAGGTTCCCTATCCTCAGCTGCCCAAGGAACTAACTGGGGACCTCAGCTTGGGCACCTGGGAGCCCCTCTAGGGTCAATTCTCCTGCCCACCCTAAAGTGGGTCCCTTAACTAAGAATTGTGGTTCCGTGCTCCCCTATCCAACCTTCCTTTATCCCGATCCTCCTATTTCCCCAAGTCCCCCCTCCTTCCCTTCTACCTTTTCTCTCCCCATCTCCCCTTACCCCCTTCCCACCCCACCCCCAAGATCCCACTTTTCTCCCCGGCAATTTTGTCTACTTCCCTTATCCAAGAGGATAACGATATGTTTTTCCTTGGGTTCACCTTCTTACTTAGCTTCTTTAGGTTCGCCAATTGTAGATTCTGTGACCCCTATTTATGGCTAGAAACCAATTATGAGTGAGTACATCCCATGTTCTTCTTTTTGGGTCTGGGATACCTCACTCAGGATAGTGTTTTCTATTTCCATCCATTTGCATGCAAAATTCGAGAAGTCATTGTTTTTTACCGCAGCGTAGTACTCTAGTGTGTATATATTCCATACTTTCTTCATCCATTCTTCCATTGAAGGGCATCTAGGTTGTTTCCAGGTTCTGGCTATTACAAATAATACTGCTATGAACATAGTTGAACAAATGCTATTGACATGTGATAGAGCATCTCTTGGGTAAATTCCCAAGAGTGGTATTGCTGGGTCCAGGGGTAGGTTGATCCCGAATTTCCTGAGAAACCGAAACACTGACTTCCACAGTGGTTGCACAAGATTGCATTCCCACCAGCAATGGGTGAGGGTACCCCTTCCTCCACAGCCTCTCCAGCAAAGGCTATCCTTGGTGTTTTTGACTTTAGCCATTCTGACAGGTGTAAGATGGTATCTCAAAGTTGTTTTGATTTGCATTTCCCTGATTGCTAAGGAAGTTGAGCACGACCTTAAGTATCTTTTGGCCATTTGAAGTTCTTCTGTTGAGAATTCTCTGTTCAGTTCAGTGCCCCATTTTTTAATTGGGTTAATTAGCATTTTAAAGTCTACTTTCTTGAGTTCTCTATATATTTTGGAGATCAGACCTTTGTCTGTTGCGGGGTTGGTGAAGATCTTCTCCCAGTCAGTAGGTTGCCTTTGTGTCTTAGTGACAGTGTCCTTTGCTTTACAGAAGCTTCTCAGTTTTAGTAGGTCCCATTTATTCAATGTTGCCCTTAATGCCTGTGCTTCTGGGGTTATACCTAAGAAGCGATCACCTGTGCCCATCTGTTGTAGGGTATTTCCCACTTTCTCTTCTATCAGGTTCAGTGTTTTCGGGCTGATAATGAGGTCTTTAATCCATTTGGACTTGAGTTTTGTGCACGGTGATAGATATGGGTCTATTTTCATTCTTCTACAGGTTGACATCCAGTTGTGCCAGCACCATTTGTTGCACATGCTTTCTTTCTTCCATTGTATACTTTTAGCTCCTTTATCGAAAATGAGGTGTTCATAGGTTTGTGGGGTAAAATCCGGGTCTTCTATACGATTCCATTGGTCGACTTCTCTGTTTTTATGCCAGTACCACCCTGTTTTCATTACTGTAGCTCTGTAATAGAGTTTGAAGTCAGGGATGGTAATGCCTCCAGAAGATCCTTTATTGTATAGGATTGTTTTGGCTATCCTGGGTTTTTTGTTTTTCCATATAAAGTTGATTATTGTCCTCTCCAGATCTGTGAAGAATTTTGATGGGATCTTGATGGGGATTGCATTGAATCTATAAATTGCCTTAGGTAGAATTGCCATTTTTACTATGTTGATCCTCCCAATCCAAGAGCAAGGGATGTCCATCCATTTTTTGGTATCCTCATCAATTTCTTTCTTCAATGCCTTAAAGTTCTTGTCAAATAGATCTTTCACTTCCTTGGTTAGATTTACCCCAAGATATTTTATGCTGTTTGTGGCTATCGTGAATGGAGAAGTTTCTCTGATTTCCCTCTCTGCTTCCATATCCTTTGTGTATAAGAGGGCGACTGATTTTTTGGAGTTGATCTTGTATCCTGCCACATTACTAAAGCTGTTTATCAGCTGTACAAGTTCTTTGGTGGAGTTTTGGGGATCGCTTATGTACACTATCATATCATCTGCGAATAACGAAAGTTTAACTTCTTCCTTTCCAATTCGAATCCCCTTGATCCCATTATGCTGTCTTATTGCTATTGCTAGAACTTCCAGCACTATATTGAAGAGGTATGGCGAAAGTGGACAGCCTTGTCGTGTTCCTGAGTTAAGCGGGATGGCTTTGAGTTTCTCTCCGTTTAATTTGATGTTAGCTGTCGGCTTGCTGTATATAGCTTTTATTATATTTAGGTATGACCCTTGTATCCCTAATCTCTCCAAGACTTTTAACATAAATGGATGTTGAATTTTGTCGAATGCTTTTTCAGCATCTAATGAAATGATCATATGGTTTTTTTCTTTCAGTTTATTTATATGCTGGATTACATTGATAGATTTTCGTATGTTGAACCAGCCCTGCATCTCAGGAATGAAGCCTACTTGATCATAATGGATAATTTTTCGGATGTGTTCTTGGATTCGGTTTGCCAGTATTTTGTTGAGGATTTTTGCGTCGATATTCATGAGTGAGATCGGCCTGTAATTCTCTTTCCTGGTTGAGTCTTTGTGTGGTTTTGGTATCAGAGTAACTGTAGCTTCATAAAAGGAATTTGGTAATGACCCTTCTGTTTCTATATTGTGAAATACATTAAGGAGTATAGGTATTAGGTCTTCTTGGAAGTTCTGGTAGAATTCCGCATTGAAACCATCTGGTCCTGGGCTTTTTTTGGTAGGGAGGTTTTTGATAACCTCTTCTAATTCTTCGCGACTAACAGGTCTATTTAGATTGTTCACCTGGTCCTGATTTAACTTTGGTAAATGATATTTATCTAAGAAAGTATCCATTTCCTTTACATTTTCCAGTTTTGTGGCGTATAGGCTTTTGTAGTAAGATCTAATGATTCTCTGAATTTCCTCTGTGTCTGTGGTTATGTCCCCCTTTTCATTTCTGATCTTATTAATTTGCAAATTCTCTCTCTGCCGTTTGATTAGTTTGGATAGGGGTTTGTCAATCTTGTTGATTTTCTCCAGGAACCAGCTTTTTGTTTCATTGATTCTTTGGATTGTTCTCTGTGTTTCTATTTTATTGATTTCAGCCCTCAGTTTGATTATTTCCAGTCTCCTACTCCTCCTAGGTGAGTCTGCTTCTTTTTTTTCTAGAGCTTTCAGGTGGGCTGTTAAGTCTCCAATGTGAGCTTTCTCTGTTTTCTTTAAGTGGGCACTTAGTGCTATGAACTTTCCTCTTAGGACTGCTTTCATAGTTTGAGTATGTTGTTTCTTTATTTTCATTGAATTCCAGGAAGACTTTAATTTCTTTCTTTATTTCTTCCTTAATCCAGGTGTGGTTCAGTAGTTGGCTGTTCAGTTTCCATGACTTTGTGGGCTTTCCGGGGGTAGCCTTGTTGTTGAATTCTAACTTTAATCCATGGTGATCTGATAAGACACAGGTGGTTAGTAATACTTTTTTGTAACTGTGGATGTTTGCTTTGTTACCGACTATGTGGTCGATTTTCGAGAAGGTTCCATGAGCTGCAGAGAAGAAGGTGTATTCTTTCCTATTTGGGTGGAATGTTCTATAGATGTCTGTTAAGTCCATTTGTTTCATTACCTCCATTAGTTGTCTTATTTCTCTGTTAGGTTTCTGTCTGATTGACCTGTCCATTGGTGAGAGAGGAGTGTTGAAATCTCCTACTATTAGTGTGTGCGGTTTGATTGCTGCCTTGAATTTTAGCCATGTTTCTTTTATGTACGTGGGTGCTTTTATATTAGGGGCATAGATGTTCAGGATTGAGACTTCATCCTGATGAACTGTTCCTGTTATGAATATAAAATGCCCCTCTCCATCTCTTCTGATTGATTTAAGTTTGAAGTCAACTTTGTTAGAGATTAGTATGGCCACACCTGCTTGTTTCTTAGGTCCATTTGCTTGATAGGCCTTTTCCCAACCCTTTACTCTGAGTAGGTGCCTGTCTTTGTGGTTGAGGTGTGTTTCTTGTAAACAGCAGAACGTTGGATCCTGTTTTCTTATCCAATCTCTTAGCCTGTGCCTTTTTATAGGTGAGTTGAGACCATTGACATTAAGTGATATTAATGACCAGTGGTTGTTAACTCCGGTCATTTTTTTTTTTAGTCGTAGAGTTTGTGTGTATCCCTTCTTTGGTTTGTGTTGATGAAGGGTCTCTAGATGTCTGAGTTATTGTGGTCATTATTGGATTCCTTGGTTAGTGATTTTCCTTCTATTACTTTCTGTAAGGCTGGATTTGTGGCTGCATATTGTTTGAATTTGTTTTTATCCTGGAAAATTTTATTTTCTCCATTTATAGCGAACGAAAGCTTGGCTGGGTATAGTAATCTGGGCTTGCATCCATGGTCTCTCAGTTTCTGCAGTACATCTATCCAGGACCTTCTGGCTTTCATGGTTTCCATGGAAAAGTCAGGTGTAAGTCTGATAGGTTTACCTTTGTAAGTAATTTGGCCTTTTTCCTTTGCCGCTCTTAATATTTTTTCCTTATTCTGAATGCTTTGTGTTTTGATAATTATATGGCGAGGGGAAGTTTTTTTTTGATCCAGCCTATTCGGTGTTCTGTATGCTTCTTGCACCTTCATAGGTATCTTTCTTTAGGTTGGGAAAGTTTTCTTCTATAATTTTATTAAATATATTTTCTGGACCATTGAGCTGCACTTCTTCTCCTTCTTCTACTCCTATTATTCTTAGGTTTGGTCTTTTTATTGTGTCCCATATTTCCTGAATGTTTTGTGATGAGAGTTTGTTGGACTTGCTGTTTTCTTTGATCATAGTGTTTATTTTCTCTATGGTATCTTCAGAATCTGAGAGTCTTTCTTCTATCTCTTGTATTCTTCTGGTTATGCTTGTTTCTGTAGTCTCTATTCGTTTACCTAGATTTTCCATGTCCAGCCGGCCCTCTGTTTGTGTTTTCTTCTTTGCCTCTATTTCAGTTTTCAAGTCTTGAACTGTTTCCATTATCTGTTTGATTGTTTTTCCTTGGTTTTCTAGGGTATCATTCACTGATTTATTCAATTCTTCAAACTTTCTGTTATATTTCTCATCCATTTCTATAAGGGCGTTTTTTACATGCTGTTTAAGGGCGTCAATCACTTTCATGAAGTCAAACTTTTCTCCTTCTTGATTAAGGTGTTCATGTCCTTCCGTTGTGAGGTCGCTGGATTCTGGTGGCTTCATGTTGCTTTTCAGTTTGTTGGGCGAATTCTTGCCTTGGCGTCTGCCCATCTCTTCTTCCAAATACTCCCTTATGGGTCTTCTTTTACCAGATCAGGTCTCCTTGCCTACCCAACGCGGTCTCCCCAATGTTGGCTCTCCTGGCACCAAGGGATCAGGTCTCCGTGCCCAACCCTGGCTTGTCCCAACGCTGGTTCTCCCCAATGCTGGTTCTCCCCAACGCTGGTTCTCCTGGGGCCGAGAGATCAGGCCTCCGTGCTGGTTGGGCAGCTCGCAAACAAAGCGCCTACTCTCCTTGGTGCAGGCAGGCCATAGAAACAAAGGCAGTGGGGCCCGCCCTGGCGCCCCGAGGACTGGGATCCAGCTCCCAATGCCACACGCCAAAAGAGGGGGGGGGGGCAAGTGGGGAGGGCTCTGGACGGAAGCTGGGTGGGCCAGGAAGAAAGAGGCAGTAACCAGGGAATAGAGGTCCTGCAGAGAGCCCAAGAAAGACAGGAGGCCAAGGGACCCCCGAGATCCCCGTCCCTGGCTGGCGCCGTGGGCCAGAAACTCACCCCAACGCTGGTTCTCCTGGGGCCGAGAGATCAGGCCTCCGTGCTGGTTGGGCAGCTCGCAAACAAAGCGCCTACCCTCCTTGGTGCAGGCAGGCCACAGAAACAAAGGCAGTGGAGCCCGCCCGGGCGCCGGGAGGACTGGGACCCAGCTCCCAATGCCTCGAGCCAAAAGAGGGCGGGGGGCCCAAGTGGGGAGGGCTCTGGACGGAAGCCCAACGCTGGTTCTCCTGGGGCCTAGAGATCAGGCCTTCGTGCTGGTTGGGCAGCTCGCAAACAAAGCGCCTACTCTCCTTGGTGCAGGCAGGCCATAGAAACAAAGGCAGTGGAGCCCGCCCGGGCGCCCCGAGGACTGGGATCCAGCTCCCAATGCCACGCGCCAAAAGAGGGCGGGGGGGGGGGGGGGCCAAGTGGGGAGGGCTCTGGACGGAAGCTGGGTGGGCCAGGAAGAAAGAGGCAGTAACCAGGGAATAGAGGTCCTGCAGAGAGCCCAAGAAAGACAGGAGGCCAAGGGACCCCCGAGATCCCGGTCCCTGGCTGGCGCCGCGGGCCAGAAACTCACCCCAACGCTGGTTCTCCTGGGGCCGAGAGATCAGGCCTCCGTGCTGGTTGGGCAGCTCGCAAACAAAGAGCCTACCCTCCTTGGTGCAGGCAGGCCACAGAAACAAAGGCAGTGGAGCCCGCCCGGGCGCCGGGAGGACTGGGACCCAGCTCCCAATGCCTCGCGCCCTCTCTTTTTTTTTTTAAGGATTTTTACATCTTATATGGATCCATGCCCCAGATGGTGGGCACCATTTTGTAGATGGAGACTGCACTTTAGTTTTCCAGCTACCCAGACCCAAATAATCACATAAGAACTATATTAATTACAATACTGTTTGGCCAAGGACTCAGGCTCTTATGTCTTAAATTAACCTATTTCTATTATTTTATATTTTACCACAAGATTCGTAGCTTGTTACCTCTTGCTTCTTGGGCAGCTACATGGTTTCTCCCTGACTCTGCCTACTCTCTCTCTATATTTCTGTTCAGATTTCCCGCCTGACTTTAATCTGCTCTGCCATAGGCAGAAGCAGATTCTTTATTAACCAATGGAAATAAAGCATACTTACAGCATACAGAGGGGAACCCCACATCAATTTTCTTTATTCATTCATGTGTTGATGGGCATGTAGGTTGGTTCCATATCTTGGAGTGGTAGCTGGATTACACGGTAGGTCTAATTTTAGTTTTCCCAGGAAGTCCATACTAATGTAAATAATGCTTCACTGAGCTCCCATACCTACCAGCCATGTATGAGGTTCCCCTTTTCTCCACACCCTCACCAGCATTTGACTTTCTTTTTTTTGCCATTCTGATAGCGTGAGATGGAATTTCACTGTGACTTGGCGTTGCGCTCCTCTGATATTAATCTTTTCTTCTTCGTCCTTTTATCTCTCACTCTGCAGGAGCTTCAGAAATACGAGCAGTTCATCTTCGCAGATCATACCAATATGATCCATGTTGAGAACGTCTATGAAGAGATTTTGTATCAGATCCTCCTTGACGAAACCCTGAAAGGTAAGGATGTCTTGTCCTGTCCTGGAGGGGATGCTCAATGGGAAACACTCAAACACTCCTGAAATAACTCAGGGAGGCTGTAAGGTGAGAATGAGGAAGAGCTGCAGCTGAGTCTGATGCACAGGGGGACAGTGAGGACAGGCAGACAGAAAGGACCAACCTCAACTGTGCGTCCTTGAGGTGTGCACCATATGCCCATGAGAGTCCCCTTTCAATGCAAGCGTGAATTCTGCAAGTTCAGGCTTTATCACCGAAGAAGAAAGAAATCAGGGCTTAGTGGGACTGAATTGAGGGTCCGTCCTGATCTGTCTTTGCCACTCTGTGTCAGAACAGCAAAAGACTTTCACAGCTGAACAGAGGTGACTCCAACATCAGGGCCTAACAATTGCTCTGTCAGCACATTCCTCCCCTCCACTCAGCCGGAGACACAGGACAATGGCTTGGCACTCCGAGAGCCTCTTTAGGAGGCTGGCATTCGCTGCGCTGGGTAATGGGGCCCGGTCTAGGATTACACTGTGAATAGCTATACATTGAAAATACTTTGGAGGAGACTGCCATCTGTCTGTGGGAGTGAAACTTATTTAGTGTTCATTACTAAAACACCTCCTCCAACAAGAGAACTGGGCTACAAGCCTCAGGTCACAGTAGCTAATCACAGGGGGTCCCAGATGAGGAAGGCAAAGGTGTTGACGTGGTGTCTGCACAAAGGTCATGAACAGCGTGCCACAGACTTGTCTAAGTAAGCTGGAAGGAGATTCCTCTCCTCCACAATCTCTCCTCTGCCTGAAACCTGCTGTGAGATGCCATCTGTCAGAGCGGACACAAATGCCAGCTGCTGAAAAAACATGCTCACTGCCCTTAGCCATTCTGTCTCTGCCAGACACTACGACCCTGCACAGAGGTCCGTGGGCAAATGGTCAGGCACTATTGTTACTGTTGTTACTTTCTTGGTTCCCCTCCATGCCTTTGAGACTGAGATGGGTGCATATAAATGCTCATCTTAAACACTCCAGGCCAAACAGGCTCTCTCAGCTGTACACTTAGCAATGAATACCCACTATATAATCAGACAAAACAAGGAAGTGGAAAGTCTGCCCCTGTCATAGTGGAGTTCCAAACTAACCACCATCTTAGCAGCTGGTGACACCGATGTAAATGGTACTCTTATATCTAGACTTCGAGCCCTTAGAAAGCCAAGGCTTTATTTTATCCTCCTGAATTAATGCTGGCCTCAGATGAGGTACCTGGCAAGGGTTTCTTGGTTGAAGAAATTTGTGAATGAATGCTACCAAGATTCAGAGTCTGGGAAGTTTGCAGGTTTTGATCATAAGGAAAGGCTACCTGGAAGAGGTTGGTTTGCTCTTAATAAAAACCCAGAATCAGATATTAAGGGGTAAAAGCTCAGAGATCAGAGAAGCAAGGCAGCCAGCCACTGGAGAGACCTTTTACCTCCACTAATGCTTACACTGAAGACTGCCTAGACTGCAGTATCTCCATCACACCTCAGACTCCACACTCCAGTGAGTTCCTCTCTCTTCCCCTTTATAGTCCTCTCTCCACCCAGCCATATTGCTCTTGTCTCTACCTCCCTAGTGCTGAGATTAAAGGTGTGTGACTCCCAAACACTGGGATTAAAGATGTGACTTAGCTCTGCACTCTGATCTTCAGGCAAGCTTTGTTTGTAAAAACGTAAACAAAACATTACTACAGGTTTGTCCTAAGCTGGGTCTTGAAGCTAAGAATTTGAAGAGTCAGAGGAGCTGGCAGGAACGATTGACTTCCGGATAAAATCAGAACATCTGGGTTAGCTTGGCAGAGTGTTAATGCCATGTCTTGCTCTTTGGTTTCTCCCAGTGATAACAGAGGCAGCTATCTTGAAGAAACACAATTTATTTGAAGACAACATGGCCTTGCCCAGTGAAAGTGTATCTAGCCTGACAGATCTCAAAACCTCCATGGGGTCAAACCAGGCCAGTCCAGCCAGAAGAGTATCTGCCATTCCCCCAGGAGCTCCAGACAATGAAGTGTTCCAGGAGCCAGAGGAAAAGAAGCAGCAGCCTGTGATGCCTGACTCACTGGCTGGAGAAGAAAGTACTCCCATCCCTGAGTCCAGTCCTCCTTCAGGTGGGGATGGGCAGGAGACTGTGTCCAGTGTGGTGAGCTCTGCAGGGAGTGCTCTCACTGCGGAGGATACAGCAGGACCTCTCAGCTCACATGCGCAGGAGGCAGAAGGTGGGGAGACCCTTAGAAATGAAGAGCCAACCTGTGACAGGCCAGAGTCCATCACCACTCCAGGGTCCTTGAAGGAGCTGAAAGAGTTGTTGACTGTGACCGTGTCCGTGGAGTCTGCCCCCGTGATGGAAAACGATATGCTCGAGGGGACACCTGTTCCCCCAGAAAATGAAAAAGAAGAAGACAGCCAGACAGCTGCCATGCAGCAGGACAACCGTGAAGAAAGTGAAGTCCGAGAGGAGGCCCATCCTACTCCTTTGAAAGTTGAAGTTCCTGGAATGGACTCGGGGACACTGCTAGAGGCCAGCATCCCTACCTCTCAGTCCACTGATGGGGGTCTCCCTGAGGACACTAGTTGTCTGGGTCCCTTAGGGGAGCTGCCTGCGGCTCCAGAGCCCACTGAGAAGGTGCCGCCAGCCATGGTTTCCACGCAGGAGACCACCCATGCAGGAGGCGAGGCCGTGCATGCCGCGGCAGTCACGCTGCAAGAAGATGCTGCGTTAAATTCTAATCCCGTCTGTTCGGTGGAGAGGAATGAGGTCTCTGGGGATCAAGAAGTGCTGGGAGGGAACGGTAGCCCAGCCCTTGCTGTGGATACAGAACCAGCCAGTGCTGCCCAGGTGCATAGCTGCCAGTGGGTGGTAGAGGATGCTCCAGGCAGCGGCAGCCCAGATGTGAGTAATTACGAAGTGAGCTCCCCGGAACAACCCTCAGAGGAGTGCTAGGAAACAACCTGACTGTAGGTTCCCCTTTAAAACTGCCAGTCAAAGGGTTTTAGTTACAGGTATCCATCCATAGGGGATTGCATGTGGGTTGCTAAAAATGAACTATTTCCTTAATTCGAATGATAAATCCAGAGGAAATGTAAACAGGGTGTGAACACTGAGGCCAACTCTGGGGAGCTGAATTGCTCCCTGTAAATGATTGCTTTTAGCATCTTAGTAGAAATGATGAGAGAATTGGAGTATTGGGGTGCAACGCAGTTAAAGGGGCTCCAGAGAAGGAGCATTACTGCAGCAGAGACTAAAAGAGCAGGACCTGGCACCTCCATATTCTCTTCACTGAATGTGCCACAAATTTGGGACCGCACTTTGAGGTATTTTCAGCAAGAGTGCAAAGGTCTACCCTGACTCCAGCTTTGCGTGTCAGCTTCACTGCCTCTTAAGTGGCGTTTGTCCCTTACCAGGTCACAAGAAAGAGGAAGTCGTGAACACCAGCCACCCCTGTCCTATGAAATGCCCAGTCAGCCATGGCTGGTAGATCTCAGGCGATGCAGAGCAAAATTCCAAGGTGGAGGGTCTGCGGAACGATCGAGGAGCCCTGTTCCTAATCCTGCCATCAATTCCTTGCTGGTTAATTTTGTTGACTTATATGAATTAATCATCTTTTAAGCAAAATCAGATGGGGCCAGAGATTTCACCGGCACGACCAGCCTTAGGTTGTGCAAAGTGCGTGGCTAAGTTTTCTAACTCAAAACCTACCAGTTCCCACAGACATTAATTGAGCAGCTAGTGCATGCTCTGTTAGGCAGAGTAATAAACAAAAGGTTAGGTGTTTTGCTTCCTATAAATTAAAGGGCTCATGAGAATTTAGTCTAGAAAAAAAAAGGTTTTTTTTTTCAATTTTTAAGTTTCAAACCATGAGCGCCGTTTATACAATCCTGGTTTATTTTTAGAAGGGAACAAGTGAATGTATGAATGAACAAAGGAATGAATGAAATCACTCAAGTTTATGTCATTGCCAAAGACATCACCAAAGGTAGACATTGCTTGATCGTTCAGCAAATGAATTTCTTAGGTACCCTATCAGGTACCAAGCCTGGGCATACCATAACAAAAAGAAAGACCACTGTTCTTTCTGAAGGAAACAGAAAAGAATTCTCCTTTAAAGTAGAGTACAGCCTGGAACTATTGGTATAAGGGATGAGTGGACTCAGCTGCCATGGGGTGTACTTCCTGTGTCTCAGAGAATTCTCAGCTGGTTCCCTGAAAGCTGCGGGACGGAAGCTCCTTTCACGTGTTAGCATCAGAGCCTCACACTCGGTCTTTGGAGTTTGCTTTCAGTCACGGCCGTCAAGCATCTCCTTCAGAGACATCATCCCACACTTCAGCCATTCGAGCAGGAATTTAGCTACTGACCTCCCCCTCCTCCAACCTCTTCCACAAAGCATTTCTGGGATTTCCAAGTCATAAAGGATGAGTAATAATCAATCACCTCAGTGTGGTCTCATATTGAATCATTTCACCTTCTCATAGAACGTCTGTACTTGGTGTCCATGAGGTAGCTCACCATTAAGGAAGGAAGCTACGGCCAATCTCCCGTGGTCCCTGTTTACCTTCTACCTGGCCTTCAGCATGCTGAACCAAAATTGTGTTTCCTTCTTGTCTTTTCCACAGCCTCCTTTCTTCAAGGACTGAGATTAGGGATTAGTTATCATTTGTTCTTTCTGCTGGAAACTCACAGCCTTGAGTGATGGCTTCCTGCATGCCAAGTAACTCTAACATCCCAGGGCCGAGCACATGGACTGATGAGTTTCACACTGCTCCGGAAACGTGGGAACTGAACACCTGGCACAGCCCTGTGCAGGGGCTATTTGGGGCTTGCTTTTAGACAGGGAGAGGTTTTTCATTAACTTTCTGACCTTGTTGCATCTTCCCATAAATAAAGTCCAATGCTAAAGGGGCAGAAGGCCAAATGGCCAGCAGCACTGCCCAGCAAGGCAGAGGAGCCAAGAAAACAGTGTCTAACCGCACAAACACTGCCCTTCATTCTCGGGGAGCCATGGCTATCACGAGTCCCAGCTCATGCCAGCCCCACGCCAGAACCCCGCCTCTTCCCCACTTTTGCTCACCCCATGAGAAGCTAATTGTAATCAAGAGTTCATGCTACTGGATGCGAGCTGGGGCCCATCAGGAAGGCCAGACATCGTAGAGAACACCAAGAACCCTTCCATGCATGTCTCACACCACCAAGTTCTCCAAGACAGGCAAGGCAGCTGGTCCATTGGGAGACGGGTGCGGAACCTGCAGTGCATCCAAGTAGTCTGTGTGGGTGGTGACATGTCCAAAGCTTCTCTCGCTTTCATATTTGTGTGTGTCCTGGTGCCTCCATGGGAGGCAAGGTGCTGGTGATCTGAACGGGCAAATCTCTGCCTTGGTCAAAGTTGTTACAGACTCCTGGTCCTTGGCCAAGACTCCAGTTTAAACCAGTTATGCTACCTACTGACCTTTCACAAAGAAGATTTTTTCTTGAAAAAAAAAAACACTTGTCATTTTGTCCTGTGTGACTTGGCACATTGTATGGAATGATGCATTAACCACACACACACACACACACACACACACATGAGTGCATGCACACAAACACACAAACTTTCTGGTTGTCGTTTTCAAAGAGGTTGGGTGTGGAGAATAGCAGGCCATCAGGTTTGATCTTCTGTAGATTTTATTAGACAGATCCTCACGTTTGCCCGTGTAACTCTTCAGATTAAAGCCAATGACTTCAGAGGATTTCACACTCCTCCCAGACAAAAAGGAATTTTTAACTTGTTATTTTTGTAAAGTGTGACCTGAGGGTATGGTTTCAAATGGAGTGCTGGCCTAGCAGGCTGGAGGTCCTACTTTAACCCAAGGTTGGGGGTAAAAGTTATGTGACAAGTGCTAAGTCGTCATTAGTCATTTCAATATGGCAGAAGGAATGACATTATTGACTCAGAGTCTTAAACCATACGAGTTTCACCATGCGAGAAATGCCGGTGCCACGAGCCTTCTTTACCATGAACACACATGACCAGGGATTTGCTTTCTCAAGTCTGGGACTTGGTGAAAAAGAATTCTACACTGTGGTTTTATTTTTGCATTCATTATATAAAGCCAGTAACCTGAAAACACTTTGTAACCATGTATTTACTCTGCCAAGTGCCTGTATTCCAATAAAACATTCATCCCTGAAGGGCCGTCCAGATGCCTTTTATTTGGGATGGGGCTGGCTTCGTCTTTTAAGCAAAAGCCCTACTGGAGCTGCAAGGAACAGTCCTTAGGAACGAAAAAGGTGAAAATCAAAAAAAAAAAAAAAAAAGCCGGGCGGTAGTGTTGCAAGTCTTTAGTCCCAGCACTTGGGGGCAGGGTAGAGGCGGGAGGAACTCTGTGAGTTTGAGGCCAGCCTGGTCTACAGAGCAAGTTCCAGGACAGCTACCACTGTTACAAAGAGAAACCTCGTCTTGAAAAGCAAACAAACAAGAAGAAATGGAAAGGTGAGTCACCCTTGCTGGCTTCGGAAACTTCCCTGTTGTCAGGGAGAAATCTGCTGGGCACCACGTAATGTCCACTGAAATTCCGCTCTGATGACACACAAGCTTATTGTTCAGGGCACTGGATTGCATCCACAATCCAGCAGTGGGCAGCAACTCTTGATGTAGTTGGACGGCTGTTCAAACTTAAGTATATTTCCAGTGGGCGAGACTGAGTAAACCATTTCTTCTTCTGTAACCACAAATAAGACCGTGTTTACTTACCAACATTTGCAGTTGCTCGTCTATCCGTGAATCCGCTCGTCCACAGAACAGTCGCTGTGCGCCTCTTTGAGGCCGACGCTGAAGCGAATGGTAGGAAGCTAGTAGTGGCTGCGGCGGGCAGGACCCTTGTCATTACCAAACTCAGATTCTCAGGAGGGAGCTTGCCGGGGAGAACCTAGAGCTCGCATTGGTTTCCACTAATGACATGACCCTGCAGTAGTGATGTCAAGTCCAGTAGGGATGGGAGCACTCAAAATGGTTGACACTTCCTCACTCCTTCCCTCTGCTCGCCTAGCAAGCTTCCGGGGTGTAAAGGTCATCTAGAATGACCTCTCCAGGGTTTTTTATTTAGAGACATTCATTATATGGGAGTTGGGGGGTGGGAGTGTTTGATTTCAAACTCTGCTCACAGGTCCTTCTTAGATGACATGGTTATTGGCTGTAGTGACCTAGGGAGGACACATGGAGATCTTGGGAGCAGTCCCTTGGACCTGCCTCTGCTTGAACAGCTCAGAATCTTTGCCACATTCTTCACCTAGCAAAAGCAGCTGATTCTCCTTCCTCCAGCTGGCCAGGAAGAATCAGGACCAGTCAGGATATACCCTCCACTCTGTTCCCATAGCACCCAGCAGATGAACTTTGACCCTAATTTACTGACCCACCTCTGGTTATCCTATTTCACTCCACTGTGGACATCAACTTTCTTGATGCCTTTGGGGAAGGGACCCTTCATTATTTCGTTCCTGTGTCTCTAGTGGAGCAGCATCCTTGCACACAACAAAATTCTTGATATGTGTCGAATGAATAAACTGATAGACACCCTCCATCCTAGCTGGAGACAAAAGCAGATAGGGTGGATGCTGTTCCTTCAGCACAGGGCCTGGGATGCTACAACTACTTAAGCATCCTCAGCTTTCTGAGATACATCTGCTGTAATAATGAAACATGACCGTGTGCTTTGCATACTCACGTCTCTGGGAGAGTGCTGAAAAAACACGCCATTAAAAAAAAATCACTCTAAGGACTATAAGCCCAGTTTTCAGTATAGTAGGCAACCACCACTAGATTTTCCTAAGGTCTCTTTGATGTAAACTATCCAAAAAGGTTAAGAAGTTCCTTTGCAGGCTTAGAGGGAAAATCTTCCCAGGGTTCCCTAACCCAGCCAATACCTAAGCTTTTTCTAGGAGGCTGGCCTCTTTCTCTAGACCTTCAGCATACTCACTCTGTCTGTGGGAAGGGAGTATGTTAGTACTGCTTTTTAAATCCCTTAAGAAAGATGCAAATGAGATTTTTGCGTGAAGCCTGGTGGCATCCCAAATATTGGGAGGCTGGGACAGGGAGACTGTCCAAGCTCAGGAGTTGGAGAACAATGTCAACAACACGGTGAGACCTCCATCTTAAAAGAAAAAAATTAAAAAGAAAACAAACAATTGCCATGGTGGCTTATGCTTGTAATCCCAGGACGTGGTAGATGGAGACAGGAGGGTCAAAAGTTCAAGGTCATCCTCAGCTACTTATGTAGGTCTATACCAGCTTGAGGCAAAGAAACCCTGTCTATACAAAAATAAAGATTTTTAAAATAAATACGTAATAAAATAAAAAGATACTTTGCTTGATTAAGGTTTAAGGTATTATAAAGATGTATTTATTTTTTAGTGTGTGTGGATATTTTGCTTGCATGTATACAGGTGCACTGTATGCATGCCTGGTGCAGATGGAGGCCGTGAGGGTTCTGGATTCCCAGAACTGGAGTTAGCGGACAGCTGTTAGCTGCTGTGTGGGGCACTGGATGGAAACTAAACCTGGGTCCTCTAGAAGAGCAAGAATGGCTCTGAACCACTAAGTCATCTCTTTGGCTACCCAAAACATTTTTAAAAAATAAGAGGTTCCCCTGTGTAACTAAGCAACAAAATTCACATTGCTTATGTACTGTGAGGTTACTCACAAGACAGTCAGGAGCCGTGGCAAACATGTTTATCCTCTCAAGATGAGGAATGGACAAACACATTTTATAATTTCAGAGTTGGCATATTTTTCTACAGCAACTAATCCTAGTCTTTTGAAAAAACTGCCATCCATGAGGGTAACTTTAAATATGGACCCTCCTTTTTTTTGAGGCAGGGTTTCTCTCTAGTTTTGAAACCATGTCCTGGAACTAGCTCTTGTAGACCAGGCTGGCCTTGAACTCACAGAGATCCGCCTGCCTCTGCCTCCTGAGTGCTGGGATTAGAGGCATGCACCACCACTGCCTGGCTGGACCCACTTATAAAGAGCGTTCCTTTCCTCTCTCTAGAGCAGTAGTTCTCAGCCTTCCTAATGCAGCCCCTCATGTTGTGGTGAGCCCCAACCATAAGATCATTTCGTTGCTACTTCATAACTAATTTTGCCACTGTTATGAATTGTAATTTAAATATCTGATATGCAGGATATCTGGCTTGCAACCCGCAAAGGGTCTCATATCAACTTGAGAACCACTGCTCTAAATTAAAGCAACTTCTTTGTCCCAGAAAGTTAGTTAGAAACTCAGTTTCCTGCCACCAAACAGATCTTACAACGTTCATCTTGCACGGACATCATTCTTTATTCTTTGTAATCCTATTTACTGATCTACAAATATTCATGACCATCCCCTTGCCCATCAGTGTGAGCCCCAGATCCTTCATCCATTGCCCATCCCCTTCCCCCACCAGTGGGTGCCCCAGATCCTTCATCCATTGCCCATCCCCTTCCCCCACCAGTGGGAGCCCCAGATCCTTCATCCATTGCCCATCCCCTTCCCCCACCAGTGGGAGCCCCTAGGTCTTCAAAGCTCTCAGGCAGATGCTGCCGTTCCTTACTGTTTACAACTTGGTTGTAAACCCTATACAATTCCACTTTTTCTGTGGTGCTAGGGCCTTGTGTATGCTAGGCCAACACTCCACCATGGAGCTTACATACCTAGCCCTAATTCCACATGTGGAACATGTTAGAGAACCAGCAATGTTCTTCCCTTTCCATAGGAGGGAGCAAGACTCAGGCTGCTCTAACACCTCCAAGCTTCTGGTCTGTACATTTCTCTCAGCTGTTACTGCTGACAACGCTGGCTTCTGTACTACCAAGGAAATTTTGATGATGTCCTGTGTGCTTTGACTCATAACCATAGGGACAGCTTTTCAAGGAGAGTGTTCTATAGAGGCCTAGTGACAAACAGTGGGCCACACACTCACAGGCATGGGTTCATCCTGTGGACCCACACATCGTGCCTGCATTTCCCTTCAAAGGCTTTCCTGCCAGGGATGGGAAATGCACTGTCTCCCCAGGAGCACATCCTGTTTCCAGACAACTAGAGTTGGAGCACGAAGATGTTCTCTCCTTTGCCTCTCGAACCAGCCGCAGCCCTAACTTCTACCTACGGGCCCCTCAGCGTCCATCAGGTCTGGACCCACCACTCCACACCTTACTTTATGGCTTTCCAACATCTCCAAATGGCTGGACCCCTAACTCTCCCCTTTACCTCCCCTCTCCTCTCTTCCCCTCCCCTCCCTTTTTCTCCCCTGCCTCCTTCCCTTCCTCTTCTCCTCTCTTTCCATGGATTTGAAAGGATCTTTCCCCTTCCCCTCCCCTCTTTCCTAGTTAAGTGAATTCCTTGGATTTTCCTCAAAACAGCCCAACCCCTCTAGTGCCCTCTGCATCCTGGGCTAAGTCCTTTGCCCTGGAGCCTCAGCTCCCCGCCACCTGGCTCCTTCCATGGCACAGGAATGCAGGGAACAAAGAATGCCCCTCCTTTTCTCTTCCTTCTTGCTGTAGCTTTTGTTTCCAAATATTATGGGAAGATAATCCAGATAAAAATGATAAAAACTATAAAATTATAAGAATAAACATTTATATTTATGTTTCTAAAGTTATCATTTTTGACTCCTGAGAAAGTGAGGAAAAAATTGCTGCTTGTCAGCTCTCTACTTATTTCTAAATAAGTGGAACTCACCCAACACGTTGACATTTCTTTACTACTACTACTACTAGTGTGTGTGTGTGTGTGTGTGTGTGTGTGTGTGTGTGTGTGTGATTATGTGTATAGGTACATGCACATGTAAACACATGAGTGTGGAGACCAGAAGACAATCTCAACTTTTGTTCCTCAGAAACCTACTTTTGAGACATAGTCTCTGTAATGGTTTAGATAAAACACTGAGGTGCAGTTCCTTGAGGGGCGGCAGTGGGGTCCCACCGCCTGATGCCTCTGTGGGTCCCAGGTGGGTGATAGGCAGCGGGTGAGAGACCTCAGTGGGTCGATGGGGCAGCCGGTCCCATGAGGAGCTGCAGCACGTGAAAGATGGATAGATACCATGCAGAGAGAGTGGGTATAGTTTATTTAGTGGGTTATGGAAGGGAAAAGGGAGGAGGAGAGGAAGGGGGAAAGCAAAAGTTACCTCCCCTGGAAAGAAAGGGGTTGGGAGATGGCGGGGCTTGTCTCTTAAAGGGACATGGTGCACAGGTGACAGACCAGGCCAGAAGATCATAACAGTCTCTCATTGGCCTGGAGCTTGCCCATTGGGTTAGGTAGGCTAGCCAGGAAGCCCCAGGGATCTTTGATACCAAGGGTTGGGATTGCAAGCCTGTGCCAACACCTGGCTTTTTTCTGTAGGTTCTAGGGGTTCTCAGGTCTCATGCTTACAAGCCAAACACTTTATTGAGCCTTGAGCTTTCTTTCTAGTCCTACCCCTTCTATTACTGACTTCAGAGTGCATGAGTCTACTCTTTCAAGAAAATAATTCTTCCCAGAACGCAATTCAGGCAAAACAAGGACTTTCATGGTGTTATCTACAAAGGCATTCAGAATGCAACAAATCTCTACTAGGTTTGTTTTGTCCATCTCCTTTGACATTTTTCTATTGTCCTTTGAGACTTCTTTGTTTCCTAATGGATGTTTATTGACCAAATACTTTACACTCCATAAATTAAACAGTACAAGAGTTCAAAAAAGGTCAGTCTAGAAATAAGAATTTGGTGATTGAAGCTCTTGGGAAGGAGATGGAAAATCTATAGCCAAGTGATCTGGGGTACTTTGGGTAACATTATTTGTGGAACAAGGAGAGAAAAAGATAAAAGTCTTTTTTTTTTAAGTGTCAGATGAAAAGCCAGGGAAGACGACCTGAAAGAGGAAGCAATCAATGTTTCAAGTGCTTTGGACAGCTTGGGTTTATAAGGGAGGAAATCTGTTCACTGCTGATTCTAAAAAGCCATTACTACCTTGGTAGGACAGCATCTGGATTGTATTAAGACACGGAGACAGATACATTAATTTCTCTTTATCTGCCTTGGGGTGTGTTACACCCCAGCTAAAACCCATGTTCTAAGCGCTATGGGCAATCTGACTGCTACAGTAAACTGGGGACAAGAGCATCACACCGTATGAAAGTTGGGGAGGAGGAGTATTTTAATTGTTGTGCCCTTTGAGACAGTAGTATTTAGTACACCATTCAACAGACTCATGTGTAATATAATCCGTTTTTCTGTCACTTACAGGACACTTCCATCTTTCGCGGCAGAAACTCTTGACTTCCCATCCTGTGCTTACACTTAGAGATCTAAGCTCAGAATTCTGCTCAGTTACAGCGTGTTAGTTCATTTTTGTTCTTTGTTCTAGCTTATGGAAATCCTTGGCCTAGATCTGTCATCTGGAATATTAGCTATTCTCCTGGCTTCATGCCTTCCATACACTTGATTCGCTTGTTGTTGTTTCTATTCAAATTAGCAATAACCTCAAGTCCCACACTCTCAGGCAAGCACTGGGGGTGTTGGTGGTGGTAGAAGATACACCTGGGTCTGAGGCCAGCAGGAAGTATCAAAATGCTGATATTAGCAGGCCTGAAGCTAGGGGGACTACTTTGATAGCAGAAGTTGTTCCAGGAGGGGAAGGGCAGCGGCTAAGGAATGGTGTGGAACCTAGGAACAAAGTCAAATCACTTCCTAGATGAACAGATTTCATACAGAGGACAGAGCTAGAATTTAGAGTAAGTAAAGGATCTTCCTTCCAAAGACAGCAGGTTCACTGGAGGGAATGCGCAAGCTGGTCCCAGCCTCTGGGGTTTCCACTGGCTTTTATTTCTTTTCCATACACAAAGGCATGAGTCCTTCAAAATTCCAAAGGCTTTTGGATAAAGAAAAGCATGACACAAGCCAGGTCTCCCAGCTCCTTTCTCATGCTTTATGGCCTTTGTGTGGGAGCTCAGGTGAGCAACTCTGGATTCACCTCATTGCTTGTTTCTATCTCATCCCTAGTCCATGCCTATGTTCTAGCAGATGATGTCACATGGAAAGCAAGGAGGAAGGAAAGAGCACATCTTCCCTGGGTGTCCCATGCAATCGTCCAGTTTTATCTTCTACTTGGATTCCATCCAGGATTAGCACTGTGGTGCTAATTGAAGTTGGGGCCTTGTGCATGCTAGGTGAGCACTCTCCCTGAGTTACATCTCCAGCCCTTGGTCTTTTGTGGCTCTGACTGGCCCTCAAACTCATCCTCCTGCCTCTGCTTCCTCAGTGCTAGGATTACGGTAGCATGCAACAATGCTTGCCTCCTGATCCATATTATTTTTAACATGTATTAAAGCTAAACCTGAAACAAGACTGAGGACCAATGAGGATACAACCATGACTCTTGGTCCTCACTGGTGCAAAATGTCATAGCCATTTTGGAGAACAGCACATCATTATCAGAGTTACCTGTCCTGTTACCATCTGACCTAGTAATAACACCCCTAGATATTTATAGAGATGAAAACTCTTGTTCATATAAACACTCCCATGTGCCTATGATTGTCATCTTTGTAACTTTCTTTCTTTAAAAATGAATAATTATTTATTGCCATGGAAAATTATTTGGTCCAAAAATGAAAGGTATTCAGGAGGCTTGACCCTCACATTAGTCATTATTGATGAATGTCTATGCAAAACAAAATGCAAGCATTGAGAACAGAAGTCGGTTCCTTTAGGACGACAGGGACCGGTCAAGTCAGCCTTTATCAGCATTATTTCAAGCATTCTCTCATAACTGAACCATATTTGCATTCATCCAGAATTTAAAAATTACTCTGCTATACACTTTTAATTACAGAGTCTCTTCTGTGTATAGACAACATAGGTACATACTGTTCATACTCTAAATAAAAGATAAATGTCATCTTATAAAGGATCTGTGTCAACTATTATAAAAACTAGATTGATGATTTGGTACAGTAAATGAAATTCCATTTCCATAAAAAGAGCATTTTTACTTTTGCATAGCACAGTAACGGTTTCAGCTATGCCAATGAAATGGGGTCCTGGGAGCCAGGCATTCCTAATTCAAATGTATATAAGTATTCAATGCTATCCTTTTTCTCTTAGCAAGTGTATTTTCCTGACAAGGGGGAGAATACTTGGGGAAGTGCCTTAGAATTTTAAGACAGCTAGAACAATCAGACCACTCAAAAAAAAATCTTGAAATAGCTTGCAGTGTGATGATTCCAACGTGATGGAGGGACCTGAAGAGTAAAAGGTGTACTGAATAAGGAAACGCCTTGGAAGTAGGAAGAGACATCCGGCAGTATATTCATCCCCATAGAAACAAACCAAAGTGAAAGGGAAGATACAATGGTTCCTTTATTTTGTGTAAAAAGAAGAGCTACCTTTAGCCAAGGGTGTTAGGACAGGAAGTCAGTGTTCCACAGCCGCTGATGAGAATTGGTCGTTCATATCAGATATTACTGGTCAAGTGTGTTGGGAACTCTTCTTCCTCTTCTGTTTTTTGGAAGTCATATGGAATGGATATTATTCTCTCTTGAAGACTTTGGTGGAGTTGACTGCTGAGATCATCTGGGCCTATTGGGTTTTTGTTTTGTTTTTGTGTGTGTCCTGGAAGGTATGGAAATTTCTTAACAAAGTCTGGTTTATTCAGGGTATCTTCTTCACAAGGACTGGTTCCCCAAAGTTGTTAAATACAAAAATCTAGGCAAGTCATAGTGTTTTCTAATTGTCCTTTTTGTTGTTGTTGTTTGAATTGTTTCCTACTGGGTACTTTGTTTTGTTGTCTTTGAAACAGGGTCTCTTGTAGCCCAGGCTAACATCATACCAGCCACGACTGGTGAATTCCTCCACCTCCCAAGTGTTGGGATTATAGGTGCACGTTGTCCCTCCAGTTCCATGCACTACTAGGGAAGGAGCAACCCAGGGCTTCCTGCTGGGCAACACTACCACATGCCCTATGCTGCTCAACCCCAGTTTCCCTTCTAATATCCCACGGGAGCTGTTCCTAGTATATCTGCTCCTTTTTCCTAGGCTTTTCTTCTTTATTGCAGTGATGGAATCGGACCCATGCCCTCACCTCCTAGGCAAGCACTCTCCCTTCCATCTCTGATGCTGTTAATTTGTATTTTTCTGTTGCCTAGTTGAGGATTCACCAGTTTTGTTGAACGGAAAGCCTGTTCTAGGATTATTAACATATCCAGCACTGGAGGACTGGGCTTTTAGTTGTCAACTTCGAATTTTCTTTGACTCTAGTCCTAACCTTTATGTAAGCAGGAAGTACTGTACTCTGTGAAGAACACTCGATGCTGAGGGTGACAGCCGACACAACCCAATTCTGCATCAGAGTTCCCCTGATCTCTACCAGAACTGTGTTTCCTGGCTGTCTGAGGTGCTTGTTGGCTACTTGAGGAGAGACCCCCAACCTTTCGCAACCTTATGTTGTTCTAAAGTTGAGACCTAACTGCGTGGAGCACTGTTTAAAATGGTGATCTTATTTGATGATATGATCCTACACCAGAATTTTAATTAATTAATCCCCCCACACACACTTGATATATAGTGAAATTACAAAACCACTGTCTCACAAAAGGCAAAAAACGGGGGGGGGGGGGTTGATTTTTTTTTCAAAACAGGGTTTCTGTTTTTCAACATCTATGGAGCCAGTTCTAGAACTTGCTCTGTAAACCAGTCTGGCCTTGAACTCACAGAAATCCACCTGCCTCTGCCTCCTGAGTGCTGGGATTAAAGGCATGTGCTACCACCACCCACCAAAAAAAAAAAAAAAAGGTTTGAAACCTCGAGCTCCTAAATGCACAGACTGAGAAGAGCTGTGGGAAGGCCTTGAGGTTAGTCTCATCTTAAATTACCTTCTCTTTTACTCTTCCCTCAGCACACCTGTAAAATCATTACATAACAGCCCCCATTTAACCAGTTTTTTGGTTAATAGGCACATTCCATTTGAAACTAGAATTTTCTCATCCACCAAGTCACCTAGAGTCATGCCATTCGTATCTCACGCCATTTCTTTCTACTAACCACATGCCAGACGCATTAATATGGTAAGATATTGGAAGTCTCCTGTTATGTTTTACTGCAATACATTAAAGTGAAGCATAAGACTGTCATGCTGAGCCAGACTACAGTCGAGGATTCCACAGAGGAGCAATGTCAGCGATAGATGCCTTGGTTACCCATCAAATAATGGTAAAGTAAAAAAATAAAATCATTGCGGATGGGCACATAATTAAATTCCACTTAGAAATTCCATCATTTGGCATCAAGTCAGTGGCTTTTCTGAGTGTAACTAGATACTGCCCTCGGTAAGTTTCCCACCAACGAAACTCTGACAATTAGGCTGCCACCATGGACAGAGCAGTTCACTGGCCCGACCAGTACCATTAAGGATCTCTAGGTGTGCTTTATTATGTACTTAACTGACCATGTGAATGCTATCAACGCTAAACTACAGACAAGATTAGTTAAAATCGAGGCAGAAAACCTGAGCATCCAGTATCTCCAAAACATCACCTGCATCAAACGCTGCTTCTTGCCCATTCTAAAGATTCCCTGTCCCCAGTACAAGCTGCTCTACAAGACAGTACTGGTACCCACAACAGACATGTGTTACTGATGGTGGCACATGCCAAAGCTCCTCTCCTGACGTGCCACCAAGCACCTTTCTTCCAAACCAGCATGAGAAGTCTCTCCACTTAGTCATCTCCCCTCTCGAAACCATGGCCTAGGGAAACCTGTAGCTAAGGAACTTTCCAATAAACAGCCCTACTATTCAACAAATATACTCTGTACTGTCTGATATACAACATGATGATAAAAGTTTTAAAATGGATGGGCCCTTGTCCCAAGGCTGTATTAGCACTTAACAAGGTTACTGGTGGTTTGTTTCCGAAGGAGTCTGTGCTATGCTCAAGTCTGTTTGTGATAAACTATATTCTAAATGGATGGACTCTCTCAGGTTTATTTCCAGACATCGTGTAGGGTGGTTTTGGTCACTTGGTTTTTGGCTATTATCTACAGGTGAACATGTTAGAACCACAAACTATCTGTACAGGGGGTGAGGGTCCTGATCAAGTCAGGAATGTTCTTCCGTGCTGCTGCTGAATGACCCACTGTGGATGTGATGTCTCAGCTGTTCTATAAGTTCGGGATTCTGTGGTTGGATCTGCTGAGCAAACCGCTGTCCCGCGTGGATGAGGCTAGACAGGTCCGTTAGGCCTCCAGCTCCAGCAGCAGGTCCCACGATGGCATTTGTCATCATTCCTAACATTAGCTGTTGAACCCGAGGGTTCTGCCTTAAACTTGAAGCCATGGTGATGAACGGCGGGTTATTTATCAAGGTGGCCATGCCAAAGCTCAAGCCAGTTCCTGTAGGACTAGCCACCTCACAATGGCAGTGACAGGTGTCCAGTAGCTGCATGCGTCCTCTAGAGTTGACAGTGCCGCTTCTTCAAGCCAGGATCTTGGGCTTTCTAAGAACACGTTCACATTCATTTTAATTTGAAATTAATTTCTTACACTATCAAATAGTTTACTGCTAAGAACGGCTGACAGAAAGAGCATCACAAACCGCATTTCCTCCAGACCCTACCTTCTGGGTAATGGCTCTGCCGTGGATCACTGAGGCAAATGGCTTTGTCCTAGGGATGACCTTCACTTCAGTATACCACAGAGGAGAGGGGTGTCATTACCCATCATTACCCACAGCGAGATACAGCCTGACTTACTCATCTACATGAAGTGGGCGCGGTCTCCATGCAGACTGCGGGGGAGAGAAGAAGGACAGTTGATGGTGTTCTCTGCCTGCCCCTTCCAACCTCACACTTGTCACAAACTCCAAGAAAAGCCACCGAATCTCTGCTGTGCTATTTTATTTTCAACATGCAGAGCTCTAGGGTGTAGCAACTTTAGAAAGATGTGTTAAATTTTAATAATGTGGGAAAACCACAGTCATGTTTTTAAAAAACACAAAAAGATTAAATATCCACATGAAAAAAACCGTGAAGTGGGGTGGACGGACTGCGCTGCGGGGACTTTAACTGGTGGTTGCTGCTTTCTGCATCTGCCACTCTGGGCTGTGGCTCACCGTGAAGATGTGTTACTGTCTGCTCTGGACAGTGATTTATGACAGGCACACTTTGGGTTTTGAATGAGTGAGGATTTTATTAGATGTATAGTATGCCAACATGAATAGTAAGTGATGACAGATGATAGATATAGATATCAAAATATTAGATCAAGTGCTCAAAGCAAGCAGTAGAAATCAACCAGGGAAGCCTGTTAAGTTAATTAGCTGATGTCCCTTTGGGTGAAGCTCCCAAGGAAAAGAACAAGGAACAGGAGAAAGGCAGGGGCTGGAGAGGTGGCTCAATGGTTAAGAGCACTGGCTGCTCTTGCAGAGGATCTGAGTTCAGTTCCTAGCACCCACTCGGTGGCTCACAACCACTGGTAACTCCAGTTCCAGGATCTGGCCTCTGTAAGCATCAGGCACACACATGGTCCACAAACATACGTGCAGGCACTCACACACACACAGGAAGCAAAATAAGTCTTTAAAAAAATATCAGGAACTTTGCAATGTCAAATCAGGAGCTGATAAACACCCAGCAGAAACTGACTGAGGGAGTCCCTGTAGGGCAGCCAGCTGGAGTTTCCCATAAGCCCTTGGCAGAGCAGGTCCCATGAGGTGAGGGAAAAGAACGAAGAAGAGCAGGTAGAGACAACATGGTCAGGTGGGATCCTGACAACATCAGCAGAAGTAGACCAGGGAACCTGAGGCAGCCATTTGGACTGAGATTTCTTTCTGGGTGAACATTCTCTCACTCAAAAGCACCTTTCGATCATGGGATAAGCAATAGCAGTAACATTTGTTGGAAAGGGCTTACCTTCTAGCCATTTTTAAGGGAGTAATATTTTTATTCCTGGACTTTCCCTCCATGACACAGAGTTTAGGGGGCTAGCCTGTCCCCAGACAAAGGCTTTAGAAGGACACTTGGAGGCAAGCATGTTTGGATGTGAGTTGGGAAGCTGTGTGCAACCCTGTTTCCAGAACCCACTTCTTAGTGAGCGTAAACAAACACAGCTTACCAATATAATATATGTTGCCATATCAAATCAGAAAAAAAGAACACTCAAAAATAATTAAAATATAAATTTTGCAAAATTGTCCTGTTTTCTCGGAATCCCACCGGTTAAGGGATTCTTTTGGTGCATTTTCTCACATTCAGCACCGATAACAACAGTACACAAGGAGGAGTCACCCATAAGCTGGGAGAGGAAGGCTTGACAAGTGAGAATCGGCTCCATGGGGTAGGGATGCGGCTTAGTGATGGAACACTCGCCTAGGGATGCATGAGTCCACGTGTTAGAGCCTCAGCCCCCGCGGAAACAAATGACAGACGGACATGCGGCTTCCTGAGGAATCATTCGACAAAACTATTCTCAAAGGGCTCCTCTGCTCTGCTCTGCTCTTCTGAAGAAGGGGCAGAAAGAACGTAAGAGCCCAAAGTCGAGAAAGAGTGCTGTGAAATAGCTGTGGACATGCCACAGCTGCTGCGCTCACAAATACAAGCAGCTGTGGTTACGTCCACAAGACCTGCCCAAGATCAAGTCAGTCGTAATTCCTGCATAGATGGGAGACGGGCTCATGAGGGAACAGCTGTAGTTAGGGGGTAGTGGAGGAGCTGTGGGCAATTGATGGCTTGGAGCGGGGAGGGAGGGAAGCATAGCCATTTTCTTTGGGAGTAGGTTATACATGCTCCGGTAGATGGCCTCACACCCATGTGTATGTGGGCTGTCCATGCTCCAGTAGATGGCCTCACACCCATGTGTATGTGGACAGTACTAATTGGACTCAGTGAACTATTATTATTGTGTTTTCTTTCTTTTGAGACAGGGTTTCTCTGTGTAGCCCCTGGCTGTCCTGAAACTTGCTATGTAGATCAGGCTGGTCTTAAACTCAAAGATTCACCTGCCTCTGCCTCCTGAGTACTGGTATTAAAGGTGTGCACCACCACTGCCCAATCAGGGAATTCTTTCTTTTAAAAAAAAAAAGAAAAAGAAAAAAATGAAGAGGACATGAATTTGGGAGGGAAATGTGTTGGGGGAGCCACAGGGAAATTGAAGGAGGGAAGACAGGGTAGATGTGATCGAAATTCTTTGTACATAACTAAGAAAATTTCAAGCAATGAGTAATATATTTTTTAATGTGGATGACGTTCTGATGTAGCCTCTAGTCTCTTCTATGAAGATTTCTCTGTGGCACCTTCCAAGCCACTGTGCTGGCACTCTCCTACCGTGGGAAGCTGGGCATCCGAACCTGACAAGGTATGGCAGACTGCCCAGGTGGGAAGAAGAAATGCCTGAGTTGTGTGTTCAGCTGGGCACTGCTGAGGGCTTTCCCAAGAGATCTGCTAAGAAAGACGCTTTAGCCCATTCCCGTTCCTTGATATACTTTAAGAAATCAAAACTACAGAAGGGCCCAACCTCAGAAAGTGTGCCACTCCACGCTGTGAAAACACAGCAGATGGCATTTGAAGTCTGAAGAACACGCTGAGTTTCAAATGCTTCACCTGCATGTCTTTTGGTGTCTAGATGGTATTTTTTATGCCAAATAATATTTAAAGCCACAAAAACAGAAATTTCTTCTTGCTAGGGAAAAAGTTACTTTAAGATAAAGTAAAGACTCTATTAAGGAGATGGGATTAAACATACAAGGCAAAAGCAATAACAACAACAACAACAATAATAATAATACAAAAAGGCAAACCAAATAAAATAAAAACATGGAAGCAAAAAGCATTTAAGTATGTTTCTATGAGCAGAATAGACAAAGACACTCTTTATATTCAACAAACCCATAAAAACTGGAAGGATATGCTTTTAAATCTCTTTCCCCTAGTTACAGAATACTTATCACGCAATGACTTTGTCACACTTAATTAAAACCGCTGATCCTTTACGAACAGCTGCCACTGAGAATCTTCTTCGAAAAAGATTCATCCAGAAACAATAATGTTGCAGCAGAAGCCTTGAGAAAGGAGATGGTCACATTTTAGGTTTATCTAATTGGCATAATTTGTGTCTGAAATGTCCCTTAAAGGCTCACATCTGATGTGTTAAGGGTTTGGTCTTCAGTGTGTGGTATTCCTGAGCGACAGTGAATCTTTTAAGATGTGGAGCCTGTTTGGAGTAAGATGTGGAGCCTGTTTGGAGTAAGTTAGGTCACCGAGGGCCCGGCAGGGAGGGGATATTGAGGCCCCAGCACTTCGTAGGTTCTTTGCTGTTCTGGTGCCATAAAATGAGCACCTTGTGCCCCACCCCACTTCCCAGCCACTGGCCCCAAAATAACAGAGTCAACTGTTATGGCTATATCTGCGAAGTCCCCCAAAAACCAACAAGGAGACCAAGCCCCCTGAATAAAAGCAAAGGGCCTTTATTTTATACAAGTTTGCAAACTCGGGTCTCTCTGTGTGTCCACTTATTGCAATGATCGGAGAGCCCCGAGCTCAGTTAGAATTGGATTTCTATAGTAGTAAAGGTGGGGAGTGAGGGATTTCTAAGGTTCAGGACCCATGATTGGCTGACATTTGTCTAGGAGTGTCCTGGTGAGTGTGTGATCCTATGGTGGAAGGTGATCCTATCTACAGTGGCTGGAATGTTAGGCATTTCCTTTGGATGGTCTGTTCTTGAGTGGTGCTCAATTAATCTCAATTTATGATCCTTCCTGCAACCAGGTATTGCTTCAGGGTAAACTACTGAGACTCAGGCCTCCTTAAACTTATTGATGGTTGAGCTCTACACTGGCAGGTGGTAATGGTTGGGAGAACTTCCTTTGAGTGGTCTGTTTCCCACGGCTGGCACCTACACTTCCCCTTTCATAAGCACCAATGATAGGACCCAATCATGAGTCCTGCACGTGGTTTTAAGGAGGTATTATTGGGACCTAAGAACTACTTTAGTTAATACATCCATTAATTGACAACTCTGGGCCTATTTTTCTGGTATATCAACGGGCACTATTGGTAGTCATTTTGTCCCCCGTGCCAGGGAGTTCCCCCTCGTCTCAGCCTTTCAACCTGTTCTGGGCAGGGGACGTGGGACAACGTGTTCCTTTCCACAACTACTTCAAGCTGACACTGGGGTGTTGTTATCAGGGCCCAAGCAGGTTGAAAGGCTAGTCAAAGGTAGGGAGGGGATTCAGGCAACGGGACACTCCTCAGGCTCTGTTGAAGGGGCAGGGAGCATTCATACCAGCTAGACTAGTCCACATCAGCTTTCAGAAAGTCCAGGGCTCGCCGCCATTCAGAGCCAGTTATAGTCAGCAACTGATGCTTAGATGCATCTGCCAGCCAAGTGGAACCCTATTGAGATAAGTTTAAACTAGAAACAGGAGTTAAAATTTATGTATTTAAAGAAAAAAATCCATATTGTAGAAAAAAAGCAGATAACAGGTATCTATAAACAGAAGGAATGGACTCATACCGTTGAGTCCTTGGAATTTTGTTTAGAAGCAGTATATTTTTCTATTGTCCAGAGAACCATGTATGGTTTGGACAGGGATGCCTTTGGCCCAATGAGAAACATTCTTTTAGTTCATATTTAAATGGAAACTAGAATAAATCTAAAATCTTGAGTTTGTGACCCAAACAGTAAGTAGCCATTGCTCTATCAGCTTATTAGAACTATCCCATGGGGGGGGATCAGAAACATTTTTTTTATATCTTAACATGTATTTACATCTTAAGTCATTTTTAGACCCCAAAGCTTATGAATTTTTATATCTTCAGACCTTAAAACATTTTTTAAGAGACCTAGTAGCTTTAGAGATAACAAGCTGGCTATAGCTTTGTGGAAGGATCTGGATAATGCTGGCTGCTAAACTGACATTATAACTGCCCTAGCCATCAATACTATCAGAGATCCCAGAAGGATAAATAAAGTATATCTGAGTACAGACCAAGTAGTTTCCAAATCTATTAAAAATGATAGGGACCACAGTTCCATATACAGTTAGTCATACCCATAGCATTGGAGGCAGATGTATATAAAACAGCAGCCTTACAGTCTTAGCCAGGCCCAGAAGGTGGACTTTTTTCTTTTCCTGTGGAAGAGGGACATGGAAAAGTCTGACCTTATTTTGTCTAGGCAAAAGTGGTGCAATCAATTCTCCAATGTCCTGCTGTTTGTTCACAGTCTGGACCAGGTCCTGGCAGCAGGTGTTGCATTGGGGCATCTTGCCCATTGGTCAGCGTCGTCATAATCCAGGTGGAGACTTTATGGTGTCCCATAATCTTCTTTGGAGACCTTGGGTTACTGCTAGGATCTTGGAGTTTCTGTCTAATATAATAAGCTTTATAATCATTATTTTAAATGTCATATTTTTCGTATCTGAAGTATGGGGGCTGCCTAGGTATATCTGATTAGACAAACTTTGTCTCCAGTTACTTATTTTAAGTTTGACTTTGAAAACATATAAAGGGAGCTAAATAAGGGCTTATTCCTGTAATTAATTATATCAGTACTTTAAAGATGACTAACTTGCATTTCCCAACAGTCTACAATAGTTAGCTGCTTTCACAAGACTAGAACTACACACTCTGTAATGATTTTGAATTGAAGCTAATAAAGAAACTGAATTAGTCATTCTGAGCATAAAAACAGAACAAGCTTGTATCTAGCTGTTAATGCTGCCTCCTGCTAAGGCAAGGAAACAGTTCCAGGGTGAAATAGGAAAAAGAGGGAGTCTAAGAGCTAGCATTGTGGACCCGAAACAGCCAACTCCATAGGAGCAGCTTCAGGGGAGCAACTGCTGAACAAGTGAGCCAGAGCCAGTGACTACTGCGGGTCCGGGCATGAATCTGGGACCTCTGAGGAAGTAGGCCTGAGCCAGGTCCTCTGGGGGTCCAGGTGCACCCAAGTCTGGGACCTCCGAGGGAGTAGATCGGAGTCAGAGACCTTTGCAGGACCAACCCCAAGCCAGGGACTTCACAGGAGCAGATCCAGACATTTACAGAAACAGGTCTGAGCTGGAAACCTAGACCAGAGCAGGCCTGAGGCAGCAAACTCCAATGGAGTGGAGCAAACCCCAGGAGCACTGAGCAACCTCCAGGAATGCTGAGTGACCAACGGGGTAACTAGAACCATGGCACTGACTGTACCATGAGGAACAACCATCTGTGCCTTGGATCCACTGGCACCTAGAAGATTAATCACTAGAGTCACAGACAGCCCCAACCACACCAATTAGAGGAAAAGATGAGGAGACAAGGTAAGAACACATGCAATACCACAAAGAACAACATGACATCAGTAAAATCTAGAGACCCTAACAACAGCAAGACTTGAACAACCAAATATAGATGAAACAGAAGAAGAAAATGATCTAAAAAATAACTTCAGGAGAATGTTTGAGACTCTTAAAGAGGAAATGAGCAATTCCCTCAAAGAAATGGAGGAAAAGACAAACAAAAAATTTGAAGACATCAGTAAATCCTTTAAAGAAAACCAAGAAAAAACAATCAAACATATGAAAGAAACTATTCAAGACTTGAAAACTGAAATAGAGACAATAAAGAAAACATAAGCTGAGGGAATTATAGAAACAGAAATCACGAGAAAACAATCAGAAACCACAAATGCAAATATAAACAGCTGAATATAATAGATGGAAGAGAGAATCTCAAGCGCTGAAGATACAATAGAGGAAATAGACTCATCAGTCAAAAAAAAACCCATTTAATATAACAAAAGCTTAACACAAAATATCCAGGAAATACAGGACAACATGAAAAGATCAAACCTAAGAATAGAAGAAGTTCAACTTAAAAGCACAGAAAATATATTTAACAAAATCATAGAAGAAAACTTTCCCAACCTAAAGAAAGATATGCCTATGAAGATATGAGAAGCATACAGAATACCGCCTTGGTAGGTGTGTACCAAGTTGCCCTGGGAAAGCTGCCCTGGGCCCTACATTTCCCCCCTTCACAAGTAGCAGTGACAAAACCCAATCACGGGGCCTTTCTGTCCAGGGGCTCAAGGGGGTGATACTGGGAACTCAATACCATCAGTCAAACAGTATTGACCTGTTCTCATACAAAAGCCATTAGTCTGTTGATAAGGCAGGGGCCAAGAGCTGAAAGTAAGGTGGTTAACCAAGAAGACCAGTTGAACAAGTATCATACCATCCAGCTTCCGCATGAATGTTCTGTTCTCTATCATTAATCCATTTCCTTAACAAGGCCATTGGATCTCTAATTACCCCGGAGTGATTGACATAGAAACAACATTTTTTTCCCCAGAAGAGAAGGTCCAAACTTCTTAGTATCAATACAAAAATTTATGACTTGGTTTATCCAAATAGCTTAAACCCAACAAAGTTAGCAAAGACAAGGAGGCTAAACATACATTTTAAAGCCTGAATAGATCTTGAAAAAGAAAATATATTTTAAAGCCCATTAGTTAATATTTTAATGCTCTTACCTTTTAATATAGTTTTCCATGTTATAGTGATTCCCCATTACAAAATTTTTCCCATTGTTATTTTACAACTGCAGTTTTGCCTATTTTGTGAAACTCAATTCAAATACCTGACAGGCAGGTAGTTCTAGACTACCCCTATACAACAACCTCCAAAAGATTGATTTATAGGCTTGGCTGCTCTTCCAAACCCTCTATCAAACTGCTTAGGTCATTGTCTTCTGCATCACAAGAAATGAACATTTCCATTTCTGGTTAGTTTTTGGTGCTTATGGCTCTGACCCTAATTTTTAGTCTTTTATTTTAAGTTCAAGTATTAACAATATAAAATATTTTATAAGCATAGATGTCCCACAGGCTTATAAATTTATTTAAATATTTTTTAAAAATTAAAATCTCAAAAATAAAGTACTTCTTTGGTCCCACCTCGACAGCACATACATAGTCTATTTTTTAGATCTCAGCCTGCTCCATTTCACTGTAGCTGGTACTGCTGGTGACTATCACCTGGCACTGGCATTTCTAAAACTTTTAAGATCCATTATTTCAATTGCACATTCTTTGGGACTCTAGCCCTGCCATACATTTGTAATCCTCAACTGTTTCCTATGATCCCTTTATGTCTTTATAACCACTGGGTGACTCTTAAATTAACAAAGTCTAGCTGGCAGAGCTTTGTACAATTTTGAGTATAAAAACATTAAGGTACAGCTTTAATACTTTAAATCACAGAGAGAGAGAGAGAGAGAGAGAGAGAGAGAGAGAGAGAGAGAGAGAGATATTTAAATCTTGTTTTAGAACAGGACATGAGTCATCACGCACAAATTTATCCCTGTCCAAACTATCTTGGAGATTTGTTAGACCCACTCCAAGGTCACCTTTAATCAAGATGGTGGTGAAATCATGTGGCATCCTTTTCTTTTTAACTCTAGAAAAATTACAATCCAAAATTTAAAATGGAATCATGCCTTATGGTTTCTTTAAAATTACCCCTGCAAAGATTTTAAGTTATCAATTCTCAGTGTTACGAATTAACTTTTAACTAGTTTTATTTTAATTTTGAAAGATTTTTGACTGTATTTGACAAAATAAACTTATAAATCTGAAGCTATAGAATGTTCACTTAAACAAGACAGTTTAACATTATCTATACCTAAAAATCATCTGAATTTCTCCTAACCCAAATTCAGTAACCAGAGCCCAGTGATAAATTCTGAACTCAGGCATGTAAATGTGGCCACATAGTGATGGGTGGCAGAGACAACAAAAATAGCCAAACCATTTCTGTCTCAGCTCCATGCTTACAAGAAAACCTACATAGACAATCTTTTCAACAAAACAAGCATATTCAGTATTTGCATGTATGAGAAACCACAGCAAACATAGTTCACATCCCCTCTGATCTTCTATAACTTTTATATACCTTCAATCCATTTTTCTTATCTTCATTCTTTCAGTCTCCTGCTTTCTCCCTCACCTTCCAGACAATATACCAAAGTCTCTTTCACTTTTCAGACAACATAAAAACTCTTACCAAAGTCTTTCTGTGGATTCCCTCAGTGGTATATAGTATATTGCATGTCTACAATATTTTAAACAAGAACAGAAACATGCATATACTATAACAAAAATAACTTTAAATTTACATACATAAAATCATATACCAGCCTGAAACATTTGAGACTAACCGTAGTTTTTTCTATACCCTAACCAATAATAATTTATAGCCAGCCCCTCTAAATGATGACAGATATTTATAACACATTGTATCTGAATGACCGAAGCAGCTCTGGTGGAGGGAAGTCTGGCTATAACGTCACAACACCGCCACTTAACACTTACAGCCAGAGTCCTTGACCTGCAGAGCATGTTGAGGCATGCAGCCCCCAGGGAAGGCTGTGGGGACTCATCCACTAGCATGGGACCGGGCAGGGTGGTATGCAGCATGGGGGGAAAGATTATAAACCTCTCCAGCCATAGTAATTAACTCCAGATTCTTTGTTTAGTGTTTGAAATCCTATTGGGGCACATCTGCCCCCATAACTGTGGCTGGCAGCCTTGCTACATTGTAACAACAAGGCTGTATAGCCCAGCCACCCATGCATACAAGAGTGCTGTCCTACAGACTCTTGCTTGTACAGCAAACAAGCCTGTGTTGTCCATGCACTATAGGCCAAGGCTGACTCCTTTCCGTGAAATGTTTAAGGTGGTGGGTAGAGGTGATTTGTCTTATCCCTTTTAGGAATATATACCCCTATGCCCTATCTTTAAAGTCTTGTAAGTGATCCCAATATCAAAGTCAAAGAAGTCATGATTTGAGTCTGTCCCATATCGTCAGCATCAGTCTAAGTCAGGACAAAAACACAATACACAGACACACAGGACAATGAACAGATAAATCCTCTTGGCACCAAACCAAACCAAAGACGACAGCCTCAAGCTGTTTTGTGGGTGCGACCCACCAGTCTATCTACAGAACTGAGAGGGATCCACTCTCATACTGAAGGGCCCTGAGGATGTCTCCCCAGGCACCCTGCCTATGATCTTTTCGCATGCCCGCCTAGATCATCTACAGGCTCTTATAGTTGATGGGACCACTTACAGAAAGACATGAGACACAGACATAAAACACAAAACAAAACACAAAAAACTTACCAGCTGGTTGAAGGCTCTACAGGTGGTAGTCCTGGTGGACTTGGGGGATCCCGGACAAGCCCCCAAATGTTATGACAAGATACATAAAGTCCCCCAAAAACCAACAAGGATATCAAGCCCCCTAAGTAAAAGCAAAGGGCCTTTATTTTATACAAGTTTGCAAACTTGGGTTTCTCTGTGTATCCAACTCATAGAAAAAATCAGAGAGCCCCGAGTTCAATTAGAGTTTGGTTTTTTATAGTAGTAAAGGAAGGGGTGAGGGATTTATATGGTTCAAGATCCCTGATTGGCTGACATTTGTCTAGGGGTGTCCTGGTGAGTGTGTGATCCTATGGTGGAAGGTGATCCTATCTACAGTGGCTGGAATGTTAGGCATTTCCTTTGGATGGTCTGTTCTTGAGTGGTGCTCAATTAATCTCAATTTATGATCCTTCCTGCAACCAGGTATTGCTTCAGGGTAAACTACTGAGACTCCTTAAATTTATTGATGGTTGAGTTCTACACTGGCAGGTGATAATGGTTGGAAGAACTTCCTTTGAGTGGTCTGTTTCTCATGGCTGGCTCCTACATCAACAAACCACAGAACTGAAACCTTCAGAATTAAGAGCCAAAATAAGCCCCTCTTTTATTATTGTGCTGATGACCTAATCCAACACACTCTAGCTATCCTAGTTAGTGCTAGGATGTAGGAGAGCTGTGAAGTTAATGGAAAATTTGCTTCCCTTTCTACTATCTCACTGTGTCTTTGATTCCCATCCCCAGGCCTCTAGGGTTTGTTTACTAGCACCTTTGTCTCACCTATTTTAGATGCTCCAATAAAGTGTGATATACTAGAGGCTAATCTGTCTCAGTCAGTGGAAGTCTGGGTGTAACTAAACACTACTTAAACCCTGGGCAAAAAAGAGGAGACTTGGGGAGCAAAAAGGCTCAGCAGGTTAAAAAAAGGCTCTTGCCACAAAGCCTGAAGTCCAGAGTCTGATCTCTAGAACCTACATGGTAGAGGGAGAGAACCAACTCCTTCAAATTGTCCCCTGACTACTGCAAGTACACATGCTGTGGTATTGACCCTCTCTCATGATATACACATGAAATAAATACGTCTCAATTGAAACTCTCTGGAAGAGAGAATTTGTGAGGTCTAATTTGGAACGGTCATGAATCTCTAGTTATCTATAGTGAGGGAAAGATGACATAGAAGGTGACAGAATTTCCAAACTTACCTAAATTAGAATAATATTCACCCCAGAACAATATTTAAAGCTCCTGGCCTTTTTTTCTTTTTTCTCAAAAACAAAACAAAACAACAACAAAAAGAAACAGAAACAGAAAACAAAAAACAAATAACAAAACAAAAACCAGCCCTGGCTTTCCAGGATTTGTTCTATTGACCAGGCTGATCTCTGCCTCCCAAGTGCTGGAATTAAAAGCATGTGTCACTACCACCCAACAAGCTCTTCACCTCTTAGAAACTGCAGGTGGCATTCATTTATGTACTTCACATCAGAACATTTTAAGATATCAGTTTGGGATACACTGGTCTAATTTACTACTTAAAAGAATAACCCAAAGAGGTATAATAACTTGCTTAAACTGTCAAAATAACAGCTGAGTGAAGAGCATGATTTGTACCCGAGAAAGGTGCTATTGTAGATTCAACCTAATTCAATACCAAGGAAAATACCATGGCCACCTTAACAAAAAGTAAGTCTGAAATCAAAACATTGGCAGCGTACTCATGGCCACACAACTCTGGGCTTGCTTTCATCATCAGTGTTTTAAAGGCCATCTGGATAACCTGGAGTGATCTCATCTTGAAATCTCCCATTTAGTTATTTTTGCAAAGATTCTTTATCCAAACAAGACTACATTTCCAGGTTATGGGGAGAGAGCAATGCCATATTTGTGGGGGTTGGGCATTATTAAAACCACCATAATATAAGGCACTAAAAAAAAGTCACTAGTGTATAACCTTAGTATATGATTCTATTCTTTTTTGTAGTTCTTGAATCTGGTTCCAAGCATTCAAGGCTGCTGTACAGCATAGAGACAAGATGGATTCATTGTATATAGCTTGACTGTCTGAATCAGCATAATGGCCCTAACCAAGAATTTGATCTTGGAAGGCCTCAGACCCTCTAACTCTACCTTGATGTTCAAGGGCCTTAGCTTCTTCTTTCCAATAACTCTTCCACTGTAGCTGTGATACATGGTCTAATACATCTGAGACTAATTGAAACTAATAATGTAGAGTAACCTTATTTCTTGAAGCCCATGTCTTTACCAACTGCCTCACATATGGTGAATGCAAGCCATAAGATACTACTGCTTCCTTAATATCTTTAATATCTCTCATACACATAGGATCCTATTTACATTCTGTATATCCTTCTGGGTATTTACTACTTGCTGGCTTTTCAGAAATAGTAAAAGGATAAGTAGGTAAAACTCTTGGCAAGTCATTGAGAGGTACTGGCAATGTTAAGTCTTTACTATTGTCTTTTGTCTGTACCTCATCTCCTTGCTTATCCATTCTGACAAGTTCTTCAATGGTTTCAAATGTATGTATCACTGTCTTTTGGAGAGTCTGAATTTCTTGACCTGTGAACATTTCTAACAAGTTAATCAAATCAATTAATTTCTCGTTCTCATCATGTACATATGATTCCAAGTCTTTAAGTTTTTCCATTCTTCGAGGCAGGATTGCCATTTCAGACTGAGGTAGATGTAAGAACCAGTGGCTGTCTGTTTTGCTTTTCTGACCTTCAGGTTGAACCCCAATTTTCTGGGTTTTTAGTAATCGTGCTACACACACACTTATACAATATATATACATATATAATACTTATATAATACATATCTATGTACTCACACTTACATAATATATACATACATGCAAATACACACAGAGAGATCTTTTATTAAGAAAAGTTAAAATGACTGCTTTCTGACTCAGGCAGAAAAACAGCAGCAAATGACCTCACAAGTGTAATTTATTTTACATCCTGACAGTAGGTAGCTTCCCCTTTATCCGATATCTCCTTCCATCCCTGCCCCAACTTCCTGTCATCCACTCCTCCTCTGTTTCTGTCCAGAAAGGGCAGGCCTCCCATGGGTATCAACAAATCATGACTTATCAAATTGTTATAAATCTAAGTACCTTCCCCTGTAATGAGGCGGGACAAGGTAATCTGGTATAAGGAATAGGTTCCCAAGAGCCAGCCAAAGCATTAGGGACAGCCCTTCTCCCATTTTAGAAGTCCCACAAGTGGACTTGAGATATAATTTAAAAGGCCATCTCCTGTAGAGTTAATCACTTGAAGGAAGTCCCTAAGGTTTCTGTCTCACACAGACCTAAAAGCAATGGAGCCAGAGACCACTGACTGAAACCTCCACAAGCAGAGCCAAAACAACAATAAACAATAACAACAACAAATCCATAACCAACTTCATATCATTAAATTGCTTCTCTTGGGTACTTGTCTCCACAATAAAAAGTCTAAATAATGCAAGGATTAGACTTAACTATGTTCAAGAAAAAAGGCTCAGACATTGAAATTACAAAGGACAAATTTCTTCCCAGTGTGAGGATGGGCTTTCTGATAATTAGAATAGTTATAAATGATGAGTATTAAGAAGAATAGCAAAACATTCATCCTTAGAGAAGGCTTACCCTAATACCAATAATCCTGAAAATGCAATTGGTCTTGCATTGGTTTGGAGTCTAAAGGATTTTAGGGTGGAAAAGCTTAAATTTTTATGGCCTTTGGGGTGAGACAAGGCTGCAGAATAGGCCATTCAAACTTGTAAATATAGCTACCTATCATTTCTCTTACATAGTTTCCAAATCAAAGGTGCCCAACAGACTGAGTTTTATATAATCTAAAATTTAATTAATTCCATATGAAAAGTAAAAAGAAACAGGTAAAACTTAGTGATAATAGTTTATTCAACCCAATCAATCTAAAGTAGTCATTTAATATTTAATCAGTATTAAAAATCATGATTTTACTCTTTTTTTTAAACGTACACCTTCATTTATTCATTTTGTGTGGTGTGAGTATGTGTATGGGTGCACACTGCCATGCATGACTGTGGAGGGCAGAGGACGGTTTTGGGGAGCTAGTTCTCTCCTACCATATGGGTTCTGGGAATTGAACTTAGAGCATTGGGCTTGGAGGCAGGTGACTTTGCCTGTTGAGCCATATCAATGACCTTATTTTACACTTTAAGAAGCCTTTAAAATCTAGTCTCTTGGAAGAAAATCCAAAAGTATATTTGCACTTACAAATTAACTTATTGCAAAAGGTCAATGGCCACATGAGGTTAGTGGCCTTGTGCTGGTGTGCATAGTTCTAGCATGTACCATGAATGAAACCATTAATCAGCTTTGTAGAAGTGGAGGGAAAACCCTTCACAAATCCATATAAATAGTTTCCAAACTCCAGGTTCTCTGGCATTCTAGGGGAATGGATATGATGGAGAAAGACTTCTATTTAACATTTAAACATCCTTATTTCCTTGGTTGACAGCACTAATAATTTCTATCCATTCCCACAAAACCTATTATTAAATATATCAACCAATTTTGCAAACTACTAAGCTTTCTTATCAACTTCTAACAGATGCCCCCTCTCCAAAGGCGGAACAGTAAATAACCGTCCTGCAGGCTGTTTATGCTAATCACCATTCTAGGAGCCCTTGCAATTATGGATACGGTTGGTACTGTTTACTAACTGCCTCTCCCATCTCCTGGGACTTAGCTACTCACAAGGGGAGCTGCCTCACTGCACTTCCAGTAACACATTACCTCTGCACATCTCATGCAGAGAGAAAAGAAAAGGAAAGTCATGATGATAAAAATGACTCCTTTTGCAACTTCATGTTTTCCCAGTAAAAATAGTGAGTGTTATATATACTAATACTTCTCCAGGAACCCATTATTTTTCTGCAGTGTTAGGAGTTTCAATTAACAAACTATATATAGTTAATATTTTAATTGGATTGTTTTTCATAATTCATTTTTTTAAAAAACAACTATGAATGTATCAAAAATTCCTACTTGCACCTTCCTAAGTAAGTGTGACTGAAGGACACCAAACAAGGACTTGGCATGGACTGTCACATGACTCCCAGTGACTATTGTTCTCCTTTCAAATTACAGAATCCCTTGAGTTTAAGATTGGGCACGTATGCTCACTGAGAATCGAATCCCAAGCCTTGTAACTAGGTGTAACCAATTCATAACTCTATTTGAAAAGGCCGTGAAGAAAGACACATGTTCAGCTTCCTGCTCATATTCCTTTCAAAGGAAGCTGTTTGCTTTCCTCCCTTTCCCTCTCTACCTTCATGCCACCTGGGTGTTTTAGGATACTGGTGAGCCGTCATACAAGGCCTTTCAGTTCCTGGGACAGCAGCCTGAGTTCCTAGGTGAATGAGGAGTAGATTTCCCACCAGTCCTGGATTGCCCACTCTCTTCTAAACATTGCACTGATTTGGACTCTAAAGGATTTTAGGGAGGTGAAGCTTCAATCTTTATAGCCTTCGGGATTAGACAAAGTGCTTGTAAATATGGTCATATATCATTTCTCTTATGTAACTTCTAAATCAGCACTGTCCAACAGAAATGAGTCTATTATAACTTAAAATTTAATTTAATTCACATGAAAAGTAAAAAGAAACAGCTAAAACGCTAAGTCTTTTTGTGGCAGTTAATACTAACTGCCTTTGGGCACACTTGTGAGGAACTGTCTAAATTAAGGTTAGTATCTGAGAATGTTAACAGGTCTTTCAGGTCCAGCTTCAAGGTCCTCTTCGGGGTTCAGATTGGATTTTACAGCAAGCAAAAGAAACTTTTTTCTTAGGGTATCTGAGGGCAAACAAAGTCTGTCACTCATGTGCTATTTCAAACATGACTTTTATTGTTGTTTCTGTTCTATTTCTCCTGTTCCAATTCTAATTCCTCCTGCCTTCCTTTCCCCTAGCCTAAAAACTCTCTCCCTACAGGAGGCTTGAAGCCAAGAAAAGGTTACAAGAATTACCTCTCATTGGTCAAAAGTACATTCCTAGGGTAAGTGATAAGGAACCAAGCCATTTACCAGGTAACACAAGGGTTTCAAGGTTTCAGGAGTAAAGCTGTGACCAGATGGAGCAGGGGCAGGGGTACACAGTGCCCAGTGACAACTTTTAGACACAGGTCATTTTCAGCAGAATTGGCAAACGAAGAATTGGCATGCTTTCCTTAGGGTGCTATGTGTAGTAATCTTGGTTGGACACTTGTGACTCTGACCTTGTGCATAGCTGTAAGGTTTTAAACTTATTATGATCTACTCACAAACAGCCTGTAGTCTAGTTTGAACTTACTCTGAGGTGAAAGTGAGCTGATTGGGTGCAATTAGTCTGAGCAAAAGAGCAAAGCAGGCTTTTATGTGTCTAAAGTCCATACATCTAGTTATGAAGCATGTCCCAGCATATATTCTGTACATCAAAATTATACAGATGAATGAAAAGTCATCTTCCTGACCATCCAGATATATGTGCCCAGAAGTTTGAGATGTAATCATGTGATTACATATGCACATCACATGAGATTACACACTACAGTGCAGATATTGGGGAGACACCAAGCTGCCTTAGCAAATGTGAGCAGCAGTTTCCAGAGTCGATGGTCCATCAGGCCTTGCCTGGATAGGATTAACCTCCATCAGACAGTCACTCCTTTGGTGGGTTAACATCTGAACACTAGCTGCCACCTGCTGTAACTCTCACGGTTTCCAACAGAATTATCTTGGTTACATGGATTTATGTGGGAAGATCCACATATTAATATGAGTTGTAGACTTCCCTGGGTGGAGGATCTTAGACTATATGAAGTGGGAAAAGCAAGCTGAGAATTAGCATGCATTAATTTATTGCTCTCGGCTCTTGACTATTGATGAAATGTGACCAGGTCTCTCATCTCTCGTGGATGTGACTTCCCTGCCTTGATGATCTGTAATCTGGAATTGTGAGCCATACAAACCTTTTTTCCTTAAATTGCTTATTTGGGGTATTTTATCAGAGTAATGGGAAAATAAATCAAGAAGCTCACCATCTTGTACAAGCTGATACCTCTGGAGTCTCTTCTGTCCAGGACATTTTTTCTTTAAAAAAGCTCCTATGAGTACTAGCTTTGAGCAGATTGTATCAAATGATACAATTAAACTTCTAAGATATATTTCTTTAAATTAGAAAGAGTTGTCAAAGAGTCTCCATAACTACACACCTCACTGAACATGAAGTTGAGCTAGCATCTACCTAGAATCTTCCACTCCTGACTAGTGTTCATGGTACTGGAAGGTACTCTGCATGCTACCAGGGAGAAAGATAAATACCAACCCAGCTACAAACCCTGCACAATACAGTGCTGACTAGCATGCAAGACACACCGGTGCAATAGTGGCACAAAGCTTGTGGGAGTAACTAGCCAATATCTGATTGAATTTAAGGCCCACTCCCTGAAATGGAACCCATGCATGACACTGCTTGGGAGGCCAGGAACATGAGACTAGATAGGCCAGGGACTTAGAGGAAACCTAAATACAACTGTTCTGCTAAAGGAAAGTAGCAATAAAATGATTCCTGATGATGTTCTATTATAGAACACAGATTAGCTCTTGCTCCATCATTAGAGAAGCTTACTCCTACAGTAGAAGGGGACAAAAACAAAGATCCACAACAGGACAATGTGTGTAACACTAAGTCCTAAATGGGATGTCTCTATCAAATCCATGCCCTCAGGAATCAGGAAGCTATGCAAAAGAGGAGACAGAAAGATTGTAGAAGCCAGTGGGAAACAAGGCCTTCTAAACACAGCAAGACCAATACACATAAACTCAAGGAGACTGGTAGTATGCATAGGACCTGCATAAGTCTGTGCCAGATAAGGTTCCAGAACTGAGAGGCAAAGTGGACACAGCCCCCAGCCCTAACCCAGAAGCTGTCTTCAGTTGAGAAGGAACTGCCCATAGGAAAATCTAGTTTTCTCCAATAGAGTCTCACTGGGTATCCAACCATACTTAAAGACAGACTCCATGCCTAGCAGTAGATGGTCAACACAAAATGAACTCAGTGATATTTTGGGAGGTTCCTTGTCTTATAATGCCTTGTGTGGGCATAACTTTAGTTTTTTCCCTTCCACCCTTATTCCTTCCTTCCTTTTTCCATTATAGATCATTTTCTTATATACTATGGTTTCTGATGGTGTGTTTTTATGGGATTTATTTATAGATCATTTTCTTACATACTATGGTTTCTGATGGTGTGTTTTTATGGGATTTCTGTGTGTGCAAATGCATGTGTCTATATGTTTCTCATTCTTTTTCTTTAGTTCTTTTTCTTTTGTTTGTCTCATTCTACTCCAGTTAGTTTGTTATTATTTTATTTTATTACTTTTTAGAAGCCTGTTTGTATTCTAATGAGAGAGACAAAGAAAGGGCATGGATTTGGGTGAGTGGGGAGTTCTGGGAGGATCTTGGAAGAGGGTGGGGAAGAGGAAACTGTAATCAGAATATCTTGTATGAGAAAAGCTGCTTTCAATAAAAAAAGAAGAAAAAGATATCATATGGGTTAATGATATTTCTGCAATCATTTATACAGCCAATGTGGCCCAAATTCCATGAAATGCAATCCAGGTGACATGTACTTGCTTCTAGAATGACCAGTTCTTCGAGCACTAGTGTACAATCACAGGAGAGACAGTGAAGTAGAGACATCTTTAATTACCCCACGGAAGTGAATGTCTATTTTGCCTGTGTACAGAGTTCACTGTGTTATTTGAGAAAATGTTTCAGTGCACTACATAAGAGAAACTTTATAAAATGACCTAATAAAGCACTGTCTCGTTTCCTATGTGTTTTGGCCAGCCAGAGAGAGGAATATAAGGTAGGAGGAGATAGGAGTGCATGGCATTCAGTCTGAGGACTTGTAGAGACAGGATACCCCATTCGGTTTGAGGAGTTTAAAATTGGAACAGTTAAATAAAGGGATAATCAATTTAACCTGGATTTCATAATGTTAATTATCATTTTGATAATCTTTATTGTTGGTTTGATAATTCTTGGTTTATTCTTTAAAAAGTTGGTGGATACAATGGCCAACATACAGGCCTTAGAAAAACTTATTAAAACAGATCACAGAAATAATCAGATTGAGACAGAGGAATTTAAAGAGGAACTAATTTCAGTATTGCATTATAAGGTTAGAAAGGCACAGCCTAAGGTTTTTCAAGCAATCAAACTGAATATATCCAGTCATCTTAGAGGAACTGCCAAATGACAGATAGCCCCAAGACTGTTTAAGTGCTCACTGGAATGCTGTGGAAATGTTAGATTTAAGGAGATTCAAGGTAGTAATAGTCTCATATGGCATGCATTCACCTTTTGTGAAGCAGATATTAAACTCATGGTCAACTTGTAATAGAATTATCCCTCAAGACTGGAGAGACTTGGTTATAGAAGTCTTGGAGCTTGGTCCTCAATTACAATGGAGGACCTGGTGAAAAGATGAGGCTAAGACCAAAGAACAACAAAGTGAGGTTAGAGGTATGGAAATGTTCCAAGATCAACTTCTTGGAGAAGAAGATTATGCTAATATAGAAAAGCAATTTCTATATGATTACCATATATTTTAAATTGATAGATTTAATAAATTAAAAATCTATAGAATATGACATTTAAGATTTTTTAATAACACAAGCATTTTTTTTTTAATGCCAATGAGACATGTTGGCTCCTGGCAGTACCAATCTACTTTGGAGAAGATGATGTGTGTCAAAAAACTCCGTACAGAGTTTGCCTTCTCTGTGACAAAAGTTAGCCACTGGGCAGGAAAGTGCCCTTGCCTCAATTGCTAACAGTATACTGTCCAAATTGGACAAGCAGGACCAAAAGAAAGAACTGTCAAACTTTGAGAAGACAACGTAGGACAGTCCTTCAAAAATGCTGCTTCATAGAAAAATCTGTCAGATATTTTAGGCCTGTAGGCTAAAGATGGATGCCCTAATATTGCAGAGGAACTATGGGTAACTGTGCAGGCAACCAGCTGTTTTTGTCATTTTTCATATTTTTTGGAAGTCACTTGCTTGTACTTCCTGTGTACTCAGGTAATATTATTTCTTTCTCAGGTCTCTAGTGGAGTCAAAGACTTTACAGTTATAATTATAGTTTTCCTTGCTTATAAGACTCACAAAAGAAACTCACTAAAGAGGTATAAAGTGTATAAGGTTGAGAGACATCAAAAGATACTTTTGGATGATAATGCAAGTTAGGATAGAAAGTAAATTAGGTACAAGATTTGGGACTCACCAAGATGGTTAGTTAATGGAGTATTTTCTCTAAATTTGCCAAATGCAAATGAACTAGACATTGCTAATGTATTTATTGCCTGTATATATTGTATATAGTTATTGTACTTGTTGTATATAGTTATTCTTAAATTAGTTATAACCTTTTTATTTTGGACAAAAAAAGGAGAAATGTGGTGATATTTTGTCTGTGCTCTAACAAATAAAGCTTATCTGGAGATCAGAGTGTGGAGTTAGCCACTAGTTACCCATAGAGGCCAGGCAGTGGTGGCACACACCTTTAATCCCAGTACACACCCTTAATCCCAACACTAGGAAGGTGGAGACAGGAAGGGATATGGCTGGGTGGAGAGGAATGTAAGTCAGAAGGAGACAGGAGCACACCACATACAATCTGAGGATATGTAGACAGGCTATCTCATTCAGTCTAAGGATTTCACAGAGGTAAGAACTAGTGGCGGCTGCTCTGCTTCTCCGATCTTTCAGCTTTTATTACCTAATATCTGACTCTGGGCTTTTAATTATTTAGATCAATTAGAATTTGCACTGCAGTATTTAATTTGTGAATGCAGATGTAAATTTAATTAATTAATTTTAGGGTGAAATGGACATCCCAAAGCAACTGGTAGACTTCCATAGGAGTGCCCAGTCTTCAGGTTAAGAACCATTTTTAGATGGGTGGCAGGAGACAGGATTTCTTTGCATAGTCCTGGCTGTCCTAGAACTAGCTTTATAGAGCAGGCTGACCTCATACTCACAGAGATCCTCCTGCCTCTACCTCTCAAGTGCTAGGATTAAAGGTGTGTGCCACCACTGCTGGCAAGAACCACTTTCTTGTGGCTATCGGTATCATTTGCAGTCGCTGGTAATGCTCAAGTCTTTTATCATTGGTCTCACTTGATATCCACAACCATACTTATTGTGTTTGTTTGCCTGTCAAACAGGCTTCTCAGATTCATAATGCCCCAGCTGAACTCATCTGTCCCCTTTGCCCCCTATGGCCACTCACCCTATGGTTTCCATTGTGAGCAGCAACGCATTTAATCGCTTGCCCAAATAACAACGATGTAAGGGATTCTTCCCAAACTGCTACTTATCCACAGATGCTGGCTGAAAACCCGAACTAATGAATGAATGAATGGAAAAATTGATCAAATACGATGAAGACAACAGACAATCACTGTTGTGAATGATGCAGGCAGGCCTGTTTTCAACTCTACACACTGCTGAGTATTAAGTATTTATTTACTTAAGGGACAATGCTAAGAGCAGATTTCATTAAAAATTGAAATTTGACAGCGTTTTCAGGAAATTAAGGAACAGAGTTGGTCAGAAAACACTGTTTCAAGTGATATAAATATAATTTATTGAAGTTTATTAATTTTACTAAATGAATAAGACATGCTCAATTATTAATAGCTTCTTTAAGATCTTGCTCTTTATGTCAGCCTCTAAGATTGCAGCCTGGCTTATACTCTGTAGCTATTAAAGGATATTCAGGAAAATGAGAGGCTCTTTGGAGTTTTGGGTCATTAAATTTGGCAATGTCACCTCTGCGCACTCTTTAGCTTGTTTGCATTTTAATGATGGCAGATATTAACTGCTTTATGATTTCTGTGTCTATCCGCTATCCTATCGAAGAGATCTCTCCCTGACCCTGTTCCGGATTCTGGGCTTTATAACCGAGAAGAGGAGAATAAAGTTCATAATTGAGTTAATGAAACATTTTTCATTATTTACGAAAACTCATTTAGAGGTTGTGTAATTATTCTATAAGTCAACTAAATATTACGCTGTGGGGGCCAGCCATGAAAACTAAGTCTGGGCAGGTCATCCAAAGGAAGTTCTTTACTTCCAACCATTATCACCTGGGACTCTGGCCATTGAGAAATGTAAATGGAGTCTGGAGCCTCAGTAGTTTACCCTGAGACAATGCCTGGCAGGCTGATATTACCCGACTCTCACCCAAGAGCAGACCATTCAAAGGAAATTCCTGGCATTCCAAGCACTGTAGCTAGAAACACCTACCAGCACTTCACCAGGACACCCCTAGACAAATGTCAGCCAATCAGGGGTCCTGAACCTCAGAGACCCCTCACCCCCCATCTTTACTACTATAAAAACCCAATTCTAACAGAGCTTGGGGCTCTCCGGTTATTCCAATACGTTGGACATGTGGAGAGACAGAGTTTGCAAACTTGATTAAAATAAAGGCTCTTTGCTCTTATATATGGGACTCGGTGTCCTTTGTTGGCTTTTGTGGGGACCCACGGATTTGGGCATAATAACGCATGGTATAAAGTTTGTATTGATTTCAAAATTCCATGTGTGGGGGTGTTTCATCTGCATGTATTTTGTGCATCTCATGTATACAGCATACTCAGAGGGCAGAAAAAGATGTTGGATCCTTTGGACTAGAATTACAGATGGCTGTGAGGCACCATATTGTTGCTGGGAATTAAACCCCAGTCCTCTGCAAGAACAAATGCCCTCAACCAATGATAATGATATCTCCAGCAGCAAGCTCAATATTTAAATAAACTTTAGAGTTTGGCTTTAGTTGATAAGGCAGTAGGCGATACACTAACTCATCACAGGAAGTATTGATGAGGCCAGGTACTGGGTGACTGACCGCTGCTTCAAGGCTCAACTGCATGGGTTTGAGACCAGCTCTACTATAGGAGAGTAAGGTTTCTTGGTACTTTACTTTTTTTCTTTCAGAAACGAGACACATAATAGTACTTACCAAGATACAGTTAGAGGATGGAAACAAAGCATACCATGCAGGATCATTTTAAAGTTCTCTAAACATAAACCATTACTTTCTTATTATGCTACAGGAAGAAAACATGAGAACAGGTGGTGTTTGTCTAGATGAGGAAAGAATGGAAAATGTGGAAAGATAATTCTCCTGTCTGCCCAGGTCAAAACACTCCCATGTCTACCCCTTGGTTCATGACACCACAAACACCCAGTGGGTGTTTTCACCATGCAAGTTAAGCTTTTTCTATTAATATTTATTTACTGATGATTTTCTGAGACAGGATCTTGCTATGTAGCCCAACTGGCTTAGAACTCACTGCTATGTGTACCAGGCTGGCCTCCAGCTTGTGATGATCCTCCCGTCTCTGCCTTCTGAGTGCTGAGATTATAGGTCTAAGCTATATATCATGCCTGGCTTAGTAAATATTTATTAAGTGATTTATGTATACTGAATATTGTTTTAGAAAAAATAACAAAAAGTTGCTTCTTCACAATTATTTACATGGTAGAGTTTACCATAAAGTAATCTTTCTGCACAAATTTTTATTTTTAATGGTGAGTTCTGATTCTTTGAAATGGATAATAAACTAATTCTGAAATCCTGTATCAGAAAATTGTAAATAAACATATTAATAAAATGAGCTTAACTTAGATGGTGAAGACACCCACTGGGTGGTAGTCATGAGACTGTTTTGACCTGGGCAGACAGAAGAATTGCTATCTTTCCACATTGCTCATTAAAGTGTAGAAAATAATTTTACTTGAAAATGTTGTTATTTCTTGGTCCTTGAGAAGGATTTTACTATGGAGCCTTGTGATTTAGAGTCAAATAGGCATAAATTCCACATGATACTGTACTCTATATTTTTAGTATTCTATCTATCTATCTATCTATCTATCTATCTATCTATCTATCTATCTATTATCTATCTATCTATCATCTATATATCTATGTATCATCTATCTCTATCTATCTGTCTGTCTGTCTGTCTGTCTGTCTGTCTATCTATCTATCTATCTATCTATCTATCTATCTATTATTTTGGGTTTTCAAGACAGGGTTTCTCTTTGTAGCTCTAGCTGTCCTGGAACTCACTTTGTAGACTAGGCTGGCCTTGAACTCAGAGATCTGCCTTTCTCTGCCTCCTCAGTGCTGGGATTAAAGGTGTGTGCTATGGCTGTCTGGTTTAAAGATTTATATTTAATTGTGCGTATGTATGTGGGGGTATGTACATGTGAGCACAGGTACCCAAAGAAGTCAGGAAAGGGTGCTGGAGGAACCCTGAAGCTGGAATTACAGGCTGCTGTGCATTCTCCCTGCCTCAAGTGATTGATTCATGCAGGTCACAATTGCAGACCCTAAAAATACAGAACCTGGGATCTAACCAAACTCAAATAGGTTATCATTGCTTGCCAAGAGAAATCAGCCTGCAATTTGTCTTGTTAACTGGTTATGAGGTGGTCAGGTAATAGTTAATTTTCTCCTGACTCCTGTAATTTGGCCACTATAATTGTTTGCTGAAAGCAAGCTAGTAGTTTTGTATAATTACTGTGCTCTAATCAGGGTTTCTATTGCTATGATAAAACAACATGACCAAAAGCAACGTGGGGAGGAAAGGTTTCATTTCATCTTATAGCTTGTAGTCCATGACCCAGGAAAGTCAGGGAAGAAAGTCAAGATAGGAATTTGGAGGCAGGAGCTGATGTAGAGACCATGAAAGAGTGCTGCTTACTGGCTTGCTCCTCATAGCTTGCTCAGCCTGCTTTCTTATAGAACCTAGGACCACCACCCCAGGAACAACACCACCCACAGTGGGCTGGACCCTCCCACATCAGCCACTAATGAAGAAAATGCTCTACATGCTTGCCTATGGGCCAACCTGGTCAGGGCATTTTCTCAGTTGAGGCTCCCTCCTCTCAGATGACTCCAGTTTGTGTCAAGTTCATAGAAAACTAGCCAGCACAAACTGGTGTGACAATTATTTCCTGCTTTTAAGCTAATCAGATTCACATCTGGAACCTCTGCTCACTTCATTTGTTCCTTTACATTGAGAAAAAATACAACTTAAAACTGAATCTTTTGAGAAACTTTTTTCTAGACAAGGGCCATACCTAGGTCTCAGACTTATAATACATACATCACGTTCACTGCCCAAAATCCCACACTTCGGAGTAGGCACAATGTATGGGTGTATGAACAGGCATGCCACATAAACTGGAAATGATCCCAAAAGGCACAGGATAAACAGGGACCCTTGGCACCAAGACTAGCTGCAAGCCCCCACAGAAGGGCCAGGAAGGCTCATGAAGGTAAAATTTGCTTATCGGTTAGTTGCACAGATATTTGATAAAATCCCCCAGTCTATAGTGGTGAGCCCATAGTCATATCTTTCCGCGTGGCAGCACTTAGCTCACACCTTATGCAAAGAAAAACCTAATGAACTTTAAAAGGGCAGTGATGTCTGAAACCACACCTCTCCAAGTCTGAAGCGCTATCCTGAATCGCAGGGGTATGCTGATTTTACAAGGAGATGAACCTGCAGAGAGACTGAACACCATGTCTGAGCTTCTGTTTTGTTTTTGTTTTCTGAGGCAGGGTCTCTTTACGTAGCTCAGTGTTGTGGAGTGCTGTCCTGACACCATCACAGCCATGACCATCTTCTTTTGAGCAGGTGTGAGCACCCATAACCAATCTTTCCAAGACTGGGAATCCCTCGTAGGAACGTTGGGGAGGGTCATCAGACCCTCCCCTGTGATTTGAGCTGCTCCCTCTGGCCTGCATACCTTCCCAGCTGCAAGTGGTCTTGGGAGGAGCTGGTGAAAGGTTAACTCTATAGCTAGCTAAAGGAGGGCCTCTTATCTGTGTGGGGTTTAAGAGGTCATCGCTCATGCTGGGCTGTAATGCTTCAAGTACTGCAGCTGTTTGGGGGTTACTCCTGGACTCGGAAGGAAACCCAATAAACACTCTAAGCTGGATTTGGGTAGAATCATTCCTTTCGCATGTTACTGCTGCTCTAATGGGGGTGAAGAGAGCTTTGTTCATATCTCCCCTGCAAACATGAATACAACATCCATGCTGTCCTGGAATTCACTACGGAGCCAGCCCAGGCTGGGCTTGAACGCATGGCAATTCTCATGTTTCAGCATTCCAAGCACTGGTATTGCAGATGTGAGCCACCACACCTGAGGCAGTCTATTTTTTTAAAAAATCATAACAAATCTTCCATATCTGGCTATCGCTTAAAACACTGAAAGCTTTGCTTATAATTATGTTTTAAAAAACCCTGACAAAAATGACCTAACTTTTCAATAATATATTTGGAAAAGAAATAGAAAGAGTACTATTTTAATTTAACTTTAAGATGAAGAAGAGAGTAAAAAATATTAAACTTCAAACATTTGACAAATATCAGGACTTGTTCTTATTTACTTATTTTTAGTGTGTGTGTGTGTGTGTCCCTCGGGTTCTGGAGTTACAGGAGTTTGTGAGCAACCTGCTGTGGGTGCTGGAAACCGAATTTGGGTCCTCAGGAGGTGTGGAACCCGGGCTATGGACACCTCCATCCTGACTCCTACTCTCACGATGGCAACTTTTCCTTTCTAGTCCACAAGAATGATAAATATCAATAACTACTACTTATTGAGCCGTTCTGAAACTTTCTACACATTGTGCTCACACATTGTGCTGTTATCTTCACAAAGGCCCTAGAAGAAAGGTACAAATACCAAGCCCTTTAACCCTTCCTGAAAGTGCTGTGAAGACAGCCTTATCTTACAGATAGAGACACTAAGACGCAAAGAATGTTAGCAGCACAAGTAACCGTGACTAAGAGGTGCGGAGCTTGCCTGACCTCCAGGACACCTGTGTGGGAAGCTGCTGAGCAGGACGGACTTAAAACTGGGACTAAGGGAGAACAATGCCGATGGGAGAAAATATGGCTTTAAGCCAGGAGAGAGCAATAAGATCTGGGCTTTGCCTCCGATGAAGACGGTCAGAGCGAGCGTTTATGTCGTGACACCAGCGCTGGCACTGGGGACAAGGAGGCAGGAGAGAACAACCTGAGGTTCTGTATATGACTGTCCTGTCTGCACGTATGCCTGTGCGACAGAGTGCATCACAGCCCGCGACAGATGGTTGTGAGTCACTACGTGGTTGCTGGGGATTGAACTCAGGACCACGGGAAGAGCAGCCAGTGCTCTGAACGGCTGAGTCGTCTCTCCGGCCCCCAACCTGAAATTCTGAAGCTCTAGAGTCATGACTGAGAAGGAGTCATCGGAATTCCTCGTTCCATTCTGGAGTTTGGATAAGCCAGGCAGTCAGCCATTTGAGGAGGCAATCCACAATATTTACTGAGTGCTTTTCATGACAGACCCAAAAGAGCCATAGAGTCCCAGAATGTAAGTGTAGAAAAAAAATGTTGCCTTGACTTAAAGGACATAGGCTTGGGGTCACAAGAGGAAAGTGCCCCGTAAATGCCACATTATCAACACATGGGGATCCTGAAAGAAGAACTAAATGGGAAGTCATTCCAAGAATGGCAAAATAACCACGTCCAAATTCCATTTCAGGAGTAACGAGACCTGGAGCATTAAAGAATTGAGGGGCAACTGTTGTTCTGTGACCAGTCTTCGATAGCTGCCTCGGCCTCCCAGGGCTCTCCCTGAGCCCTGCTAGCTGAAGCGAAGCCTCTCCCTTCCGTCTATATGGTTTCTCCACATTCTCCCGCCTAACCTCTGGCACATCCAGGCAGGAATGTAAACATATATATTTGCATAAGATACAAGGCCGTGTACACAAACTCTTAGCTGGTTAAAGGGCACCACGGTATAAATTGCCCTTGTTAGTATTTTTAATGGGCTCTATGCATCTAAAAATCTGTTTTATATTCTTTAAAAAAAAATCCTCTCTCTTATTTTCCTTGGGTGCTTTCCACAAATATTTTTTTTAAATACAACTCCAAGCTCTCTGAATTAACTTCCAGATTAAGAAAATTAAAAAATCATTAATGCATAAGTTTTTAAACTAATGAATGTAAATTTTCTTCAGAGCCCATAAGTTGCCAATTAGCTAATAATGACTAATTCCACGAATGGGCTAAAATAGGACCTATTTTAAAATGCACTTTGTGAGCATATTTCCATAATGATAATGGGCTCCAGCTTAGAGATGTTAACTTTTAATGCTTTTTAGGTCACACCAGATTTTTCTATTTATGATTCTGCAGAGGTTAGTGAAAAATGGACTCAACTATTGGCTAGAAATTGAGTCACAGTAGGGAGAAAACGATGCTTATTATTCAGTGAGTCAACAAAGAATGCATTCTGGCTGCTCATTACACACTTTAAAAATGCAGCGTTAGCTCGGAGACAAGCAAAAATGCAGAAAATGATAAACACCGAGGCCAGTACTTCCTCTCCAGCATACGGTTTCTTAGCAAGATCGCTAAGGTCTTATTGAAAGGCAGAGGCTTGGAAGTCTTTAGGATTAGAACATTAGGAAGACAAAATAATAATAATAGTAACAACAAAAACTGGGTTACTGTCGAGAAGCCACTACAAATAACTGACTTGAAAATATATCTAAAGGTCACCGAGCATTTTTATGCTGTCTTTGTTTTTAGCTGTCAAATATTAGAGGATTGGTGCTGCCCTTTGGCTTGTCCTGTTCTCTGTGCCACAGCCAAGACCAATGCTGGGGTATTTATTTGCTTAGCTAACTTCATTAAGGCTGCCAAAGAGGATCTGGGATGGCAGCAATGCAGGATTGCAGGTTTGTAAAAGGGATAAACACCATTCAGAAATGAGCTCATGTGTTTTTACCGCACCCCTGTGAGCACATGAAAGGATCATATTCTTTCCACTTTATAGCGAGCAAACTGAAGGACTGCGCAAACAAATACATCCGATGGTGACGTGGACCGCACCGTGGCTGTTGCTGCTTAAGGAGGTTCCAGCGTTTCCACATTGCAGGCCACCCTTCTCCAGCACCGTTTTACTTTCATTTTTAATGCCTTTCCCTTTGGGAAGTGTGTATGGGCTTTGGTAGAGAATGAAAATGTGTACAATGTTAGTTTCACGAAACAAAATCATTCTTTGGATAACAAATCCCCGCCACTGTGGAACCAGGAATTCCAATGTACTCTCCTAACCTGATCCCAAGAAAGAAATGCCTAGGATTCAGATCCAGAGCGCGAGGCCATTAATGGGTAAGAGTTCAGTTAATAAATACAGAGAAATCAGAATGGTACGGAGATATCAAGACCTTCCCTTTTGGGAGCATTATGAGGGAAACAGACCCATATAGTAAGACTAAGAAACTTTAATATAAAATGCTGACTCCCCAGAGGAAGTTCTTTCCCAAGGTCAGGCATTTGGATAAGGGTCTCCATTCCCATGGAAGCTTGAGGAAAGTTCCTGCTTGAAAAAGCAATTATGGTCCTTTATTGTGTGATGTTTTACTCGTTAGGCTTTTTGGGGGGCCTGCCACCCAGCTCCCAAATAAGTCACACAGAGGCTTGTTATTACTTATGAATGCCCAGTCTTAGCTTGGCTTGTTTCTGGACAGCTTTTCTTAGCTTAAATTATCCCAACTACCTTTTGGCTCTGGGCTTTTTTATCTTTTTTCTATTTCTGTATACCTTTCTTTTCTTCTTACTCTGTGACGGCTGGTGGCTGGGTGACTGGCCCTTGATCTCCTCCTCTCTCTGTTCTCTTGCTCCTCTTTCTTCCTTGGATCTTCTATTTATCCTCTCTGCCTGCCAGACCCGCCTAACCTTGCTCCTGCCTCGCTATTGGCGTCTCTTTATTAGGACCATCAGGTGTTTTAGACAGGCACAGTAACACAGCTTCACAGAGTAAAACAAGTGCAGCGGAGACAAAAGTCACACACTTGAAAATAATATTCCCTTAAACAGTCCTTTTGTTAGCGCGTTTGACTGGTGCCTATTGTCAAGGTCAAGCCTCCTCAACTCCTGACTCAAGCCACGTCCCAGCCCACACGGCCCTTGTCTCCAGTTTAATCCTATGTGCAACTATTCAGTACAAAAGGCGTAATCTTTTCTCAATAAATGTTGCTGGTAGCCAACCGGATTCACCCTCCAATTGTGTCTGTCTCCTCCTTCTCTTCCTGCCTCCACCCACTCCACACATCCCCTTTTGGACCTGAACCCCCTTGCCGAAGCGGGTCTCCAGCATAATTCCTGAACAGCTATAGTAGGGGAGACACAGCACTGGGAATTTCAGAATAAACTGCTGTTTTTCTTTTTTGTTTTTGGTTGTTGCTGTCTTTTGGTTTCTGGTTTTTCCAAGACAATCCAAAGACCTCTGGCTTCTGGCCCCTGGCATCTCCCTCTTTTTCTTCCTTGTTCTCTTCTCTCTCTTTTGCCTAGATTTCTCCCCCTATTTAGTCTCTCTGCCTGCCAGTCCCACCTATCCCTCTTCTGCCTAGCTACTGGCTGTTGAGCTTTTTATTAGACCAATGAGGTACCTCAGGCAATCCAAGTTTTCTCTATATAACAGTCCTGGCTGTCTTGGAACTCACTCTGTAGACCAGACTGACCTTCAATTCACAGAGATCCACCTGCCTCTGCCTCCTGAGTGCTGGGATTAAGGGTGTGTGCCACCACCCACTCACTAAAATGGTTATTTAGAAACAAGCTGGTTAAGACTGTTCAAATGATTATAATCCGGTGCACATGAAATTGCACTATTCAAGACACAGTACAGTGGAAGAACAGGATTGTTGCGGAATATTACTTTTACCGTGTAAAGGTGTGTTACATTTGTCTATGTTGCATTTGCTTAATTATGTAAAGACGTGTCACATTTGTTTCACCTTGCCTGCCTACAACACCTCATTGGTCGAATAAAAAGCTGAATGGCCAATAGCTAGGCAGAAGAGGGGTAGGTGTGGCTGGCAGGCGGAGAAAATAAGGAGGAGGAGAAATCTAGGCAAAAGAGAAAGAAGAAGAGAACAAGGGAGAGAAGAAGGCCAGAAGTCAGACAGCCGCCAGTCAGTCAGCCATGAGAAGCACTGAAAGCAGGGCATACAGAAAGAAGGAAAGGTAAAAAGTCCTGGGGCAACTGTAGATAAAGAGAAACAGATTAAAATAAGAGCTAAGATAAGGCTGAGCATTCATAACTAATTAAGTCTCTGTATCATGATTTGGGAGCTGGGTGGTGGCCCCAAAAAAGAAAGCCTGGTATATAGGATAGGGTGACGAACTCTCTGGAAGGTTTAGCATGGTTTTGTGAGGATGGAATCTAAGCCAAGTCTTAATAGGCCATGGGTGTTGGACAAGGATTGCAGGGTAACAGAAGAGATACAAGAGCAAAGATAAAGAAAGGACATGGTGTGAGAATTTATTTAGTTGTTGCATGGAATTTGAGGGCAGGGGCAGATAGAATGCAGAGAGGAAGAATTCAGAATGTTTGCAGATGTGCGTGTTTGCTTACTCTGTGGCAGTATAGAAGAGAACAGGGTGGTAGGTGTTCTGGGGGAAGCTCCACCTCCATCCCCCCCCCCCATCTCTCTCTCCCCAAACCCTGCCTCATCTCAGAAAGTCCACCAAACACAGCTCCTCCCCAAGAGATGCTCAAGACCATTCCCACAGGGTATTTAAACTGCCTCCCCACATAAAACAGACATGGTTCTTTTGATCTCTTTTCCTATCTTCTCTCTGGAGTGCTGGAAAATCATCAGGGAGCAGTTTCCCCATTAAACCTGGACTTTTTCTAATCGGTTTGATTTGGTCTGATCTGGATTGCTGCATCCGGGCAGAGGCTTATCAAGGTGCAGAACCTTTTCAGTAGGGTTATCACTTAGGCTGCTGCAATGGCTCAGCAAAGAGATAATGAGAACTAGAGCGGAGCAAAGGTGGAATAAAGGCAATGATCTAAAAGATAGCAAAAATATGAATCTATGTAGTTTGGTAGCTGGTTGGACACCAACTACAAAAGAAGATGAGTAACCACAGTTCTGAAATATTAAGTAATTTTACACTTGAGTTTCTCTTGGACTAGATCTAAGGGAACGTGAATGAGAATGTGAAGGTCCGAGCCTCAGGTCAGATGTAAATCTAGAAATCAACAAGAGAGATGAGTTGGCTGAATCTGTGCCAGAAGTCACTGAGGAATAACCAGGAGTACAAAGAGCAGAGGGGTAAAAGGACACTTTCAGGAAACACCTGCACTTTTGAAAGTAGGGGAGGAGGAGTGAAGGAAGAAAGGGTATTTTGTCACCTGAATGGTCAGAGAGATAAGACAGAATTGGTAAGGCAGTAAAACCAAGAGGTTTCCGGACAGCTGAATACCGCTGTATGAACAAATACGAAATTCGCAGTGGTCACGGAAGCTATACCCAAGCTCCTCAATTCTGAAGCAACCTGCTGAACTATCACAAAAGAAAGAAACGGGCTTTCGCAAGAGAAACCCACTTGTCATTTTTACCAACGGTTAGCCTGTGAATCAGTCATTGCAACTCATTACAACATCCATCCAGTCTTCACTAAACTTTAAAAAAAAAATCACTTGCATCCTAAACTTCTTTCCTTCCCCAGGCTTTTTAGAAAACCATGATTAATCGTGTCTTTAGCTTTGCTTGCCCTCCTTCATTTTTGTGGTCCAGCTTAGTTGCTGGGACTTCTGAATCAGAGGCAGGTTGGAGTGTAACCCAGGAGTGAGTGTAGTGTTTGCTAACTTCCTCAAACCTAGGTTTCCACGTGTGCAAAAGGCGAATGGTGATATCTGCATATTAGAGTCGAAAAGAGTGCGCTAATAAAAAAGTAAAACCCTCACATGGTTCTGTCGTCAAAAGATCCATTTTGTTGTTGTTGTTGATGATGATGTTTTTGTATTTATTTCCCCGAGGGTAGAAGAGTATTCTCACTGTTCCTCAAGGAATAGGGTACCGACCTGGGAACAAGTCTCATTCTGTCAGCGCTCAAGAAAATGTCTTCAAGAAGAGAAGGGCAAATCACTGACGACTCCCAGGGACTGTACAGCCAACCTATGACGGCTGCCCAAAGGGACAGCGGAACTCAGAACGCCTGGAACCTGCGTGGCCTTTACACGACAGGACTACAAGTCCCAGAACGCAGCGCGCCACTAGGCAGACATTTAACAAGGCGCCTGCGCCTGGGGCTGTAGGCAAGGCGATGGAAGCGGTGCACTTTGGGACTAGTAGTCCCCAGGTGACAACTCCTGGGGTCGGAGGTGGGTCGAAGGGACAGCTCCCTGCCCAGTCCCGCCTTTTGGCCACGTCCCGCTTCTCCTGGCCAATGCCCCGTCCTGTCGCTGTGACCGGCCCCTCTCCGAGGTTGTTTCCATTGGTCCTGAGGCTATCCCGCTGCTGCTCTACCCGGAAGTAGCCTTGGGGAGGCGGTTTCCTAGACTACGACACCGGAAAGCTGGGGGCGGCGCTCTGGGCCGTGGAGGGCGGAGGGTGGTGGCAGCGCTGGCGCTGGGGACCGGCTCGGTGGCTTCGGCAAACAGTTTGGCGCCGGCGGCCGTCTGCCTCACTCCGCAGCCCGCCTTCGACACGGCTCGCAGACTCCTCGCCGCCGGCAGCCCGCGATGTGGCCCACCGTGCGGGTGTAGCAGCTGCGCGTGCGCGGAACCGCGGGGCCATGAGCGAAGCCGGCGGCGGTCGGGGCTGTGGGTGCCGGGTCCCCCAGCGAGCGCCATGGAGCCTGGTGGCAACGACGGCCTCTCTCTGCCTGGTGTTGGCCACGTCCGTGTGCACGGCGAGGGCCGCGCCCATGAGTAGGGAAGAGAAGCAGAAGCTTGGGTAAGGGTGCGTGGCTGTCCTGGTGGGTTTCCTGGCACGGCTGCCAGCAGTCGAGGTGCCTGTCATTGCGCCCCCGGCGCGCGGCGGACTTTTCCTGTGGTGACTGGAACAGCTGCTGAGGCCGGAGGACCTCGGTGCGGTGGACAGGGTCCAGGAGGGTGGGAGCCGATCCCCACGACGTGACCTCGGGGGCTGTCGGGTGTCTCCTGGGTCGCCCGAGACATATGCCGTGTTGTGTCAGCGCCACTGCCATGGCAGGGGCTGGTGGAGGGGCTACCACCTGGGTTGCGGAGTTCTGGGGGCGCCTTTTGCCCGAGGAGGGTTAGAGTTCTCGCCCCGCTGAGCTCCCAGCGGGAAAATGTTGCGCTGTTTGCACCTGTTAAAGGAAAGGGGGCGTTCACTGGAACTTGCACTTTTCCGAGGTCTCTATCCCCTTGCTGTCTTTTCTTTCCTACAAGGAGTTGGAGCTGGCGATTTGATGTTATTCAAAGGCCTCGATTGCGTGTACCCCGTTAGAGTAGTTTCGTGAATCTTAAAAGTGTTACAAAACTCTATTTATAGCATTTAATTCAGTAATTCTAATGCATCCCAAGTGGCACAGATGAATAAGAACGAAGTGGAGAATCTGTAGAAATTGGCAACACAGTGAACAGTTAAGTGAGAAAAGAGGAAGTGCGTGCAGGTCAGTAGCGCGAAGAGTTGTGAGAGATGCGTATTAAAACAGTGAGCTGGACGGACTTTGCTTGTCTGGTTAGCAAGCACAAAACACCAGGATGCAGTCCTGGTCAGCGAAGATGTGAAACACTTGACAGGAATGTAAATTCGTGTGTTTTTTTTTTTTGACACCAACTCCTGAATTTTAAGTCGTGCTTGTACTTTGACTCATTTATTTCTCTGGGGATCTACCCTACAGAAATAAAAGCACTGTTAGAGATAAGTGTAGAAAGGGGTCCATTTGGAAAGAACAGACCGGTTCCTGGGAGGGAAATGGTTGAAAAAAAATGCTGTTTTATTCTATATTATGGAATAATGTTCATACATTTAGAAAGAGTTCTGTAATTAGAAGGCTATCTAGGATCGATTCGCAAGATAATACTTTTTTTTTAAAAAAAAACCTAAAGCAAATTGTAGGATAATATATAAATAGTAGCCATACCATTTTTTAAGAAAAAAATGCCCAAATTTAGAAAAAAATAAAAGGTAACTTATCCCATAATGTTAGGATGAAACGGAAGTGGAGCCATTAGGTTCTGATATATATGCTTCTTTATTTCGAGCATTGCAAAAGAACTGTATTAATTTTTTTAATAAAAGAGCAATAAAAATCAGAGGAAATAGGGTGAGGTGTCAGCTATCTAGACAAAATTACCAAAGAGTTCTAGTTCTTGCTTTTTTTCTTCGTAAGTTTAATGTATTATCTGGTGACATTTTAATGACTTCCCCACTCTGTTGGCACTCAGCCGTCTCTAAAACTGTTATTACTGTTATTACGTCACAAGGTGGATGCTATCTCCACTGTGCAAATGAAGAAATTGAGATTCAAGGTTACCTTGTTCAGAAGCTGGTAATAGGTGGAGTCAGGTTTTTGTTGTGTTTTTATATTTACCTATGTCTGACCTCATAGCACATTGTATGCACAGTGCTGTACTTCCTTAAGATATGGGGGGTATTAATTCTAGTATGGCTGCAAATATTGTATTTGACTTTTTTATTAGAAATCTTATGAGTCATTGGACAGCCAGTCTAGACAAATCAGTGAGCGCCAGGTTCAGTGTGTGTGTGTGTGTGTGTGTGTGTGTGTGTGAGAGAGAGAGAGAGAGAGAGAGAGAGAGAGAGAGAGAGAGAGAGAGAGAGAGTGAGTTTGTGCCCTCGCATGTGCATATCACACACACTGGAATCGTTGGGAACAGTTGCTGTAGTTATGTACCGGATATGTTGTCTTATGTTGTCATGGAAGTTTTTCAGGATAGGAGATTTTGGTAATATTTTTGATTCTCAGCTGGTATAGATCAATGCAGTTACTACTGGTATTGGGAGGCAGTGTGACTTTAGGAAAGGATTGATACAAATTATTTAAGAATAAAAACAATTTTAAATTTTAAATGAGGGGGTCAGATTTCCAATACACCTTATATAGTTGTTAAAAGGATAGAAAACTGTAAAAACTTTTTAGCTGTTTAATATGGTCACCGTGCCATTTCATATGCCCGCTTTGAAGTTTATGTCATGGAACTTGCTGATTGCATGTTGCAATGGTGTAAGTGTGTCTTCATTTGCAATCATAATTTACCCATAATCTGGAAAATTCATAGCTCTCAAAGTTGAGTTAGCAAGTTGGAGTTTTCCACCTTCGATGCACTTCTGGTCTCTAGAATTCCCAGTGACAGGAAATTGTGCTTCTTGATAGGAACCGTTTATCATACTTCAGGGAAGAGAGTTTGCGTATCCCACTTTTAGGTTAGTGTTCACAGGTTTTGTGGGGCCCTGCCTTGCTGCTGTTGAAGAGATCGTTATCATTTGCAAGATGAGTGTCTAGAGGGATTCCGTAAGATACTCCTTAATTTTCTGAAATTCCTTGGATCTGTGTAAACTTATGATGTTCTAAGACAGCAGTAGGGAGGTCTTTTTATTTTATTACATTTGCGTGTGTGCCGTGGCATATGGAGTCAGAACAACACACAGGACTCAATCCTCTTCTTCCACCAAGTGGGTTCTTGGGATCAAACTGAGATTGTCAGGCTCTGTGGCAAGCGCCTTTGCCCACTGAAGTCTCTTGCCAGCCAAGGTCTTGTTTTTAATGAGTAGGTGTTTTAAAATAGTTATAAAAACTTGTCAGGACCATTTAAATTTAGGTCACAAAATGAAGTGTACTTAACCTTGCTGGTCATGATAACCAGGGTTGGGTATTAGAGCTTCTCTGCCTGCTGCCTTTATTATTATCAGCATTTCATAATTTCTGAATTGTTCAGAAAATGACAAGATATATAATAGGAAGGAAAACATTTTCTTCACTTCTTTTTCTAGTCCTGATTTTAGTAAGTGGACTTTGGGAAGAAAAGAGCTAGGATCCCCTTGTTTCACTGTTTTCCTCTGCTGATGATTGGATTCAGCCCTGGCTTGCTCTCAGCATTAGCTTTTGTAACAGCACTCGGGTTCTGGTCATGAGTATGCATCATTGTGAGACTCGTGGGGTCTGCCGGAGTGAACCTGGTTCGGGTGCCTGACTCCTCCTCTTTAAACAGCTGTATTGGAGTTTAGAGAAAGATTTTCTTCTCTTCTCTTTTCTCTCTCCCTTCTCTGCTACCTCCCTCTTCCCAGGCTGATCTTAAACTTGTGATCCTGTAGCCCTAGCTTCCTGAAGCTATAAGTCTCCCTTTGAGCTGTCAAGTTTTTGTTTTTGAAGTGAATTCTACTTTTTGAGAGTGTTTTTAAGAGAGCAGAGTACTCCAGAAAGTGTATCTTTTGGAAATGAGACATAGTATGGACTTAAACTGGGCATTTATGGTTTTACTCAGTTTAATGGGAAAGGCATAGGCTTGAGAAAATATTAGTTCATATTAGTGTAATACACTCCACCCCCTTAGCAGAGTATATAAAAAAAAACAATAAATGGTACTAATAATTGTTGCTTTGAGGAGTCGTCTAGAAACATCCCTCTCCAAGAATAGGCTACATAATTGCATTAAATATCTATAATGTTCTTTTCAAAACCAGCTTTTCTTCTCTGGCATTATGACATGGGTCATTCAATAGTCTTCTTAGAAAAGAACCCCGGCAATTTTATATAAATTACTAGGACTAGGGTAGTAAAGGTCTGGCCCCACCCCTTGTGCTGAGGTAATAAAAACTTCTCCCTCTGTGGTTTCCTTCTAAGTAAAGTTTTATTTTTTTATTAGTGTGCTTTTATGAAGGAAAATTGTGTTCCTGAAGTCCAGTTGATAGAATATATGTAACTTTTCTCCCTCTCTGTTTTTTCACAATTAGAAATCAAGTCCTGGAAATGTTTGATCACGCTTATGGCAACTATATGGTGAGTGAGAAGCTCGTCTGTCCATTCCATCTGTAGGAGCTGCCTGTCCACAGCGGGGAGATTCGAAACCTCAATTACCAATGCATGTTTATAAAGAAAACTTTAAAAAAGCAGGACAAATGTAAGCTAGCAGAGTATTCCTGGTGGTGATTCTTAGGGAATCAGTTTATTCAACAGGTAAGAAATTGAAACCAGAGCATAAAACTTTGTATTTAAGCAGTTTACTTAGGTGCTGGCAGCATTTGAAAATGTGTGTAGGTGAACAGGGAAAAGATGTTGTCTCTGGCTTTAAGGGGTGTCTTTTAAGAAAAACTATATTGCTTTACAAACCTATGAAACCATTACACAAGAGATCCCCTTACCCAGCTTTGTCACATGGTACTATGTGGATTCTGAATTGAGAGCATCCACCTTCTGCTGATCCATTGTCTCAGAGTGTTTCAGAGGTGCTGAAAGATGAAGTAGCAGCTTCCACTGCAAAGGGCGAAAGGTTCTAGGGAAGAAAAAATAGGAAGCAGATTTTAAAAGTTAAAGCTTTGTATATAAATTTTTGTAATTTTGTAAATATTTTAATCAGTTTCTTCTCATCTCCTTGTTTTTACATTTAAAACATGCCAGGAGGTCTTCTTTTATGATTATAGACTAAATATACTTAGCAAAATTTGGCATAGAGCTAACTTAATTATTTTTAAGATACTTTTCACGTGATTCAGTGAATCCATGTTCATTTATATAAGGAAGATACATTATATATCTATATCATTATTCCCCTCTTTATATATTTTTGTATTTTATATTTATATGTCTGTATGAGTGTACGCCATGTGTGGGTGTTTGCAGAGTCCAGAAGAACGTATCAAACCCTAGGAGCAGGAGTTAGAGACAGGAGGTTGTGAGATATCAAACTGGGTACTAGGAAGAAGAACCAGGTCTTCTGGAAGAGCAGAAGTGCTCGCAACCACTCGACTATGGTTTAAACACGGCTCCTATTTGATAGCCTTTTTTCTCTTTTATTAGTGCTTGCTTAGAGTCAAGTTTGACTTTTCAGTGTTTCTAGACTGTGATGGTTATGATGTGTTGGATGTAAACTTTGAAAACGCGATTTTAAACTTACTACTCATTGTGACTGTAGCTGTTCCTTTCAAAATCTGTTACTACTTGTTAGTTTTGTTTAATTTAGCAAGTCTAGGCTAGTGGTATAGAGATAATCAGATGGACCCCTTACAGGACCCTCAAGTTGTAGCCAGCTCATACAAGTAAATTTTTGATTCCAGAGCTGAGCAATGATAAACAGCTAGATGAATTGGCCATATTTTAAAGCCCTCTGTGTAAAAGTTTTATTCATTTACTGTGTGTGTATATTTGTGTGTGTGTGCTCCTGTGTATGCATGAAGGACAGATTGGCACTGGGTATCCTCCTCAGTCACTGTGCACCTTACATCTGCTCACCGATCCTGAAGCTCACAGTTTGGCTAGACTGGCAGCTCAAGGGGTCCTCCTGTCTCTGCTTCTCCAGTGCCGAGATGGGCATGAATGGCCATGCCTGGCTTTTGTGTGGGTTCTGGGGAATCTGAACTCATCTCTTCATGCTTCTGGGGCCCTCTACTGAGGTACTTAGGTACGTCTCTTTATAAAGTATGGTATCTTTAATAGTTTACCCATTTTCGGTAAATAGCAGAAAGTTATATCAATACATACTCAATGGGGTTTGTGGCAGAGTGGCTACTGAGGGCAGCCCTCACAAGCTTTCTGACCTTATTACTAATATGACCTAACTGTGTAATATTGCTATTAGTAACTATATATATATTGAAATGAGAGGAATTTCAAGGATGTAGGTTTTAGGGTTGGATGACTTAGATGTCAAATTCTATGTTGGCTTTTGTTCACTTAAGTTCTTAACTGATCAGTTCACTCCCTTGTGTTAGGTCTTGTAAAATGAGGATAGTTGCAAAGGATTATTGTAGACTATAGATTTTCCTTAAGAACAGAGACAAGGCCTTTATTTTTAATTTTTAATAGTCAGCTTTTATATGTCTTATGTTTAGCATAGTACTTGAACACCTAAGTGCTTATTAAATATTTTTTAAAGAATGAAATTGAATTCTTGTGAAAATGAAATCAAATGTTTTTGCATTTGATTATTTAATACATCTTGCCTTTTAAAGAAAAAAATTAATAAACTTCTTTTAAAATTGAAAGTTGTGGAGGATTTTAGGGTCTGTGAACTTCCTTGTATTGGTCACCTGTGCTCCATGTGAGGCGCCTGCTCCCCGATCGGCTTTACTAATGTAGAGAGCATGTCCTCGCTTCTCACTATTGTCGCAGTGCTCTTCCTCACCCGGCTCTGCAGCTACAACACTTTCTTGGACCGTCTTGGCTGCCACGGGAAGGAAATGGCATTTTACAAAAATGGACATTATAGTGTAGTTATGACCACAGAAGAGGATACCCTGACCCTGAGGAGGTTCTGTCACTTACCAGCCTGGAAGGGGGAGGGCTAACCTGATCTAACCTGATCTCTGAGCCTGCCAGGCCTTTACCTGCCTTACAGTGCTGTGCAGGCATGACTGTCGTCATTCTATACAGATGGCCTAGTTAGAACTAGTGTCTGGCAAGTAGAAAGCACTGTGTATAACTGCTACTGATATTATCACTTACTATCAGAGATGGAAATTTCTCTTGTAAACTGAATGTAGTATCACATGCCTCTAGTCCCAGGACTTGAAAGGCAGAGGCAGGAGGATTACAACAAGTTCCAGGGCAGCCTGGTCTATATATCAAGTTTTAGGCCAACCAGGACTAAGACCCTGTTTCAAAAAAAAAAGAAAAACAAAAAAACAGAAACCAAAAAGGGAGAAATTTCTCTCCTAAAAACCCATGTAGATTTGAATGCCATCTGTTTCTAGGTTGAACAGAGAACTTCCTGAGAGCTCACACGTCCTTCATTGTCTGGGCATGTGCTCTTCAAGCTTAGTTTTCTATCTGCTATGAAATACAAGATTCTCTGTGTATTATTTCTTGATAGAATGTCTTGCCAGTTCCAGGTAGATTATTACATCTCTGCCATCCTTGGAGTTAGCCTGAGACTTTCTGACTCTGTTATTGGCATAGCTATTGATAGTATAAGGATCATTTGACAAACCTTAGTCCCCATCAGACTGTGGTTTATTCTCGGTGAATTAGTTGCACAGATGGCTTTCTCTTTTCCCTAAATCACATGGAATTTGATGTTTATTTTGGCAGTTGTTGCATAATCTTATTTAACCCTAGACTATAGTCACTCTGTGGCTTCTAGAAACAGGTTTTGCATATCTGTGCTCAGTTGAGTTTCTAAATTAATGCAGATGATACAATGATATGTATCAGGGCCACCCTTGAGAACCTGGGGAGGATGGTGATGATGGTTATGATTATGATATTTGTCTCCCAGTGTTTATCCTGGCTTCTCTGGGCAAATTGTTGTTAGCAAAAAGTGTACTTTTTTTAGACCCCCCTAAGTATTACAGATAAGATTGGAAAGAATTGGAAAGTATCGTTTCCTTCTACTAGTAAAATCCTCCTAATGCTATAATCACTTTCAGTTTGATTCTGAAATCAGTGTAGTCTTATTGTTTGTTTGCTTTGAGACAGTCTCCATATGTGGTACAGAATGACTCTGAGCTCACCTCAAACTTGTGATCCTCCTGCATCAGCCTCTCAAGTGCTGGGATTACAGTTGGCACCATCACATCCAGCTGACTAGTTAAAATGCAGTCACTTTGGATCTCCAGATTTATGTCCATCTACTTAGTATTGCCCCCCCTTTAAAAGTTAATTTCACAGCACGCAATTTACCACTTTAGTCCTTTTTAGGAATGCAGTTCTGTGGCATTTGTCACTAGAATATCATCTTTCCTATCTGAAACTACACAAAATTTTTCTTTTTAATCGTTTATTCATTAAAAAGAGTAATCTAGAAACAAAAAATGTTTTAGGAAGGGTGCTAGGTCATCTGGTAAGTGTGAGTTTGAGATTAGAACAAACTGCCAGACTTTTCATTTGCATTTCCCACTAGCAGTGTATGCGCTCGGTTACTACACATCCTCTCAAAGACGGGTGCTCTCCAGTCTCTTCATTTTAGCCTTTCCAGTGGGTGTGTGGTCGTGTTTCTCTGTGACTAATGCTGTTGAAAAGCTTCCCATACATTTGTTTTATGCCCATGTATCTTTTTGGGTCAAGCATCTGTTACAATTTTCCTTTTTATTTTATTTTATTTTATTTATTTATTTTTTTTGTTTTTCGAGACAGGGTTTCTCTGCGGCTTTGGAGCCTGTCCTGGAACTAGCTCTGTAGACCAGGCTGGTCTCGAACTCACAGAGATCCGCCTGCCTCTGCCTCCCGAGTGCTGGGATTAAAGGCGTGCGCCACCACCGCTCGGCTTCCTTTTTATTTTAGAATCAAGTCTTTTGTCCGGTTATTGCTGCGTTGTAAAAATTATTTTATAACCTAGATGGGACACCTTTATCATGTTTTATGGATATTTTTTACAGTCTGTACTTTGAATTTTAATTTTTCTTTCTTTTGAATTTTAATTTTTCTAACATTGATGTTAGAAATAATTTAAAATGTGACCAATTATGATTTAATCTTTTACTTTAAAAAAGATTTATACTTTTATAGTTTCCTAAAAATACTTTCCTAGTCCATGTTCACAAAACTTTTCTTTTTTTGTTTCTAGATGTTTTTATAACTTTAGTTTATTCACTGAGACTTAAGACTCATTTTGAGTTAATTTTGCATAGATGAGATAAAGGTGTGAGTGTCTAGTTATGTGGCACCATTGTTGCGATAAATGCTTGTCCCTGCTTACTTACTCTGACGCCTGTGTGTGTGAGGAAATGCTTTGACCAGGTAGGTAGGGAGGTAGATGGGGAGATGGGGTCTCTCTAGGATTTGTGTTGTTTGTCGTTGCTTTAGACCAATATCACATTTGCCCAATTTTTGTAACTTTGTGCTAAGTTCTCAGTTCAGCAGTGTAAATCTGCTAGCTTTGTTTTTCTTTTCTAGGATTGTTTTTGACTATTTTAGTTTTTTTTATTGTGTTTCTATGTAAAATTCAAAACCATATTGCCAGCTCTATTCAAACAATCACCAATCAGTAGATCAATTTGGAGAGAATTTCTTTTTTCTCTTTTTCTTTTTCTAAGACAGATGTTGAACTTGTGTAACCAAAGACCACCTTGAATTTCTGATCCTCCTCCTTCTGTCATCCAAGTGCTGGGTGTCAGGTGTCAGGTGTGTGTCCTCATACCAGGCTTGGGTAGAAAACTGATTTCCCTTCCCTTCCCTTCCCTTTTCCCCTTCCCTTCCCTTTCCCCTTCCCTTTTCCCCTTCCCTTTCCCCTTCCCTTCCCTTCCCTTCCCTTCCCTTCCCTTCCCTTCCCTTTCCTTTCCTTTCCTTTCCTTTCCTTTCCTTTCCTTTCCTTTCCTTTTTTTTTGGGGGGGGGGGGGTTTCCGAGACAGGGTTTCTCTGTAGCTTTGGGGTCTGTCTTGGAACTAACTCTTGTCGACTCACAGAGATCTGCCTGCCTCTGCCTTCTGAGTGCTGGGAGGCATGCACATCCACCACCCAGCTGAGAACTGATTTCTTAATATTAAATCTTTAATCCATGAATACTGTTCCCCTCAGCACTTATGTAGGCTCAATCATATGGTTACTGATTTTAGTTGTTTTTAGTAGAATAAAATGTCTTCCCTTTATCTAATTACAAGTGGTACTAAAACCTCTTTGGGCTGGTGTTTTGACTTGACTTTATAACTAAATTGTTATCTCGAAGCTATAGTAAATTGAGAGTCTAATATTTAGTTTGGTTTTTCTCCTCTGTTTCTAATCAAGAGCATTCTCTACTTAGTTTCTGCAAGACTCTTGTCACCTGAGTTTCATTTCTGAGTCATAATTATTATGTTTTTCGTGACTCTTGGTCTGTTTCATGACTGTTTCCCCTTTTCTGGCAACGCGTTGTGAAGAAGAGAAGTTGCAGCGCTCACAGCCAGCCTGCTGCAGCTGTGTGCTGCCACGTGTGCCTTGCTCTGGCCCTTCTGAGACTCTGCAGTGTGCTTTGTGGTTAGCCTGAAAGAAGACAGTGGCTTTATTTTTATGTTTAATCTTGAGACAAAGAGCATGGAGTATATTTAAACCTTAGGTCAAAGTTACTTTGATTATTCTGCTTTGTATTTGCTGTGGATATTTTTGTTATCTGCATAGGTTCAGGGTTTGAATTTTTATATTTAATTTGGAGACCAGGTTTCAAAACAATAGCTTAAAATAGTAAGGAACTTTTTACCATAAAATTAACATGTTGTCTTTTTGCAAAATAACTTTAAAATATTAAAAAAAACTTTGAGCTTTTTTTTATATTTATAACTTACATGTATTAAATATAAAGCAAAGCAAGAAAATTATAAACACTCTGGGGAATCAGTTGTACTGAGATTGATACACAAAAATAATTAGGAATTTATGCTGAAATTGTGTATTATTAAAATTTTAAAAATATAGTTTGAAATTCAGAATGTGATGATTGTATATGAATTCTAATTATGTCAAAAATATTTGTTGCCTAGAATCATCTCAGGATGAATTATTATGGAACATTCTATTTTTCTGAAAAGTAGGCTAAGAAATAGAACAGTGTTGTTGACTGTAACCACAAAGTTAAGTATACAGAAAAATTGAGAATTTTTAAAAAGGTTTATTTTTATGCACAGAAGTGTTGTGTTTTTCCTGCATGTATCTAAGTGTACCATGTACATACAGTGTCCTTGGAGGCCAGAGAGGGTGTCAGATCCCTGGAACTTGACTTACAGGTAGTGGTGAGCCACCTTCTTAATACTAGGAACTGAACCTAGGTCCTCTGGAAGAGCAGCCATTTAGTCCGGTTCTATTGCTGTGATAAAACACTATGACAAAGCCAGGAGGTGGTGGTGCACTCTTTTAATCCCAGCAGGCTGATCTCCCTCCTACCAGCTTCTTTGTCTGACATATATTGATGTATTTTCTCATCTAGTCACTTCAACAAGCCAGTGAAGAGGTATTTTTATTTCCATTTTGCACATGAGAAAGCTGGAGGTTCAGAAAGTACTACCAACCGTGAGGCAGAGGTAGTGGGTCTCTATAAGTTTGAGGCCAGCCTGGTTTACAGAGCGAGTTCCAGGTCAGCCAGGACTACACAGAGAAACCCTGTCTGGAAAAACCAGCCAACAACCAAACAAACAAAAAACCACTACAAACAAGATCAATTTGTAGAGGAAAGGTTTTATTTAATCATAACAGAGTAGTCTGTCATCCAGGGCAGTCAGGGCAGGAACTGGAGGTAGGAACCAACGCAGAGGCCACAGAGGCGTGCTGCTTACTGGCTTGTTCTGCCATGGCTTTCTCAGCCAGCTTCTTACACCATCCAGGGCCACCTGCCCACAGGTGACACTGTCCCTAGTGTGCTGGGCCCACTCATACCAGCCAGTAATCAAGAAAATGCACTACAGACTTGCCCCAGGCAGATCTTCTGGAGACGTTGACTCCGCTGAGAATCCCCCGTACCAAAAGACGCCAGCTCGTGTGGTGTTGACAGAACTAGCCAGGACAGACAGCAAATCCTGTCTAACTGCCGATCCATCTCTCCATCTACAAAGCTGAGACCCTTGACAGAGCATTGGCGGTTCCTAACATTTGCCTTGTGGTCTGGGAACAATTCCCAAAGTGCTAGATCTACTCAAGGGGAGTTGAGCCACGAGATTTTCTGTCTCCTAGTTTTGATTTTTTTTTCCCCTTCAGTTTCTTCATTCTTGAGTTTTGACTTTTAAGTATCATCTTGGTTGACTGGTTTGCTCAGGAAGTTTTCTGGATTTGAAACCCCAGAGGTGTTCTATTTCTCTGCCGGGTTTACTCCTCCCTTACTTGAGAACAGCCTGCATGCTTAGTACAGCCTTGCTTTCTTTTCTTTCCTTCAGAGGCCTGAAGACACGGCACTGCAGTCTGTGCGCACTCGCTGGGAGTTCTGTGGAAAGTCTCCAGGAGTAGTGTGTTGTGTGTGCCGTGTGTGCTGTGTGTGTGTGTGTGTGTGCTGTGTGTGTGCCGTGTGTGCTGTGTGTGTACTGTGTGTGCCGTGTGTGCTGTGTGTGTGCCGTGTGTGCTGTGTGTGCTGTGTGTGTGCCGTGTGTGCTGTGTGTGTGCCGTGTGTGCTGTGTGTGTGCCGTGTGTGCTGTGTGTGTACTGTGTGTGTGCTGTGTGTGTGCCGTGTGTGCTGTGTGTGTGCCGTGTGTGCTGTGTGTGTGCCGTGTGTGCTGTGTGTGTACTGTGTGTGTGCTGTGTGTGTACTGTGTGTGTGCTGTGTGTGTGCTGTGTGTGCCGTGTGTGCTGTGTGTGTGCCGTGTGTACTGTGTGTGCTGTGTGTGTGCCGTGTGTGCTGTGTGTACTGTGTGTGTGCTGTGTGTGCCGTGTGTGCTGTGTGTGCTGTGTGTGTACTGTGTGTGCTGTGTGTGTGCCGTGTGTGCTGTGTGTGCTGTGTGTGTGCCGTGTGTGCCGTGTGTGCTGTGTGTGTACTGTGTGTGCCGTGTGTGCTGTGTGTGTGCCGTGTGTGCTGTGTGTGTGCCGTGTGTGCTGTGTGTGTGCCGTGTGTGCCGTGTGTGCTGTGTGTGTGCCGTGTGTGCTGTGTATGTGCCTTGTGTGTGCTGTGTGTGTGCCGTGTGTGCCGTGTGTGCCGTGTGTGCCGTGTGTGCCGTGTGTGTGCCGTGTGTGCCGTGTGTGCTGTGTGTGTGCCGTGTGTGCCGTGTGTGTGCCGTGTGTGCTGTGTGTGTGCCGTGTGTGCTGTGTGTGTGCTGTGTGTGCCGTGTGTGCTGTGTGTGTACTGTGTGTGCCGTGTGTGCTGTGTGTGTGCCGTGTGTGCTGTGTGTACTGTGTGTATGCTGTGTGTGTGCTGTGTATGCTGTGTGTGTTCTGTGTGTGTGCCGTGTGTACTGTGTGTGTGCCGTGTGTACTGTGTGTGTGCTGTGTGTGCTGTGTGTGTGCCGTGTGTGCTGTGTGTGTGCCGTGTGTGCTGTGTGTACTGTGTGTGCTGTGTGTATGCTGTGTGTGTGCTGTGTATGTGCCTTGTGTGTGCCGTGTGTGTGCTGTGTGTGCTGTGTGTGTGCCGTGTGTGCTGTGTGTGTGCCGTGTGTGCTGTGTGTGTGCCGTGTGTGCTGTGTGTGTGCCGTGTGTGCTGTGTGTGTACTGTGTGTGTGCTGTGTGTGCTGTGTGTGTGCCGTGTGTGCTGTGTGTGTACTGTGTGTGTGCTATGTGTGCTGTGTGTGTGCCGTGTGTGCTGTGTGTGTGCCGTGTGTGCTGTGTGTGTGCCGTGTGTGCTGTGTGTGTACTGTGTGTGTGCTGTGTGTGTACTGTGTGTGTGCTGTGTGTGCTGTGTGTGTGCCGTGTGTGCTGTGTGTGTGCCGTGTGTGCTGTGTGTGTGCCGTGTGTGCTGTGTGTACTGTGTGTGTACTGTGTGTGTGTGTGTGTGCTGTGTGTGTGCTGTGTGTGCCGTGTGTGCTGTGTGTGTGCCGTGTGTACTGTGTGTGTGCCGTGTGTGCCGTGTGTGCTGTGTGTGTGCTGTGTGTGTGCTGTGTGTGTGCCGTGTGTGCCGTGTGTGCCGTGTGTGCTGTGTGTGTGCTGTGTGTGTACTGTGTGTGTGCTGTGTGTGCTGTGTGTGTGCCGTGTGTGCTGTGTGTGTGCCGTGTGTGCCGTGTGTGCTGTGTGTGTGCCGTGTGTGCCGTGTGTGTGCCGTGTGTGCCGTGTGTGCCGTGTGTACTGTGTGTGTGCTGTGTGTGCTGTGTGTGCTGTGTGTGCTGTGTGTGTGCCGTGTGTGCTGTGTGTGTGCCGTGTGTGCCGTGTGTGCTGTGTGTGTGCCGTGTGTGCCGTGTGTGCTGTGTGTGTGCCGTGTGTGCCGTGTGTGTGCCATGTGTGCTGTGTGTGTGCTGTGTGTGCCGTGTGTGCTGTGTGTACTGTGTGTGTACTGTGTGTGTGTGTGTGTGCTGTGTGTGTGCTGTGTGTGCCGTGTGTGCTGTGTGTGTGCTGTGTGTGTACTGTGTGTGTGCCGTGTGTGCCGTGTGTGCTGTGTGTGTGCCGTGTGTACTGTGTGTGTGCTGTGTGTGCTGTGTGTGTGCCGTGTGTGCTGTGTGGCTTGTTTTATTGCTCAGTTGCCCATGGAGTTCTTTTTTGTTTTGTTTTTGTTTCAAGACAGGGTTCCTGTGTGTAATAGCCCAGCTATTCTGGAACTTGCTCTGTAGACCAGGCTGGCCTCGAACTCACAGAGATCTGTCTACCTCTTTCTCCCAAGTGCTGGGATTAAAGGCGTGTGTCATCTCTATCTGGCGCCTGTATACTTCTTAATTCTTAAAATTCACAGAAATGTTCCCAGTTGCGTGTCTGAATCTCTACATGCCTCTTGTACATCTCTGTTACCCAGACTCCAGACTCACTGCATGTAGAAAGTAGAGACCCCGGACACCAAGCACACAGTCCTTATCAAAATTTTCTTCTGGTTATGGATAAAAATGAAAAATAGTAAACTTAATTTTATATTAATTTAAATATTTTTAATATTTAAAGTATTAAAAACTGGAAACTAAGGCCTTTGCTGTTTGTGTGAAGAGCTTCCTGGAGGTATAGGCAGTACTTGCTTTTTTAAAACACAGGACAAGCACCTTCCCAGGCATGGGAGGTGTTGCGTTCCTTTCTAATTCTGGATGACCAGCGGGCATTTGATACTTTGCTCCATTAGTATCATGAAATATGTCTAGAATTTCCTTTGCAGGATTACTTTCTCTGTGACATCTTTGGCCCTTATGTCACAACCAGTTTCTTAAGTTACATCAATAATTTGGTTGATACTTCATACAATTGGGAAAGAATGAATTCTTTAAAAAGTAGACTTTAGAAAATTGGCCTTTGAGGAACAAATAGCATTAAACATTAAGAGTAAAATAAATTCCATTTAGAGAAAATACTTAATTGTAGTGTGTATATGCATATGTATGTGTGTGTATCGGTGTGTATATATATATAAATAAAACACAATGTATGTGTGTGTATATATGTGTGTATAGGTATATATAACAAAATATACATGTGTATATGTATGTATGTAATGAAATTTGTCTCTCTCTGTGTGTGTGTGTGTGTGTGTGTGTGTGTGTGTGTGTGTGATGTTTCTAGGGCCCAGAGCATTCCTGAAAACCAGAAACCATGAAGGAAAAAAATGAATAGATTTACCTACATACTTAAAGCTTATAGTGAAAACACTGCAAACAGAAATTAAAAACTAAACAAAGAAAGGATAAAAGATATTTACTTGTATATAACAGACCATATTAATTGAGTTTCTTTTGGCAATAGAAGTAGCCATTAGTAGCGTATAAATAGGCTTTTTTCCAGAGTGGCTAATATAAGAAGGTGTGTATCCTTATTAATGCTCAAACTTGAGACTTTTTTTTTTAACCCAGGAGATTGGCAAACTGCAGAGCATCAATCATCTCAAATGATAAGAGTAAATTGTAAATTGATATCCTGCTTGGTAGTAACTATCAAAAATTCAATATCTCCTTGATTCATCTATTTCTAAGTGAGTCACAGAAATCACACATGTATGAAAGGTGACTGTGCCTACAGATGTTTTCCGATCATTCTTCATGTCATACATATGGGAATAAATAAATGTATCCGTACTATGCAACCTTCTGAGGAGCTGGTTTTGGGTGTAAAGGTATGGGCTCCTGAGTCCGGTGACCAAGCTTCAAATTTTGAATTCATCATGTCGGCTGCTCAACTTAGGCTTACTTATTTCCTGGGTCCTGGTTTTCCCTGTGAAATGAAGACAATTGAATTTCCCTCAGAGAATTGTTGAAATAACTAAACTCCTTGATGTATAGATAGAGGGTAGAAAATAAATATGAGTTACAATTTCACTTTGTTATTAAAGTATTTCTGAAACATTCCAACATGCTGGGGTGGTGGGATTCTCTTAGTTACTGTTGGATTGCCATTGATGAAACACCATGGCCAAGGCAACTTATAAAAGGAACCATTTAATTGGGGCTTGCTTATAGTTTCAGAGGATTATTATCACGGTGGGGAGTATGGTGGCAGGCAGACTGGCGTGGGGCTTGAGCGGAAGCTGAGAGTTCACATCTCATCTGAAAGTTGCCTACAGAGAGAAACAGACAGACCAAGCCTGATGTGTGTTTTGGGACACAAAGCACGCCCCAGTGACACACCTCCTCCAACAAGACCACACCTCCTAATTTTTCCCAAACAGTTTCACTAACTGGGGACCAAATATTCAAATATATGAGCCAATATTTTTCTCATTCAAACAACCACAGGGGTACCTGTGTTTTGAGTAAAATATAAAACAAACTTGAGACCAGTGATATAGATGACAGTAAGTACCTGTTTGTGAATGCAGTTTCTGGATGTAGGTCAGTAACTGTAGAGTGCTTGCTTGTCTCATATGCCTCAGGCGCTGGGTTGGCACACAAACAATACACGTACATATAAATAGGAGAAACCCGGATATCCCTACTACTATTCGTTACCAGGAGAAAGGACTGTGATCCGTCAGAGCCATTAAACTGATCTGTGTTCTGTTAAACGTTAAAAATAAAAATAAGTCCCAGCTCTTATCTGGGCATGGCAGTATGTACCTGTAATACCAGTTCTCAGAAGGCTAAGGCAGGAGAATTGTGGGTAACAGGTCAACGTAGGCTATATAGTGAGACCCTGTCTCAAAAAGAAATGTTTGAAATAATACATGTGCATGTATTTGAGTGTATTAATACATGAATAAATCTAAAGGACTGAAGGCTGGTCTTAATGGTGGTAACTTCTAGAGAGTAAGATTCCAGGAGGGAAATCACATTGGCAGTTTTTAAAAGAAATTTTAATATGCTTCTTTCCAAGTAAGCGTTACATTTTCAGTTGTCCACAAATTGTGTAGCTAGTCCACCTTTTAAGTCCTTTCCTTTATGCTTTCTCTCCCGTTCTTTAGTGACTTATTAAGGTTTTTCTGCAGGAACATGCTTACCCAGCCGATGAACTCATGCCTTTAACCTGTAGAGGCCGCGTCCGAGGCCAGGAGCCGAGCCGGGGTGATGTAGATGATGCCTTGGGAAAGTGAGTATGGGCATGAGGCTTAACTTAACATGGCATGTCAGAGTAGCCAGGCCCCACTTGGAGAGAAAATTGACAGCCACATTTCTGGGGCTTTGCCAACTTTAAATTCTGTTTTATCACTTGTTTGTGTATTGTGTGTTCATGTGGACATGTGTGCCGTGGTGGAGGTCAGAGGACAACCTTCAGGAGTCAGTTCTCTCCATTGACCATGTGGATCCTGGGGACTGAAGTACTTTTACCTACTGAGTCCTCTCGCTAGCACAGTGGACCAGGTTTTAAAGAATGCCTTAAAAAAGAAAGGAAAAGAAAATCTTCCCTAAATATTTTATTAAGGTCTTTTATTCCTTCCTTTTTTTTAAAAAAAAAAGCAACTTATTTCTTAATATCTGAGAATTGGTAGCTTATTAAACTGGGTGTAATGTTAAAAGAACTATGTAACTTTGATGTCTGTAAAATGTACATGCGGGCATCATCATGTTCTAAGGGGCCACTACATATGCATCTATGTGATAGATTTTAATTGATAATTACTAATTTATTTGTGATGCTGGGATTGGACCCCTAACATTGAGCTTCTGTGTTTTGTTTGTTTTAAAAGGAGTCGATGCAGTTTCAATACATCCCCCAAAGATACCCAGGATGTTTCAGGTTGCTGGGTTGTTTTATAGATCACGGTGCACTGTAGATACATGGAGGAGCTGCTTACTAGAAACTATAGTAGGATGTGGATAATTCAACTTACACATACATGGATGAAGCGTTTCAAGTTCTAGTGTTATATGTATCTTGTTACACTTGTTTCTTAGGTTTTCCCTAACACTGATCGATTCTTTGGATACTCTGGTGGTAAGTTCCATTTTTCTTGGACTTGCTTATTTTATAAGTTTCATGATATCCACACTCAAGTAATATAAATGTAACCAGCATACTATGTATGGAATAGAAGCCATAAGAATTTAAGATGTTCAAATCTTTACTTCTCAATAAAGCTTGAACTTTACATAATATATAACATTGCTGAGTTAAGTCAAATTATTGTCAAATGCAATCATGTAGCATAGTGGAGATACTCAAGTAATTTATCAAGGTGTCAACTCACATCTCCCCTGCCTTTGGGCAAGGAGGTTAAAGCTTTTGAAAGAATGTAATTTGGAAAAATACTTTGTTCTTGTTGTATCATATATGCCACATGATGCTGAAGTTTTTATGCTGTGCTTACAAGCAAACCTTGTTTTCCCCAGCCGAATTTTGGCTCTCTTTTTCAACCCATGTACTATAGAAATCATGTTAATGAGTATTAGTTTTGGAGTTGTTTGTGTAGAGGGGCGAGACTGTGATTCAGGTGCCATGATGCTGAAATACTGTCTGTCCAGTGTTTTATCATTGGACCGTTAAGACCATCGTGGAATGTGGCGTGATTCATGGTTCTCTTTAAGGATAAGCGTGCACTTTAAGTTAACATTCCAAGTGCTGATTAAAACCAAGAACAAAACAAGATAAGGCATCTTTCAAGTAGCAGGAAGTTTTTCCTTCCTGATAGTTTTCCTGTATTTTCCCCACCACACATTCTTAATTTTGAAACAGAAATCTCACCATGTTAGCAGCTTAGAGAGTGCCTCTGACATTCAAAGAGACAAATAACCCACTCAGGTTACTGCTCTTTGATTGTTCTGGCGAGGGTTAGTCCTGCTTCCCTCTGACGTTACTATAGCCACGGTGAAAGTGGATTGCTTAGACCTTTCCGCTGCACTAGAGTTTTGAAAGTCACAACTTCACTTAGCAAAGATGAATAAAAATACAAAGATATTGTTAGATGTCGTGTTTCTGATTTAGTGGTCCCTAGTTTTTTGTGTATCGTAGGGAAAAGAGAGAACATACACAAAATATCTCAGCAGATGTAAGCATCTGTTCTGGAGCTGTTCAGTCCCTGGGAAGCTACAGCTGTCACCTAGGAGACTGGAGGATGTGCTTTGTGTAACTAGCTGAGTGAGGCACAGGGCTCGGCATGGGGCGGTCAGGAGCAGGAGCAGTGAGTGACAACCCTGGAGAATGCCGACACTTGTTTTTCGTTCTGCTCATTCCTTCAGATAGCAGATGCCCTCTTGTTTCTATCTTAATGTCTTAATTTATTTTCATTACTATGGACTTCAGTTATTATTGTCTTATAAAATATTTTCAGGCATAAAGGAGATAAGGTGGTTCTAGACTGCCTAACATTCCTATATTTAGAAATCTGTCAACTTCTCTTATTGGGTAACCACAAATTATTATGAAGATAATATTTTTAAAGAATTAGTTCTCAAGTAATACTATTAATTTTATTGCTATAACTATTAATGTTATTACTAGTTCTGGACTAATAAGGACAGCATTATTTGGGATATAATTAGAAATACAAATTGAGGGCTGGTGAGATGGCTCAGGAGGTGCGTTTATCACCCAGCCAGACAACCTGGCCAGCAGGACCCACATGGCAGAAGGGGAGAACTGACTTATCCAATTGTCCTCTGACACATATACACACTGTGGCACATGTGTGCCTACACACAAACACAGACATACACAATAAATGAAATACTACTTTATAAAATATTTTATTTCAGTCTTTTCAAGTGGGAATAACCAAAGTAACTACAGATCATGTAGAAGTGGAGATGAACAAATTATTTTGAATCTTTAATCATTTTCTTAAGTATTTTCTTTTGATTTTAAGTGGAATTGGAGAAAAGTAGGGTACTTTCAAAGGTTTTCTTGTACTTAGAGTGGGGGTATTATCTTGCATGCTTTTATCAATGCAAGTATTAGTGTTTCTAATTGAATCTGCCTTTTAAATGGTGATTATTTTTAAATTTTGTGATTTAACAATTTGAAAATACTACCAGCGTTTGTTGTGATTAGTGTACAGAACCCAGCCATTTTTATTTTGTTTATAACATAATATGTTAAGTCAGTTTCTCTTGCCATAGTTGGAATTTTAAATTTAAAATGTTTAAATACTAGTTTCACCCTGTTGTCATAGAATCAGACATTAAAACATTGCACCTTTAAGTCTGATTACTGTGAATCTGAAAAGGCAGCAGTTACCGAAACAGATTAGAAGAATGGAGGGAAGATTAAACAAAGGCAAGCTTCTTTTACTGCATCTCGTCTCTAAATAGCATTTAATCGTGTTCCTAGATGGAAAAATGAAAGCCGCCTTTGTAATGACAATGACCCCTTTGCATGGAGCTCATTCCAAGAACTCACAGAGGTTTCAGTTGAGTCATGAGTCTAGACTGCGTGATTATAATAGTGATGATATTAAACATTGAAAATCAGTACTTTCGTCAGACACTCTGGCTAAAGTACTGTAACACATGACCACGTTTAAGAAAATGGCTCTACGGAGTAGGTCCTCCTTCCTTCACAGATGAAGGAATATGCTCAGAGTTGGAAGTAACTTGACTTGAATCACAAGTCACCAAGGTTAAAGAACGAGAACTCACACCAGAACCTGTCCTTAACCAGTGGGATACCCGTGGGGTAAGGGTGGCATAGGGTGGCTTAGACTTAGTCAGGTGAAGATAGTACTTTCTTTTGGAGTTGGCAATTTCTTATTTCACACACACACACACACACACACACACACACACGTATTTGTTTATTCTGTGTGTATATGTATGTGGGTGCAAGTACCACACTATGTGGTACAACTTGCAGGGGTTGGTTCTCAGGGATTAAGTTCAGGTATTCAGGGTTGGCAGCGAGTGCCTATCTATACCCACTGAGCCACCTCAGCCCAAAGGAGCTTAGTTGCTAAGATGATGCTTGATGAGCAGGAGGATGTTTCCTTTGGTCTGACTTAGGAGCCAGATTCCAGCAGAGGACCTCTCATGTGGCTCTAGCTGTAGGTCATGGACAATGTATGCATGTATACAAGTATGTACAATGTTTAAGGAAGAAGAACTAGAAGTAGGAAAAGCGTTCTCTATATATCCCTGACTGTCATCTAAGTATGAAAAAGAATCTTTTTATCTGAATCACTTGGTTCTAGAAGTTTGTGTTTTATAACATGTCATAGTCTGTACAGGCTGTACATTCCTGATCCAGCAGCCCCAAATACTTGAATACTTAAAATGCTTGCAATCTATAACATTTTGAGTGGTGCCAACAAAATATTCAGAACCTAAAAATTTTAGATTGATGCATTTTGGATTTCAGATTTTGGGCTTAGAGATGTCTAGCCTGTATTGAGTCCACTCTAAATTCCTGTGATAGGTCCCTTAGAGCCCTGGAAGTCTGTCAGTGTGTAAAGATGCTCCATTGTTTGCACATTTTCAGTTTTACACATTATCACATTTTTTATAATACTTAAGGGTATATTATTTTGTTGCATCATTTTTCTGAGTCTTCAAGTATGCTAACATTAACTTAGTGTCTCATTCTGAGTATAATTTTTTTTCTTGATTTGGTAGAAAAGACTTATTTCATTCTTTTCACTTCCTAGGTTTTAAACAAAACGAAGGAATTTGAAGACGCAGTGAGGAAAGTGTTAAGAGATGTTAATTTAGATAATGATGTAGTTGTGTCAGTCTTTGAAACGAACATCAGAGTCCTTGGGTAAGTGTGCAGCACTAAAGCTATAGTGCTAATGTAGGGAAGCTCCGGCTGATTATTTCTGAAGGTGGTAAAGAAGTTTCTTATGCTTAAAAGATAAAATTGTGTGTGTGTGGGGGGGGGGGCTGGAGAGATGGTTCAACAGTAAGAGCACTAGCTACGCTTGCACAAGACCCAGGTGCAAGTCGCAGTTCCCACATGGCCCATCACTACCAATGATAGTCCCAGAGGAATCTGATGCCTCTGGCCTCCAAGGACTCTGCATGCACATGGTGAACAGACATTCATGCCGCTGAAACACCCCAAAACATAAAGTTTTACTAAATAAATAAATATAAATACATAAATTGAAATCCAGGCATGGTGGTTCAGGCTTATGATCCTGGCGCTTTAAAAGCTGTGGCAGAGTAAGAAGTCTTAAGTCCAGCCTGGCCACACAGTTAGTCCCTTACCAGCCTGAGTTAGAGTGAGGCCTCTCAACACTTTCCCTTGCAAAGAAGATAAAATCTGGACTGTTGTGTACCAGCCATGGGGATAACCTTGGATTATGCTGTAACACACACATCCGGTATTTGGAGAGACCCAGACGGCTGGTGAGGTTTCCAGGAGCCTCCACAGTTGGCCAGTCAGCATTAGCCAGGAGCCTCGCAGAGAAGCCAGATGAAACTCAGTTAACAGTCTTGCTCCTCAGGCAGTCGGAAATGCCCTTGAGGGTTAAAGTTTGAGATTATAAAATTATTTCATCCCACTGTTAGGTAAGCTTATGTTTGGTAGCTTTAGTAATTCTCTGTCCCATCTCCTTGTCAAAGTGAGCTGCTCTCCAACTAAATGTAAGAAGTCCTTGCTCCTTAGAGATTATTAATCCTTAGTGATGATAAAGTTGTTTTTAATTTTTAAATTTATTTTAAAAACGTTTGGCTTGTTTGTTAAAATACATGTGATATCTAGTATGTTTTTGGTTAAAAAAATTTTAAGATACTTAAGAATGTTAAGTACTTTATATTAGTTTGTATTTTTTTGCATTTATTTATTTGTTGTATTGTGGGGAGGTGCATGTAGGTCAACTTGTAGGAAGGAGTCAGTTCTCAACTTGTACTAATGTAGTTCATACCCTGATCTGCAGCCTTGGTAGCAAGTGCTCTTACCCACTGAGCCTTCTTTCCAGCCCCTAATGTTTCTGTTGTTGTTGTTTTTCATATGTTGGCTATGTTATGATAATAGTTTGTCATAAAATGAGTAGCCAGCAAAAAAAATAATTAAATTATTCTGTAGCCATTCCTTATGTTTTATTTGCATTTTGTGGGGACAAAGGCTCACACCCTCTTGGGTATAGCTTGTAAAGAAATGTGTGATTAATTTACAGGGAATATTTTGTCTCTGATCCTAGGGGTCTTTTAGGTGGACATTCCCTAGCGATCATGCTGAAGGAAAAAGGTGAATACATGCAGTGGTATAATGATGAACTTCTCCAAATGGCAAAGCAGCTGGGCTACAGACTCTTACCAGCTTTCAACACTACCAGTGGCCTTCCTTATCCGCGAGTAAGTCACTGTGAACAAGTGTGACTCTCTTGACACTTCTGTGTCATTTACAGGATGAATTCCTATTATCAGAGGCGTTCCTCTCCCGTGTGAAACTGGAAAAAGATGCATCAAAGCTGGCAGCAAAGCTATATTGATATATTGGCTAACTTTGAGCAACGTGAAGATTAGATTAGCATAAGCTTTCCTTGGCCTCAGTGTGTCTGTAGATCTGCTGCAGGAGGAGACAGACTGCAGTGTGGGCCAGAGTTGTGGCTGTGAGAGTGGGAAGGTGCTACTCTCCCAGAAGAGGGAGGTGTGGAGCAAGACAGTCAGGAGCAGGCACCGTGCAGCAGGCTTAAGAAAAGCTCCAGCAGGAGGGGTGTGTCTGGGTGTGACCCTCACAGCCTGTGGAGGGCAGACTAGGGGAAAGGGGCTGCAGTGTGGGCCACTTGCTCTGCACTCTCTAAATGTGGTTATTATACAGAGCTTATTATACACTTGGGAAAATAGAATTACTAAAACATTTTTTTTTATTAAATTGCTTTCAAAACTTCTGCATTCTCCCTGCTCCATTGAGTGTCCCTTAACATTGAGAAATCTTTACAGCTTGGCAGTAGACTGGTGTTCTCTGATAGTTCCTTTTGTATTGCTGTGACAAACACATGACAGAAAACTAGAAGGGTTTAGTTAGGTTATGGTTTCAAAGGATTAGAGCCCATCATACCAGAGTCTTCAGGCATGGCAGCAGCAAGAGCTGGCACGTCAGGTGGGCAGCAGAGAGCACACAGGGGTGGTGGCCTCCTCCAACAAGACCACACCTCCTGATTCTTCCCAGATAATGCTCAGATAAAGCTGGGAACCAAGTATTCAAATGTGAGCCTATGGGGCTATTCTCATTCCAACCAGCCTGCTCCTGTACCTCAGTGAAACTATTTTCCACTCAGAACAATACCTAGTGCTCTCTCAAACCCCCAGGGACTTGTTTATTGCATTCTTTTAGGCCTATGCTCTCTACTGCCTGACGTAGCTTCTCTGAGAGTATAGTCCAGCCAGGCTCCTTCTCTGTAGTTAGGAATCATGGTTGACGAGTGTCATTGAGCAGCGTGAGCCAGGTATGTGCTTCCATTGATTCCCACCATGTGAGTCATCACGCCTGGCACGTTTCTTTAATGAAAGACTAGAGTTAAACCCCTTTTGATTTAAATTTCTAGTTTGGATATTTTTCCTTTTTTTTCTTCTGTATGTGCACACTGTATGTATGTTAGTGTGAGCACATGCTTATATACATACGAGTTGGTGCGTGTGTCTGTGAAAGGCAGGTTGGGTGCAGAGACGAGGTAGAGGTTGGCTGTCTTTCTTCAGTCTTTGTTTTTTTGGAGACAGGATCTCACTGATCCTAGAGCTCATTAGTTTGCCTAGGCTAGTATGAGCCTATACAAATACAGGGTTATAGGAGCATGCTGCCACCCCCAATAAGGTCCTCATGCCTATGCTGCGGCACTGACTGCCCTTTCCCTGGCCCCAGGTTTAGTATTTTAAATACTAAATAGCTCTCTTGTAAACAATCTTACATACTTCCTTTTTGTAGGTTTTTTATTTTTTTCCTTTTGCATGAATTCCTAGAGAAAAGAAGTATGAAATGCTTTTTAAGACTTTGAGTATTACCAGACTGCTTTAGGAAGCGTGTGACATCAACGCCATACAGTCATTTTAAATTGAGAATTTCTTTGTTTACTAGTATAATTGCATTGTTAACTGGTCATTTTCCTTTAATTTACTAAACTTAGATGCAAAACTATTTAAAGCAATATGCAATATATTGAATTTACTTTTAGTTTTTGTTTTATTTTCATTTTTTTTTAACTTAACAGCTGTTACTTTTCTGTAGTTCCTCATCTAGGCATATCCTTGTGAAATTTTTTTCCATCTATGCTAGAATGTCAGAAGATCTGTGGATCTTGTTTAGGCAATTGTATTCTTGAGATTTCAGAGGTAGCTTCCTTGTCATATATAGAAGACTCCCTCGTCTTTTGGCCCTTAGTCTTTCCACCCCTTCTTCCATGGTGTTCCCTGAACTGTAGGTGCAGGAGTTGTGTTGTAAATGTATTGATTGGGCCTGGGCACTCAATGGTCAGTTGTTTTCTGCATTTTGACCAGTTGTGCTTGCTGTAATGGCCTCCACTAGCTGCAGAAGAAGCTTTTGTTTTCTTGGTTTTGTATTTGTTTTTGTTTTTTCGAGAAAGGGTTTCTCTGTAGTTTTGGAACCTGTCTTGGAATTTGCTTTGTAGAGCAGGCTGGTCTTGAAATTACAGAGATCCACCTGCGTCTGCCTCCCGAGTGCTAGGGTTAAAGGCTTGAGCCACTACTGCCTGATGAAGAAGCTTCTTTGATATGAGGGAGCTATGCTTGTCTGTGGGAACTGGGATAAGTATTGAGAATGCAGTTGGGAATTATACTGGTTTAGGACAGTGACAGTCATAGGTTCTCCTTTAGGGTTCATGATCTGATCAGCCATCTTTCTTAATTTGCAACTACGCCCAAACCAGTGATATTTTATCTCCTTGTTTCTCACATTTTTTTTATCAGTTCCTCAATTTTTTTGAACTTATTTGTGATTTTTCCATTATATTCTCTATTTTCATACCCATCCTATTTATTCTGTCTGGATTTTAAGCTCCTTGAAGGCAAAGATCAATTTCTTTGTATCTTATTGTATTATCTACTATACAGTAGATAGTAAATATTGATCAGGGGATAAATATTGAGGTGGGAGTCAATGTCCTCAGTGGTGTAGCCACTGCGGAGTTCCCCATGCTCCACTGGATAGCTCCATACTCATGTGGGCAGCTCTAGTTAAACTCAGTGAGTCTCAGAACGAAAATAAAAAGTCATGATGGAGATTGGTGAGGTGATCCAGTGCACATAAAGGCTTCTGCCATTAAGCCTGACAATCTGAGTTTGATCCCCAGGGTCCACTTGGTGGAAGGAGAGATCTGACTCCCCCAAGTTGTCTTGTGATTACCTCATACATGATGTGGCCTGCGTGTGCCTCCACAGCCAATAAATAATGAATGTAATGAAAGAATAATAGTGGGAAGAGGACTTAGTGGGGGAAGGAGCACCAGGGTGGAGTAACGAGTAATCAGGATGTATTGTATACATGTATGAAATTGTCAAAGAATAAATTAATTCATAAAAACTTATAAAACAAAATTTTAATGTCTTTTAAATATATACCATAACAATCAAATTTTTCTTTATGATCTGTTTAACACTATACTAAATTCGTAAATTCTCAAGTGTAATTTCTTCTAAGACTGATCTACCCTTTTAATGGTTATATTATTATAATGATGTTTCATTATTACATCATCAGGAAGAAAATAAATGAGAACTTATTTACCCTATAAATTCTGTATGCTCAGAAAGTATTTTCCTAGATGTTTGACAGTGACTGGTTGGAAACTCATCTCTCTTCGTAGTTGCTCATGGTAACATTCTCATTGTATTTAGATTAATTTAAAGTTTGGCATCAGAAAGCCAGAAGCCCGGACGGGAACTGAGACAGACACCTGTACAGCCTGTGCGGGGACCTTGATTCTTGAGTTTGCTGCATTGAGTCGGTTCACAGGAGCAACAATATTTGAGGTTTGCTTCTCGTGGCTTTTCATCTGGGGTTCAGGAGGAGCTAACCTTCTGTTTGTTCCGGTTGGCTAAGGATTAGGACTTGCCGTTGTAGGATTACTGTTTATTTAATGTACTTTTAATCATATTGTTGTATTTTTGAAACCTTCACAAATCATTTAAACCCATAGTGAAACTTTTGTACATAAGCCTTGATCAAGACTCTAATGTGTAAATTTGTTTACTCCAAGGGAAGAGTTATTCATTATTCAAGACTTATATTGTCCCACATATTTTATTAGGGTCTGTCTCTGTCTTACATTAAAAAATCTAATGTAACTATTTATTTTAATGTAATTATCATCAAAATGCAAGAGTTACTTAAGTGCCTACTTTCTTAGACACTTGACTTAGATGATTTTTTTTTAAGTCATAAGATGGTCACATGGACAGAGCAGAAGTAGGGAACACAAAGCATCATTACAGATACTGGATAAGATGTGAACTAAGGCAGCAAGATCTTGTGCCCTCTACTTGTCTGGGTATAAGTGGATGCTTATACATTCATGTGCCTTGAGGACAGGTGTGATTATCAGGTGTGATTGGTTAATGTTTTAAACTTAAAATTTAAAATATACCTATCGTCTAGTAGTTTCCCTTCATTGAACAGTACAGGTACTTATACATATGTTTTAATATAATATTAATTAAATATTAAGTGTTTTAATATAATACTAAATTTAATTAAATATTAAATTTTAATATTCTGAAATATTGGTGCATTAATAGGCAAAAATGAGTCTCAGTAGATAAATCTCAGTCCGTGGATGAATGAATGAAGTTGGAAGTAGAGTCCATGTCTTTACTCTTTCCATTGGCCTGTTTTGTTTTTCTGAATATATATGTTGCAAAAAAAAATCATGATTTTCAAAACCTCCTAAAAGCCTTTGACAGAAGTTGGCTGCCGCAGGGCTAAGCTGTGGGCTGTCTTCTTCAAGTCAGTGTGAAAGCCCAGCTGTGCTCAGTGACTTCTGTCTCTCTGCAGAGAAGTCGTGGTCAGTGGCAGGACGACTCAGTGCCTGGACTATTTTCTGTCTGCCCTTGTCAGAAAAACTTTGCTGACCCTAATATATGGAGACCAATATACAAAACAAAACCAAAAAAAATCAGAGTTTTTGTATTAGTGTCCTATAATTCAATTTTTAGCTTTAGTTAAATATCTAATTTTACTGCATGTTTTTTAAGCTATAAAATGAAATGGGGAAATATAACCAGTATCAGATTTTCCAGATATGAAAATTCACCCTTTAATGATAGTCGTGGTCTACTTTGTTGAAATATAATTACCATGCATCATTTGCTATCAAGAATATAAATGATTTTCACTCCATTGCCAAATCTACAAAGTAGCAAATTAGGCTTAATGACTTTTTTTTTGCTTGCAGTACTAAATTAGTTCATGTCCTAAAATTAATTTAGAATTTTACCAGTAGATATCATTTGCTATTCCATGTATAGCATCTTTCTATTCAAAGTTAAGAATTTTGTAAGAAATAATTTAATACTTAGTGGGTAAAAGCAAATGAAAAAAGAGGTTATAAGGTTATAATTTTATATATACATAAATATACAAATAAGTTCTCAGTTAGCCTAGTTGATTTGCTAATTTTCCACTAATAAAATTATGCCTGACTTAAAAAATATCTGAAATGACTTTCAAAGATAGCATATTAGCTGTGAATTCTCTTCAAATTTGCTAAATAAGACCACCTTATGAGAGTTCCACTTTGCTCTTAGGTGGTAATAATTGCTTTAACAAGAGTATTTAATTGTATCAGTTTAATATAATGATCCGTGTATGAATGTGAACCATGCTACAAGAGTAAATGGCCATGGATATTCTCCAAGTGAAATCTCCTAATAAGAAGTGGCTGAAAAAGAGTCAAGGCAAAATTTTAAGGAAATTTATAAGTGATTATCTTAAGAATTTTGCTCAGTTCTTAAAAGATTCTGTGGTCTTTGATTTATAGTTTTCCCACCTCTTTGACAGAGACAAAGTTCTTCAAATATGCTTTTGTTTTTTAATTGTAGGAATATGCAAGGAAAGCTCTTGATTTTCTGTGGGAAAAAAGACAACGAAGTAGCAATTTAGTAGGCGTGACTATCAATATTCACACTGGAGACTGGGTTCGCAAAGGTATGCAAGTGGGCTTTAAAATCAGACCTTCACATTCTTGGGATGGTCGTAAATACAGCATTTTCCTTTGTGAAGATGATCGGGACAGCATTGTTTTATGCTTTAGTCATATAGCATTTGCAGGTGTGGGGAGAGACAAGACTTTGGTTTCTTTGAGGATTAAGGGGTCAGAACACTTTGTCTCACATCACAGTTTAGTGATGTCACAGTTCCCCGTCTCTCCCTCTGTGTCTGTGTGTGTCTGTGTTCTGCCTCTGGAAAGTGGAGCATAGACTCAGGAGTCCTGTTCTTGGAATTTAAGCAAATTATGTCACTTGTGTTTGCCTCTGTATCGTGTCTGTAAGATGGGGCATTAGCACCACTTCAGAGTTACTGGGAAGGTTCCACGAGTTGTGGCATCCTGAGGACAGTCCTGGCTATGTGCAGGCTATGTACTATAAAGTGTTGTTGGGGGAGAGGGCCGCTTGTTTCTCCCGGCCACCCAGCACCCAAATAATCACACAGAAATCATATTATTTAAATCACTGCTTGGCCCATGAGCTCTAGCTTCTTATTGGCTAACTTCTACATCTTCATTTAACTCATTTCTATTAATCTGTGCATCACCACGAAGTCATGGACTACCGGCACAGTTTCAGCACCAAAGTTTCAGTCTGCCTCCGGTTGCGGATCTTTGGCGTCTCCCTGACTTTACCTTCTTCCTCCCAGCATTCTGTTTAGTTTTCTTTGCCTAGCTCTGTTCCCCTACAGCTCTGCTATAGACCCAAAGCAGTTTCTTTATTAACCAATGAAAGCAACACATAGACAGTAGGACCTCCTACACCAGAATGTCACTGATGGTATTAGTCCTCCTGACTAATAACTTTACTTCTAGAATCTAGCCTGAGAGAATTTGTTTCTAAAGATATTCATCATGTATTCATTGATAATATATCCTGATCCCCAGGCAACAGGAAGAGAGAGACCCTGGGTCTGGCAAGGGTTTTGGAAACATTAAGGCCCACCCCCAGAGACCACTTACTCCAAGAAGACCACACCTACTCAAACAAGGCCACAGCTTCCTAATCTTTCTCAAATAGTGTCACACCCTAATTAAGCATTCAAATATATGAACCTCTGGGGTTCTTCAAACTGCCACTCAGCATAATTCAATTCTTTGTGACTGAGTGCATGCATGTGCACAGACACATTTTCTTCAGCTGTTCATTGTTGGACACTATAGCTTGGCTATAGTGCTGCAGTAAATATGTAGCTATCTCAATTCTGTGCCAACTGAGTCCTTCAGATATACACCCAGGAGAGGTATAGCAGGATCATATGGTAAGTCTGATTTCTAAGGTTTTCTCTCTCTCCCTCTCCCTCTCTCCCCCTCTCCGTCTCTGTCTCTCCCTCTCTCTCCCTCTCCGTCTCTCTCTCTCTCTCTCTCTCTCTCTCTCTCTCTCTCTATCTCTATCTCTATCTCTATCTCTCTCTCTCTCCTCTTTGCTTGAGGACAATTTAATTAGAGTTTAAAAGAAAAACCCAAGAGCATACAAGTTGTAAATCTTAGCAGCTGCCTGGAGGAGGAAGATTTTTGAAACGAAAGAGAAAAAGCTGTGCTGTTTGAGTTAAGCCACATGGTGGGAGGGGAGCTTTAGAGAAAGAATGAAGCCCAAAGTGTTAGGGAAAACATACTTAAAAAGAGATAGAACAAAAGGAATGCAGGAAAACAGGCACACTTACACAGCTCCATGGCTGTGGTGTGCACAGAAGGCAGAAATTCTGGGAAGGGCACATCATCTCATTAAAGGGGTAATTCTTCCTCCCATCTCTTTCACATGGCTTAAGGCAAATCAGCCTTCATAAGGGGCGGTGCCTTCACTGGGTGATTGATCAACCAGCTAGATTAACTCTTAAGGGCGGAGACTGCACAAGCAGCTCAGGACTGGAAACCCAAAAGGAGCATTCCCAGATGCACCCTTGTTTTTCTGGACAGGAAGTGTCAGAAGATAGCTCTGTCTTATAGACTATACACAAGGGCAGGAGTGGAGCTCCAGTCCAGACACTCATCCCTTCTGTGAACAGTTTTCATGGTGAAAGTGGGCTTTAGTCCCTGATTTCAGCTGTCTACTGAATGATTTTAGGGTTGCCTCTTCAGAGAGGGGAATGTTATGGAGGTATTGGGTGCCTATTAAGGGAAAGGTATTTTCTTCTGGTCAGAAGAATGGAATCAAAAATTTTAAAATCCATACTGAGTTTCATAATGGCTGGGCTAATTTACATTTCCACTCAATTATCAGCAATGTAGAGACCTTACTGATTTTCTATTTGCTTAACCTGTCAAGAATTAAAGTAGATAATTTCTCGCATTGATTTTTTTTATCATTCTATTTTTGCTTTATATATATTTTATTTAGTATGGTGGATGCATTCATTTTAGATTGCTGTCTCTTCTTAGCTGAACACTGTGTGGTGATCCTCTCCATCAAGTCCTATGGAGACCTTACCTTGCCGTTTGCCAGATACACCTTTCCCCATCCTCCTGTTTTCACTTCTTGTGCTGTGAATGTGTCATTTGTAGAATTTGCACGTATCTAGATGGATTGTTTTGCTTTTCATATTTTAATCTGTTAGTCTTTTTAATACATGTAGGCTCATTTATTTCAGTATGTTGCATCTTTTTTGTTTTTTTATCCTTTTGTTTTTGATTGATATATACGTCTCTAAATACAAGCTGATGTGTTCTCTTATCCCTTTGTTTCCCCCTCCCTGACCCTTTTCTGCTATGTCAATACTATATCAATATTTCATTCTGACTGACCCCCTCAGGCTTTTTGTTCTCTCTTTCTACCTCTCCCCTCTTTTGTTTCCTCCCTCACTATTTAAATAATAGCAAACTTCGTTGAGGTATTTGTAACAAGGTTTCTCTCCTGCTCACCAGTTCCTGAATAACCACTCAGAGGCTTAATATTAATTATAAATGTTTGGCTGATGCCTCAGGCTTATTACTAACTAGCTCTTACATCATAAACTCAACCCTTTTCTATTACTCTATTGCCACATAGCCGTGGTGCTACCAGGGATGCTCTGGCACATTGCTCCTTTTTCTGTATCTCTGCTTGGATCTCCCACCTGGATCCATCTTGTCTTGCCAGGTCAAAGCAACTTTATTAATCAGCCAACGAGAGCAACACATATTCACAGCATATAGAAAGACATCCCACAGCATTATTTTAGTTATGTGTACTTTGCATATAACTTAAAATATATAGATTGAGCCGGGCAGTGGTGGCACCTGCCTTTAATCCCAGCACTCGGGAGGCAGAGGCAGGCGGATCTCTGTGAGTTTGAGGCCAGCCTGGTCTACAAGACCTAGTTCCAGGACAGGCTCCAAAGCTGCAGAGAAACCCTGTCTCGAAAAATAAAAAATGTGATATTGTTTTTATTTCTGTGTCCTAATATGTGATCTGTTCTTTCTTTCTGGAAGACTATAAATATCAAAGACAAAAAAAACTTACAAAAATATTGTTACAATTTTAGGTACAAGTTTCTTTTTGTCCTTTCAGCAGTTTTGGGCCTTTTAAATTAAAAATGTTTGCTTTTAATTGCTAAAACTTGATTTTTTTTTAATAGAGACTTTAATTTCTCGATTTGTGTTGGTTAAATCACTGTTAACTTGTCCTCCATATAGCTTAGACATGCTGATATAAATTTTCTAAATAAGAAAAAATTGTAATCAATTTTATATAGCAACTTTGAAAAACAAGCTATTTGCAGCAAGGGAGCTTTTATTCGTATAGCAGGCAGGGTTAGAGTTCTGCGGGTGTCCAGTTTTATGTTAAAGCTTCATGGTGGCACATCGTTTTCAGTCTGCTTTACTAGTGTTCTCGTTTGTACCTATGCATTTTCAGACATATTTAATAAAGGACTACATTTATATGTATTTCTTGTAGACAGTGGAGTTGGAGCAGGGATTGATTCATATTATGAGTATCTGTTGAAAGCCTATGTCTTGCTTGGAGATGACAGTTTTCTGGAAAGATTTAATACAGTAAGTTGATTTATTTTTCTATTAACTTTGTAGCTAATTCCATTTGAGTCCAAGATTGATGAAAACTTAACAACCTCAGTGACCTTAAAAGTTTGTCTTTGATGTGTTGTCGAGCTCCTTAGCCGTCTCTGGTGTTGGACTGAGCAATGTGTGAATGATGCACTCCGAGAAAGTTCCCTTTTCATCCTCTATCAGGAAATGTGTAGCTCTGGCACTGTGTGATTCCAGTACGTTCGGGTTTGACTTAATCTTATTCTGAACATAGTGGACAGTTACTGGAATGAGGTATAGCTAAGTCTCACTTCTGGGTTCCAGTTCTGTTTGAAATGTTGGAAGTTTGGCTCAATCTTGATCACCCCAGACAAGAACCACAAGAACCAGAGAGAGAAGCTTTGGGGAAGAAGAGGGTTGGCCTCATCCTAGCGGCTTATATACCTGAAGCAGCTGAGGCTAACATAGCAAACCTGTCAGTTCTGTCACTATGTTCATTTCAACAGGATTTCCCTTTCTGTTTTTGCCCACCCATCAGTTCAGCTGCATCACATATGTGATATGTTTTGACATTGTAGTTCAAAATAGGAGAGAGATCTTAGCTTACATCCTGTTTGGGCAGCATACTGGTAGTGTGATTTGGGGTGGGTGAGCCTCTCTGGTTGCCTTTATTGCTCATTCACAAAATGGGGATACTGGAACTTTTTCCCCAGGTGTTTGGGGAGACTACAAGAGTTTTTATGTACAGAGTAACTAAACATATGACAAATTGTCAATAATAGTAATTGAGCTAGCAAAACAGCTTTCTTAAAGTCCTATTAAATTGGAGCTAGAGAGATGTCTTAGTGGTTCACAGCACTTACTGCTTTTGCAGAGGACCTGGGTTCAGTTCCCAGCCCCCACATAGCAGCTCACAGCCCCTTAAACTTCAGTTCCAGGTGAGCCAATGTCATCTGGCCTTTCCAGGCATTGGTCATGCATGTGGCACACAAATACTCATGCAGGTTCTCGCACATATACATAAAATAAAAATAGATAAATTTTAAGTCCTAGTAAATTTTTGAATACTAAAAAAAAAACCCCTCTACATATGTTATTTGCTGATAGTGAGATTTTTTTTCTTTTTCTTTTTAGAGATGAGTAAGGACAGGTAACTTTTTGTTGGCTCATTTATATTTCTTGTCATATTTTCAAAGCTGAGACATATATAAGAGAAACAGAAGAAGAGGAAAGGCGATTCCAAGAACAGAAAAAGCAGAGCTAGCAGACCATGAGCGTGTTAACAGTGATTGTGTACATTCATTTTGGTAGTAGCGAGTACCAGAATATTATGTTAGCAGAGAAGTAACCACATTTCCTAGATAAAGGAGGAAAAAAAATCTAAACTCTCTAAGATAGAATCTGTGATTTTGTTCCAATGGGACCAGAGGATATCTCTGGTCCATACAGGCATCATAACTATGAGCTAATCACATATTAGATAGAGATGTTCAAATTGGTTTCTCTCAGAAGACCCTACCCCCACTTTTGCTGTGTATATGTGTTCATATATGCGCATGTGTGTGTGCATGTGTGTGGAGGCAGAAGTTGATTTTGAATGTTGTCTTCAGATGCTATGTGCCTTACTTTATTGACACAGAAGCTCTTCACCAAACCTAGAGCTGCCCATTACCTAGACTGGCTAGGCCATCCAGCCTTAGGGATCTTCTGTCTTTACCTCCTGAACACTGGGATTGGAGAATGATGCTGTCTCTGGCTTTCTCCTGTGGATCCTGGGTATCTGAACTCACATTCCTTATACTTTGCAGTGAGCACTGTAGTGAGTGATGGATCCTCCCCGCCCCAGAAGACCTCTTATTGTTGTCTTTAATATTCTGTCTTCTAAAGATAAAGGATCTTGTATATAGCCTAGGATACCTTTGAACTCTTTCCTCCTACCTCAGCCTCCCAGTTCTAGTGTTGTGGGCACAAACCAGTATATTTAGCCTTGTTTTCTTTTAAATCATTTCAGCATCTTAGTAGATATTTGTATAAATTGTGATCTGTGTGTGTGTGTGTGTGTGCGCGCGCGTGTGTGTGTGTGTGCGTGTGTGCGCGCGCACATGCCCTAGGTTTGAAACCTTGGGTGTGTTAGACAAACATTCTTCCACTGAACTATACTCATACTTCTGCATCAAACTGAGAAAAATCTATAGCAAAATAATCGTTTCTTTCCCTCTTAAATATTTACATAATCGATTGACATGTAGGGATTTTATCTCTATATCTATTCAGGATGAATTCCTTTACTGTGCCGTATAGTATTGTTTCCATCTACTTTCCTGAGCATTTTGTTTGATCTTTCAGCACTATGATGCCATAATGAGGTATATTAGCCAGCCGCCTCTCCTACTTGATGTGCACATTCACAAGCCAATGCTGAATGCTCGGACCTGGATGGATTCTCTGCTTGCCTTTTTTCCAGGTTTGCAGGTAAAGAAACCATTTTCTTAATATTAGGATGAAATTATCTTAATTCAATACATTTGTGATTTCTAAAATCGAATGATAAAGTTGTTATTTCAAGGTTATACTAATCTTATAATGTGATGGTTATAGATAAAATTAGCTCATGCTTTATACTAAGTGATTTTGTTGTTGACTTCTAGGTCTTAAAGGGTGATATTAGACCTGCTATTGAAACTCATGAAATGTTATACCAGGTGATTAAAAAACACAATTTTTTACCAGAGGTAAGCAAATAATATTTGAAATTCTTCTTCACACACTACACACACACCACACCACACCTATATATCTACATATATCTATATCTATCTATCTATATTTATCTATATCTATATATAATTTCTAAATTTAAAGATAGAAAATATCCTTAAGATGTGGTTACTCCTTTAAATTTATATATTTTATATATTTATATATATAAAGATATATTTATATTTTATATATTATATATATTTATATTATATATATATTATATATATATAACCTGTTTTAACTCATGCCGATGTACCATTAACTACCACCTCTTGTTTCGTTTCTGTTAAACATTTGTGCATTGATGGGGAACAAACCTAGGCCCTTGTGCACACTAGGAAAGTGCTCTACCACTGACGTGTATTCCCAGCCCTAAAACTGTCTCATTCTTACTTTGAAAAAAATTTTTTTAACCTATTGTTATCATGTGCAAATGTGTGTGTGCAGAGCTGGTGACTGTGGGGCAGTGTATGTATACCACAGTGCCCATGTGGCAATCAGAGGACACGTTTGTGTAGTCACTTTTCTTCTTTTACTTTTATGTGTTTCCAGGGATTGAACTCATGTCAGGCTTGCACAGCAAGCCTCCTGACACTCTGAGCCATCTTGCTGGCCCCATTCTAGCTTATGATGCATACTAGCTGGTAGATCTTACTACTGTTTATATTCTGAAGCTTGTTTGATGAAAGTTATGTACATTAGGTATAATTTTGGTTATCATAACTCATCCTAAAATTGTTGATAATAAGCCGGACGGTGGTGGTACATGCCTTTAATCCCAGCACAGAGGCAGGCGGATCTCTGTGAGTTCAAGGCCAGCCTGGTCTATAAGAGCTAGTTCCAGGACAGGCTTCAAAGCCACAGAGAAATTGTGTCTCGAAAATCTTACGGGAAAAAAAAATGTTGAGGATGTCTTCATGCTGACTAGAAATTGCTCTTCTTCTTAACAACCTTGCATCCATGATAGTTGTCTTTGCTACACTGATGTAAAGAGATACTTACTGAAAGCATGCTTTTTGGCTTTCCAGAAATGTACCTTTACACATTTTGTGACGTGTTGCCTTGTTCTTTCTGTTCTCTGTGAAATATATAAACTTTCCACTAACATAGGTGTTTCCTAAGGTATTAGCTCTGGAAGGTATAGTTTTATTAACCTTCAAGTGCAAGGCTTTGTATTACAAAAAGCTCATATTTTTGATGAATCACATGAGGTTTCAACTAAATACACTGATCACTTACATTCTTTTCTTATTACTTAAAAAGAAAAAAAGCTGTTGGGACTGAAGAAATGACTCAGTGCTTAAGGCACTTGCTGCTTTTTCAGAGGACCCAGGTTTCCTTCTCACCACCACATGGCCATTCATAACCATCTTTAACTCCAGTGCAGACGTACACACAGGCAAAACATCCATACACAGAAAATAAAAAGCTTAAAAACACTTGTTGACGGAGGTTTCTGTCCTACCCGGTCCCACAGCCATTCAGTCCCAAAGAAACACACAAAGGTCTACATTAATTATAAACTGGTTGGCCTATTAGCTCAGGCTTCTTATTCACTCTTACATCTTAAATTAGCCCATAATTCTTGTCTGTGTTAGCCAAATGGCTCGGTACCTTTTATCAGTGAGGCATTCTCATCTTGCTCCTCTGTGTCTGGGGTGACAACTGCAGACTGAGCCTTTCTTCTTCCCAGAATTCTGTTCTGGTTGTCCTGCCTATATTTCCTGCCTGGCTACTATCCAGTCAGCATTTTATTAAACCAGTACAACTGACAAAACTTTACAGGTACAAGACCATTGTCCCACAGCAAACACTGTTGACTGTTATTGATTAAATTTCATATAGACTAATTTTAATTTTAAGTAATTCCTTGATTTATTTTACTGAGGATTTGACATTATTATAAAATGAAACAGGCTACAATAAAATATACATACTTGAAACTTCCTAGAGTTTACATAGCTGAAAATACAATAGGAAATACACAGAAGAGAATAAGTGTTAAGCATCCCTCAAAAATGGTGTGTTAGATAAGACATAATTACTTGATTTAACATTTCACTCTGTGTAGGTATATGAAAACAGTATGCTGTACATCATAATAAACACAGTTTTGTCAATTAAAGAAATTAAAGGAAATTAGAACACCAGAAAAGTACTAATTCAGAGAAAAAGGAAAGAAGCAAATGGAAAACTCAGTTATTAGACAATGTAGGTTGTATTTATTGGCATTTCTAAGTGCCATTCCTGGGTTTTTCTGAGTTCCTTGTTGGTCCAGTTGGTAATTTAAAGGTAAGGTAGGGTTGGTAAAGTGCTTGCAATGCAAGGATAGAGACCTGAGTTTAATTCCCAGAACCCATGTAGTGCACACCTGTGATTCCAGACAGGTGAATGAATTTCTGGGACTCACTGGCCAGCCAGACCCTCTGTCTCAAGAGACAATACACATGGTTGACCTCCATACTTACATATGTGAACACACACATACATGAACATGATCACACAATAAAAATAACTCAAAGGCTTGGTTCTAAAATATATTTTAGCAACAATAGTATGTTATGGATAAAAGTTTACCATGACTTGTATATTAATTATTTTTACCTCTTGTACATATTGCTTTGTAGTCTAGAACTGCTTGTTTAATTTTTAGTCACATTTTTATGCTTATATGTTATTTTGTACAGGCATTTACTACAGATTTCAGGGTCCATTGGGCTCAGCATCCTTTAAGGCCAGAGTTTGCAGAAAGTACCTACTTCTTATATAAAGTAAGATAACTTATTGTTCTTGGCTTTCCCCTACTTTCTTGCTCTTTTACAATAACAATCAGTTAGTATTTAGTGTTATAATGGTTGGATTTATTATTATTTCCATTCATTTGGCTATCTAATTGTAGAAAGATGTAAGATTTCTTGTAAATGTGATACCTTTTCAAGAGTCCTTCTGAAGATCGGGATAGAGGCTACAGCTCCAAACCCCAGACTCGGGGAATTAAGATCCCAACTTGGTTATAAGTAATCCCCTCCTGAACACTGAACATCTCTGCTGTAAAAAGAGGGTGATGAACAAAAATGAAAACTGAAAAAATGAAAATAAAAAACCACTTGCAAAGATTTCTTTCAAAGGGAAATTTTATTTATGGATGTGTGTCCTAAGGCAACCTCCCCACTTCAATTGGGAGCTCTTTTGAGCATTTAGAAATGTAACTTAAAGGCTGAAGCTTATGGCTTCAATTGTTTAAGGAATTCTGTAAACCAAACCCATCGTGTCTTTCCCAATCTGTGTCCTGTGTAACATGCATTCTAGTCCTGACACAAGGCCTGGCATCTAGGGGCTCTCGGTAACTACTGGATGAATAAATGGATATATGACAGCATATATGCTATGTCTGTATTCTCCTTTTCAATAGGCTACAGGAGACCCGTACTACCTTGAAGTAGGAAAAACACTTATTGAGAATTTGAATAAATATGCTCGAGTGCCTTGTGGATTTGCTGCCATGAAGGATGTTCGCACTGGGAGTCATGAGGACAGGTAAACAAGCACTTACTCCCTTCCCTCAACGACAGGTACAGCACAGAATACAGCTGCTTGTGAGGGCTCAGAGACGGTGGAGAGTCCTTGAGACTGCCAACCTTAGCTCATTGTGCTTGGTTTTCAAAAACCCTTGGATCCACTCGTTTTAAATTGAAGTGGTGTGTGTGTGTGCGCGTGTGTGTGTGTGTTTGTCACAGTGCTTGGGGTGTAGTAGGAACTCTGATGTTATTAAGTAGATACATGAAGATTATTTATCAGAACCTGTTATTAGGGACATAGAAACATTGTCTCCTATGCTGTAATGTTTTTTAAAATAGTATGTAAAAGAATTATCAGAATAATAAAAGAGCTGGATTATGGTTTGTAGTAAGTCAAGAATTCTTCAACAACATAGTCACGGTCAGTGTGCGTTCTGATCTGTCCCTAGTGGGATCCCAGTGGTAGCTTCTGAGTACTAGAATATTCCACTGGATACTAGATAGATGTGCCATGAAGTACTCACATGACAAAGGGCACACATATTGATCAGTGTGGTTGTCACATTTCTGCTATTTAGTTAGACTTCATATCTCTGTTGACCACAAGCTTGTTTTTGCACTTGGCTAGGAAAGGTCTGTTTTGTAAGGACCGTTATGAGCCATCATTATACTAGTTTTAAAGATTAGACAAAGTCATGCCCTTTGAGCTACTGCATTAGTGAAGACAAGCATGTATAAACAGACTTTCAGATGTGCTGCAGACCATGCAGGCTTCTGTGATCTTGACTAAAATGTTGCTGGAGGATCCTGAGTCCTGATAGATGAGCAGGAGTTAGAAGGGAGAAATGGATTTAGGCAAAGGCACCATAGACATGAGGGACACAGTACTCATGGTCTCACAAGGCTGGCCCTTAGTCCCTCTCTCGGTGTTCAGAAATAGTTCCTAGGCTTGGGACTCCCTTCCCTGATTGTAGCTGATGAGGAATGGCTAGGTTTGGGGAAGTGAGCATAGGAATAGCAGAAAAGGAAAGCAAAGACAGACTAACACTTCCCTGCTCTCCAGGTGCTCTTCTGAGCCCCTTTTATGTTTAACTCTTGTCATCTAGCAACTCTTGTGAGTATAATTCCGCCACAATCCTCATTTTAAAGATGAAGAACCCAAGGGGAAGAACTTAGAGAGGCAAAGGCCTCTGATGAGGCTAGTACTAAGTTACAGCAGCGTGAACCATAGTTAATGTGCCCACTCTATGCCCAGCACTGCACGTAAGTGTCAGGGTTGATAGATGAGACCCACTTCTGGTCCTCCGAGGCTTTGCAGTCAGGAGCAGGCAGTGGTGTAAGGAAATCACTGGCTAGAGCTATGATGCAGTGGGAACATGCTGCGGAATAGAGGCCCAGGTGGTCCGTTGTGTGACAGCTTTTGTCTTTCAGAATTTACCAACCTCCTCTCCCTCGCTACCAGGTTGTCATGGCATTGTTGCTGGGCTTCTCACCACTGCCTTTGCTGCTTTCTGGTTATTCTCCAGTGGGTAGACTACCTCTTGAATTCTGTTGGTTGAGGTGTAGCTTGGTGGGTGTGTTAAGTACTGAATTTCTTCCTTAGCTTCAAACAGAATTTCTCTCTCTCTCTCTCTCTCTCTCTCTCTCTCTCTCTCTCTCTCTCTCTCTCTCTCTCTCTCTCTCACACACACACACACACACACACACACACACACACAGCACTAATTATGCTCAGGGTGGACCCAGCACAATAGCACTGGAGTCACCTGGAGTCAGGCTGGGTGTTGCTGACTGGGGCGACTGGCTGATATGTGTATACTTTCTATCCCACTGAAGACCATGGTTTCATTGTTTCACAGGGGAGCATTTTACCTCTCAAACTGTAATCTTCATTGTACTATATTATTAACTGCCCTTAAGGATTTTTCGTTTGTTTTTAGCTATCTTTTGTTCAACTCACATTGAATTTGTGACTGATCCCATTAATCTCAGATACTTAACTCTAGCCTGCTAATAAAAAATATTCTCTGCATTCATCTTGAGAAGCTAATTTTTAAAGCATAAATTTAGAACTTTATATTTATGCTAAGGATTTTTCATTTTGTTCCTGTACAAAATTATAGGGTTAAATATCATCTCAGGAGTCTTTTGGCTGAACCACCAATTTTTAGTATCCTGTAGCTTATATATAATATAATATATAAAAATATAATTTCTTTCCATTCAAATTATGAGGAAGAATTTGGGGTTGGGATTGTGGCCAGGGCCCTCTACATGGCACTCGAGAGCTCTTGGTGACAGGCTGTTCTAGGCTGCATATTCTGATCTACTGACATCATCCTGTCTGCTTAGATGGGACTCATTAATAAACTTCATCTGAATTACCTGAGCTGTTGATTCTCTGTAGTAGAAAGCCTGTTAAAAGCCTGGTGTGAAGTTTTGATGAGATTAATCTACCTGTGAGGTAGGCAGCTCCTCTGGTAGTTTATGCCATTGCAATATATTGAGTCCAGGTTATTCTGAGAGTTGAGTATCGAGGCACTGTAATTCTTTGACCGTTTGAATTGTATGGTCTCTATGATTGATATTTGGATTTTAAAATACTTATTTGTGACTTTTCAATTCAGAATGGATTCGTTTTTCTTGGCCGAGATGTTTAAGTATCTCTATCTGTTATTTGCTGATAAGGAAGACATTATCTTTGACATAGAGGATTACATCTTTACAACAGAAGCTCATCTGTTACCCCTTTGGCTCTCAACCACAAATCGCAGCATCTCTAAGAAGAACACAGTGAGTTCTAAATTAAATGCCTTACTTGTCCTTTCACTTCTATATATTCACTTTATTTTTCTAAGAAGCAGCCCATAATTCGTTCAGTTAATATATGCAACTGCATATATAATATATGCAAGTGCTTGTAATATTATCTCGTTTTCTTTTTACTCATATTATTAAATATAATATATTATGTATGCATAATACTCATAATATTAAATAGCACTGTTATTATTAATTACATAATTTTTTTATGTTTCAGACCTCAGAATACACAGAACTGGATGATAGTAATTTTGATTGGACTTGTCCAAACACTCAGATTCTTTTTCCTAATGATCCATTGTATGCTCAGAGCATCCGTGAACCCTTGAAAAATGTGGTGGATAAGAGCTGTCCAAGAGGCATCATCAGAGTGTAAGATGTGTTATTTTATATTTGCTAATACTAAGTTAATTCACAGTAAATAACCGAGCGCTTCAGGAGCTGTAACAGTAGTCAGAAAGACTTTCACTAGATCAGATACTGAGGTATGTAGTTTCTATTGAATAGAAATTATGTGAACTTTTATCTATTTTTGTTTAATAACAGATAGTATGTAACATTTTAAAATTTCTCTAGCTCAGTTTTAGACACAAAAGATTCAACTATTTCATTATGTCTTGTATGTACAAGAAAATGCTTTCCTCCGTACGTCTGTAGCTTCTGCATAGTACAAAGACAGCTTTGGTTTGGTTTGGTTTGTCTTTATTGTTTTTAGACTTGCTTCTTGATTGTTAACCAAACTTTTGGGAGGCACATAAATGAACTTATTTTCTCCTATATAGATAGTTATTAGAAAGGCCATTGATAACAAGGGGGCTAAAAAAAAATGAAGTGAGCATTTTTATCCACTGATGAAAATATTGTTTTGCTTTTAAATATTGTGAAGGCTGGAGAGGTAGTTCAGTGGTTAATAGCATTGGCTGCCCTTCTAGAAGACCTGTACCCAGAGGGCAGTTCACAGTTATCTATAACTCTAGCCCCAGGGGATCGGATGCCCTCTTCTGGCTTCCAAGGGTACTGCATGCACATGGTGAACAGACATACAAGCAGACAAAACAATAGACATACAATTTTAAAAAATTAAAACTGAAAAAATATGAGAAAAATATGTTTTTAGAGAAAGACAGCATACATGATCTATTTTATTGGAATACGTGCACACCCACGAAAGTGACGGTTTGTTAGTAATCAGATTACGCATAGGAAAATAAATTACCCCAACTTCACTAGTTCTGAAATTAACAATTCTGCAAATATCGACTAAGATTATTCTTATTTGGTTTTTATATTTCACTGCTTGTAACGCACAGTTGTAAACCTTGCTTCTGATTCCTTTCTGCAGAGAGGAGAGTTTCAGAAGTGGAGCTAAACCTCCTCTGAGAGCCAGAGATTTTATGGCCACTAACCCTGAGCATTTAGAAATCCTGAAGAAGATGGGGGTGAGTTTGATTCACCTCAAAGATGGGCGAGTCCAGCTGGTCCAACATGCAATCCAAGTAAGACATTGCTGTGTGGGCTAGGTGCTGTCTTTGCTCTTTAGCTTCGTAGGGTGATGGCATATGGCTCTTGTCAACTTTAGAGTTGACATACACGAAGCTCTCTGGGAACATTCCTAACTCTGCATAACCATTTGGGTAGTTTGTTTAATACAGTCAAAAATAGGATTTAAACTTAAATTTTTATCTCAGTTTATTGTCTTTCCACTATTTTATTTTGAGTCAATGATTAATTTTAATATTTATATAATAATATCCCACACTAGTTTCCAAAAAGTAATGAACCTAGGTAGTTCGTTCATCATAGAAATCAAGCTCTGAATATATTTGTACCTGTAAAAGATAACATATCTTTTAGACAATTTTTATTGTTTTTTACTTTAGAGTTTTTATAACATAAAACCTTTCATTTATTTACCTTATTAGCATGTTGATTTTGAAGAGCGTACTAGCCCGAATAATTACAAGCTGTAAGCACACTCAGACAACCTTCGCTCAGCTTTCCCACAGCCTCACTTGTCCCTCAAATTTTATCCATTTTCTTGCTCTCTCCATCTTCCCTCTAAAAGTACCCAGTGTCCCAAACTATGAGCGTGGGTCCAGTGCCTTCATTTAGGCCAACAGTGAAGTAGTGGCCACCTCGTGGCCTCTTAATCTTTAATCAGTTTAGCTTTTCTCTTAACTCTTGATTTTCCTCCTCTTAAAACATTCCCTTCTTTTTGGCTCCCCGGGTGTTGTAGCAACACAATTCCTGTTCAGTTCTCACTGTGCGCCTTATAGAATAGGTGGTAGCTCGACTTCCCGGGCAGTCCCTCCCAGTGTAGGGCGGTCTACGACTCTAGACGATTTTCTTTTCTCTAGTCTTTTCTTCAGCAGTCTTCTGTTCCTGCCGCTAGCTTTGAACAGATGCCTCTTGGACACGTGCTTATAGCAGTCCTCCTGAACTTCAGTCCTGAACACAGATTCCGTACATCTGCTGTGTATTGTACACCGCAGCCCCCATCTGCCCTGATTTGAGTCGTGTTTTCTTTCTCTGTCGCTCTCCTGTCCTTACCTCAGCTCTCTTCTCTGTTTTCCATTCAGTAAACGCTCATCATTCTCTGAGCTCTTCCCAGGGCTAGAAATTTCAGAGTGAGCTTGAACTCTCAGTGTCTCTCTGCCCTCCGACTCCCTACATCAAAGCCTATTTTTTTTCCTTGCAACTTTTTCCTGTGATGGACATCTTCAGCTCCTCCATGGTTGAGACCTAGTTCTCAGTTATATACAAGCAGAACCAATTACTCCCTTGGGCCTTTTCACCTTAGACTTTTTAAACATAGTTAACTTTTGCATGTCTTTCTCCACTAGACACAAACTTACAGACTGTCTCCCCAGTGCTTCAGCTTACTGTGGGGACAGAATAGGTTCTTACTACATGTTTGGAGCCTTATTGAATCTGCTTGCTAATTTGGAGTTTCAAAGAGGAAAGATGGGGGTCAGGCAAGAAACTTTTTCTTTTAAAGGTGAAGCCAATAGAGCTAAAGAGCAAAAGGGTGCTTGGGCTTTGATAGAAGCACAGATTCAAATCTCCATCAAAGTGTTTCCGTGGTGGGGGAAGAGACACTGATGATGCTGTTGAGAAAATTTAATTCCTAAAAGTAGTGTATTGAGGGCAAGGTAGATCAAAATATTTAGTGGGGACCTAAGCTAAAAGGGAAAATTCCACGCAGAAGTCTGTAATTTAGGAAGTCAAACAGATGGGGAAGTTTTCAGGAAGGAAAGCGGAGCTGAACTGAGTCTGTTTCTTTCCTAGGCTGCTAGTGCAATTGATGCTGAAGATGGGCTGCGGTTCATGCAGGAGATGATTGAACTGTCAAGTCAGCAGCAGAAAGAGCAGCAGCTACCTCCACGAGCTGTACAAATTATTTCCCACCCATTTTTTGGCAGGGTAGTCTTAACTGCTGGACCAGCTCAGTTTGGGCTGGATCTATCTAAACATAAAGAGGTATGTGCACTCCAGTACGCATACTGAAATTAAAATCGTAAGTATTTGATTTCTTTGTTTAGTAGCTTCTTGTTTAGAAGTTGGGGGCTGAGTACACATTTCAGTGGCAGAAACACACACTCAGCTCAGACCCTGGTTGTAGTCCCCACAACAAAACATTACTGTAGTATTCAGCCTCCTGCATTTAAATTAAAGCTGTCTTACATTGGTATACAGCTACTGGGGAGATCTCTCAGTTATTAGTGCTTGCTGTGCACACATGAGAGCTGAGTTCAGCCCCAGCACCCACATAAAAGCCAGGCATGTTAATGTGCCCTCTTATTGTTTTGTTTTTGAGACGAGTTTTTTTGTTGACAGTCCTGGCTGTCCTGGAACTCACTCTGTAGACCAGGCTGGCCTCAAACTCACTGAGATCTGCCTGCCTCTGCCTCCCGAGTGCTGGGATTAAAGGCATGCTTCACAACTGCCCCACAAGCATGTTAATGCCCTCTTAATCCCAGCAAGGAGAGGGTAGAGACAGGAAGATCCCCAGTCTCCCCAGCTAGCCAGCTGAGGCTAATCTGTGATCTCCAAATTCCAATGAGAGACCCAGTCTCGAAAGGTGAGGTGTATGGCTCTTGATGAATGATAGGTGAGATTGCTGATTGATCTGTAGTTTCTGCATGTACACACACTCACACACACAGAAAGAGAATTCCAGTTCCCTTAAAACTCACTATACTGAACTTAAATGAGTAGACTGTAATTGAAGAAGATAAAAGATTTAGGTTACTTTTTTTTCCCCAACAGACAAGAGGATTTGTTGCAAGCAGTAAACCATATAACGGTTGTTCAGAGCTCACTAACCCAGAGGCAGTGATGGGGAAAATTGCCCTGATACAAAGAGGACAGTGCATGTTTGCAGAAAAGGCCCGTAACATCCAGAATGCTGGAGCCATTGGCGGCATCGTTATTGGTGAGTGCACCTCTGTATCAGCATATTGATTGCGAAGAGGCGATTGGGCGATTTCCCTTTTATTTTCTAAAATCTTATCAGAGGGTTTATCAGGTTATTTTTATTTTGACACCATAAAGGATAGATGATTCAGTGACCTGATAATTGATAGTCTATTTATTTTTCTTGAAAATCCAGATACTGGTTTCTGTATATTAATATCAGTGGAAATATTTGGCTAAGGTATGAGGGTGGAGTTGGAGTGCTGTGAAAATGCCCTACACCCTTGAGATCTAAAGTCCCCAGGGACCTCCAGTGTACAGCCTTTAGGGACTTCCCTTCCCTCACAGCGTGGCAAGCTTTGGAGCCACAGATAGGGGCTCTGCCACAGAACGGCAGTGCAACCTTGGCCAGCTTCACTTGTTTGTGATCTTTTCTTTCTTTCTAAGGAAAGATTTTTTTTTTTGCTTTTTTTAAAAATTTATTTTATTGAGCTATGCATTTTTCTCTGCTCCCCTTCCTTTCCCTTTAAGCCCTCTCCCAAGGTCCCCATGCTCCCAATTTACTCGGGAGATCTTGTCTTTTTCTATTTCCCATGTAGATTAAATCCATGTATGTATCTCTTAGTGTCCTCATTGTTGTCTAGGTTCTCTGGGATTGTGGTTTGTAGGCTGGTTTTCTTTGCTTTATGTTTAAGTGAGTACATGTGATAATTGTCTTTCTGGATCTGGATTACCTCACTCAAAATGATGTTTTCTAGCTCCATCCATTTTCCTGCAAAATTCAATATGTCGTATTTTTTCTGCTGTGTAGTACTCCATTGTGTAAATGTACCATATTTTCCCTATCCATTCTTCAGTCAAAGGGCATTTAGGTTGTTTTCAGGTTCTGGCTGTGACAAACAAAGCTGCTATGAACATAGTTGAGCGCATGTCCTTGTGGCACTATTGAGCATCCTTTGGATATATACCCAAAAGTGGTGTTGCTGGGTCTTGAGGAAGGTTGTTTCCTAATTTTCTGAGAAATCTCCAGAGTGATATCCAAAGGGGCTGTACCAGCTTGCATTCCCACCAGCAATGCAGAAGTGTTCCCTATACCCCACAACCTCTCCAGCATAAGTTGTCATCAGTGTTTTTGATTTTGGCCATTCTTACAGGTATAAGATGGAATCTCAGAGTTGTTTTGATTTGCATTTCTCTGATGACTAAGGATGTTGAGAATTTGCTTAGGTGTCTTTCAGCCATTTTAGATTCCTCTGTTGAGAGTTCTCTGTTTAGGTCTGTACTCCATTTTTTTTTTTATTGTATTATGTGTTCTTTTGATGACCAGTTCCTTGAGTTCTTTGTACATTTTGGAGATTAGCCCTCTGTCCGATGTGGGGTTGGTGAACATCTTTTCCCACTGAAGAAAGATTTTTTTAAGTTACAAATACTGATAACATATAAGCACCAGTGGTTAGGACTTTTCTCCCAGTGGATGTTTTTCCACTGAAACTACAAATTGCCAGCTTTACCCCTGTATCTCAACCTATGAGTTTTGCTATTCCCCAATACTCCCCATTTTTTTCTCTTAACAAGCCATGACTAACAACAGGAATATATATTTTGTATGTTTAAGGTAAAAAAGGCATTTGCATTTAGCAAGAACTATCAGACAACAGTTGAGAATTGACCAGGAAAGTCCATTTTCCATTTTCCTTTCCTTAGTTAGAACTCATTTCTACATTGAAAGTACATAAGACATTTAAAGGGCTGGGGTTATAGCTCAGTGGCCTTGCTTTTGATTCTAGCATTGTGAAAGACAGAAGATATGACCACTTAAGTATTAGGATCTGTTTCAGCAAAAACTATTTACTGTTCCCTTTGTTTATTCTACATGGGAACTAAAATGTTGATTTAAGCGAATAAATTTCAATAGTTAAAAAGTTTTAGGAGAAATTGTGTTTAACAACTTAAACCCACATTTAGCAAACTAGGAGGTGTGGACCTCCTCCACCTCGTACCTCAGTTTCGGTGTTGCTGAGACATAGCCACATGGAGTCATATGGATATTGTCTCTGAGTGCTTTGAGTCGCAGAGAATGCGGGCTGGTAGCATTTGCGCTGTGGCCAGTTACAGAACATTTTGCTGACTCCTAACTTAAATCTTTATAAGTGTGTATGTGTCCACATTTGTTTGTATATACATATTCATGTGCACATATGTGTGCAGGCCACAGGTCAACATTAGTGTCTTCCCAACTATTCTACTTTATTTTTGAAGCAGTCTTTCACTGAACCCAGAACTCATGAACTGACTAAATTGACTGGCCAGTGAACTGTGGGGGTTACCTGTTCCCCAGTGCTAGGGTTACAACCAGGCCAGCTTTTATTTGATCACTTGGGATCCAAATTTGGGTTCTTCTGCTGGTGTGTTGGGCACTGTACCAAGTGAGCCATTTCCCAGCCCCTGAGCCATCCTGTCCGTCGTTGGCTGTTTTCACATTGAGACTATTTACTGAAGAATTTATTAGATTTTTGTCACTATAATTTTGAGCATTTCTTACTTACCAAGACTTAAAAACAGAGATCTGAAGTATAAAACAGTGTGGGATGTGTACATCAATCTTAAAAAGTACCTTTGTGTGAAGATTTTCCCAGTTTCTGGGCGGAGTCTTCTGTGACATATAAAGACTGTCAGGTCAGACGTTTTCTTTAGTAGCTGTTGATGCACAGTTCTACACTGGGGTCTGTGGAACAACAAGGAGATCATGTTTTTTCTTCTCACAAATTTTAATTTTAAAAAGAAATTTAACATGAGTGTGTGAGACTTCTTTCTCCTAAGATTTTCTTTCTGACAAAACATTTTTTTCCTTTGAATAAATTTGAGTTTCATTTTTTTTAACTACAAGGACTAAAAATACTAGAAATACAACTTACCTTAGGACTCATTTGCCTGCGGGAGGTAATAATTTACTTGTTATTTTAAGAAAGAAGGTGTTTACTGTGTGGAAAGGATGCTCTTCATTGAGCCGAAGAGTCAGACACACAGCTGCAGCTGGCACGGGCACTCGTGGACGGAGTCGTCACAGCTGACACCTCTCTGGTCTCTCTCCATCTAGCGCTGTCTGGCAGCTGCGCCTCCTCCCCAGCCCTCCACACCTGCTCCCTCTGTTTGCAGTTCTCAGGGGGCAGCCAAGCCCTCAGGCTGAGTCACTTGCACGGGCTGCACCCACCGCTAGCAGAAGCAGTCTTTCTGGGTGGCAGTTGTAGGATCCTGGGGGGACTGGAGGTCAGACAGCCGTCTTTTGATCAATTACTAAGAGAACACATCGTGTTGGCCACTTATTTGGGCCTGTGAAGCAAGTGGTGTGTGAGATGGCGTTGCCATTTTCCTCAGGAAAATGTGTCAGCTGGGAGTAGATGTGATTGGCACTTACACTATCAGAGAATTTAAGTGCTGCTTAGCCAGTGTGAAATAGCAGTATTGTGTAATTCAACTTATTCCTAGTTAAGTAATCCCTGGTCTAAACATTTCTGATTTCAGAGCATTTTAAGTTTTTGAGTCAGGAATGCTCAAACAATAACATCCATTACATGAAATCTGAAAGTTTTCATAGTTCTGCCTGTGTGGTCCAGATCACTAAAATCTTTCATTTGTAGGCTTTTCCTTAAACATGTGAAAATATTCCAGTCATAATCAGAAATTTGTGTTCTTTTTTTTCATATACTCTTTTCCTGTGTCAAGTAATTCGTTATAATTTATTGAGAGCCGTTTATAATTGAGCATTACAGTAGAGCTTTTGCTGCTTTTAATTATTTTCTTAGGCTAAATCGTAAAATTAGTTGCTCTGAAGATTATATTCATTTTCCTGGAGCGTGCCTCTGCGGCCGACAGGCCCCTGACTGCCCTGTGTGTTCTCTGGCAGATGACAACGAGGGGAGCAGCAGCGACACGGCCCCTCTGTTCCAGATGGCAGGTGACGGGAAGGACACGGACGACATCAAGATCCCCATGCTCTTCCTGTTCAGCAAAGAAGGGAGCATTATCCTGGATGCCATCCGGGAGCACGAGGAGGTGGAGGTCCTCCTTTCTGACAAAGCAAGAGACCGAGGTAACAGCCGGCACTGCTGTGCTGGTCCTGTTAGCCCGGGAGCAAAGGGCCTCACAAAAGTGGCACAGGCTTTCTTTTTTATTTTTAGTTTGCTGGTAAAACAAGTCAAAGTTTTAGAAAATGGTTTAGAATTTTTATCTTGGAAATAATAATAATTTATTATATTTATTTTATTAATATTATTAACATTTATTTTTACTATATCATTAAATTATATATAACAAATAATAAACTATTATAAATTGCTATTAATATTACAAAATAGTAATAGTAATTTATTATAAATGTAAAACATTTGCTTTGATGACTGAATTAGAATGCTTTTAGAATTCCATTCTTTATGTGTATACAATACGATAGTAACAGTTTCACCAGCAACCTGTACTCTGAGGCACTGTTGACGGAGGCATAGAAATGCAGGCCTGTCTCCTTGCTGCTATGTACGTTCATCACATGGGTTTTATACTCTAGGAGGTACAGATGGCTTTGCCTGACCAGCAGGATACCTTAAGAATAGAGAATCTTCCTTGGGCTAAAGGGTTGTTAGTAATTTGAAAGTTATTGGAAACCACTGTGTAAAGGCTGCAGGGTTTTCACACCTGAGGATTTGGGAACTGTGTCTCCATCCCCCTTAAATGAATGGCATGTATAATCTGTAAGGGGTTGTTATAGCCCATAGGGTATTTAACAGATACTCAAAAACTAACTGAATTTAGCGTGACTGCCTTTTGAAAAGGCTAACAGTACAGTGCTATTCCAGTCAGTGTTTTGTCTTCTTGTTGCTTTGGTCTTTGAGAGTCTTTGACCTGCCAGTTACTTAAGAGCAGTGGAATGAATGAGTTGGGTGAGCAAGGATGTATAGTCGGAACAGAACACAAATAGGTCCCGATCTTCTTAAACCCACCTATGTACTTGAGTTCTTTTCTCCTGGGGCCCTTTTCAAAATTCTCATCTTTCCTCCTCTGCTGTGCATCAAACACAGGCAAATTCATACTAATCTGTATAACACTTTAATGCCTTTGCTTTCCCCCTGTTTTCTGCTACCATTGGAATTTCAGCAGCAATATTAAAAGGTAAAATGATTCCAAGCTACATTATTAACAGTAGTAAGTATCTTGCATTAATAAACCAATTATATATGTATGTGTGTGTGATACCCACACATACATATATAATTTTGTTTCACTGAATATCATGATAATATATGGCTTAATGCAATTAATAACTTCCATATTCAGTCAGTTGTCCCATAAGTCTTTATCGATCCTGCTATAAATTAATTCTATTAATTATATATTCCATACTCTAGGTGAATTCACTAGTTAATGCCCATGCAAGAGTCACTCTGATAGCAACATCGGTGCATAAGAAATTAATTACTTCGGATCATTTTATTTATATAAAAGTAAAATATTTAAAATATTGGCTTGTTTTATAAGCTCCTGTGGAGGTGAGGGGCACACAGGAGTTAAGACTGTCATTATGGTAAAGAACATGCTCACCACACCAGGAGAAGGGTAGGAAGAGCAGTCAGTTCTACTAGAAAAAAGTTGCTAAGAAATAGTATTCCCATAAAAACTACAGTAAAAAGACATTACATAAATGCTGCTTTAAAGCACTTTGACAGTCCGTAACTTGCTGAGCTGTTAGTCTTAGAGTGCACCTTTAATAGTAGAAGGGTTAGGGTCTGTGTGTGTAACAGCACTCTGAGAAGTACAGCTATTAGCCAGACAACAGGTTATGATGAATACCTATCACTGTAGGAGAAATTCAGTGATAACAGCTCGTTCAGATCAACCACTTTCTCCACTCGGGATACTACTCTTAAGAAGTTAAAGTCTGCAGTGCTCGTCATTCATTTGTCCCATACCATCACCATATCGTGTGCTACACCCGGGTCAGTATGGGCTGACGCCCTGTGCTGCCCAGTCAGTCAGAATCCCACGTGTAGACACACCCCCAGGCGATTGTAGCGTGGCACTTCTTTACCTGCACTTTGAGGGACGAGGGAGGGGACCCGGACAATGGTTCTATCTCCTAGTTTTGGGAATTAGAATTATGTAAGTACCCTCCCGGAATAAGCACCTAATCCAGGCAGCCGAATGTCCTAAGAGTCCTTTGCACTTACAGGAGATAGAAGCCCCAGACAGTACCCACCTTTGGTCTGATAAGTGTGACTATTAGGATCTGTTATCTGATACTGCCCTGCTATCTGGTGGCAACAGTGTTCAGATATTACACATTCTTCAGAAGCTGAGGCTCTAGAATTCATCAAGTGGAGATGTTACTTCCTCAGGGTGACCATTGACACCCTAAAAGTTACATTGTCCACACCCTGTTCTTGAACAAAACCTTTAACACTGTGTCTCTTAGTGTCTCATTGCTGCAAATTTTGAGTTTTTAAAGATATTTAATAATTCCAATCCTGTCTCCCAAGCAAAAAAGTGTGGGAGACCTTTAAATTGAAACAGTTTGCAATTCAGTTTCCCCTGCTCCTTACTATTATGGAGGAAAGCGTCAGCATTTTAAAGTGGGGTGTATTGCCATGCTTCCAGCCTACAGAACAGGGTTGTGTGCCCCAAAGGCCAGAGACGAATGCTTTCAAGGCTCCTGCTGTATTAGTGTTTGTCTGGTAAAAAGGCAGACAGAAAATGGAGGTGAGATTAAAATGAGAAAGAATTCCATCTTGTAAAGTGCCCTGAATTTAAGCCAAGCAGTATCAGTTTCCAGATAACCCCATTTAAAGTAGGCTGCGATGCTGCAGTCCTGGGGTTGGACTGTGGAAGACTTTGGGAAAGGTCTGATGCCAGTGAGGATGACCATGTACGGGCAGATGGCTGCCTGCCTGAAGAGCCCCAGCCTGCTGTTGTGGGCAGGAAGCCTTGCTTGCCTACCGTCCCTTCTCTAAGCGGGCCATGCTTCTGTGTGGATTACCTTACCTGTTTTTCACATCCCTATGGCAAGTTCAGCCATTCTGTACCCAGTTCAGATGCCCCATCTGTATGACATTTCTTTCTCATTCTTGGCAGAATGTTAGTTTTTCTTCTTCAGTAGTTCAGTGATTCTATTGCACATTTGTTTATTATATAGCTCTTCTCACCTCTGTGAACTTTTCTTTCAGTCAATGTAGAAAGTGCTGGCCAGTGACTGACCGTATAACATTCAAATTCAATTCTTCAACCAGCATTATCTTCCCTTTTATTAGTAAGAACCCTGATGTTCGTTGGGCTTGTGCTACTGGTGTTTCTGATAGGCCATTTCTGAGTCACTGTCATACCCCCTACACTGGCAGTGGGAGCCTGCGAGTGAAGACGTAACAACTTGGCTACCTCAGCTCCTTTGAGTCTTTGTTCCTCTCCAAGCGCAGGCTGACTTGGCTGCGGCCGCCTCTGTTTCTTGTTCCTTGGGCTCACAAGCCGAGTAGGCAGCGCTGGCACGTCTGTTCTTCTCATCATTTGTTTATTCCTATGCCAGGAGTTTAGAAGCTTTGTTTGGAATATATTTCATATGGTAGCTTTTCCCTTACTGAATTTCAGTTTCATGTAGTTCAAAAACTAAAAGAAGTAGAAATAAGATTCATTTTGGAATCCTATATTCACATATCTTTTTCATAGAGAGTATAAAACTGTTAAATGTGACAACTTTCTGTTTTGGAACATATCTGTAAATTTAATCAGCTCTTATTTTTTCTTCTTATAATTATATAGTATTAAGCAATATGAGCTTTATACCTGTCATAATTTAGTTTTGTAGTTTTTTATTTATATTATGAAAAATATATGATTTCACTTTTAATTGTTGACACTTTTATTGAGGAGTTACTGATACTTCAGTTACTTTAGTTTTCTTTACCATTTTTTTTTATTAATCTTGGTAGTGTTTCTTAAAATTAGAGTTGCTTAGTTAGGGTTTCTATTGCTGTGAAGAGACACCATGACCACAGCAACTTTTCTAAAGGAAAACATTTAACTGGGGTGGCTTGCAGGTCAGAGGTTTGGTCCACTACTGTCATGCTGGGCATGGCAGCATACAGGCAGTCATCTTTAGGCGGCAGGAAGAGAGTGAGACACTGGACCTGGTTTGGGCATCTGAAGCCTCAAAGTCCACCCACATGACACACTTCCTCCAACAAAGCCACACCTACTCCAACAAAGCCACACCTCCTAATAGTGACACTCCTCCCTATCAGTATTTGGGGGCCTTTTTCATTCAGACCATCACACTTCACTTTTAATATACAGTCACAATATAAACATATAGGTAATAATTATATTTCTTTTTCATATGTACCCTGGTTATTCTGTGATTTTATGGTATTAGCTAGACACCCAGAATAATAATGTTTCACATATAACCTCTAAAGGGGTTTGGACACAAGTAGTCTTTGTTACTAGACAGGGCAACCCTGACCTGGGCCATCCTTTTAGATTAGAATAATATGATTAAAAAAGAAACTCGAAGACCTTCTTAGTCTCCTCAACTTCTGGTCGACTAGTATAGTAACTTCTGAGCTCCCTTTTCTTATCTCACCCCATGGCCCCCTAACTTTTTACTTAATTGTGCCTCTTTCACCGTTCAGAAAACTGAAATGGTAACATAATAAGAAAGAAAATAAGGCATTGCATTAAAAAAGAGGAAAGAAAAACGTCTCCCTTGCCAAAACAAAACAGACACACACACACACACACACACACACACACAAACAAAAACAAAACAAAACAAAAAGCCGGGCTCGTAGTGCAGTGGTAACACTTCTGACTCCAAAACAAAAACCAGAACTGTGCTGGCTACCTTCCTGTCGCTGAGGTGAAATGCCACGGCAAAGGCGGCACAAAGCAGAGTTGGATTTGGGTCACATTCCACAGGGTTTCAGTCCATGATGGCAGCAGGCAGCTGGAGTAGGAAGCTGAGAGCCCACATCTGAAACCCTAACCAGAAAACAAAGACAGTGAAGCTGGACTAGGCTATAAAACTCTCAGAGTTCACCCCCAGTGAAGCACTTCCTTCGGGAAGACCTCACCTCCTAAACCTTCCCAGATCGCACAACTTGTGGGCACCTAGGACCAAGTGTCACTACTCAAGCCAGTGGGTGACAGTTACCCCACCCCAAAACTAAGTATATGAACTTGAGAGAATAAGCATCGCAGGCGTGTGTGCACAGAAACTCCCCTAGTAAGGCAGTCCTACCTGGGAGGGTGACTGTGCATGCTCGCCTGTGTGCACAGAAACTCCCCTAGTAAGGCAGTCGTACCTGGGAGGGTGACTGTGCATGCTCGCCTGTAGGTTTCTTTCCGTCAAGGTTAGTTGGTCTCTTCTTACTTTCTGAAGGAGCCCTCAGATGGTATTACTGCAAGCTTTCCTACATACCTATCTCCCCTATAAAACGTGGAGTTTTTCACTCAGTATTCGTGAATACCGTTTTCTCGTTGGTCTGTAAAATCTTAAAGGTAGGCATGGTGTTAGTTTTCACTAATTTTCTCTCTGGCACCAGGCACAGTGGACACCCAGAGAGTTCTAGCTGTACTGCAGAAACAGGCTGAGCCAGGTGTGGCCTTTGGGTGACAAGGCTGGCTAAGTACTTTAATGTAGGAGCTAAGGAAAGTGTTTCCAGGGCTTTTCTATTTTATATTCATTACAAAAACTTTACCTACTCAGACTCCTAGTGTATTTTAGAATAGTTGTTTCAAGTTTGTAGATATACAGTAATAGTTTTATTAATAATCTTAGTTCTTGTCTTTATGACAATATTTTATTTGATGAGTCATATTAATACCTATAACCATTCAGTTTTTTTGTTTAAATCTAAATGGATCAGTGAGTGGTAATTTCACTCTTTTCAAGAAATATGATTTTAAAATTTTGCAATGATTTATTAAAATATTAAAATGTATTCCATTTAGAATATTCCTGTGTGCAAGCTTTCTTTAATGTAGGTATTAATAAATTGTGTGTGTGTGCGTGCCTGATTGTATGTGCAGGTGTGTATACATGTGCTCATGCGTGTACATGCACATGGAGATTGTTGGACCCTTTGGAATTGGAGTTAGAGGGGGCCGTGAGACACAGCTGGTTACATGGGTGCCTGTTCCAACTCTTGTCCTAATGATTGTGCGGCAAGCACACTCCGTCATTGGACCGTCTCTAGCCGTGATGCTCATAAGTTATATGTTGAAGTTTTTATGCATTTTAGCATTTTGTTTAGTGCTTTTGTCACTAATATTCATCCACGTTAGCATGCTGTTGGTTGCTGTTACTCCTTTCCTGGAGCGGCTTTTTCGCTGCCATACATTCTTTCTGGAACTACACAGGAATCTGGTTGTAAGACCTTGCCTTCAGTGCCAGTGTTGCCTGTTCTCCCGTGATGTGGCTGCAAAGTGGTAAGTGCGGTGCACTTTTCAAGAGAGTGATGCCTTGTTTCCTTCCCATACAGACCCTGAAATGGAAAGTGAAGACCAGCCATCTTCTGAAAACGATTCTCAGAGTCAGAGCGCGGAACAGACGCTGTCCCTTTCTCAAACAGTTGACTTGGTTGATCAGGAGACCCCCGAAAACCCTCTAGATTCTCACTCAGAGCCATTGTCTCCAGCAGACACTGAAGAAACTGCTGGCTTAGCCCCTTCTGAACAGATACCTAGTTCCACAGAAAGCCTTGAGACTACAAGTCTCGATGGTGAATGTACAGATTTAGATAACCAGCCTAAAGAACAATCAGAAACTGAGGAAGATTCCAATCCTAATGTTAGCTGGGGTAAAAAGGTCCAGCCTATAGACTCCATATTAGCAGACTGGAATGAAGACATAGAAGCATTTGAAATGATGGAGAAGGATGAACTCTGACTCTGTAAAGACTCTGCTGGTAGATATTGAAGAAGTAAATTGTGGTTTTCTACATCCTATCCAAGCAGGCGCTCCTGGGAGGCTCTGAGCAGTGCTCAGGCACGTTCTGACTGGGTAAGTAGTTCCCGTAGCAACCTGGAGCATGCTGTGTTAGAGCTGACCTCACCGAAACTGTCCTATCCAAAGAGGAAACTCACAACCCCTCAAATGACGCTGCTGCGTACCCTCAGCTCCCAGGCCAGGGAAAGATGACTCCTGGGTAGTCGAGACAAATTCAGCTGATAGGAAGTGGGAACAGCAGTCAGTGCAGCTTCCTAACCGGGAGCTTCACTGCCATGGGTTTGGGGTGGGAAGCCCTTCTGAGAAGATTTGATTGAGTGTTGTGGTGTTCTGGCCTTGCGGCCGTCACAGGAACACTTTCAGTGACCCACGGCCTTTGAAGCAGATGCATTCAGGGTAACAGCTGTTTCTGCTCATTGCTTTCACCTGCTTCATTCAGTGACAGTTGGTCAAGATGACTTGATTTCTTTCTTCTTTTCTCCCAACAATGTCCTTGCATTTAAGCCAAAGGTGAAGCTAGTGTGCTTTTTCCAGTGAGTTTTCCTATGAAGACCTACTGTGGGGCCAGGAAGAGGGGCATAGAGATACAGTGAAAACTGGTTGCTTGATCCTTGGGGTAAGCAGAGAGAAAGAAAAACTATAATGTTGCAATATCAACTTCCCATTGGGCCGTAGGGAAGCTATGGCGACTCTGAATGGGAAGCAGCATTAGCTCCTTGGGGGTAGATTATATGTCTTTTCCAGTTCATTTCTCTTAAGGTGGTTACTCTAGCCATCGGCCTTACTCCATCCCATGTGTAGCATCCAGTGTGAGCCAGAAGGCTCATCCCAAGCCCTGGTCCATTTTCCTATCTTATGGGGAGCCCTGATAAGCCATGGTAGTGGTCTGTAGTCTCGGGGTGACCACCATCTTTCTCCTTTGAAGCTGATTTCTGGCATCACACCTAAGGAGTCTGTCACATTTTCTGTTGAATCATGGATTTAGGTTTGTATAATTTTGTTTTCGCAAATACTCCTTCTGATGTGGATTTGAAAATTAGCCTCTGGTGACCTGTGTAAAAAAACCTAAATAGCCATATAAGTAAAAGAAAGAGATTTTTTTTCTTTTTTTTTCTGTGGCAGTTTGGGCTGGCCACATTTAATTCTTTTCAGTTTTGCTTATTGATAGTTCTACATTGAAATCATGGTTTTATTAATTTTATTTATTTTAAGCTTACTTTAATACTTCTAAAGGAATATTTGAGAGACTTAATTCCTTTTTACCATGGCGTTACACAATAACCTTTTTCTAAACCATGGTTTTGAGGTACTGAATAACTTAGACTATATATGGAGCTGTTGAAGACAGCAGAGCTGTATTGTAGTTATGTATATTCATGTACAGTTGTCTTAGGTCCCGGGGAAACATGCCCTTTTAGAAGGGGATAATTACCTGCTTTCAAAAATTCCAGCTCAACCTAATTGGGTCAGTGAGTAAGAAATCTTAAAGAATTCTCTGGGTCATGGGGTAGTATAACAAGTTCTTTATTGGCTCTTAGTTAAACCTGACACCAAAATGGGTATTTTTAGTCTCTCTGCATGTGAAGTTTGGTGCAAGAAGATAGAACCATAATGCATAGCATATACAGAAGGGTAGATGTGCTTTGTTTATCAAGAAGATAGAACCATAATACATAGCGTATACAGAAGGGTAGATGTGCTTTGTTTATCTTAATTGCAAAGCTGCCAAAATAGCTGAAGCTTAACTACTTGATTTATGGGACTGGGGCTTGGAGAAAAGGAACAAATGTTCCTCTGATACTTTGATTACAGAAGCCTTATATGTTTTGATTTTGTATTTGTAATTCAAAGCCATTGTTGTTTAAATCTAACTCTTTTAAGTTATCAAAGCAGCGTAATTTTTTTCCCTCAAGAACTTAATGGCATGAAGAATCCATGCTAGAAAAGGCCAGCTTACTGCCCCTTGCTGTTTTTTGGCCACTAGGAGGCGCTGTTGCCTTTCATTAAGGTTTAGATGAGCCTATTTGTTTTGAAAGTCAAATCCTTTAAAGGAATTTTTTTTAAGATGTTTTGCTTACTGTCTAGAAGGAATAATACTCAGTTTGTCCCTACCTAAGAAAGGAGATATATGTTCAGCTTCAGAACACAGCATTCTAACTGATTCCCCATTCATTTTCTCATTTGACATACTGCCATAAAGTAATCTTTGAGTTCATTAGAAAATTTTAACAGCATAGATTCCTTTTTTAATTTTTTTGTTGTTGTTTGTTAAAAACTTTTCATAGATATTTTATTTACTTGCTGAAGATTCAGGGACTTCTGACCCTGAGTTTAGAAACATCTGGTCTACCTCAGTTAAATGTTGACTGCTTAGAACTAGAGCTGAAATGATCACCACAGCCATAAACTTGTTTGACTAAGAAAGATTTATATAATGTTTACAAACCTGGAATCAAGTGCGGATCTTACCTGAAAGTTGAAAGTTACCTGTTAGAGCAAGTATTTAATTCAGGTATTTTCAAGTTTTAAAACTTGTTTACCTAGTAAAAGTAGGTATAGTTTTTTTTTTACCCTCACATAAAAAGTCCATTGAAATTATATTCCCTAATTTACAATGCTTTCCCTCTAAAGCTTAAGTGCGGAAGAACTGTAGTTTACTAGATATGTTTGGGGTGGGAGATTTTGTTAAGTTTTCTTTTTAACCTATGTAATAACCTTCCAAAAAGAGTATAATTGTTTCAGAACAAATTATTTTGTAATTTTACTTTTCCTTTTTCTTTACAGTGCTAGATATTTTAAAATGAAAAATTATGTACTCTCTGACTTTAATTTCACTAATGTAATAATTTTCTCGGAATTCTTTTAGTTTTAAATTACCATCATATAAACCTTTCTTATAGCAAAGCCAGCATTTGTTCTCTCACCAGACCCCATGCCAGATTCATCATAAAGAAAGCTCAGCCTAAGTAATTGAAATAGTGCTTATAATTTTAGAGGGGTGGGTAGCATTTAGTAAATATTCCAACTGGTCGTTTTATGCACAAGGCTACAGTCAGAACATAGAAAAAACATTCTGTGAATGAAACATTGTATGTTCATATTTTATAAAAGACATTTTTAAAAGCCCAATTTACAGCCGTATATTTTCTTATGATGTAATTTATGAAAAAGCTGTCTGTACTAACAGGTGCTGTAACACTACTGTTGTTGGGTTTTATTGTTTGGTGATAAATGTATACAATATTTCTAATGGAAACTATGTACTGTGATATAAAAGTCTGGGCAAATGTATATAATCCTTGTACATAATTGTGTATTTGATTATATTACTGATTGTAAATTTAATAAAACATGTAAATATGCTGGTCTAGTTTTAAATTTTGAATTTTTAAAATCATTGTGCAAATATCTAGAATTTGGTATCTGTTTTCTTTTTGTTTCTCTTTACTACAGGGCAGTGAATTTGGGGGCATTTTGGAATATAGAAACCCAGGCAAACATCATCAGTTCTAAAACTCATAGTGCCTAGTCAAACTAGAATTCAAACTAAATACTAATAATTCTGCGTCAATATTGGTAATATTTATGTCTTGAATTTACTTATTTAATAAAATTACTTGTCCTCTTTTAATATTATTATAAAAGTAGCTTTATTAGTTCTTTTTCTGTTGCTGTATTTTGGTTCCCGAGGGATGGGAGGCCATCTCATGTAGGGAGTAGCAGCCGGCAGCCGTGGGGACTGAACAGCTGAGAGCACCCGTCTAGAACTGCCAGCAGGAAATGGCAAACTGGAGTGGCAGGAGGCTTGAAACATGTCCCTAGTGGCACTTCTTATACTAAGGCCACACTCCCAAACCTCCCCAAACAGTGTCACCAGCTGAGGAACAAGTATTCAAATGCCAGAGCCTATGGAGGTGGAACATCTCATTAAAACAACTGCAGCAGCCGTTTCCCCTCCAGTGTCACTGCCCTGGCCCCGCCCCGCTGTCCCGCCGTCAGCTGCTTAGTGGCCGTCATCATTTGTAAGACCGGAACAAGTTCCGAGCATCTGACAGTGCCAAATTTAGTGACTGGGCAGTGGCGGAGAGCACTGGTTCAGTTCCAGAGGCCAGCCTGAGATCGGCCCAGTGGGTCAGCCTCTTCCTAGCTTCCTCAACCCTGCTTCTCCCTCCAGTTCCTGCTTGCCTTTTGACCAGTCACGCCCCCTTCCTGCTTGGGATGTCTCCCCTTTGAGATGGAGGGTTAGAGTGAGAGCAAGTGTTGCTGGGTTTTCTGGGCAGTTCGTCCAGCCTCACTGTGTCCCCCACTCTTCAAGAACAATGAATGCATTACTGCTAAACAACGAGGCTACTAAAGCAAACTTGGCAGGTCTGTCTACTAAGAGGGAGTTAGTCTATAAAGATCAATGAGGAAGAGCAGACATCAGCACCTACCTGCTAATAAGGCATGGGGGCTTACCAGGCCTCACCTGCTAGCTTTGCTCTTCTGTTGGCCTATGATTACTATCCACTCTCTGCAAAGGGAATGCCACCCCTGGGCCTCTTGCTTCATGATCTGTAAGCGAAGGCGCTTTAGCTAGCCTAGGTTAAGGTGGGAGGATTTGTTTAGAAATCCCGAGGTACTCTGTAGGGCAGGTACCTATGCTACCAGCTCCATCTTGCTGACCGCAGCAGGTGATGTTGAGGCCATGTGAGGGTTTAGACTACCTAGCATGTGACTTCCCAGAGTCCAGGGTTCCTCACGTGGTTGATCAGAGAACTAAAGAATATCAGACCAAAGTGAAAGGAACTTCAGTCTGGGGGAGGGCTGTTTCCACAGGAGTCCCTCTGACCTCACCAGCTAGCTGCCTTCCTCCACTTTCCCCGCCCGCTACCTTTCCAGCTTCCTCGATCTGTAGGCTAATCAAAGTTCCCCTTACACGTGTACCCGGACAGCTGATACTACTAGAAACACTAAGCCATGCAGGCACGCTCCTGCCCTGCCTTAGAACTATTAAACTAATTCAATTCTAGCCTGTCTTTGCTAGCGCCACGGGGATAGCTCCAGGGCCAGATCCCTTCTAACCTACCTTTGAAAGGGTTCTTTGCCTTCAACACAGATGGAAACCTGGGGAAAGGTTTTCTGAGGTGGAGCAGGCCTAGGAATGCAAAAGGCCCAAGCTATTCCACACACCCACATTTTGGTGCCCTAGGCAACTTTGGGGGAGGAAGGGGTCTCAGCAAAGAGGTTGGCCATGGAGGCCTCTGGGCAGGGACAGGGCCATCTTACGTGCATTCACTTCTATGTGCCCCTCTCTGGTTCTTGACCGCCCCATCCTATGGCTGGGCTAGAGTACCATTTGATTCCTCTTACTTTAAGTCATCATGATTCCAGCCACCCTGATGCCACATGCCAAGTGTGCCTGGTGATTTCCCGTTCAGCATCCGTGCTGTGCCAGGCGACCTGGTCCATCTTCCAGCCATCTTGGAGAGGGCATTCCTCTCTGCCAGCTTTCCTCTTTGAGCATGCTCTGAACTGAACATGCTCTGTACATCCTAAACTAGCCATGTCGCCGCCCAGAAGTGCTTTCCATAGCATAGGCTTTCTGAAGTAAATTCCGCAGCCATTGTTGTCCTGGGACGCTTGCTGTTTCGGGGAGCACAGCCTATGCTCTCATGCCATCGGGCAATAGAAATCTCCTCTTGGGTGTCTGGGCTGTGACTTTTGCTTTTACTCATCAAGTCGTGCACAATTGTGTTCAGTTGTTTTACTGCACGGCTAAAGCCTTTTTTAAAAAGTGACCTGATCTCAGTCTGTAATCATCATACCCTATTTTTCAGCTTTGTTTACCAGGTTAGTGGCACCAGGAACCTATTTCCATTCAGCCCCACCATTTCCCCGAATCAGTATCCCTCCTGGCCTACCTTCTCACCTCACCTAATACTTGAAATGTCTTTCTTCTGTTGAGCTCATATATATATGCCTATTGCTTATGCAATTATACATGAATTGCTTTGGGGCTGGGTGAAATCAAATCCCACTGCTGACCAGCCACACTTAAAAACATGGCTGAACATCTCAGGTGAGAGTCAATACTTCCTCAAATTCTAGCCACAAATCCTTGATAGATGATAGCACCTGGGAATAAGTTTCATCCTTCCTTCTTCCCAAAGCTCCCACCCTCATCCCTTAACATTGAAGAAAGCAGACACAAATGAGGATTTAGCATTCACCAATCTTGCTTACCCAGACACATCCCTGAAGGAATCCCAAGGACTCCCTACCCCCACACTAGAGAACTGGAACCTCAAACGAATCAGATGGAGAGAAATGGAGAAACATCAAAGTCTTAGACTCCACTTGAGCCCACGGGTGAAGGACCCTGGCCCTCTGAGTCCCTGTCCACATGCATCAGGAGCAGCATCATGTGACCTCCATCGCTGAGCCATATGAGCAGAATGCCGATGTCAGGTCACAATAAGAAGTCTCGGCCATTCCTGAAGCCGAGCCGCTCTCTGTCTTATTTTTGTTGTATTCTACTGCTAGTAAAAGTGTAAGCTGGCCCCAAAGACATGGAGAGGCAGTGGGGGAGAAACACAATATACACGCACAATATAAAACAACAATACGTATTACACAACAAAATGTTTCTTTCTTTTATAACTCCATCATCTATTTCAGGAACCTAGAAAGATAACAAATCCACACGTCTCCTTCGAAATACTAGAGAAAAGAATGGAAATTTGGACACGACTAAATGTCTTCAGGTTAATGTTTGATAACAGCTTGATACATCAAGGCAGAGCAATAAAGAGTGATGTGCAGTTGTTACAATGTGTGTAAGGAATGTTGAGGACATGGTTTTCAGTGTTGATTAATGCAATGACAATCTCTTGCCCTTGTTCTCCATCTGTGCTCTGGGAATCAAGACCACTCAAGGCCGTTCCAGATCTTGTTTTTAGACTTTATTGTCAGTCCAGTAGGAATTAAACAAGGATTTCAAAAGCGATGAGGGTTTTGAAAATGGACCATCTAGATACTATGGGAATGTACAACAGGATTCAGCCCAGGGGAGCAAGACCTGAAGCTGTGATATAGAGACTAAGGTTTCTGAGGTGCCCCAGCTCCAGAAATTAGGACCGTACATCTTTCCAAAGGCTGGAGGGTTTTGATCTATGCTAAGGATTTGGAATTTTGTTCTAAGGGGAGTGAGAAAGCACTAACGAGTTTTACATAAATCAGTGGCTTGCTGGAATATAAGTGCACTCAGGCACCATTGTGGGGAGTGAGTACAGGGTGGGGAAATGGGAGAGAGGGCGAGAGGAAGAACCATTCACGTGCTGGGGAGAGAGGCAGATCTGACGAGGCACGGTCAGTGAGGAACAGGCTGATTTAGATGGCTTGCTTGCCACAGGGCCCATGGTGCTGTCCAGGCCTGGGCTGCTGCCAAGGGCCAGGTCTTGGTCTGTGACTCAGTCATGGAAGTCTGTGTTGATGTCCACAGCTCCTGTCCAAAAGCAATGAGGATAAGGCTGTGCAGGTTTGGACCCACCCCTCACTGACTGAAACACGAGGGAGAACTGACCCTGTGCCTCATCCAGGCAACACAGTAGAGCTGCCCTGGTGGTGTGAGTGTGGATGAGCTGACCTGTGGGCCCGAGAGCGGGCAAACCGGCTCCATTCCCTGCTGCAGGCTGTGTTGGGTGAATTAGGCTGGGCAGTGCTGGAGAGCTCCCCCTGGTGGCGTCAGTGAGAGAAAGCTGACAGGCTGACCAACCCAGCTACCACCCAGAACCAGGACTATGAGTTCACCCACCCCAACATCCACCTCATCTGTGATCTGCTGGAGCACATGAAGGGGTCAAACCTGCAGATTCAAAACTACAGGATCTCTGTGACACAGAGCAACAAGGAGTCCTAATGAGGGCCAGCATCGGTAGTGTAGCAGAGGAAGCCAGAGGCCTTGGATCAGACCGATGACTCTTTACAATGAACACTTACAGGTAAAGACAGATGGACAAAGGGTGCACCGTGTGACTCAATGGGCCACACTACAGCTCCACGCCAAGGTTTTGTTTGTTTGTTTTTTGTTTTTACTTTTAAATTATTTTTTGTTTTCTGTGGGGAGGTTGCAAGGACAGAGGGCAGAAGTGAGGGGACAAGGAAATGAGTGGGATTGGAATGCAAAATGTGAAATTCATAAAGAATCAATTAAAAAATACTATTTGATAAAAAAGTATATATTACATGTATAGAATATAATTATAATAATAAACAGAATAACATAGTAAAATAATTGTATATTATGTGTATATTATATATGAGTATAATATATATTATGCATATATGTTTAATAAAACATTATTTCTCAATATAATAATGAAACCCCTAGAATTATCTATCATATGTGAACTTGTCTCTGATGAATACTTAAATAAAAACACTCACAAACACACATATAGATAGTCATGATCTTAACTCATTTATTTAACAAACACTGAATATTTCCTGTGCGTCAGGACATTCAAAACCTGAGAGTATAACAATAAATCGAAAGCTATAGAAGAAACATAAATAGATGAATAAATAAATAGTAAACAAATGAGTTTTGGGGGAAAAGAATGTTAAGTGCATAGAGAATAATGGAAATCAACATGGGCTGAGATTCTATTTTAAATGACAGATATCAGCATATTAAAATATCTGTGGTTATCTCTGGGTAATAGGAATTGCTCTTTCTTTATTGTATGTAGTAGTCTCCCATTATCCACGAGGAGTGTTTTCCAAGATTCCCAGTGATGCCTGAAATATGAAAGAATAATAACCTTACATAAACAGTGCTTTTTTCCCCATTCATAGGTATCTTAGGATAAGATTTAATTTCTAAGCCAATCATAGTAAAAGAATAACAATACTTCTAGTTGTATTATGATAAAGCCTGTGTGAATATGGTCTTTCTCTCTGTCTCTCAAAATACCGCACTCTTGTGATGATGTGCAGTGATGTAACGTCCACAAAAGATAGGAAGTGGATGCTGAGGTGGTGATGTAATTGGTATTGGTGATGTAATATGATGTCAGGAGATGTTGGGTGATAGTGAGGTAAAGACAAAGTTGGTACTGGAATATGACATCAGGAGATGTGGGGTTATGCTGAGATGAAGATGAAGTTGGTACTGGAACATGACGTCAGGAGATGTCGGGTGATGCTGAGGTAAAGACAAAGTTGGTACTGGAATATGACGTCAGGAGATGTGGGGTGATGCCGAGGTGAAGATGAAGCTGGTACTGGAATATGACGTCATGCTGCTGTGTCAGGCTCCCTTAAACACAAGCACTGATCCACAGTGCCAATTCATCCAATAGTGGATACGGGAGCTAAGTAACTGACTGCCAGGCGGGTAACAGATACAGAGTGGATACACTGGTTACCCTTTGAGAAAAGTCAGAAACCCAGGTAAAATCTTCTCATTTTAAAACACTGTTTAAATTAGCTGAGACAAAATTCCTGAGCTAACCAACCTAAGAGGAGAGCGTGTTGCTTCTGGCTGAGCTTGAGGGCTTTCGGCCCATGCTTGTTTGGCTCTACAGTTCCTGGACTAGGGTGAAGCAGAGCATAATGGTACTGTGCAGGCAGCAAAACTGCTGTGGTAACCAAGGAGCTGAGAAAGAAAGGAAGAAGACCTGCTCCTAATATCTCCTTCAAGACACACGCCTAGTGACAGAAATTTCCTCTACCTGAATCTCATTTCCTAAACATTCTCCTGCCCCCCTCATGCCATAGTGTTACAGGCTAGTCACCTAGACAGCAGTATATAGGCCCCTGGGTGGCATTTAAGGTGTTAGACATTTTCTTTCTTTTTTTTTAATTTTTTTTATTTTTTGGTTTTTCGAGACAGAGTTTCTCTGTGGCTTTGGAGCCTGTCCTGGAACTAGCTCTGTAGACCAGGCTGGTCTCAAACTCAGAGATCCACCTGCCTCTGCCTCCCGAGTGCTGGGATTAAAGGCGTGCGCCACCACCGCCCGGCGGTGTTAGACATTTTTAAAGTTGCAAATACCCAAGAGAAACAAAGGGGAGAATGGTTTATTTGGGTTCATTGTTCAAGGCTTCTGTACTTGGTTGTCTTACTCCGTTGCTATGGCTATGGTGAGGTAGAGCATCATCCTAGCAGGCCGTGTGATGGACGCTGCTGCTCGCCTCAGGTGGCTGGAAAGCAGAGCAGCGGAGGGGAAGCAAGGAGCCTGGAACAGGTACATTCTTCCATGGTAGACTCTAGGGACCTCTTTCCTCCAGTCAGGTCCGGCTTCCCAATGTTTTCATCACCTCCCAACAATGGCATCGAGTTACAAATTCGCCAGCCCATTCATGAAACCAGAGCCCTTGCAGCTCAATCCCTTTGCTACAAAGCCTACCTTTGAGCCTTGCTTACACTGGGGTCCTAGCCTTCAGCACACGAGCCTTTAGGGCAGGGGCATTTTCGATCCAAACTATAATAGGAGAGAAACTGTAACCGTGTTTTAACCAAGCAATATGTGTGAGGGAAAAGGTTTCCAGTCTGCAGCCTGTAGTGGTCAGAGCGTTCGTTACTCCACACTTGGGCGCAACAGCCTCCCCTTCATTGTTGTTAGAGAGCCATCCCCCTCTTCACCGAAGGCATCCTCCAAAGGCTGAGGTTTTCGCAAGCAGGTGTGTGATTCTTTATTCACGTGGTAGCTTGGCAAACTGTAACTGTAGTTTACAGAGATACTCACAAGCATCTCTAAGGCCAACTAGTCAGCCGCTGGGAAGCCCGGGAACTGGAGGTCCTAGTTATGCCAAAGGGGTGGGAATGGAAAAGAGACTGCTCATAGACTTGGGGCTCTGGTTTCTCAGCCAGGGGATGTCTATCAGATCCTTCAGATGGTAAACAAGTGAGCTAGCTCTCCTTGTTTCCAAGGAAACTGCCAGTATCACTGATCTTTGGCTCTTTCATTGTCTGCAGTCCACACCGCCAGACCTAAGAGACGTCTTTAAAATATAAACAAATCCCACTGGCAGGCAATTTTGCCGACTTGCCCCTAGGCTGGGAGCCCCAGAGGCGAAGGAGAAGTGACCAATTGGCTTCCATCTGGTCTAGGCCAGTCTGGGGAAGTCAGGAGGGGTGATACTAGCTAGCCTTGGGTGAGCTGAAGGGAGTACCTAGTCTGGAATGTGCGAGTAATCAACACCTCCCCAGACATTTATCCTTAATGAGCAAGGGTTTGAAATCCCTGGGAAATGTCAAAGAAATGACGCAACAACTTTGTATCAAGACAATACTGAAGAAGCTTTGGGTTTTTTACTTGGAAGAGAACATAGCTCACATGGGAGCCTTGGGATGTCAGAGCCAAAAGGTTCTTGAGAACGTCATATCACCCGATCCCTTCAACTGGCTGAAAACAGAGGCCAGATGTGGGGAGTGACACACCCATCTGGAACCCACCCCTTCAAAGCTTCCTGTGCAAGAAGGCTCTGCGCATGTGCCTTGGGGTCATGGCTTCTCTTGGCAGACTCTGCTTGCTCATCCCTCCTTCGCAAGTTACCATCCAGCTAGTGAGATCATTGCCGACTTCAAAGCTGGCCAGAGATGCCCTTCCAGGCCGGGCTCCACCGTCTTGCTGTAACATCCACCAACATAGATAGCATTGCTCACTATTTAAACGTGCAGCACATTTGAACAAAAATGTCATTTAATTCCTTAGAAACTGACTCTCCTCACTGGAAGTATCTGTTCTTTTCCAGATGAATAAATCCATTCACGAAAGAATACATTCTGTGCTTTTGTGTGTGTGTGTGTGTGTGTGTGCTGTCATTCATCCCAGTTAACTCAGGCGTGGGCAGAGTTCAGAGGAAAGAGCGAGGTTCAGATTCTCAGCTGGGTGGATCTCAAAATCAGGGACTTTGTGGTGATGGCAGAACTAGTTCTCTTTAGATTCAAATCACTGAAGTGGCATTTCTAAATTTGTAACATAGAAAGCAGATGCAGGAAAGAATAGTAATAACGCCCCCGCCCTGTGCGCATGTGTGTGTGTGTGTGTGTGTGTGTGTGTGTGTATGTGTATTGGAGGTATAATACAGCTCCTTGTACTCTGTCAGTGACTTGCATTTCCAGCCTCCCATAATCTCTTGTAATAATGATGCTCATTTATAGGGCGAGTACAAGATACATACCTTCGTTATCCTCATTTTGCCAATGAGAAAAATAGAAGGCTAACAGCTGGGATTCTAATGCCAACTACTCCATCCTCTGTATCCTTCTTTTCCCTCCTCTGTATCTCTTATTGAAAAAAATTTTACACAATATATTTTGATCATGTTTTCCCCTCCTCCAGTTCCTCCCAGATCCTCCCCACTTTTGCTCTCTCTCTCTCTCTTTTGCTCTCTCTCTCTCTTTTGCTCTCTCTCTCTCTTTTGCTCTCTCTCTCTCTCTCTCTCTCTCTCTCTCTCTCTCTCTCTCTCTCTCATACACACACACACACGAAGAAAGAAAGAGCAAAAAAAGAAGCAAAAGACCAATAAGTCAAAAAGTTGTCAAAACAAAGAAAAATAAAAAAAAAAGTCCACAAGAATCCCACTGAGTTTGTTTTGCGTTGTCCAGCTACTCTCGGGCATGGGGTCTGTGAGATCGGATTTATCACGGAACCTGGAAGCTAACTGATTTGGCTAGACTGGCTCAGCAGCCAGCTGCAGGGATCCTGCTGTCTCTGAGATCACAAGTGTGTGTGCCATTGTGCTGGACTTGTGCGTGGTTTCTAAGAAGCAAATTCAGGTCTGCATTTGTATAGCAAACACTTGACCAGGTGAGCAATCTCCCCAGCCCTATAGGAACACCTGTAAAAGAAAATCAGTTTTAGTAACGTTACATGTAGGATAACCTTTAAATGCACAACTCTTTTCAAAATCAGACATATTTCTCCATGTGCTTATAAAATCATCCTCCGAGCAGAGATTTGGAACTAACACATGCCATACGATCTGTTTTGCTTGTTAGGAGACATAGCCCTCTGGTTGGTCATAGAAAGAGAGAAGTTTCTTGGAGAATCCCAGTGAAGGTACCAAGGGGACTTGGGGTGCAGTGGTTTCCTTTGTACACAGCAGAGCTGTCTTGTGAAGAGCGCCCAGACAATTTTACCTTTTCTGTCCATATTTATTGATGTTACTATTTCATTTTTTGGTCTTTGAAAACTGACTTGGCAAACTAGTACAGCAAAGGAGATGAGCCTCGGCATCCATGCCTTATTCCTGAAACTATGTGATATAAAACTGACGCCCTCAGCCAGGAGCCTTTCTCCAGGAGCGCTGACAGTCAGGTTAGGTCCTTGCCTAGAAGGGGCAGGCAGGAGTCATAATAAAAAGGAAGGCAAAGAAAGGGCTCTAATAAAAAGGGCTACTTTGAGAAGATGGAAACTAATCATTTTGTTCAAACGATCACGAGTTTTCGGTTCAAACAGAGGAGGAATTGGGGATGTGTGTGAGAGAGAAATAGTCTTACACAGTCTTGGTCAAACTGTGACCTGATTAGTCATGACTTCAGCTCGATTCTCAAGGAAACCTCTGGAAGTCATTATGGCTTGCTGGGTGGGGACAGTCCGGTTCCCGTGAGATCATCACTCCTACTTGGTGTGACAGATTTTGACAGCTGTCTCTGTGGGTCTGCTATTCCTGGAATCCAAGGTGACTACAGGCTTAGGACCATGACTGAAGATTTTCCAGTGTCTTTTAGAGTGTCTGGGACAAGGTACTATGAGAACTGACAGAGGCATAGACGCCTCAGCCACACCTGCCTGTGTGCCTTCAGCTCTGAAGGGGTCTGACAGGTCAGATGTGGCCAGGTTCTAACACGGGCATCCTTAAAGGAGATGGCTACACACAAAGATGCCTGACTTCCTCCCTCTCTGCAGACCAGGCTGGCCTTGAACTCAGGGATCTGCTTGCTTCCTCCTCTCCAGTGCTGGAACTATAAGCATGTGCCATTCCCCCTCCTTGAGTTACCGTGTGGAGGTACCAGGTGAGAAGTCAGGGTTTTTTTTAGCAGATATGGTTTCTCAGGACCTGTTACAAATATTTCATTATTATATTTGTTGTTAGCTGTATGCATTTTCAGAAATGCCCCTTTCCAGGTTGGGGAGCTTCCCTCTAGTCCTACTTTAATGAGAAGGTTTTTATAAATGGCTATTGTATTTACTAAAATACTTTATATAGTGCACTTACAACATAAATTGTGTACATTTTCTTCTTTATAGCATTGATACAATGAATGACATTGGTTGATATTCAAATAAATCAACTTTGAACTTTTGGGGTCAATCTTGGTTGATAATGACATATTTGTTTTTAAATGTATTACCAAATTGTATTAATATTTTGTGTTAGTATTCATGAGGGAGAGATGTTTGATTTTATTTCTTTAGCATCTTTATCAAGCTTTGTCATTAAAATTATGGTGGTCTCAAGATTAGCTAGGAAATATATTTTCTTCTAGTTTTGGGAAGAACTTAAAAATTGTGTTATTTCTTCTATGTGAGACAGAGTAGAATAGGCCATCGATGTGGGCAGGACACAGAAGAGTAAAGAATTTATGAAGACACAATACAAGGATCCGGCAGCCAGGTTCCCGGGGAGACGTCTGTGGAGCTGAGAGGAGTGGGGGTCTTCTCTGCCAGATGAGAGGGGAATTATTTGATCTTCTCCCAAGGAGCACTTGTGTGGAGGCCATCTACCCCAGAGAGAAAGGCAGGTATCACACTCTCTTTAAAGTAGTAAATTTTACAGTTCAAGTTGTTTTTCTGGAAAGAGGCCGTGGTTCAGTAGGGGCTGGATTCCAGACACCCGCTATGTCGTATGAATTACCAGGAGTTGGGCTCCGTAGGCACAAACTAACGGCTGAAGTATTGGCCTTTGCCTGCCTCATTTCTTTTTTTAAATGTTTGATGGAATTGGCTAGTGAAGTTCATATCACCTGAGTGGTTTTTGTTTTGTTCCGGTGACGGAGATGAGCTGATCACAAAGTAGATTAGAGCTAGGTAGACACAGGACTGGAGAAATGGCCGTGGGTGAGAGAGTATTTGTTGCTCTTCCAGAGGACCCATGTTCAGTTCCCAGCACTCAGCTGGTGGATCACAAATGTCTGTAGCTCTAGTTTCAAGGGATCTGATGCCTTCTTCCAACCTATGTGGGCATAAGCATGCACATGGTATACATATATACATGCAAGCAAATCATTCATACATATAAAAAGAAAAAATAAAGGTATAATAATCTAAAAATAGGCACTTAGCTCAAATTTTCCATTTTCCCATTTTTTAGGCTTTGATGATAAGTTGTGCTTTTCAAATAGTTTATAGCTTTTACTTGAATTGTTGAAGTTTTATAGAATTAAGTAGAATTGTTGGATTTATATAGACACAGTTACTGAATTATAGAATTTATATCAATAAAACTATTGACAATTAATTCCTTACACTCCTCTTATTGCCAATACAATTTATAGTGGTATTCCCTCTGTCAATGTTGATTCTTTTTTATTACTAGCAATATTGCTATTAGCTATTAGTGGCTTAGCAGTTTTTTTTCAGTGAACAAATACTGACTTTGTTAAATTCTACAGTTTATTTACTAACTCTCTGATTTCTTCAGTAGCTCCTACCTTCAATATATTTAAAGATTTTATGAGCCTATATATGAATTTAATGATTTAAAACATTTCCCTTCTTGTTTGTACCACTTTGGATATAGGAATTTATTTTGTTGACATTAATACAACTCAAAGAATGACACCCATAGTAAACACTTATTCCACGTTCAAAGTCACAAGGTAATACTGAAACGTTTAAGTTTCAAGGCTGGGCAGATGAGGAACACTGACATGTGGGCCTTCCATACCCCACAGCCACCGAAAACTCTGCTTGTTGGGAGTTTCTGCAGTAACTGTCTCATGCTCTAAAAAGTAGCTTCTCTGAAGGCTGTAGTGGCATTTCAACTGTAGTTTAATAAATAAGACTTGCCTGAAGATCAGAGAGTAAAACAGCCCTGCTGGTCAGCCTTACAGACCAGGCAGTGGCAACACACACATTCAATCCCAATAGCATCACTGGTTGCCATAGAAACCAGGCGATGCATGCTTTTAATTCCAGCCCTACAGAGGACTATAAAATGGGAGGAGACAGCTCTCAGACACAGTCTCATTCTGAGATTCCTGGAGGCAGGATCACCACTTCAGACTGAGGTAGAGGTATGAGCCAGTGGCTGGCTGCTTTGCTTTTCTGACCTTCAGGTTGAAACCCGATTTCTCTCTCTGAGTTTTTATTAATCGTGCTTCACAAGGCAGGGTCGATGTGTGAGTACAAACATAGATATTTAAAGCAACAGTGTCAGCCCCCAGGCCCCTGGAAGTGGGCGCCTATGGAGTAGGTCTCAAATCAAACCTGAAATGGGCTTGTTACCATAACGGTCAGCCTTGCGTCTCAACACACACATATATGGATATGCACACACCACAAGCACGCGTGCACACACACAAGCAAACACACACACACATACACACAAACACCCTTTTCATATTTCTCATTTAGGTTGTCTGCTTTCTTAAAATCAAGTTATTTAGATTCTTTGTGTGGTTTTGATAATGGCCAGTGCTAGATCTATCTTTTGCAAATGTGTTCTTCAACCCGTAGGTTATCTCTTTTCTCTGTCAGGTGTAAAAAGTGTACGGGTTTGATGCAGTCCCACTAGCAAACACATGAGACTCTCTCAGCATCACTGAGCACTAGCAGGACTGAACATTCATAGCACAGTGCGGCATTAACTCTGCTGTCAGGATGGTTATTATCACAAGGGCTCATAGGAATGTAAGTTTGTACAGCCGGTATGGAAAACAGTTTGGAGTTGTTGTTTGCTACAACATAAGTAAACAGAGAGGACATTGTGTTAAAGGAAGTAACTCAGAAATACAGACCATTCCCACTCTCCTGTGGAGAAATAAAACAACTTGTAGAAGCCAGCTAAGAGCAGACCAACAGACACCAGACTCTGGGGTCCGGAGATACAGGGACACCTTGCACAGCGTGGAGGAGGCTTCAGTGAGACAGCAGGGGTAAGGTCTTTGTGGTCTATTACAGTGGGCTGGTGACAATTAACAGCAATGTTGTTCCTAGTTCAGAATTGCTAAGAGATTAGCTTTTACCCATCCTTACCATAAAAAAATAAATATTTGAGTTATGAGTATGCTAATTTGTCTAATTTAATTTCCTTTTATTCAGATCACAGACATAGATCACATTGTATCCCCAGAAATGTATACAATTGTAATTTATCAGTTAACATGTCTTGAAAGGATAGTGGTATTTCATTTGTATTTTAATAAATAAAGCTTGCCTGAGGATCAGAAAGGTAAAACAGCCACACTGGACAGCCTTATAGACCAGGCAGCAATAACACACACCTTTAGTCCCAGCAGCCACACTAGTTTGCCATAGAAACCAGGCAGTAGTGGTGCACGCCCTTAATCCAGCACTAGAGAGAATTGTAAGATGGGAGGAGATAGCTCTCAGTGTGTTTCATTCTGAGATTCCTGGAGGCAGGATCGCCCTTTCAGACTGAGGCAGAGGTAAGAGTCAGTCTCTGGCTGTTTTGCTTTCCTGACCTTCAGGTTGAACACCAATTTCTCTCTCTGAGTTTTTAATTAATCGTGCTTCATAGTCTCCAATCATTTTTCTGAAGTGGCTGCATCAGTCAATATATGATTTCACCAGCAGCCCCCGCGAGACCCTGTGTGACAGCAAATGAGGTGGCCTCCCAGCATTTGCTTCTGCAAAAATGTGCCGCTTTTAGATCCAAGGAGAGGAGAGTATTCCTAAAAACAAGCCTTGCTATATCCTTTCCCCTAAGTGCTGGGGAGGAGTTGGAGGTTTTTGCTGGCTAAAACCAACAACAGCGCAAACTTTCCAGTTCTCAGAAGCTTCTCCCAGCCACGAGGAGGGAACAGCTTGGGTGGAAGAAGGCAGGGAAACCGCAGGACAGGTGGTGTGGGGTGCTTTCTATGAGATTGCACTGCAGGTCTGAGTTAGACCCTGCCCCCGCCCCAACACTGGATCAGCCAGCCTTTCCCGCACTGCAGAATGTGTCTCAGCTCTATGTTTTGCCTTCTTCCCACGCATCTGAGACCTGTCCTGCGTGTCTAGTTGTTTTCTGAACTGGCAAGTGGGCGGGTCTGCTCATGCGCTGCAGAAAATAAACTCAGAAGCCTGTCAGACGACAGATCCAATGGTGGCACCCCGCTTGTCTTTCTGCCACCTGGGGCATGTGTGGCGACCTGCTAGACATGAGGATGTTTGAGTCACCCGCCCACTCTGCGCAAGGTAGGCAGCCCACTCGAAAATATACAGCAAAACAGTAGAGATTATCATTTTGAGGACCAAACTTTCTGACGGCTCAGCCAAGGGATTGTCAGTCAGACCAAAGCAGGGGACGGAGATGCAGTGTAAATGCCCACCATCACTGGGTGGTGGGGTTCCCAGCAGACTTAGCAGAACTTGCTCAAAGTTCTGGAGAAAAGAAGACAGCTGGAGAAGAAATAGCATTCTGTTGTATTTTCGACAGAAATAGAGTAGCTTCAAATAGCCTCTTTGACATATTTTGTTTCCAAGCTGAACACCCTTTGAAGAAAAGACTTTTGTTTTAAAAAGTTTGGAAGGCAGCGATAGGACCTGGGACCCTAATGGGAAGAAGAGTGAGTGACAGGATAGAGCTACAGTCCCTTTAGGACGGCAGAGGACTGTAACAGGAGGTTGGATATCACCAAGAGCCAAGCATGTGTGATTCTAAAAACCATCCAAGTAGGAACAGGCTTGCATTATCTCATACAAACTAAGCAGCTAAACACAAGTTCTGGGCTTCAATATGACATAAAAGTAACGAGGTGCTATGATTTGGATGGGATTTAGTGGTATCCTCCCTAACACTTTGTGTGATTTGAGCCTGGGTCTGTAGGGTGGCAGTTCTGGGAGGTGGTGGGTTCTTAAAAAGATGAGACCCTCGAGGGTTGCTGGAAAAGGAGCAAGCCTGCCCTCTGCATTCTAACTCAAGATACAGTTTTTCTCCCAAATTGACTCTCAACATTGGGATGTACTCGGCCTACACATAAAAGTTTTCCTGTTTCTCACCAGTAAATACAGTAAAGAAAAGCCGAGGATAATAGTGAACCAGTGCCTAGCACTCCCCCTTCACACTAAGCACACGTGTTTCCCTGAATCCTCCAGTGGGAATCACCTACGCTCTTTAGTTATAAACACGCAGATTTGCCTTAGGAACCTACATCAAAAATGACTTTGACTTAGCAGTAATTGGCCCTAAGTGCGTGTGTCTGCCAGCAGAGAGCTCAAAGCTCCATTCTTGGTCCCCGATTTTCACCTGTGTGACCCTTTGCCCAGGAGACCACTCTCCTTTCTGTTCTCACAGCAGGAAGGGTTGGGTAGGCAACCTTTGCAAAGGTCGTCCCATAGTGCTGGAAATCATTAGCGTGTGTGTTAAGTGTCGGACGAGGCATGCCTCAGATGGTGCGACTCGCTGGGGGAAAATGTGTGTGTTTTCAGAGAATTCAACAGAACTAACTTCAGCTCTGAAGCTAGCGGCAGATGCTGTCTGGCTACATTGACCAGTTATTGACTGGTATTGAGCCTAAGCAGCTGAATGCAAAGCTTATTTCAAAACTCACAATGTGGTGTTGGGGAAGGCCCAGCGTGCACACACACAGGAGATCTGGCCTCTCATTGATAGGTTCCCGCATGAATGGATCGATGGCCCTGGGACACTGTAGGGCCTGCACTCCTGCTGGAGATCCCAGGAAGAGAAGCTCTGGAAACTTCAGCCCTGACCAAGAAGGGAGCATTTAAGTTTGTTTGGTAAAACCAAGCAGGCAGTCGTTCAAAAGAAGGGGCCCACACTCGCTGCCTTTCCCCATGGACTGAAGCTGAAATTCCACACGGGACCTCACTCACCCATTAGACTACAAACACACCTCAGGGGAGAAATCCCTATTAGAGACTTGGGCTTTCTTGAGATTTAAATGAAACTATGTAAACATGTGACCCAGAGCCTATCAGAGAGGAGTATGCCAGTCAGTTTCTAACAGTTAACTGTTGGAGGGCTCTGCTGCTTAAGGCTGCAGCCCACCACGTCCACACAGCTCTCTGAGCTCAGCGGAATATAGAGGGCTCCCTTTGCAGCAAGTCTCCCTTCCTACCCTGCTTGGATAGTGTCTCTAGGCCTGGATGCCTGACCTTATTTGGAAGCTGTCCCTGAGCCTGGATGCCTGACTTACCTTAAGTGTGACATTTGACATAGTTCCCTGCAAATGCCCCCTACCCTTGCTGTCTGTATGATAATTAGGTACTATGCTCCAGTTGTGTGGTAGCATCATGCTGCCAAATGCAATTAGGTGATGCCCAAGCCTTTGTCCCCAGCCTGTATATTCCCCTTGCTCTGAAAACGTTGAGCTGTGACATTGGAACAACCTTCCAGAAGGCTATTTCCATTGTACTCAGAGTCTATACAAAGTCGAGCATACAACCCCTGCTCCCTCTGTCCTCTCGGACTGGTGGCCAACAGACACAAGGAAAAGGGAGATCTCACCCTGATAGAGATGAGTATGAAATGGAATAGCTAGCCAACCCTTTATGGACCAGATCTGGTGATTTAAAAGACTACATTTAGCAAAAGACCACTGAGAAGATTAATCATTCTTTGTACCTCATCTCAACCCCTCACTCCAGTTGATCCAATTGTGGGCACAAATAGGACCCAACACAGCTGTAATGCGACTAAGGAAAAGGGGAACTTATTTATCTGTCTCCACATCTTCATGTCAAAGATGGATTAATTACAACATACTGCTGACAGCAACTGTAGTGATAAAACTCCCCCTGAATGTCTCCCCTGCTCAGGTGCTGTTTATCCACAGACATGCTATAGAGGAGGGATTTTAGCTGTGGAATTCACAAACACACAAGGCATTTCCCAGGGGGCATTTCAGAGTAGAAGTGGGGGAGGCAAGAGTGTCAGTACCACCATCAATAACTGACTGGCCAATGGACCAATCAGAGCAGCTGCCTTAGGTGTGGCGGTAAACTAGAGAGACAGTGTTTCAGATAGAAGTGGTAGAACACCTTTAATTCTAACACATATGTGGGTGGAGGAAGCAGAGGCAGGAGGTTATCTGTGAGTTCAAGGCTAGCTTGGTCTACGTATCAAGTTCCAGGCCAAACGTGGTGAGACACTGTCTCAAAAATACTCTGTGTTTCAGAGACATTTGCAGCTAGAGTTGGTGTCTAACAGCTAAGTGGGTTAGAGATGTCTTACAAGATAAAATGAGTCTTAGTCACCTTTAATACATTGGTGGCAAAGGAAAGAATAACTTTGGCCAAAAGGTGAAGGGAAAGGCTGGTTGGAAGAGCATGGTGAGGCGGGGTCTCTGTGAAAGATCCTTCACTCATCCCTTAGTGGCCTTGTCTCTACTCTATCACAAGGGAAGTGGGGGCGTCTCTGTGAAGGATCTTGCACTCACCCCTTAGTGGTCTTGTCTCTACCCCATCACACAAACCACTCACTCCTGGACTTGGCCTGAGGCTCAACATTCTTTGTTAACCCTAACATCACCTAACAATAGAAGACAAACTTCTTACCACTCACAAACCATTCTAGTCCAAACCTGGGTTGTTACGGCCATCACGGTCAGTCTTTACCGCTGGGTTATTTCCTAGTAGATGCTGTCTCTCTCTCTCTCTGCATCATTTCTCATCTGGAATTTCACATCGCCACTCCCCTCATCCGTTATGCTATGGTTCTCAACTCTTGTGGTTGACCTAATGAGCAAATGAGTGGGAGACAGGATGGATGCATGCTATCAACACAGACCATCTTCACAGTGGATCTCTAGGTCCCCTTCTTAGATGATAACCTACAATTCTCCTCTGTGAACTAGCTCAACAAGAAACTGCTGTGTAAGAGATTATATAAGAACCCTCTCTTGCTGCACAGGATAACACAGGCTTTTGAGAAGCTGAGGCAGAATAAATTCCAGACTAGCCTGGACTATGTACATGGTCGGATCTTGTCTCACTGCACCCACCCCAAGGAACTTTCTCCCCTTGCAAGAATCTCTACCTTTTTTTTGTTGATTAACATTGTCTGTTGTAATTAATTAAATAATTTAATTGGAAAAAATAAAGTTGCTAAATTTTGTTGTTTTCAGAGTGCTTCATTTTGCTGGGTGGGTGTGCCTCATGACAAGTAGACAAGTCAAGAGAGTGAAGGTCTCACACAGCGATGGGTTCTCTCACTGATCTGGCAAGTTCGACTTGAAGGCTTACTCTTGAGAAGTGCGCGCGCAGGTGTAGCGCATGCTCAGTTCCCCGCAGGCGAACTTCCGCCTGCTGCGTCGTCGGGGCGGTAACGTGCTTTGTTTGCCCCATGATGCCTGTGGTGACACGTTTATTTTCACTCTTCCGGGGCAACAGGAGGCTTCCTTGCTAATTCACCGTGACGCTGCTGTCTAATTAGGTGTCTTCGCACAGCAGGCGTTCCAGTCTTGAACATTTCTCTTGGCTTTAATGTGCCAGCCAGCTGCCCGCCTTTGGGCTGACTCGTCTCCTCATGTGAACCAGGCTAACACCCAGAAGACACCGAGCCCAGTGCCTGACACCTGGGAGCCCGTGGAGAAGTATTCCTCATCTGGCATTTCGGTTAACCTTGGAAATAAAATAGTGCCATTATGCGGCTCCATTTTTCTTCATCCCATTAGAAGCCAGCGACGCTGTAAATGCAAACTACATAAATTGAACATTTCATTTCTGTTCAGCCTCATGAGGCAGAGATTTTTATTCCCCTGGCTGTGCAGGCGAAGAAGCCGTCACTGAGAAGTGTGGTAACTGAGGTCACAACTGAGTAAGTGAGCAAAGGAGATGGAATAAATTTCCTTTTTTAAAAAAATATTTTTAGCCGGGCGGTGGTGGCGCACGCCTTTAATCCCAGCACTCGGGAGGCAGAGGCAGGTGGATCTCTGTGAGTTCGAGACCAGCCTGGTCTACAAGAGCTAGTTCCAGGACAGGCTCCAAAACCACAGAGAAACCCTGTCTCGAAAAAAAAAAAACATTTTTAAATATTTTCGAGACAGGGTTTATCGTAGTTTTGGAGCTTGTCCTGGAACTAGCTCTTGTAGATCAGACTGGCCTCGAACTCACAGAGATCTGCCCGCCTCTGCCTCCCCAGTTCTAGGATTAAAGGTGTGCGCCACCACCGCCCGGCTACCTCCATGAATTTTCAACCCCAACTTTACCCTTCAGGGACTCCAGGTGGCCACTACTTAAGAGTGTGAAGGTACTAAACACGGTACACAGTGGGGAGAGCAACCAGTCCTCCCTGAGCCTGGAGAGGCTTCGGCACGGAGCTGGACCACTTGCTTCCCATAGGCGGCCTATTTAGTTGGCCCAGCTGCAATGTGGAGAAAAAACTCCGTGCCCTAAATGGCACAACATGACCCTCGCAGTGACACTGCATAAAAGGGAGCGAACAGCAGGGGCTCTGGCACCCATACTTCCAGGGTCTATCTGTGCTCCAGCCCACGGACCCCGGGCATGAGTAACCACAGAGCGGCTCATACCAAAGAGCGCTTCTGCCAGTTGTCTCCAGCCTGCCTGCTGGCATCTTCCGGATCCTGGGTGAAGCCACCTGCCCTGTGGGGCAACAGAAAAAATCAGGGACTGGAAGCTTGTCAGGGACCATTCCCAGGAAAGTCTTCAGTTGAAACCCTGCCTCTCATGATTCTTGATGAGGTCCTGGAGTAGGGAACAGAGCTCACGCTCCAGTCACCTGCCAGGCAGACGGACCACACAAGATGCTGACGCCCAGCAGGAGGTCACTTTGGGAATGCCGGGGCCTGCAGGCTGGGGGCGCTGTGCTCCAAATGAGGCACAGGTGCTGGGCACCTGAAGGCAGAGGGCTTCTGGAAAAGCCCACAGCGCAGTCTGGCATTTGTGCGCAGCCCATGAACTTGAGAATCCAAACACATTCATATTCAAGTCTCAGCTCCTGAGTATGGGTAATTTGTACCCGGCATTGTGCGAAGATTTTTTTCATTATTGTGCCATTTAACGCTTGTAGCAATCCTTTAAAGAAAATGATGTAAAATATTCGTCTTGATTTAGCAAGAAATGGGCAGTTAGTTCAACTCCTTGCTTCCCGACACACTCCTTGGCCCACCTCTCAGTTCTAAGGAAAGGCCATGTTTTATCCATTAGATAAAAAAGAAAAGATGCCTAGGGCGGGGACCCCACTGGTCCTTACAATGAGTTTCTTGGCCCTCTAAACCCGGGCCAGTCCTGGGCCAGCGGAAGGACTCTCGTGAGGACTAGTGGTAATGTACACAACGACGAGCAGGAGGCGGTGGAGCATGCCTTTAATCCCAGCACTCGGGAGGCAGAGGCAGGCGGGTGTCCATGAGTTCGAGACCAGCCTGGTCTACAAGAGCTAGTCCAGGACAGGCTCCAAAGCTACAGAGAAACCCTGTCTCGAAAAACAAAACAAAACAAAACAAAAAAAGAGTGGGGATGCTTCCGTCCATGCCTTTGGCACCCGGAGTGTTTGGGTAGACATGACCCAGGACTGGAAGTGATGTCCAGAGCCCATGCTACAGTTGCTATTTATTTTAAATTAAATCTTCTTCAGAGACATACATGAAATCAAAATGTAACGATTTTTGAATTTGAATGGGTATGGGTTTTGTTTTCAATTTTATACTTTCTAAATGAAAATTGTTTCCTTATATATAACAGTGATACACATTGATGCATTCATTACCTGTGAAAAATAAAGTCGCTGTCAAAAAGGAACTGGGAAAAAAAATGTTCATTATCACTGTTCAGATTTAAGTATTGTTAGATTTTTTTTCATTTACTTTCTGTGATTCATTAGTGTATTTACCATTTTTCAGACTTGGCTTCCTTCTCTGTAGGTTGCTAGCCTATGTTCTGAGCTTAAAATGCAATACTTCACTCTGCATGGCTATTTAAGTCTTTTCTAGAAAACTTGCATGCAACATACACACATCTTCACTTATACTTGAAAATGTCTCTAGATTACTTCTAATACCCAATACAATTTTAATGCAAATAAATAGCTATTGTACCATATTGCACAGTGAATAATGCATGAAAAATATCTTTAAAAGTCTAGATATCTTTAAAGCAAACACCTTTTTTTTTTTTAAAAAAAAAAAAAGTGTTTTCTGGGCTAGCGAGACAACTTAGCACCAAGCCCAATGACCGGAGTTAAATTCCCAGAACCCACATGGCAGGGGACAACCAACCCCATAGGTTGTCCTCTGACTTCCGTGCATGCGGTGTCATGCACCTCCGAATAAATACATATATGCAATAAACAAATCTACAGTATTTTCTGGGCTAGGTAGATGGCTTGGTGGGTAAAGTGCCTCCACTTTAAAAAATATGAGGTCCTGTGTTTGGATCTTCAGCACCAACATGGAAAGGTCAGGCCTGTTTGTGTGCATGTGTAACCCTAGCTTAGGACGGGACAGAGAAAGGCGAATCCCTTAGAATTCCCTAGTCTGTCAGTCTAGCCAATCGGTGAGCGCTGGATTCAGTGAAAGACTCCGTCTTACAGGATAAACTACAGAGTAATCTAGAAAAACATCCAGGCAGCTGGCATAAAGTTTGCTTGTGGCTTATTGGACTTGAGTGGTCTGTCCCCATCTTCGCATGACCCCCGTGGACCCAACAATGGTGTTGACCTCAGGCTTCCAGGCACACAATTTGTACATACACATATGACACATACACAAAATAGTTTCTATCCATGGTTGGTTGAATCTGTGGATGTGAAATACAGCCAGCTGTATATTATAATCATTCTAACATGACTGCAAATACTCTTAAAACACGCAAGAAAGAATGACTGCTTTCCAATTTTCTTTACAAAGTTGTTTATTGCCTTTGGAATGAAAAAAAATTGTTCCTAGAAGAACTGCACTGTGCTAAAAAGATGTTTGTAAACTGTTACATTGGTGGGCTGGAGAGATGGCTCAGTAGTTAAGGATGCTGACTGCTGTTCCAGATGACGGGGGTTCGAATCCTAGCATCCAATGGTGGTTCACAACTGACTGTAATTCCACTTCCAGGAGATCTAGTACTCTCTCCAGACATGCAAGAGGTGTGCAGAGATACATGCAGACAAAGCACCCATGCTCATAAACAACAACATAGACTGTGGTACCCTGCTTGCTGAGTGGGTAGACAGGTTAACAATGTTTCCTGTGAGCACAGGCCGTGTAGGAGACGGCTGTCCAGGGACAGTCACACCACGTAAAACAAAGAAGGAAGGGTTGGCTTTGTGGGGATCAGATGGGATATGTGTTATGTCTATAAGACAGGGCAGGTCTTATATGATGAGGAATGGCAGAGCCGTAGCAATCAATGACAATACAGAGGGAAAAAGGTGCATGTTGGCTGACCGAGACCTGGAAGACAACTCTGTCTGCTGTGTGCCGCAGCCAGCTCCTATAGGTTCCGGAGGCTAAGTAGGCCATAATCAGGAACTTTGCGAGCTTGCTGCTAAACTGTGTCAATGTTTATTGGCAGCTTGAAGTCTGTCGTGCTGGGAGTCTTAACACCCCAGAAATTTGACATCATCAGGTGCTACGCAATTAGAGCTATTTTTTTCCTATTTGCTTACTCTACAGAGAGCTGATTTCCAGCACTCTGGAAGGAATGATCCAAAGACAAGCTTGTGTTGCTTGAGAAAGCTTTGGAGCCTGCAAAAACTAGAAGCATTAATACAGTTTGTTGAGTTGTGTGCGTATGAACTGAAGTCTTGACCCTCTGGCTCTTTCTGTAACTAGAAGCATGGATAGAAAAGCATGGGCTCTAGGAGACCCACAGGGACAAGCCCTGGGTGTTTGGGGATCCTCTTAAAGCAAAAAGACTTAGATCAGAGGAGGAGACATCATGAAGCAGGCACACTTGTTACGTGGTCTAACAAGGCCCTGTTGATGTAAGTGAGTAGGAAGTTCAGCGCTGGAGAGTCACTTCTGATTGAGGAAAAGATGAGTGAAGGATTTGAAGCAATGGCTGTACACCCAGAAGTCTCTTCCAGTGTGCTCTAAGGAGAGAGGTGGCGGCAGGATTAGAGGGACCTCAGGTCTACCTTCTCTTGACTCCATCACTTACTTCTAGAGTTTCCCCATGCTCTAGGTGCCTAGGGCCAGGCTATGCATTCTTCCGTTCCCACTTTCTTATTGCGCTAATGTGCCCTCTGCACTTGCAGTTAGGACAGATGCTCCAAATGCAAGATTGTGGGCTCCTGGAGAGAAACGCTTGTGAAAGGCAGGCGAGGAAAGAAAGCAGATGAAGAACTCCAGTGGGGTCTCAGAAGAGTTGGTACACACCCGATGAGGAGTCAGTCAGAAGAGTTGGTACCTACCCGGTGAGGAGTCAGAAGAGTTGGTACCTACCCGGTGAGGAGTCAGAAGAGTTGGTACCTACCCGGTGAGGAGTCAGAAGAGTTGGTACCTACCCGATGAGGAGTCAGAAGAGTTGGTACCTACCCGATGAGGAGTCAGAAGAGTTGGTACCTACCCGATGAGGAGTCAGAAGAGTTGGTACCTATGATGAGGAGTCAGAGTGTGGTATTTTTAGGTGTCATAGGCTTCTTGAGCCAGGATTCTAGAAGCAGCATCCCTTTGTCCCCACATGTAAGCCTGCTTAGGAAGGGAAAGTGGCCCTCTGTCGCTGAGGAACGCCCTGGAAAAACCACCTGCGTGCCCACAGTCTCCTAGCCTTGGGAGAGGTGCCCATGAGGTCACAGTATTCCTTTTTTTTCCCCTTCGGGAAGGAACAGCCTCCGAGTAATTCCCTTCAGCTTTGCTGCTCTTAGGAAGAATTTTCTAAAGGGCTGGGACACCGAAAGGGAAGGAGAACATGGTGGGAAATGTGTAATAACGAGGGTGAAGGGCTCGGCTCCCACAGGTGGGCCTTCTCATCTCTCGTATCTACTCAGCTCCTTCGCTCCACATCCACTGCTCAAGGCTAGGATGGAAGAAAGGGCTCAGCCTCAGCAGAGCACATGGCTGGCCTTCCCTGGCTTTGTTTCCTGTCCTAAGAGCACAGCCTCGCCAGTGATATTCAAAGTGGAATAATCACTCTTTTCTAGAGATGTCACTTTACACCACAAGGTGGCGCTCGTGGGGAGACAGCCATCTCCCTCCAGTTTCTCAGCAGATTTTGGCCTGTTTACTAACCAATCGTGGTTCAGCTGCCTTTGGTCGGTCTTCTTTTGTTTTTGTTTTTTAGCTGCATCAGACTTGTTCCTCCGGTACCTCTCCCTCCCCGTTCTCTAATTCTTGCAAACAACGCTTTACAAAATCCTTTTCAGTCTGTCACATTCCAGACTCATTCAGAAAAGGGAAGCAGTCTCTTCTTTTTTCTCTTTTTGTCCACGTCATAAAAAACAAAAACAAAAGGCTCCCACATATCTACCAGGCAGAAATGAACCCTAACCCAGCCTATAGGAGTCAGCCTCAGGCACAGGCTGACACAAGGGATGTGTTTGTCACACGCTGCCCCTTCCACTGTTTCATAGGCCAAGATGATTCTTTTGTGGACTAGAGATGATTTTACGATTTTCTCTGAATGAAATTCTTGAGGACAAAGGGCTTATTCACGTCCCCCCAGAACAAAAGGGAAGTCTAGCAGAAGTGAGTCTGAATTACCATCTTTTCAAGAAATAGTGCCTTCGAATGTTTACCCCGAGCACTGTTTACCCCCAGCTTTTACTCAGCCAATTAAAACAAAATTAGGGAGGAAATTATAGCCACCAGATGCCAGAGATACAAATAACTTTTAAAATGAGGAAAAATGAACCAGTGAATAAATTGAGACTAGTTTATGTGAGAAAGTCTTACAAATTAAAAACAGAAGAAAACTATAGTCTAATCAGACCAACAAATACTGTTGCAAAAAGATTGGGTTTAAAATGAGCAAATAGAAAGCTGTATCATGAGAAAAATGTTTGATCGGGGAGGTTTTATTCTAGGAATGTGGAAATGGTTTTGTAATTCCTCACGTTGGTATATTAAAGCACATTATTATTCTTTAACCCCCTGAGTATAAATAAAAGTGTAAGTAACACATGTGTATGTGGGACACAGGAACGAGCGACAGCAGCAAGCATCATTGCTCGCGATGGCAGGGAAAGTGTCTCTCCTTAAAATCAACACCGAAAAAGGCATCCACACGGTCACCCTTACAAAGCAATATTATTTAGGGGTTCTCTTTTGTTTTGTTTGTATTTTGTTTTTCAAGACAAGGTTTCTCTGTGTAGATGTGGTTGTGGTGGAACTCGTTCTGTAGACCAGGCTGGCCTTGAACTCTGAGATCCTCCTGCCTCTGCTTCCCAAGTGCTGGGATTAAAGGCATGCGACACCACTGCCAGGCTTACTTAGAGGTTCTACTAAATGCAAGAAAACAATGAATTGAAATATTGTCTACAAATAATGGGAAATATGTGACATGTTAGAAATTTGGTCAAAGCATGTTTATCCCTTGAGAATCCCAGAAATATAATAATATTGGAACGTAAACAACTTTTCTAGGATTATTAATGTAGTCAAGGGGCCAAATGGAATGTTATTTTATCAAAGGACATAAAATAAACTTCCATGCCATAACATATAATTTTCCCAATAACATGTATAATTAGCAGAAGTCTAATTAGAATTTAAGTAGAGTCTTTAAATGTGACATAGGATTTAGGATCTATGTGGAATGCTAGATATCCAAGAACAGTCCTGCAACGATGAAGAAGATTGGGGAAGACCTTCTACCAGACAATAAATCGTTAACGTCATTGCAATATATCTAGTACAGTGTGGTAGAGAGCTTTACATTTTTCATAAAATTTCCAGAACAACAAAATAGCTTAAATATAAATATCAATAGTAATATACTGTAGGAAAAACAATATCAAATCTAATAAGGTCCATTTCTATACCGTAATAAATGATGCTGGCTCCCTGTAAAATCCATCTGAAGAAATTAAGAGTTTGAGCCTTATCTTGTATCATAGTAAAAATAGTTTTGGCTGATTAAAACCTTAAAATTATAAAAAATTTGTATATATATATAAAATCATATATACTTAGATACATGCATGTATATACACATGTACATACATACATATGAATAACAATTGTCTTATTGCAGAGGCCATTTTTACTAATACAGGAAAGTCAGAAGCTATGTATCTGTATCTATCTATCTATCTATCTATCTACCTACCTATCTATCTATCATCTGTCTGTCTGTCTGTCTGTCTGTTTATCTATCTTCTACCCTCCATCAGTATTGAATGAAGGGAGACACATATATACACACCAGCAAAACATTCATGCACATAATTTTTTTAAAAAATCTCCAAAAAAAAAAAAATCCCACAAGAAACAAATAAAGTTTGAGGCCAGCCTGGTCTATAAAGCGAGTTCTAGGATAGCCAGGGCCGTTAAACAGAGAAAACCTGTCTTGAAAAAAAATCAAAAACCAGCCAAACAAATGAAACAAATAATAAAATTGAGAACATATTTTCAACAGAACTATAGGTGAAGGATTTTTACAGTTAATATCTACATATCAAAAAGGTCTTCATATTGAGACTCAAAAGGCAATCCTACACAGGTGTGAGTAAAATAAACAAACACTTTATAGAAAAGATCCCCAAACGTCCACAAAGAGATGGATACACCATTTACCCTGCAGAGACAAGAGACTGGTGCTGTAACCACGGTAGTTATGGAATCTCCTCAAGCTTTGGTTTCGTGGTCTTAGATGAAGATGATCACACTACCCGAACCCTTGACTGCTAAAAAGGTGAAGGCCAACATATGTCAAGTGTGCTGTCTGGAGCCTGCACACACAAGAAGTCTGGTGCATCACGAAGCGTGATAGAAACTGTTGCTGAAGCTATGAATCAGGAAAATGCAAGTTAGGAGAACCCCACCCACACTGCGCTGGCAAACCCAGTGGCGACACTGCTGGTGCAGAGAGGCGGAAACGTGGTGCCACCACCATTGTGAGCGTGCGTGTTCTGGCAGCACCTCTTCGCGCCGTACTCCACAGCATCCGTGGACTCATCACTAACTCAGGAGTGCACTTGGCAGGAATAAAGCCGCCGGTACAAGGATATTCACAACAAGCAAAACGGAAGCAAAACAAAAGTGTAAGAGAGGGGAAGGAGCAAAATCAAGTCAAATATCTCATTATTATATCATGCCATCTGTATCTAGTGCTTTATCAGTTTCCTTGAGAGATTTCATTTACAGTGTGTTTTTAAGAGATACAAACAAATGCCAGAGAGCGTGGGTGTGGTGGTTTGAACGACAATAACTCCCACAGGCTCCATCCCTGTGTTTGTATGCTTGGTCCTCCATCAGTGGAACTGTTTGAGAAGGTGCAGTCTTGTTGAAGGAGGTGTCACCGCGGGTGGGATTTCAGATTTCAAAAGCCTGTATCACTCCCAATAGATTTTGATTTCTTCCCCCTCCACCCCCATGCCCTGTGCTTGTGGGTCAGGATATAAGCTCTCACCTACTGCTCCAGTAACATAAGTTATGTGACTTATACATATAAGTTATATAACATGGTATATTATAAAATATATTATAACTTATATAATATAACTCTGAAATACATATATATATGCATACTGTTAAATGGGTACATGAATCAAGAAAGGGTAAGTATGAGGTTGTTGCTGATTTCCTATCTATCTTATGTTCAGGTCATGTTTGTATACACGGAATAAATTCAAAGAAATATAGGAAGTTAAATGCATCGCTCTGATGTTCCACTGCTTGGAAACAATCATCACTAACGTTTTAGATTTATCTTTCATGCGTTTCCTTATTCACAGCTTTCTGTGAATGGAGTGAAAGCTGGTATCTTAAATCATGTGCTCTTTTATAGACAAAATACAACAAACCCAAATCTAGTTCCATCGTGGGGGGAAATCTCAACAAAACCTCACACTGAGAGCTTTCTGCATGGGCTAAAAAAAAAGGTCTGGGCTAAAGTCAAGAGGTGCCCGAGAAGTGATGGTCACTAAACTAGCCACGGGACTCTGAGCAGTCATTTCAGTGTTCTCGGCTCCAGTACCTCCCACACGGGAGGGTCAAATAGATGAGCTCTGAGTTTCCCTTCTGCTTTAAGCATCCATGCTTCTACATTGTTCCTGGGGAAAAGTTGGAATGATGCACCGGAAGAAAGGGACAAACTGCAGAGTCAGACACCACTGAGACGAAACACCAAGTCTGGTATCACAGCGCATGCGCAAGCTGGAGCTCTCCTTGCTGGAGAAATGGAGAAGTCTTACAGCTGCAGAGCTGTAAAGACTGCTTAGAAAATGTACACAAATCGGCCCAGAAAGTCGGCTTGGCAGTTGAGAGCACTTGTTCTTGCAGAGGACCTGGATTTGGTTCCTATCACCCACATAGTGGCTCACAACTGTTTATAACTCTATTTTCAGGGGATCTGATGCCCTCTTCTGGGCATCAGACATACAAGAAGGACACAGACATACATGCAGTCAAACAAAATAAAACAAATAAATCTAAAATAAAAAAGAGTTTAGTGGCTGGAGAGTTCGCTCAGTGGTTAGGAGCGCTGGCTGCTCTTCAAGAGGACCTGGGTTCAATTGTAGCACCCATATGGCAGCTCATAACTGTTTGTAACTCCAGTTTTAAGGGATTCAACACCCTCACACAGACAAAACACCAAGGCACATGGAATAAAGATAAATAAATCATTAAAAAAGAGTTTAAAGAAAAAGTATAAATCATGGAACACACATACATATACATGTGTATAAGTACAGATGAATGCATGGGTATATATGTATTGGGCTTAATTATATTAACATGCCTATATATTTACATGTATAGCATATAAATTGTGCATTGTCACATATTATGTAACATTCAATATAGCTTATATTTTATATGCATGTGTATATATGTACCACTATGCATATAAAATATGCGTAGCAGCACAGCACTCTTTCTAATTATGCTAATTGAGTAAAACAAATAAACATAGCATGCTTTATCATCTTCAGAGGGTTACTCTGTTATCACAAGGCAAGAGAGCTGAAGAATAGGACCTGAAATTCAATGAGGGGGAAATCAATCAGCGATGAACCAGCAGAACAACCATGCAGCCATTTCAGAGGCTCATTTTTGTGCTCTCTACCCCTGAAAAGCTAAATGGAGATTTTCCTTATTAGAAATGCTTGTACAAGTCCACCCAAACAGGTTCTATGGTCTTCTGGGTTTAAGGAAGGGAGGAGAGGATATGGTTTCTCCCAGATCCAAGGCTCCACATTTCCATTAGGAGAAAGAAAAAATGTGAGTGGAATTTAATCAGCGGGAACATTTCCGAAATGGGATACCTGGACATTTTCACCAAGACAGAATGAGATGCAATCTCTCGCTATGCACATGGCCGTGGTTTTGTACCGTCTTGTCCCAGGAAGGATACCTTCACTTCCCAGCATTCCTACCGACTCTGAGGAATCCCGGCTACTGCTGAGCTTGCCCTTCTGGAGGAAGTCAGATCCTAGAACCTTCTTTCTTTAAAAAAGAGTCATTAGAAAGCTTCATGCAGATTCAATACTGACCCTTCAGCATATATCAACTATATCGAAAGAGACAATTCCTTTGTTGTTTTTAATTTGTATAGAGACAGGATCTCACTATGTAGCCCAGGATAGTCTCAGACTCGTGATCCTTGCCTCAGCCTCCTGAGTGCTGAGATTACAGATGAGCACCAGGCCTGGCAAGATACAATTCTTTAAAATTGAAAAATTTACAGTTTTACAATACTCATTCTGTATGGCGACCTTTAAAAGCCAAAAAAAAAATAAAGTAACATATAAATGGAAGATATTTTTGATTTTTTAATTGTTTTTTATTGAGCTGTACATTTCTCAAAGAGACTCACACCTTGGGTAAAGAACAAGAAGGTAAACAAATGGGTAGAGGAATTTGGAGAGTGTTATTTTTCTTGACATTAATGTGTACTGTTCATCATGTGTTGTCGGGGCCAGAATGACAGCCTTGCTAGTGACCAGCATGAGCAGTGAGAAAGACACATTCTGCAAGGAAGACGGATGCTTTGGGTGGCTTAAGCAAATCCCCCTTTCCCAGAGAACTGTGGTTGGGGGACTGTCTACATGGGAACCACCGTGTTAGAATTCAGTTCTCTCCAGTGAGTTTCTCCTCCTCCCATAAACAAACAGTCTGCCCTTCTATGCAGCAGCCCCTTTGGTTGAAGGAACTGAAGCTTTTCCGGCAGCGCTAGTGGCCAAACTGAAGACCGGGCACAGACAAGCCGTTTGCTCATTTTCCTTTGTGACCCAAATGCTCAGCTGAAATGACATTGGAAGTGTCAGTCAAAAGAAGAAAAGAGAGACCTCAGAGGATTTGCTCTATCTCTGGAAATATGTGTCATTACCCCAAGGAATTAAGACCCGATAGGGCCATGGGGACAAGTTCTAGGCAGGTGTTTCAAATGTCTTTGGGTCAAACATTGAGATTCCTTTGGGCTTGAGTAGATAGCTGCAGTAGCTAATGGGTGTGCTAAGATGCGATTCACCTTGTGCTTCAGGGGAGTCTCAATGACCTGTGGAAAGGGCGTGGTTCTGAGATTGATAATCCCCTAAAAGAAATCCATAGCCCCAAAAGATCAGATAAGAAACCAAGATGTATTCGCATAATAAAGACTCTGGGGGCCTCATGTGCTCAGGAAATCCATTTAATGGCCTTTAAGCTGGCGTTTCCAAACATTTTATTGAAATGCATTAAGATTCTGCAGAGCTAAGCAACTCCTAGCCTACAAGGTTGCTCAAATTCCTTTCAGCTCGTTTTTAGATCTTTTAAACACAAAGTAGGGCTCGGAGGTAGGCGGGGTACATGAAGTGCTTGCCTCGGGAGCACGAGACCTGAGCTAGATCCACAGAACCATGAAAAAATGATGGATCTGTAGTAGCGTGTGATTCCAGTGATGGAATCCAGAGAGGGGCTCCTGGCTAGCCAGTCCACCTAACTGGTGCTCCAGGCCAATGAGAGACCCTGTCTCAAAGGAAGTGGATTATGTTCTTGATGGTAACGATAAAGACTGCCCCTTCCCAAACGGAAGTGGCCCTAGAGGCCACTTTCTTCATCCCAGCTGCTGTGGTGACTTTAAAATATGTCCACAAACCCTCTGGCTCCTTTTCCTTTGAGAGAGAGAGAGACTGAATTCTAAACCGGACGATGGTCTGAACGTAACAATCCACTTCCAGCAAACAGAACATAGAGCAAAGAATGAAGAGACTTCCTGGAACTTTCTTTCCGATGCTCTGTATGGAGGACAGCTGCCACGTTATAAGGCCCTCACAGGCTCTAGGGGACATGCTTGTGTTGGGGGCGAGGCCTCTGCAGACAGCCAGTGAGAAACTGTTGGTGGCCGGAAGTGCGGATTCTCCGGCCCTGGTCAAGCTTGCAGGTGACGGCGACTTTGGCTTCCACCTTATGAGACCCTTGAGCTAGAACCCACCCAGCCGGTCTGGCTTTCAGTTCCTGACCCGCAGGCACTGCGAATGATTGTTTATCATTCTACACTGCTAAGGGTTGGCGGCGACTTGCTAGGTGGCAATCCGCACCATAAATCACGTGGTCCTGGAAGCTTTGGCCCTCGGCTTTGTGGAAGCTCTTGACCGGTCCCGATTTCTCCTCCACTGGACGCTAGGCTCTCTAGTTATTCCCGCCTCTCGTACTCAGCTTAGTTTATGTCCGTCTGTCCATCCGTGGCTCTCAAACACAGCAGGGAGGGCGAATGGCACTGTTTCTCTTCATCTGGCTGGCGCTCACTTGGAGTCACCTGGAAGAGCGGGAGTGTGGGTGGGAAGTCCAATTAAAAAACCTGTCCTGGGGCTTCAGGGATGGTTCAGCAGATAAAGTCCTGGCTGGGCAGGCTTCCACACGCTCTTAAACTTCACTCCAAAAGGGAAGCCGGAATGCAACAGCCTCCATTAACATGATATAAGAAATGGACTTGAAGCCTCTGACTTTTGGTCCAGGTGGAGCGAATCCACCTCTTTACCCAAAATGCTAGTTAACCACACCCTCCGTCAGAAATCTCAACAACTTTGGGAGGGCAAAAATAAGCTCAAACTCTCTGACCTGCAGTCATGGCGGGACAGGCTCACATCTGTGGGTTCCCACAGGTCACCAGTTCATCTCAGGGGCTGGGAGAGGCTGCGCCTGGCTTCTTCTTGACAACGAAGGCAAGCGTGCGTTCCTGTTTGCCACAGACCTTTCCCACGTGTGCTTGCTTTCTCTCCGGTGCCGTCTCCTGTTGACTTGCAAGGCTCGTGAGCACTGGACATGCCTCTCCTGAGCACCAGGTCGTGACCTCTGGGAGAACTGTCTCTTCCCATATGACTACTGGATACTCCACTGGATTCTTGATAAAATAAACTTTCACTATTCACTGGGGCAAACTTCGTCAGCGCGTACATACCCAGCAGCCTCCGGGCACAGGGTCGGGAGCTGTGTAGAAAGAGCCTGTCCTTAATGGGTTCCCTCACATAAAATATGGCAAACATTTTAAAAAGGCAAACCCTCACAGGTGTGTGATGCAAACTGCCCAGAATGTGGCAGCTCCTCCTAGGAAGATTTTGATGGCGGAGACGGGGAATGACCCACAGGGTCCATTCCCATTCTCCTGGTAGGACAACAGCCACATCGGCCACTGCACATGGCTTCAATCCTCACTGAGAAGGATGGTGACCAGCCAAAGAGCTGGGCCCTGTGCCTCCCAGAATCAGTCCCTGTCCCCCGGAAAGCAAGAGCTGTTCTGACAGAAAGACAAAATAGACGAAAGATGCCTCAGCCCCCACATGTCCTATTTTTAATTGATTTGGACACAGACTCTTCAATCTAGATATTAATATTTAATTGTTCTGTCAGGGCAGATCCTTCACAGTCTGACAGTTACAAATGGCTTGGGACAGAGGAGGACATGAGATGGTGGGGCCTCAGGAAATGAGAAAAGTGAGGTACTGACCCAGAGGGGATTATGATCTTAGAGACAAGGAGCAGACACTGGCATCGGGGGCCTGGGAGGCAGACGTTCACTCCTTTTTGACTTTGTTCCTTTTCTACATGTGGAAGCACAGACTGCTTTTTATTTATTTATCCCTCGCCCCCCCCCCCCCAATGCATGAAGGAACTAGGTTGGGATTTAGGCAGTGAGGGTGTCTTCAATGAAATGTCCCTGAGGAAGAAGGGGTCATCCAACTTTTGACATTGTGACACAAACTGTCCTCTGTCCTCTACTAGCTTCACAAGAGAGGACCACAGAGGAGAGAGAGAAAGAGAGAGAGAGAGAGAGAGAGAGAGAGAGAGAGAGAGAGAGAGAAGAAAGGCAAATGATAGTGATATGTTAGGCAACTTTATGGATGTGTTAGGTTGCATTCACAGCTGTCCTGTGTGTAGGCCACAGGCCACTGGCAGAATGTTCCTGCAGCAGATAATGCATTCCTGCCTCTTGGTGTTCCCTGCAGCAGATAATGCATTTATGCCTCTTGATGCTTCCTGCAGCAGATAATGCATTTCTGCATCTTGATGCTCCCTGCAGCAGATAATTCATTTATGCCTCTTGTTTTCTAAGTTTGTAAAGAGGTCAGTGGTGTTTTTTTTGGGGGGTTCCAACCAGCCCTTCAGTCCCAGTGAACCCTGATTTCACATGCATGTTTCTTTAGAAACAGTGCCTACCATCTTGGCTGCCCCGTGTCAGAGTACCAAAGAAAAATGGCTGGGGAACTATTTTAGGTGAAAGCACTTGCAGAAGCAGCTAATAAATGTTTCATTGTGACTCATTCATATGCTATTAATAGGCAGGAAATGAACAGGGCCGGCTAAATTCCATTCATTTTCAGTTTCTCCCTTTATTCCTCTGTGTGTGTGTGTGTGTGTGTTTAGAGGTGCATATTTGTGTGAGTTACCATGTATATGTGTGCAGGTACTCATGCACATGTGTGGAGGTGAAAGGGAAGCCTTGGGTATCATTCCTCAGGTTCAATTCCCCTTAAAACAAAAACAACAACAACAAACCACTGGTCTCTCACAGGCCTGGAGCTCACAGCTGGCCAGCAGACCCCAGGGATTCTCCCTTCTAGACTTTGCCTCCTCAGTGTGTCCACACCTGGCTTTCTAACATGGGTTCTTGTAAACCAGCTCAGGTCTTTGTGTTGTTAAACAGGCTATCTCCCTAGCTCTTATTCTTACTTTTAAGGAACCAAGAGGTAAAGTCTATCTTCCTAGGTTCCAGCAGGGCAAAGGGCTTTGTCCTTTGAGCAGGCATGCACAGACCCTTCCTCCATGGCCTCCTCACTTCTGGTCTCTGTTGAACAAAATCCCATCAAGTCTGTTAGTCACAGGAAATCACACTGACGTGGTGCTTCATTTTCACGGTGCCCTGCAGAAACAGAGCTGATTCTAATATGGCTTTTAATTCTCCAAGTCTGCAAGCTCAGGGGCATTGGTCCTCTCTGAAGTGGATTTTTGACATCCTGGTATAGCTGGTTGTCTGATCAGACTGGTTGGGATGGTCCCAGTATTTAATGGAGAAAGAGGGGAATACTGAACAGCTTCTCCTGAGCACTGGGTCATGACCTCTGTAAGAACTGCCTCTTCCCATATGACTGCTGTATACTCCACTGGATTCTTGATAAAATAAACTCCACTTTGTTCATGAACATGGAGGCCCTACAGTATATTTTTCAATGTTGGGAATGCACCTGTTGTGAATCAGCAAAGGACTGCATTTTGTGTTGTTCAGAACTTTGCCAAGATTTGTTTCCCTTTTGGAACACACACACACACACACACACACACACACACACACACACACTGACAATATCATTGCAGTCCTTGAGTTACCAAAAATCATGAGCCCCTGTACCACGCTGCATTTTGTATCTGTCATAGTCTCCAAGATTCTATTTCTGCAAGCATCCAGCTGCTCCTCACGGCTCCAACTGCCACCAGGTGAGACCTTTACATGCTAAAACATATGGTGGTTATGTCATCTAAAGTGACTTTTGTAAGTTTCTACCAATTCTCTCTCTCTCTCTCTCTCTCTCTCTCTCTCTCTCTCTCTCTCTCTCTCTCTCTCCCTCATCTATCTCTCTCTGTCTCTGTTTCTCTGATATTTAATTTAATTCCAGGATACAAAGGAGGACTTTGCAGAATATATGTTAAGTTGTAGTGGTATATTATTAGTATTTTGGTAAATAAATCTTGCCTAAAGACCAGAGGCAAAGCTAAAACCACTAGAGGTCAGGCAATGGTGACACACACCTTAAATCCCAGGATTTGGGAGACCGAGTTAGATGGATCTCTGTGAGTTCAAGGCCACCCTGGGCTACATAAAATCAGTGCAGAAATACATCCAGAAATAAATAAATAAAAATTACATTTTTAATCCCAGTACTAGAAAGTCATATGCCCCTAATCCCAGCACTAGAGGGAATACAAAATGAGAGGAAAGAGAAGCTTAGCTGCTTAGTTTGCGGTCGCCCAGCCTTGGCAGAGGTAAGACTTCTCTAGTGGCTTGGCTGTCTTGCTTTTCTGGTTTTTGAGTTGAATCCCAGTATCTGACTCTGGCTTTTTGTTATTCGTGTTATTTGCAGTTAAGGGCAAAGCGATGGATCCAATACAGACCCTAAACTGGGACTTAAGTCAGTTATACACTCCAGAATGGCGCATGTTCCCGGAGCTGCAGGGCTGCCTCACCGATTGAGAGTGTGTGCTATTCTTGCAGAGGAGACAGGTTTTGTACCCAGCACCCAAGTTGGGCAACTCACAAGCATTTGTAACTCCAGGGGATGCAGTGTTCTCTTCCGGATTCCAAGGGCACCTGTCAGAGTGTGCACACTCCCACCAACGCACAGAAGCACACATAATGTTAAAACTGAACAGTAAAATAAAATGGCACAAATTCCTGTGGACTGTCAGCAAGTAGATTTCCAAGCTGTACTCCACTCAAGGGCTCAGTACTTGAACAAGACTTGAAAATGCAAAAATCAGGCAGACTGTGCAGAGGATAAAGGATCAGCGAGGGTGGGGACAGTCACAGCGGCTCCCAGGTTCATGGGGAACCATGGGACTTGTGACAGACTTTTCCCTGCATGAGCAGGCAACAGTGATACAAAGTCTCCCAGTGTTTCAGCTGGATGCTGCAGTTCTGGGACCCTGTTGGCTGAGATCAGACTGGGTGCTTTGCCCAAGTGCAGTGGCTTAAGGAATTTGGTTGCACCAAACTCATTTGCATATCTTCATAATAAGAAAGGTCATGACGATAACAGGGTCATTACCTTGACTGCATGTCAGTTAGAAAAAGAGGGAAAGAGTAGCCAGGAGGGCACACCCAGGTGACATTTATGAAGTCACAGATTTGGAAGAGATGATGCACTGTGACTGGAGGGGCAAGCTCTGACTTTTTTTTTTTTAAACCAGGCCACCCATTCAATGTATTTATAACACCTCACATGGACCAATTCTGTGCAGTCCATGGGGCTGGACTCAATAAAAGACTGCCCATCTGCTTGCTGAATTTAAGTTCCTTGCATGGAGAAATAATTCAAAATGGAGGCGGTGTGATGCCTAATTTTGACACAATTGGAAAGAGGGATCCTCTGTTGAGGAATTGCCTCTTAGGTTGGTCTATGACCTATGTCAGTGAGATACTGTATTAATTGTTAATTGGTACAGGAGGGCTGAGCTGCTGAGGGTGGTATAAGCCGCAAAAGCTAGTTGTATACAAAACCTAGTTGCCCAAGACAGAGGACCAGGCCACCGAGCTCTGTGTGTGTTCCAAGTGCCTGCTGTGAGTTCCTTCCTTGGCTTTCTTCATTGGTGGCCTGTAACCTGCAAGCCAAATAAACTCTTTCATCCCCATGTTGTTTTGGTCCTGGTATTTTATGACAGCAACAGGAAGCAAACTAGAACCTGTGGGTAGCTATAAACACATCTCTGCAGAGAAACACTTAAAGGACTTGCTGGTTGTTTTAAGCTAGTTTGATCAAAGCTCTTTCTTGCAAAGGCTTAATGAAAGTATGATGATTTTGTTGTTCTGAAACAGATAGACTGGTAGTGTGACAGTTTTGTCAACTTGACCTAACCTGGGGTCACCCAGGAAGAGAGTGTCAATAAATTGCTTAGATCACATTGGCTTGTGGGTATGTCTGTGGGGATTTTCTTGTTAATTTATGTGGGAGAATCTAGCCCACTGTGGGCAGCACCATCCCCTAACAAGGGCCCCTGAGTTATACAGGTGCAATCAACCAAGTAAGTGAGCATGTGCTGACCAAAATTCACTTCTCTTTGCTCTTGGCTACAGATGTGTCGTAACCAGCTGTCTGAAGTTCCCGTCCTGACACAGTCCACAGTTATGGACTGCAACCTGGAACTGTGGGACAAAAGATACCACTGTCTCCCCGCAGCTGCATCTAATAGACATTTAATCACAGCAACGGAAGTGAAACTAACAGGGAAAGAAATGAGAGAACCTAGATGGTCTTCTGACATTTTCTTGTGAATCTTTAAAACAAATTCAGGTAAAATCATGGACCATTTCAATAAAGCTGTGTTCCCTGAAAGCTCCTTACTTTGGTAAATGCCGTTCCTCTACTCTTCAGAGCTCTTTCTCTCTCTTGTCTGGACAACCCATATTCAACCCTGCTTCATTCTTTTCTTCTTCTTGACTCCTAATAATTGCCAAGTGTCGAGTCAGGAGCTGGAGAATGTGAGTCAGGGCATGCCATCCACCCGTTCACTCGGCAGGTTTTTTATTTATTATTTGTTTATTTATTGACTTTGTTCTGTGTTCCATTAAGTAGAGGGAATCTATGCCCACTCAGGGTTGAGCTCCCCGAAGACTCAGGATAGTTTTGAACAAGACCACATTTTTTCCTTCACAGACTTGTCTCTGAGCTGAGTTTACACTAGCCTGTGATCGGAATGTGAGGAAGTGACATCAGCCTTCATCTCCTACCTCCACACGTGGAGCTATCCCAAGGACACGGTGCCTCAGTTACAGACGATGCCGTCCAGTTGCCCAGGAAGGAAACATCGCCTGTGGGAGAAGGGACTGGGCTTCCCTCAAGCCCACTGGGGTATCTCCAGCAGAGGGTGCAAAGAGGACAGCGACCAACTTTAGAAGAAGAAAGTAAAGATGATCCAAACACACAGCCAACAAGACCTAGTGGGGAAGGAAAGCCTGGCTCCCAGAAACAGCTGGAGGGGGATCCATGGCAGGGTGGCTGTTATAGTCATTGATGCTGCCGTGAGTTTTTCCAACATGAGATTGGGGAGGCTGGAAATCAATAGGGCAGCTAAGGGAAGGACAAGTGCTGGAGACCCTGGGTGGAAGCCTCTGGGAGGTGAGGTTCCCATGCTGGGGTCCCATGGAACCCTTGGAATGAGAGATAAAAAGAACATGGGGCTTACCTGGTGAATCAAGGAGACCACATGGATGAAAAAAAATTCCATCTTTAAGGTAGAATAGGGAAACCCTGGCTGTTATGTCATCATATAGAGACATTTTGTACAGACTAGCTCTTCTTTTTTCTTTCCCTCCCTCCTCCTCCTCCGCTTCTCTCCTTTCTTCTCTCCTGTACATTCCTCCACTTCTCAAGAGCTGATTATCCTTCTGCCCTAGGGGCTTGGATAAGAGTCAGGGATTGACGTGAGGCCCTGAGGATGGTTGTCACCCAAGAAACTACGGGCAGGGAGACGAAAGCTCTTAGGTAATTGCAGGTCAGTGTGTCAGGCAGAACATACATGAGAGCTAAGGGAACAAGGTTGGAGAGCTAAGCTGGGGTCATCAGGTCACCTTCTGAAGCAGTGAGTCCTGAAGAATGAGGAGGAGAAAGGCATTTGGTGGGCTTTAGGCAGGCACTGGTGATCCCTCAGAACTGCACTTTAGGACAGCGGAGACTGTGTGAAGGGTAGGGCTTTTCTCTTCTTTGTGGTACCCAGAGTTCTTCTGTAGGAGTACTATGATAAGTTACCACAGGTGAAGGGGTCCAAAAGATCTCTGTCTCTCTTTCTCCTGCTCTCTCTCCCCTTCCTATTCCCTTTATCTCAAACTCCACACTCAAGTTCTGTCTGCATGGTACATTTGTCTCCCGTGGTCCTCACCTGCTGTTTAACAACAGCATGCTGGTTTGGAACTCTATTATCTAGGCTCACTTTGAACTCATAGCAATCCTCCTGCTCCAGGGTTCCACCAGAGTGCTGGGGTCACAAGTGTGAGCTACCTAGCTTCGAGAGAGTAGATGTAAAATCTGTCCCTTCTAGGTAGAAATTGTCACTAATTATAAAATAAAGGATGTGAGTTTATGGTTCCTCTGAGCCGAGCAAGTCTTGAGAATTCATTTTCAGTTAGATTTATTAAGGTATAATTAAATAACACAAAATTTACTTCTTAGAAGTGTTTGGTATACCATTATTTCAAGAAATGGCTTCGTATTCTTTTGCAATTTCCTCAGCCCAGATCTTCTACCATACTGAACTGTTTTTAGTTTCTTTAATTTTCCATTATGTCATAAAAGGGGAATTGGCAATTTTCCCTTTTTGCATCTATGAGTAGCCACCCCACCCCGTTACTGTTGTTACATTATATGGACCTACCATGACTGTTAAGGCATTTGTCAGTAGATGGACATTTGAGTAGGGTATGCCTGTGGAGATCATGAGTTGGTTTGCCATGGATATTAGTATACAAGTCTTGGGCGGGTGGGTTTCTTTCTCTTGGATAACTACTTGAGTGTGGGAGTTTTGGGTAACACGCCAAGTGCAGTCAAATGCTCTACCACTGAGCTATACTCCCATGGAACATGCTAAGTGGATGCCCCAATTCTGGGGTTACAGACACTTGAGGCCACACCCAGCTTTTACGTGGTTGCTGGGGTTCAAACTCAGGCCCACATTCTTGCTCAGCGAATGTTCCTACCCACTGACCCATCTCTCCAGCCCACGATTTTATTTCTGGAGACAGGGTTTTATGTAACTTTTGCTAGGTAGCTGAGGAGGACTTGGTGGCTCTACCTTCTGTCCTGGGATTACAGGTGTGGGGCCACCACATCCAACATCAGCACCATTTATTTAAAGGACAAGCTAAGCCGGGGGATGATAGCATTCATGGTGATCCAGAGGCTGAGGCAGGAGAATCAGGAGTTACAGGACAGCCAAGGCAGCTATCAGTGAGTCCCCCCACCCCATCACTTCAGAAACAATGATTACTTTGTCTCAAAACAAACAAAGAACAAAAGGCCTGCTTTCCCCAGAACAAATTACCTTGCCACCTTTGTTTGAAAGCAGTCGATCATGAATGGGTGGGTCTGTTTCTGGACTCTTAGTCCTAATTACGGTGATCTTAGAAACAAGCTTTTGTTCTTTCAGGAAACTGGTCAGGTTTTAAATAGATTGAGCATTTAGAAACCCGCTGCTGTCGGTCTCTTTGTGGATCTCAGGGCTCAATACAAGCATCATTTTCTGGTGATGGAAACACGGAGGTGGGCACGCCAGGCTCCAAGGGCTCCCGTTTTGTTCTGAGGAAAAAGCTAACGTTCGCCCACGGGTGACATCACATCCGCGAAGGGGAGGTCAAGAGGAGCCATTCCCACCCAAGCAAAGCAACCTGCGGCTTTATTAAACAGGCCCCCTCCCCTGTGCAGAGTTCAACTGGTTGAGAAGCATTCTAGCTCACAGTGAAAGAACACTACAAACTCTAGGATGAGCGAGCACTTTCTGGGAAGAGGCTGAGGAGGGGTAGAGAGAAAGCCAGGACAGAGGCACAATGTTCTGGAATCTTTACCACTGTTAGGGCAGGGTCCTCCAGCTGGCCTCATAAGAGGCCGAGGCCACGATCGCCATGGCTAGCTCCCCTGGGGCTTCTCTCCAAAAAACCAGCATTTCAGCTACACAGCCTTCGCTTGTTCGTAGGCTTGGATTGTTCGGAGGCTCTAAACAGACCGTTCATTTTCTTTTTCCCTTTAGCACAGAAGGGTTTCACAACTCCAAATACCACCAAGGACCCGAGTGGTTCACATCAAAACATTCTCCAGACCACAGGCCTCTGGTAAGAAGAAGGGCTTTGGAGGGAAAACCACCACGCAGCAGCCTGGAGACCAGGGAGTACACAGGAGCCTGGGGCCTCTTGCTCTTAAATGCTGGGGTCTCCCGCCACCATTGATACATGCCCGTATTATCTTCTCAGTCAGCCTCAAGAAATAGATCCGTCTGCTAGGCCAGGGGAGTATTGATTGGTCACTAATTGCCATGTGCTCTCAGATGCTGCCTGTCACAGCCAATTGAGCAGTAGGACTGGAGTCCTGGTGAGGACTTTGGCAGAGGTGACCCCGTGTGGGATGAGTGCCATTCTTCAGTGTCCTTAGTAAATGAAAGCATCCAGCAAACACAGAAGGGAGCGTGTGTTGCTGGTAGCGATCGGAGTCCTTGGGTAGACAGGGCCCAGTGATGACAGTGGCTTTGTTATGGGCCGAGTTCTCAGGAGTGGCCTGGGGAGAGCCAAGCAGAATGCCTGAGATAGGAGATGACACTTGCAGATCATCACTGTTTAAGTTTCAAACCCAGGAAGGATGACTAAGATGCCTATTTAACATACCAAGTGGGCCTGGCCATCAGGTTCTCCCTGCATCCCTCAGTCTCTGTTACAGGGTATGGCTGGCATACCCTGCCCTCTACCCTGAACTCTCCGGCTTGGGAGTTGGGCTGTTCTTCCCACAGAGGCTCTTCCTGTATTATCCAGACATTGTGGCTACCCATCCCTTTCTGGACCTTTAGCCTCTTGGCTGCTGTACCTGGTTCCCCGCTTTCCCTTCTCCTCCTCCTCTCCCCACATGGCCCAGCTCATTCTGGACTCTCCCAGATGTCCCTGCCTCTGGCTGTGCTCTCCCACACATCTAAAATAAACCTTCTCCTCCACCATACCTAGGAGCAGCCATGTCCTTTCCTTTCCTTTTCCTTCAGTTTCCCACTCATCCAGCCCATGAGCATAAAAGGTTGAGAAGAGAGTAGTGAATTAGGAAAAGCAGCAAGGGAGACATGCAAAGGAAGGAAGAGGGACAGTGAGGAATTAGTAGACAGGAGCTGTTGTGAGAAGGGCTCTCCAGTGGCTGCTTACTGAACCTTCCCTGTGCTGCTGAATCCGAGGCTCTCAGTCCTCAATAGGATAGCTGCAGAACCCAGCATCAGATGCGTGGCCCAATGCTGAGCATACAAATGACCAGCGCTCTGTAAACAATTGGAGCAAGTGCTTGGCATTCCAGCCACGAGCCTGGCTGTTCTGTTTTGGGCAATTTCCAAACTTAACCAGATGGACTTCCCTTTGCCAGGAACGCAACCATTGCAGCCACAGTATTAGTGATAACAGACCCCCCCTCCCCCGTCCAAGGCCCTGGGTGTGAAAGTCCTGATTTCCTGTTCAGTCAGCTGAGGAGACAGAACAGGGAGTCTGAGTGGGTTCTGCCCTCAGTCCCGTAAGATTTTCCCAGAGTGGGGTTTGGCTAGCAGGTTTACTGGCAGCAGGATGTAAAGGGTTCATCTTTCTGGGTTCTGAATTCCAGTTAGGCTTGCTGTGGGTAGCAGGGCAAGCTGGGTTGAAGCAGGGATGGAGCAGGCTTAGGCTACTTCAGTACAGTGCATGAAGTTGGCCGGTAGACTGCTTCCTGTACAAGGGTTGCCAGGAGATCCAAGAGGTTTTCTGTCATTGGATAGTCACGAAGACCCTTCCTTTGCAAAGGGATGAACTAAAGCATGCCTAGAAACCAGGTGATCCCTGAAGGTTTGTCCTTATGCCAAGCACTCAGTCATGTGGGAATTGGCCCTGACCCACAGGAGAAGCTCTCTGCTTGCTTCTGTAAGCATCTGTATGACCCAGTAGTCATTTCTGTCCAAGGTCAACTCATCTTTGTTCCGTCCCTAAGAGATGTTTCCCTCTAAGGACTTCACAGCCCCTTGGAATGAATGCACTGTTTGGGATCTCCAGCTCAAGGTCCCATTCCAGACCCTACCCTTAGTACAGCAAGCAGCAGCTCCCTGGAGCTGCCCTCCCCAGACCCCGCCCCTGAGAAAGTCTGCCAACCATCAGCTCCACCCCCACAGGGTATTTAAACCCCCTCCTGGGGGTTTCTGTTTCTCCTCTTCCCCTGGGACCACCTGGGAATGCTTTGCTCAGATTAAAACCTGGACTTTAGTTTGGCTTGATTGGTTCATTCTATCTGTGGAGTTACTCACTACTAGGTTGCCCGGTAGGGATATGTTTTTATTACTTACCAGCCTGTACCCTGTTTTTCCCAACATCCTAAGGGGTGGCCCTTTCTCTTTAGCTGTTTGCTAGTGTCCAGTCCAGTAGCCGGAGAGGTGCACAAACGGATCTCCTCCAATCCCTCAGCTCACAGCTGTCTAGGAAGATACACGAAAATCCTAGGGACATTGGAATTAAGGAGAGGTCCCCAGTTATCCTTAGGGATACGGTGGAGAACCATCAGTGCACACTGCTCATGGACTGATGAGGACGCTCTGGAGCTCGGCGTTTTTGCTAAGTCAGATGAGATGACCATATGCATATTGGTCATCTATGGCTATTATCTATGGGTCTGCCTTACCCTTGTGCATATAATTAAGACGCCTCCCCCATCCCCCCACCCTGCTCCATAAGTCTTCTCATGCATTTGGGGTAGGACTCAATTTTACCTGACATTACCATTCACATTGGCCAAGAGTTCAGGGCCTCTTCTGCCCTGAGGGCTTCTGCCATTGTGGAGAGCAGTCGCGGGCATGTCTGAGAGTGCTGTGTGTGAGGGTCCAGCTGGCCTTTGAGCAGTGGGAGGAGATGCAGCTAGATGAGGTGTTTCAGGCCAAACTGCCCACCAAATCTCACAGGTTAAAGTCTCATCCAAGTCAAAGGCCTGAACAGAATTTGATCTCAAAGCATTGATCAAGGTCCAGTTCCGTTCCCAGGTCACGGGAAATATGGGACTTCAGAGGATCTGTCACGTAAATGGGGAAACTAGAGGAAAGGTTATGGAACCGTGGTGCGAATCAATTCTGACCAGAGTGCTGTCTGTTTCCTGGTGAGCCGGCAGAGATGACTGGACCTGCTCATCCTGTATCCATAGCCTTCAGGGAAACTGGGCAGGAGGCAGAATTACACTGACCTCTGCTTGGGCGGGAAGGGCGTGGCCTTTGTGATGCTACGCAGGTCTGTGCTAGAAGAGACAGGGTTGTTCCTGAAAGCTCCAGCAAGGGTCATTCTGGGCTGGAGCTTTGGCCTTGCTTGAGGGTTCGTAAAACTCAGCAGGGAATTTGAACTTCCAACTTTTTGGCTTGGAGGAAAATGCTGGGGGCTGGTTATCAATTGGCCCTTTCTCCCACTACCGTACCCTCAGGAAATCGTGAAGATACCCTATTTCTATGAGCCAAAGGCTGGTGGGCCAACTGATCAGACGAGGGCTTGTCAGAGGACAGCTGGTGCCATGGAGAGGCGTCAAAGCCACTCAGCTGCAGAGCTGCACAGGGCATGTAGGGATGCAAGGTGCAGGGCTCGCTACTCATGCTGCCCCTCCGGCATGCCTGACTTTGGAGCAGCAAATCCCCCCACTCTATACTTGGGTGACTCCAGAGCTCAGCATACAGTGAACAAATAACAAGGGTCAACTAGCAGGATGAGGAGACAAATAAATAAGTCTTTGGGGAACAGATGGGTTTTTGCAAGGCAGTTTCTAAGGGGTCTCCTCCAGTCAAACTTGAAGAGAAGACTGTTGTTTTTTTTTTTTTACTATGCCCGAAAAAGTTAATTTATTTATCCAAGGTCTCAAAGTGTGTGTCTGTGTGAGTGAGTGTGAGTGAGTGTGTGAGTGAGTGTGTGTGTGTGTCAAGGGAGTACACAAGAGATAAGAATAAAGCTCAAGGCACCATATCGTATCACTTCCCACATGCGCTGTATGGCTAGGGGCTTCACCTCAGCTCGCTGGCACCCCTTTATCCAAAAAGTCTGGAATGTTTGGTCGAAAGCATCACCTCAGCTCCTGAACACCCCTTTATACAAGAAGTCCGGATTGTTTGGCTGGGGGTGTCACCCCAGCTCCTGGCATAAACTCCCTCCCCTGGGAGTTGCCTCAGTCCACACTTCACCTCTGAGAAAGCCCACCAGTGACCCCTCCCCAGGGAGGGTCAAGAAAGCCTGACAAACGGTAAACCCTCCATGGGGAAGGTTGGGACCACTCCCACAGGCTTCTTAAACTGCCCCCCAGAGAATGAACATGTGGTCTCCGGGTTTCGTGTGGGCTTCACTTCCATGTTTCCCGGGGGCCACCCAGGAGCACCCCATTAAACACAGGCATCTTTAAAATGGTTTGATTCGGGCTGATTGGGATTATTTGTGTCGGCAGGGATATTTGGTGTTCTAAGAAAATACTTAGCATGCGCATTATCTGGTCTGTGATTTACACATTTTCTGAAGTGGACAGGAGAGGCTGGAGACAGCCCAAAGATCAGGGCTTCCATGGGTATCTGATATAATAAATGCCCTGTGGAAACAAAGTACTGGAAGAAACAAAAGGGGGCCCCTTCACAAACTCAGAGTCAGGAAGACAGAAAAGGAGGGACAAGGATATCAACAGGGTCTCACACAGACATTTCTACCCCCTCCCACCCAGACCCAGGTAGGAAGAAAGGCTTAAAAAAAAAAGGACAGAGCCAGGGCAACTGTTAAAAATTATTTAATAGAAACTCCAATGTCAAAATGTAACAATAAACAAAAATACACATGTATAAATATGTATATATAATTAGACTTGTATACTTTCTCAGACCCTTTTCAAAATGGAACAGAATTATCAGAACATCTTGATAGTCCAATCAAAAATAATACTCAAGCCACAGTCCACTGGTTCCATGGGATTGGTACGACTGAAGCACTCTGAGGGCTCAAGAAGTTCCATTCAGGAGAGAGTTGGGTATTGACAATGTTCTTTTCAGGAGATGCGGGAAGGAAGGTGAACAACACCCGCTCTGTACAATGTACCTGTTCTCAGCACCGGTAACCACTACCGTGTAGGGACAGCTCTCCTGTGGGAGGGGGGCTCAGTTATTTAAATCTAAACTGTGTGAGTTTGCATGCCCCAGATTTCTCAGATTCAAAGCTCTCAGGGATTACCTTGTGACTTTTTCCTTCTACAGGCTGAGTGCCAAACAGTGATTTGGGATGCAATCATGGTATACTGATTTGCACCAAAGTAGTGGTATTCAAGTTGGGTATCCAACATACCGGGAGATAGATACCCATGGCCACACTTAACAGTTCCAAGAGAAAATAATATACTCCTTATACACTGTTTTATGTATGGGTTTCAAAATTGTGTCCTTGTTTTTTTCTCTTCTTGGTATGTCTCTTACTATAAAGTAAATGTGCGGATACCTTAACTGAATAATGTACTGGAGGGTGTACCTCACAGGGTAGCCACGTGGGAAGAAAGCAGGCCCTGACTGCCTCACAGGTCCCTGCAAGGCAGCACAGCCCTTCTGTGCTCCCAGGCCCACCCCAAGCTGACTTCTCAGGAGCCCAGAAGAGCATACTAGGCTGAGGTTGAATGCTTCACCAGTAGCTTTCCCTTGAATCAAAGCCTTGTTCCTAAAGAAACACCAATACCTGTGGGAGGAGCCATTCTATGGCCTTTGACAACCGGCATGGGGGCCGTCTGACCACCTCTTGGCAGTGGGATGGAGATGAGCGAGGAATGAGCCAGGGCAGGAAAATGACGAGAGGGAGCCCTAATTTTCAAGTGGGTGAGCGAGAGGCCATATGTTCCATTGGCTTCCAGCATCAGCATCAACACAGGCTAGAGGTAGCACGTGGGATACTCCAGAGGGAACCACAAGACACGAACTGCACATCCTTGGCTGAGGAGCCAGAGGACTATCTGGGAAAAGAGTGGGCGTCTGAGCAAAGAATCCTTCCCTCCAGTCTAGAAAGTGGGTGTGGATGGTAGGCGTGTCTGGCTGCACCCAGACAGCTTGAAGCTGCACACCCCAAGAGCAGCAAGTTAGGCCGACCTGGGATCCCCAAGCTGAGGACCCTGTGGCTAGAAAAGCTGTGCTGGGTCCCAAAGCCCCCAGCATCTCAGGGAACCTCACCCGTGATTCTTGCCTTGGTTCCCCAGCCATGCTGACTTATTGCTGTTGTATCTAATTCTGCTTCTTCTGCCTAAAACTTCATTTTGTGTGTGTGTGGAAAAGGAGAGAGAGAGAGAGAGAGAGAGAGAGAGAGAGAGAGAGAGAGAGAGAGACCCAGTGCTGCAAACCCTGAAAAGGTTCTTTGGAAAACCTAAAAGGCACTGCCAACTGTTTCCACAGCCAGATTCTGCTCACCTGGGGCCTCCCATGTCTCACTCCAGGGGAGATCCCCCCTCAATCAAAGTCCCTGCCAGGTCCTCAGCCACTGTGCAGTCTTGTGGATATTCTGCATCTACACACTGTTTATCTGTACTTTATGATTAAAAAAAGAAACAAAAAGACAACTCAAAAGCAACACTCCCCCCCCCCCAACTCCTCTACTTTTGTGTCCTTGGCAAGACTCCAGCGTGTTCTTGTGACCTGGCAGAGGCTTGGCTGCCTCCCGGGGTCAGTGCAGGTGAGCTAACCCAGGGAAGGCTACGCAAAGGCGCTGCCTCTGCTTAGAGAGACACAGGCAACACAGAAGCCCTTGCCACTTCCCAAATAGTTATTTATTTTAGGGAGCACTCTCATCTCCAGGTCTAGGCCAACCTAGTCCCAAGAGGTACTTTAGTTATTTCTCTAAAGATGGGTCAGGATGAACTAGCTGTCTCCAAACCAGATCCAGCCGTGGCCAAAGACCTTGAACTCAAACAGCGTTTCGGGAAGAGAAGTTGGAAAGGGAAGAAAGGATGGCTGGGCATACATCTTCCCAGCCAGCAGCTCTGTATTTCCAAAGGAAGTCAATTCCCACTCTGGGAATGATCGCACTTAGCTTTCGGGGACACACACTGAGTAAAGAGCGCAGATTAAGTTTCTGAAACTCTCCTTCATTTTCCACGAATCCACAGGAAAGCCCCGGGGCCTGGTTTGCTACCCTGTTCTCATTTTCTGCTCTTTTCTCTGCTATTCCTAAGCTCCAACCCTTTCCCTGAAAGGAGGCCCCAGATGGCCCCCTTCACCCATGGGAAGTCCCATGTTGTCCTCTCAGAACGATTCTTCTGGTACTTTCCCTCTGTGCCCAGACAAGTATGGATTTTGCTGCTATTTTCTGGAAGCTTCTATGCCCGAAGCCGGCTGGCTACCATTCCATCCTGACCCCACAGTATCCCTGATCTCCCTCAGGTAGATCTCCTTAGTGTAGGTTCCTGAAGGGTGGAAACTGTTTGGTTCACCTCTGTATTGCTTGGCCATCGGCTCTGGGCCTGGAGCCTACTCGGTGTGCAAATAATCTGGCGGATGCACACTGGGACTGGAAAGGAGAGAGCTAACCTGTACCACACCTAGGACAACTGACAGGTACCCTGACTGGACACACTGATAACCGAGCGTCCCAGGGGAGTTACGGCAATGTCACAGCCAAGGCCACATGGATGGATGGGGATGTGTGAGCTATGCTATGGCTGGGCCTGGTATGCGTCTTCAGTCCCACTGTGGGCTGAGAAAGGACACGAGTCAAAGAACCCACCCGGAGGCCCAGGGGAGCCTGACACATGCAGACACCAGGCACAGAAGGGCACAGGGCAAGAAGACCACGCACACACCTTGGCACTCCCACTGGAGTCGCTAGGTTTTCCAGTTTAAGCGTCCTTACAGTTATATGGATATTCCCCTAGACATTATTGTAGTGATTACAGAAGGGCAGAAGACAGATCCCCCATCCCCCAGCTTGTCTATGATTAAGCATTTATATTTACTTTATCGATCTATGTTTGTGTATGTGTTAAAGAATAGATCCAAATTTAACGTCCTAATAAGGCAACTGCCTGGGTCTGAGCCAGCAAAGCAGATCTTTATGACTTTACATCTTTCGTTAGATGGAAAAAATAAGACTTGGAATCTCCAGCAAAACTTCCCTTTGCTCACTTGCCTGTCAAAGGGGAAGGGCCCCTGAATGTCTGCACTGAAATGTCAAGCCAGGGACTGCCTTTTTTTTTTCTTTTAAACTCCTGGGTCTGAGCCAAGTAGCCCTACGGTCTGATTTTCAACCCCGGAGAGCTGAAGGCAGGTCTCACTAAGTTTCGGCTGTTCTTTTTGCTTTAAATCTTATTCAGTCAAATCCAAGGGCTTGATCTAAAAATAATCCTTGAGAAGGAACGAAGAATGGATTCAGGGCAAGAGACAATGTCATATAGGAGACTTCAGCCTAGTGGGACCGTCCTGACTTAGGAATTTCTCTGGCTTCCAAGAGCTAAGAGCCATTCCCACACTACCCTGAAGGAATCTAGAAGTTGCTAGGTTAGAAGCAACCAGGATCCTGGGGACCTACTTCCCAAGGAACTTGGGCAAGAAATTCTTTGGGATCTTGCTGTGTGAGTCAAGGAGGGCGTCTGTCGGTCCCCTCCAGGTAGCACCTTCACCAGCTGCTGCAGAAATGGCTCATCTTTTACCCTGCGGATTTTACAGAGCAAGGAGATGAACTCTGTGGAGTTCCTGGGCTGGCCTGACCTTGGACCACAGTAATTCTTTCTAGGTCACCACTGAGAGTCACCTCTGGGTGTGGCGCTTAAATGAGCCTGGAAAGATACAGACCCCCTACCCAGCAATCAGAAAGAGAAACATCCAAGCGGAGGCCAATAGAAAGGATTTCCACGTAAGTCAGTGGTCCAGGCATTGCCTTTCCTCCTCAGAGCCTCTCAGATCTCTCTGCAAAGGTGAGGCTTTTATCTTTCAAATTATTCTTATTCTGAAGAAACAAGCCTAGGAAAACCAGGGAAGAGCACCCAAAACGTGGTGCAGGCTGCATCTTTCCTCAGAAGCTGAAAAGATGTGTCTAAATCCCCCAAGTCTTTCCCTTCTGAGCCCCAAAGCTCTTCTGTCACCAGCGGCCGCTCAGGGTTTGTGTGACACTTGTAGGATTAGCGAAGACCAAGAAAGACTCTCCATGAGGACAGCAAGCTGGTAAGGAGCCAAAGACAGACTCTAGAAGATGGGTGCCCTAAAAGGCTTTTTTTTCTTCACAGTGTTGCAAGGTGAGTAGTAATAATGGTAATTATATACTTGAATGACATTTTTCCTTCTTTTAACATGACCATCATGGGCAGAGGAATTCAACATGTAGGACACACTACTTAGAACGTGTGTGTGTGTGTAGTAAATGGTCTGTTCTGAAGAATACATCAGCTAAAGACAGAATACTGAGGGCAGCATCTGGCACGGAGTGAGCACAAATAATAACCATTAGTTCCCTTTCCTCTTCCCACTCAAGATAAAATCAGCTCTCAGATATGTCAGAGGATCCTCTGAAAACCATGGCGACACCAATGGGCCCCAGGGTTTGTCACAAGAGACATGTATTCTCCCACAGATTTGTGATTTTTTTTTTCTGGAGACACGACAATAGAAAAGGTGACTGTGGAAATCAAAGGCGTCTTCCCCATTAGAGGAAGGCACTTGTTTGTCTATAAAAGTGATCCACAGACCTTACTCAAGGAATCCCAAGCTCAGAGCAATGGCAGAGGGCTCACCCAGCTTGGAAGAGGCACACTGGGGTCTGCCGACCACCCATGACATACTGAAGGCCCTCTTCCAACTGTCTTTTCATTATGCCTTTAAAACACATATTCCCTACCCACTGACCATGCCTTGTTCTTCTACTGGAGTTTTAAGCCACTTAACAAAGAGATCAACTTCTAAAAAGGAGTAATGCTTCACAGCTCAGAGACAACTTTCTGGTGGAAAAAGCAAGGAAGGCAGAGCTTATGTAAAATTACAGAGTACAATGTGATGCCGCCTCCACCTCTTGCTTTTGAGAGAAGCCTAAGGGAGATGATTTCGATATCCATTGTTATATCTATTATAGTGAAAATATCTGGATTTTAAAGTCTAGACTCTTTGTATTTTCCAGGATTAAGAAAGTGATATTTCCTCTTATTGCAAAACAAACATGTTTAATGAAGTGTCTTTTCTTGGGACATGGAGCAACTTTTAAATTCTCACCCAGCATCTAAACAGGACTTATCACTCTGCCAACCCGCACTATAGGTGAGTGAGGTATTCAGGAGAGGTATACTCTCTCTTAGCAGGGCTACAGGGCCACTCCTGCTGGAACAGAAAAAAAGATGGTGATGAGGGTGGGCGGAGGACGAAGTTGCAACTCAGTGTCAGAGGCCATTCACCTGGGAGCTAGGGGTGAGGCTTACCATCCTGGGCTGCCATCTCTCTAGCATGGTCACTTGGTGCTTGGGTACACCCACAACACAGAGAACCTTTATGCCTCACAGTGGAGGAACAGACAGGCGCCAGGGGGCTGGGAACCAAGGCAATTCCTGGGCCACACGTTTCTTACTTGAGTCACCCCGGGCACAGCAGACAGGAGAGCCCTGCCACTGTGTGGCTGTTTCTGGGAGCTGACCTAGTTTTCTCATTTCTGGACTTTGTCCCTCCTTTGTCCCTAAATAGACCATAATGTCACTCTATGCTCCCACTTACGCCCGAGGCTAGGAGGCCTCGTGGAGGTAAAAGCGTCGTTTGAGTCTGTCTGCCAGCAAGAAACACGTACTCAATTATGAGAGCGGTACTCCGTGATCCTGAATCTCTGCCAAGCAAAAGAAAGCTGGGCACACACGGCTGAGCCTTTACAACTCTATGGCTTGGAGGACACGAGGCGTGTGTAACCCAGCTGCAAATCTCGCCAGCAGACCCGCTCCACCCCCTGGCTACTAGACCAAATGCCCTAGCTAGCACACAGCCCCTCCAAAGGCTTTTCAAAACAGCTTCCTGTCCATTTTCAACAGTTTTCTTCCTGCACCCACCAGGCCAATTCCTTCCCTCCCCCCCTCCTTCCAACTGCCAAGTCCTACAGACACGACAACTAGCAAGATGTACCAGCAGATAAACTGGATAATTCTTCCCATTATGTCCTGATGTGGGGGGTGGAGTGGCTATTTTTAACTGAGATCCTTCCAGAAGGTATAGAAAAATAAAGTACAAACACAAATCACTTGACAATTTTATGATTCAAACCAACAAATGGAAAACAGACAGTTTTGAGTGTTGCTAACATAGTTAAGCCATTTCATGCCAACCCACTCAACCATCCCATTTCTTGGACCTATTTCTAGAGGTACCAAATGTGTCTGAAGATGAAATCACTTCTGTACAGCGAGGAGGTATCCAGTGTGAAACACAGGAGACAGAACTGTGACAACCGCTGCTTCCTAAACAGCACTTAGGGTTTTATTAACACTTGAAAGTCAGGTTCCCAAGAGACATGGGTAACATCCAAAAATGCTAAACGTGACTGAGGCAAAGGACACGGGTGTTTCATCTCCGGGTCGGGGGTGTTGACGTTCTGGGAAGACACTGTCTTAGACACCGAGTAGAGGAGTCACGTGGAAGACGTTACCATTCGTCTCGTTCTTGCGCGGTAAAAACATGAGAATCCGGAAAAGGCCATCCACAGAACAGCGAACAAAGTCTCCAGTGAACAAGCTGAGGTGGGGCTTAGCAGTTCATTTACAGTTGAGGAAAACTATTTTCGTCCTTTGGCCAAAACCGTACAAGGGGAGGGAACTTAAAACCCTAGACTACTTGACTCTCCCTGCATTTTTCTGCTTGAAGCTGGATAAAAAAGCCTTAGCTTCTGGCTGCTACTCTATTTATGTAACAACCACAGCTGCTCCCCAAAATAGCCACTGCTGGCTGCAAGAATTACGGATTTTGTTGCTTACACTTGGGTCCATTTTCCATAGCACTCGGCTGCATTTTCTCTCCCTCACTTTTGTTGCCCTGGGTCTAACAGGAGATCTCGACATTCTGTGGACAGATTTAAAAGTCAAGGCTCATTTCAGCAAGAAACCAATTTAGCTCCTGATTCTATTCTGCGGCGGACACCTTCTGACAGCTGGGAACATCATAACTGTCCCTCTGGTAACTATTCCACCTTCCAAAGGTGGCAGTGTGGCTGATAGTGAGGCCCTGAAACTCACAACCCTCAAAGTGAAAAACACAGCATTCCTGTGTGTGTGTGTGTGTGTGTGTGTGTGTGTAGGACAAACCCAACCCTGGACTGCTGGCATGCTGGCATGGCATTGAATAGGGTGCCCTCCCCTGAAAGTAACAAAGAGAACCCTCATCAAAGCTATCAAACATGATAAAAAAATACAAAAGTTATTTTCTCCTTTTGATTGCTATTTACTTGTGACAATATTTGTTAAAAATATTACTTCTGTCTTTGAGAAGAGACCATTCTCTTCATATAGTATGGAAAAATAAACTCTACTGAACACGTAGTCAACACTCCCCACCACCAGGGACTTTCGGCTTCCACATCTCCAAATGGCATGACCGTGCGGCTGTCCTGTTTTCCTTTAGGCAGACACCTTTCACCCATACGACTGGTGCTGGAAACACAATGGAAGGACGTGGCAAGGCTCACGTAGCATTTTGAAGGGGGGAGAGTTAGAAAACAGCGTGCTTTAAGACCTACTAAAACCAAAAGTCACGGTGGTTTCCAGCCCTAAGAAGTCACAGGGTTGTTCCCTCATCTCTTCTGAGCACTCATAGCCCTTCCAAACCAGGCAGCTATCAACAGAAGGGTGGGGAGCCATTTAGGCCACTCATCAGTGTCACTATGAAGGAACACTTAACTTTCACACTTAGGGTCATCTTAAAAGGGGAGATTTTAACCTGGATGAATGGGAGAAGACAAGGATACATAAAAACAGTAAAATGTTTATTTCTTAGAAAAAAAAGTGAGGAGGAGGGATTCAAAATGATTGTGGTCACACTTCCATTTGCATCTGAGCAAAGCCAATGCTACAAGCTTCATCCTGCACTAAGAGTCCTAGTAAGTGGCACGCCCTGCTGCTCACTCCGGTGTCACTTCCAGGAGTCAGGTCACAACATGCTCTTAACCAGCCGTGGCTCTTCCACTTTGGAGCAGTGAAACAAGGCTCACCATGGCCACCATCCCATCTCCAAAGACCCGCATTAACCAGTGAGAAGCAAGGCTCAGGCCATCTCTGGACCACTTGGAAGAGATGGATAAGGAGGAAAGAGGGGAAGAGAAGCTTGACCTCAAAGCAGAACCAGGCTAAGACTGAAGTCTGTATCAGAGTTCATCACTACATCTTATAGAAAATAGGCTGGAGAGCATCAGAAAACCAATAGTATCTTTAAGGTGAACTGCAGAATTTTGCTGCATACTTGGACACGAGAGAAGTGAAAAGTTGCAACAAGTTTTAACTAGCAGCAACAAAGAAAGTTCCAGAACAGTTTTTTTTTTGTATGTGTATGTTTGTGTTTAGCAATATTCCTTTGCAGGTTCATTAAGAAACACTGTAATTTAATGGGGCATACGATATGGAACGGTCTTCGTTTGCTATAGTGCTGTTCAGTGAAGAGAACCGACCTTTGCAAAGGTTTCAACTGGGGTGTAACCTATTTACACAGTAGTAGCTCCTGGTCCGAGTGGGAGAACCGATGCTATGTAATATCCTCTTCTTCAGAACAGTAATCCCGACCCTGGCAGGAGAAAAGAAAAAGGACACGTGAATCAAAGACTCCAACCAGGGGCTGAAACAGTGACTGGTGGACCGTTTTCTTCCAGCTCCAGTCTGCTTTGTGATGGAATTCAGGCTTCATGGGTGACCTCTGGGTGCAGAACGATGCATCACAAACCCGCGCTGGCCGATTTTTAAAGTCTGTTTATCTCAAGGCGTGATATACCAAGCCCATAATAAGCTCTTTTAAAATGCTGGCCAGGATTTATGTCGACTTACATTACAGGCGCACACGAAATGTGGCTTACACGAAGAAGTTAAGGAGATGAAGCAGCTAGGAGTCTTCTCTCTCATCAGGAAGACTCAACAGTCACTTTCTGCTGCTCACACTCTATAGCCCCACACTTAGTACTTACAAATGCCAAAGGAGGGGAAAGTGTAATCAAAGGATGCCCAAGTTTTAACTCACTCTAAGGCGGTTTAAGGGAACAGCAAACACAGATTTTTATGAACATGCGTGACAGATCTGGGGCTGTGCCTGGTCCTCATGAATGACTCCAAGGACAAGAGGCTTTTGATGTGCCTGCCAGCAAGCGGGGAATGGCTGCTTCTGAGCATCTTGTATCCCTTGCCACTACGAGACACAGCTGGGACCGGGATTGAGGTTCCATAACCGACCTGGCTGGGTTGCCTTGATCATCGCATGTAGCTCTCGGAGGGCAAGTCTCCAGAGAGGCACAGGACAGAACCGCTTTCCTGCCTTGTCCCAGTGTCACAGGCCTGGCTTTGTGAAGGACAAGCTGGATTATTTTGTTTGTGCCCTTCACTGAGTTTTCTTCTCAAATACAAACTAGACGCTCTACATTTGGGGACAAACGCTCTTTTAAAAACAGAAATTTTGGCCCTACGACATATAAAAATGAGAACTTTAAACAATTTAACCACAAGTCGTGCACGGCAACGGATGCTCCCATAGTTTATCTTACTCAGATAAGCAAGCCATTTATCCCACACTGTTTTTCTGTTAACTGTTTTACAGTACATTTACTTCAGGCAAGTTCAACTTAGAAATCTCATTTTTGTAGTTGATAGCATGAAGTATTGGTAGCAAACAATTCTTTGTTTACTGTGTATATACTCCTTTGATTTCAGGCTGAATTTTTACTAATATAAGTCACATTACATTAAAAACCCAGAATTTTTGGTTATTGAAGGTACTTTTCTAATCCCTTAGCCCACCACTACTTCCTGCATATTCAGTGAACTGGTTTTCTTTCAAACAAACCCAGAATTTTCTAAGTCACTGCAATGCTTTCTTTTATTGTCTATTTTTGTTGTTGTTGTTCAGTTTTCGAGATAAGGTTTCTCTGTGTAGCTTTGGAGCCTATCCTGGAACTCGCTCTGTAGACCAGGCTGGCCTCAAACTCATAGAGATCTGTCTGCTTCTCTCTCCTGAGTGCTGGGATTAAAGGCGTGCACCACCACTGCCTGGCTGGAATACATTCTTAAAAGCACCAATGCTTATATATATATATTTTAATGCAGCTATTCCTTGGATATATAACACACTTGCATATTTCTTTGTTATATTATATATCTGCAAATTGGAAATATTTCACATTTCCCTAATGCTTAAGTGTCACTATAACGAATTATTATACCCGTCTGGATGCTAATCCCAGCTGTATTTCTTACTAATTTTGGTACCTTGTTCAAGTTACCTCTTTGAGCCTCAGTTTTCTTATCGGTGAAATACAAACAGTGACAGTTAGCTGGCATGACTGTTCAAAGTTAGAATTAACAGTGTCTAAACGGCAACTGGTAAATGAATTTGTTCATGGTGTGCACGCAGATGTAGTCAAGTGTGTTCCACATACAACAACAAAGCAAACAAACAAGCAAACACACACACATGCACTGCCATGCAATGAAGCCCTGGGATCGGCAGAAGGAAGAATGGTCACCCAATCCTTGCCAAACAGCCCAGTGTCCCCTGCAGAACGGAAGTCCAATGACAGAGAAAATGGGTAACCAGTGCTCCCAAGAAGAGCATGCAGGTAGCAGTCACCTCCATGACAGCCTTCCCGGTGACATGGCTCAGGCTGACACCATCCCTAGCTTTATTCTGGACCAGGCAGGAGTCACTCTCTCTGTCGTCAGCTGGAGAGTTATAAAGGAGATTCCCCGCCCCCCACCCCTACAAGGTTCCTGACCATTGGGAGTTTCTTCTCCAGCACGGGAAACAGGATATACAATCTAGCAGCACAAGGTCACAAGCATCACGTGATATTCTCCACGTGGCTTTAACTTGGGAGGCTCAGACTGGACCTGCAGATGGATGCCGGATAAGCAGCTGGGCAGGATAGGCTGGGGTCAGAGTTTTCATGGAGATTTTATCAGCATTGAAAAGTGTTCCTGGGTAGAACAACAGGCTTTGGTTTCTTGGGCATAGTCACTTTCTCTATCCAGTAGGGCTGCGATCAGGGTTACATGCAGAAGAAGATCCCATTCTGTCAGACAGTCAATAAATGCTAGTTGTTGCCACCACTTCCGTTGTCACTGTCATTATAAACACTGGGCTCGTTCAGGCTCCTGACAGGAGTGAAAAACCTCATTCGTGAGTGAAGGCAGTGGTCGTAAGGCGAGACCCGACAGGAGCCAGAGAGCATCCCTCCGTCCTCAGCAGTGTGTCCCAGGCAGATCTGAATCCCGATGGGGCTCATGAAGACAAGTTCTATGGCTAAAACTAAAGTCCCTTCCCATCTGACGTCAAAGTAAGGCCTCACATCTAAGGAAGCACACACACACACACGCACACACATGCACGCGCGCGCGCACACACACACACACACACACACACTAGACACACATTAAAAACAAAACAATAAAACCTACAGGACCATTTCCGAGGCTCCAGGTTTACTGCCAGCACACACAGGCCCTCTATCACACTGCTTGACAGACAAAGCTGAATAAACCCTCTGTCTAAGCCAGACCCCGAAACTTTCATTTCCCGAGAATTTGTTCCCCTAAATTTTTCTAATTAGTATGAGAGGAGGAAAAACCCACACGAGCTGCTTTGCAGACATCATTTCATTTATTATTCATATCAGCCCTGCAGGGTAGGAGTGGAGCAAACCTCAGCGAAGCCCAAGATCCCCGAGCTAATCTCCACCTCTCCTGGGCACTCTTCTCCTCTGTTTCATTTTTCTTACCACCTGACAGCAGCTCAGAGGACAAAACACTTTGGGAACAAAGATTTCTGAGATCAGAACATCCCGCAGCTAAGAGGTACCACATGACATGCAGTCCAAAGCCACGCAGAATCCTGCCGGGAGGGCTCCAATCCCCAGACCCCATAAGAGCCCCCCATTGGCACATTGTCCTACTGGGCAGGCTAGGGAACCAGTTTCTGCTGAATAGGACTTCAGGGCTCATTTCAATCGTTAAAGAACTTTTAAAAACAGAATCATCCAATTTTCAGCTGTCAGGGAGGCAGGAAGTAGGACTGAGGAGGCTGGGAGACACACAGTAAGTCTCTTAGCCAAAGTATGGCCCTCCACTTCCATAAAGGGACCCAAAGCGAACGCCTCTGTAAAGTCCCTTTATGCAATTGTATGCTAGTCACAATCCCAGCCTTGTGCAAAGTACCCACCAAAACCTTCCCAGGAGGCCCCGGCACATTACAAGAATGGAAACTCTAAATGATGCTGACAAGGGAAGATTATTTGGAAGAGCCACAGGGGTAACTGGGTACAGATTCAATGACAGGAAGAGGTGGGTCTGGCAGCACAGCCCTGTATGGAGGCTGAGGCAGGAGGTTTCCAAGACCAGCCTGGGCAACTTAACAAAACCCTGCACCCAAACAAACAACAACAAAGAGGGGGTACAGCTTAGTGATAACGTGTCTACCTAGCATGTGTCAGCCCATGCACCCCAAAACAAAACAAAAACAAAACAGCGCAGCCACGTCCTGCCTTCCTGCCGCCCCCAGAGCAGGTATGCTCTTGGCCTCTAGACCCTGGGGACTCCGCTGCAGTCTGATGGCAAACTTTGCTTCATTTCCTGAGTCTAACCTGCTTCTATATACCTCAAGTCTCCTTTGATTCTAAATCAATTTCCTCCTCATCTTCCCCTTCCTCCTTCCTTCTTTCTCCTCCTCCCTCCCTTTCTCTTCTCTTATTCTACCCCCTTTTAAAAACACATCCAAAACAAGCTAATGTCAAGAATCCCAAAGCCCAAATACAGTTATGTCATGTCCCAGAAATACAGCTTAAGCTGCATGGAAATTACATAACTGAGAGTGTACTAAATCTTAAAAATTGATCAGAGCATAACATTGAACTTTTCTTAATTTGAGGACACGTTAAAAAGTTAGATACCTGTTGTGTTTGTGTGTGTGTGTGTATTTATGTGTATGTATTTAAACATGTTAAAAACAAACTTTTCAGTGTAGGAGTTAAAACATAGAGAAAAATATACAAGCAACTTCAAGCAGAGGAGATAGCTCAGTCTGCAAAGCTCCCATCTTACAAGCAGGGGGATATAGATTCAACCCCCAGAATCCATGTAAAACCTGGGGCTGCAGACACGGCTCAGAGGTTAACGTTCTTGCTGCATAAATGCGAGGACTGGAGTTTGGATCTCCAGAATTCACGTAAGAAGCTGGGAAGATGATGGCCACCTGCGACCCCAGCGTTCAGGAGACAGGCATGGGGCCTCTGGAGCAAGCATGCTGGCCAGATTAGCCAACTGGGCAAGCTCCAGATTCAGAGACACTCCGTCTTAATAGACAAAGTAGAAAATGACCAAGAAAGACACTGACGTCAGCCTCAAGCCTCCACACGTGTGTGCACACACGTGACCTGCCCTCATGCACACACAACTGGGCATGGTGGAGTGCCTGGTAACGCCAGTGCTGGGGAGGTGGAGACAGAGGACCTGGAATTGGCTGGCCAGCCAGTCTAGCGGAGCTAGTGAGACCCAGCGAGAGGCTGCCGCAAAGGAAGTAGATGGCATTGCTAGGAGGAAGTTTGGGGTTGTCTTCTGGCACGCACACACACATCTCCCCCATACCCCTTTGTATCTGCACACACCTACACTCACACATTAGAAAAGGGGAAACTTCACACTAGCAAAAATAGCCAAAGGATTTACTATGCAAGCTGTGAGGAAACATTCATACAAAACTTGTTAAAAATGAAGACATGAGAGGATCGTAATGAGAGGTCAAGCACAGAGAGCGAAGACTCATCCAAGACACAAGACCAGCAACAAGCAAACAAAAAGGAAAATAATCAACAGTAAAAAAAATAAAAGTAACTATAAGCAAAATATTGGTGGCAGCTAGTTCTCGAGGGCGCACAGGGCACGCAGCTCTCATCACTGTTGGCTGTGACTAACAACTGTGGCTGCTTTTAAAGTGGCTGGCAATTTCTATCAGGCCAGGTGAAGATCTGAATCCCCTGTTATAAGAAACCAGAGAAATAAAACCCAAAGATACGCGATTAGAGGGGGGACGGAGACTGCCTATAAGCAAGCAGGAAAGTCATCCATCATGCAATAGGAGTGTTTGAAAACTAGTGTGCAGACGGCTCTGCAGCTGGGCAAACTTACTGAGAACCATCGGCCCATGCACGTGAAATCAGCTTGCTTTATGGTGCATAAATTATACCTTGATGAAGTTGTCAAGTTTATAATTACAAGTATTTATCTTATAGCATTTTTTTAAAAAAAAGCGTGGGGAACAGTATTTGAAAACAGATATTAAGATATGTTCCTATAGCTGGGCAGTGGTGGCGCACGCCTTTAATTCCAGCGCCCAGGAGGCAGAGGCAGGCAGATCTCTGTGAGTTTGAGGCCAGTCTGGTCTGGAGAGTGAGTTTCAGGACAGTCTGGGCTATACAGCAAAAGCTTATCTTGGAAAACCAAATATATATTCACGTACTGCCTACCACTAGCCAGACAGACAACTCCAGCAATGTCCTGCCTTCTCTGTGCCCGAACAGCCATTTACTGCCATACACTCACTACTCCCTGCCCTCACACTTCTGCAATAGTCACTGTCTGCTGTCACCCTGTCCCCACAGGCTCCAAAAAGAACCTCCTCTTACTCTCTCTGTGGTTCTTTACCCCAACAGGTGTACATGGATTCTGTCCACAATGTTGGCCTCCCTTTCTCAAGGGGACAATGTTTCTCGCTCACCTTTGTTCTTTGGTGTTTAATGGAATCCTGTATGTCTGGAGTGTCAGAAATTGGAAACTGCCCTGGCGTTCTGATAGGAGAAGGAAGCTGTCAACATGTTTTGGACCCCACTGGAGGAAGCCCCATCCCTTTAACAATGCAGCTGCATCATCTGTAGCTACAGTAATATAGGTCAGACTGGCTTGTACTTCTAAAACGGTATGGAAATGAAGAAAAGGCCGGGGTGAGGAAGAAGGGGTTAGAAGTTGATACTAGAATCCCACTGCTCACTAGTCACCGTTTTGATTTATTTATGGAATTTCTAGGTGAAGTGTATGTGGAATCATGCCCAGTCAGTTTGTCTTCTTTATCAGTCCTGGGGTTGAACCTACAGCTTCACGCATGCTATGTGTTCAGCCCCAGCCGCACGCTCAAGCGTTGAATGACTGTTACCCTTGCGTAACAGCCTCTACTGGGCCCTGTAGAGCTTTACTGCAACAAGAGGAGCAAGGAGCATTTTGATTGATACACTGAGATGGCCCCTTCTGAATTGCTGTACATAAACTCACTGGTAGTTTCCCTTCCCCGCGCACTTCCTCACAAGCTCTTCCTTCTAGGAATGACCATCCGGGGCAATGGCTTCCAAGTCTCTGTGGCATGTGGACATTCAGCCTTGAACCAGTAGCACAGGGCAGGAGAACCACGCTTGACAGCTTCAGAATCTAAGAGCCACCAGCCAGAATGCAGAGCAAACAAGGGGTAGGGGTCTGGGAATGAAGAGCAGCCTCTGGGCCTGGGCTGGAAGCAGACGCCTTCCTCAGGGCTGGAAATGTCAGAGCCACTTGAGCCACAACGCCACTTTCAGCTCCATGTTTGTGTTTACAGCCCACTGACAGCTTACAACAACAGTTTTAAATGCGGAAGAAATGCTGAAGAAAACAGAAAATAATTAGCTGCCCTGTTAAAAGTCTCCTCCCCCAGCTTATTTCATTAGAGAAATCAATGGAGGCATTAATGGCTGTCTCTAATGAGCTTTATTCTAATTAGACTCACACATTATTAGTCCAGTTGGGAAGAGTGCAGAGTGGGACAGCCTCTGACGGGCACTCTGGTCACCATGATAACATAAGCAGTGTCCACCCTGGTGTGTAGGACTTCTCATCTTCAGGACAGGGCACATAGACACTACCCCCTTCACTGTATCCACACCACCACCCGCCAGCAACAGGGACCATTCAGAAGCTTTAAAGCTCCCACGTCCCAAGCTTTGTCTCACACGGGTACATATGTCGCTTCAGTGATGCCCATCCCCACAAGGAGCAGTGATGACAAAGCAGAATAAAGAACCTGGGATGTCTTCATTCTCCAGGCCATCTCGAACTCATGTTCTTTTGGAAGGGCCAGCTAGAAGATGTTTGAGGTTCTTTTCCTTCTGGCCACTGATACAGCTTAAACACGTGCAACCAAAGTTTCCAGAAAACAACCGTGAGGCCAGGCATGGTGGTGCCAATTATCCCAGCACTCAGGAGGTAGAGGCAGGAGGATTGTAACATGAAGGCCTGCTCGTTGGGGTTTCTGTCCCATCCAGTTCCTACAGCCAGTAAGCCCCAAAGAAAATCACACAGAGAGTCTACATTAGGTTATAAAACAACTAGCCCATTAACTCAGGCTTTGTATTAGCTCTTATAATGTATATTAACCAATTTTTCTTATCTATGTTAGCCACATGGCTCAGTACCATTTTTAGCAGGGCAGGTCACATCCTGCTTCTTCGGTGATTTGGGCAGGACTGGTGAAGAATGGGCTTCCTCCTTCCCAGCATTCTCCTGTTCTCATCGCCTCGCCTCTACTTCCTGTCTGGTTGACCCGCCTATACTTCCTGCCTGGCCAATCCCGCACCAGAGGATGATGAGTTTGAGGCAAGTCTGGGTTACATAGTGTGGCACTGTTTCAAAACAACATCAACCACAAACCCCCCAAAACTATCTGTGGCTACCAAAATTGAATTTCATGTAATTTGCCAAATACTGCAAAATCACTTCATCACGTGAAGACCGTTCTCGCCTTGTGGCCAGACGTGGCCTGGTTGCTGCAGTCTGTTCCAGCCCTAGAAAGCGCACCAGCAATCCACCCCCACCCTGAGGAGCCAATGCGGCAGTGCTGCTCAAGGAGTCTGCTCTTTCCCTAAGGACCAGATACAGGAGCTGATTTCTGTCCCAAGAGCTTTAGTGTTTCTTTGGGGTGAGCCAAATTCTGCAAGACGACAACTTACAATACATTGTTCACAATCCACCACCAACAAAATGGTAGCAATCAAAATTAGATTTAACAATTAATTCATCTACAATCTCGTTTCCCCGTTAAATCCGAATTTTCAGGTTCCAGCTGCTTCTCTGTTCACCTACATGTCATTCTCCTGCAGTTTCTATTCTGTGACAGGCATAATTTTCATTTCATCCCCTTCCCCCACCAGACATTATTTTTCCTAAAATTTCCCTGCTGTGATTTTTTTTTTTGGTGTATGATGATAAACAGATGTGCCATAAATTTTTGTGGAAGATTTCCAAGCTACCTAGATGGACTTAATTCTAAGAGGGTCTTATCGTCTTGTCAGGGCGTTTCTTAGCCCAAGCCAGGAACTCTAATACAAGCTACTGGGTGCATGGGGGCTTTGTCGTTTCCCTGGGGTTTGTTTCCTTTTGTACAACTCACACATCTATATCTGAATTTATTTGCTTCATGATAGAGATGTGATTCCATATTCTCTAGTGCCTTTATAACTGGAAGTGACTGCGTTTGCCTTAGAACGTACAATGAGGATGGGCGTTTGGGAAGGCGAGTGATATCTGTGTTTTCCTCCCAGTTGCCATCAGCTTGTTGCTGGCTTAAAGGTGTCTCCTTCTTGCTTCACCCCAAAGCCACTAAGGCTCTCTAGACAGTGACTGGTCTAGCTACTCACAGTGGAGAAGTGGAGGAGATTGCTTACTACTCTGACTACTCCACAGACTAGGCCCAAGGATGGTCAATTTTAACATGGTAAGTTTCCCTTCCTCCCCACATGGGCTGTGTCACTGCTGGCTGCATTAGGAGGCTCGCCTTCCCTTCCTTTCTCTTGCTTTCCGAACAGGAAGTACAGGGGACAGCTTAAGAACCCTAAAAGGTAGAACACGAGCTAACCAAGCAGGAAGTAGAGAGGCCTCTTGAGTTCTGGGTTAGGAGAATACTTCCACGTGGCTGAGCTGGCACAATCAACTGTGTATCTCCAATACTGGAGACTATTTGGCTCAATGGATTGGTTATTAACACCAATTAAATCTGACCAACTGGCCAACAAGAACAGCATTTCATAGCGTCTAGGCAATTCACTTTTATCTGCGACTATGACTACGGGAGGCCTTGGGAACGGTTTCAGCTGAAATCTAAAACAGGAATGGTTGGGGACTGCAGACCACCAGACCCTGAATTTTCTGTAAACAACCTGTTTTCCTCTGCTCTAAGCAGCCTACAGGGTAGTGGTTTCTGGTGAGGCTGTAGCTGAAAAATCGGGAGAGCTGGGGCCTGGCAAGAGCCCTGTATGAGCTGTCCTTGAGCACAATAAAGGGGCATTTTTGTTTCAAGGATGACCTGTGTCCCTGTGTCTCTGTCTCTGTGCATCTGTGTCTGTCTGTGTTTTAATCTCCAGCCCTTTGCCCAGCTCGGAAGGAACTGTAGTAATGCAGATTGTACCCAACAGGCGAAGTACCATAGTATACCTAGAATAGGTGTAGTGAGCTACAAGGAATGTTTTAGGTGACCTAGGACAAGGCCCATTGTCCTGATGGTAACACTTCCTGGACATTCTGAACCGCTGCACACACTGGGAGCAGTTGAAGATGTGAGCAAGGCTGGTGACCACTGTGTCATCTGCCTTTTGTCCACTTGACATCTTGTCATAAATATATTCCTGCTTTCAGGGATTTCTATTGACTGAGAAAGTGAAGTTTCAGAGCAGTACCAAGCATGGGGCGAGCACTATGCAGCTACCACTTAGACAAAGGAACTCCTTGTGTTTGGTATCATGCTTCTGTCTTTCACCCTCCCACCTAGGACATGAGATCACAATGGCCACAGACTTTACCTTCTCAGATTTTTTTTTCTTTTTCTGATGTTGGGACTCGAACTCAGGCATAGGTATGTACTCAACCATTGATATACTCCTGCATCAAGCTTACTTTAGAGACTTTAATATTCCTATAATATTGATACTGTGTTAGCTATATTATATCAAATATACTGTTTTTTATGTGTGCCTGAACATCTAAATAGATAGCATATAAGTACTTGTCACTTACAAATATTTCATACAGAACATACTATACTGATGTGAATGCATGCGACATGCATTTATCATATGCCTGCCAATACCTGACAGACGACTGGTATCTGTTATCTATCTCTCTGCTGAATGTAAGTATAACTATATCACAGTATTTCTTTACAACACACTTTTTTGTATTGCATTTTTTGTGCTCTATTCATTTAATAATATCACTTGAAGACTGTAACTGTGCCATCTATACATCTGCTTCATTACTTTTAACTGTGGCATAACACCAAGATATAGAAGGTTTAATTTGTTTCTCGGCTGCTGCATGTTCGGATGCTTCCAGCTTTTTAAATTTTCATTTTTGCTATTTAACACAGACTGCTATGGTGGCATTTATTGCATTATATAAGAGAATTTCAAGGGTATATACCTAGTAATGTAAGAGTTTTTAATAGTCTGGATTACACATATTTCATATTACATATGTGCACATTACGTAATTTGACAACAAACCTTCTGATGTTTTAAATCTTACAAATGTATTCCGAACTAGTTCTGGATCTGTGTCCGGGAATCACTATCATTAATAAGGTGGATGCTGACTCAGTATGTCCCCTGCTCCTTGTGTCTGCCATCACTCACTGGTACCCAGAGAGGAGGCAGCTACGATTGCCCAGCTCCAAACTTCCAAAACTCAAGAATGAAACTGCAAGTGCAGAACGTTTTGGTGCTCCTCCTGCAGATGTGTTTATACAGTAGAATCAAAGTCACTTAACCAGATGAAGAATGTGCTTCTTGTGATGCCTGAGGCACTGACTCTAGGTGTGGGTCACACTAACCCAATTTGATAGAATAGATAAGGGTCCTTGAAATAACTTCATACACACAGACTTATAACCTTTCTACCTTTCCTACCAACTAGTGTAGTGTTGAGCCCGTGGAAATCAGGCCATTCAGGGACCCAAATATTTTCTAAGTGTAAACAAATGGTTGTTTGATAGGTAGGTGGTCCAGAGAAACATAATGAAGCCTACTGTTTTGAAGACTAACTATAAAAATAATTTAAAAAGAAGTGAAGATAAACCCTCAAACCAACCTCTCCATCTTTGGGAGGTGGGGTATTATATAAGACACAGAATAAAGGAAGCTGAAGGCTAAGCTAACAGAGGGAGAACACTTGCCCAGCAGGCATCACGGAGGCTCTGGGTTTGATGATCAGAACCAAATACAAAAGAAGAGAAAAAGAAAAGGTGTTCGGTGGTGGGGACACTGGTCATGTTAAGTTAAAATATTCCTTGTCCAGGGAATGTTCTACCTAGTCCACGGTTTAGTCAGAAACGGTGTTTTGGTTGTGCCAAACACATCATGCTCCATCCTAGGTGGAGAAGGACGTCTTGTTTTCTACAGGAACAACGAACTCGCTCTGAGTGAAAGGAGACAGAGTCTCCATCAGGGAACAAGATCATCTTAGTGCCTCGTCAGCGCTCAGAAAGCTGAAAACCTAACTTAAAAGGCAGGTTTCGTTTTTTTTTCAGTTTACCCTGAGGACTAGGTTCCCAAGAGACAGCCACAGCATTAGGAACAACTTCTGCCCCCACTGTTAGGAGTCCCACAAACAGAACAAACTACACAATTGTCACATATATGTAGAGGGCCCTAGCTCACTCCCATGCAGGCTCTTTGGCTCTTGGTTCAGACTCCGAGTTCCTATGAGCCAGGTGAGTTGTTTCTGTGTGTTTTCTTGTGATGTCCTTAATGCCGCTGGTCTTTCAATGAGTCAGAAGACTAGGAACTTATTCTTTCATGGTTCCACTTCAAAACTGGGTCTACTCTGAAATTCTTATGAATTTAAGATGATCTCTATCTTGCACTAAATATTGTAACCATAAGGCAGGATTTCAGGAAGAGATGTCCGGATGAAATACCCATAAAAAAGTAAAAGAAAGCCACATATTTCCTCTCCTGAATATCCTTTCTTCAAATCTTTGTGTTTAGCACAAGGAAGCTAGGAAATCAGAGACTGTCATTAATGGCAGGGCCATGAATCTAAGAAGGGGAAATAGTAAAATACAGGTGAAATGAAAAATAGAGAGGGGGGGTATTAAGAAAAGAACAGATCAAGCAGGTAGTGAGAGGGATGGGAAATGAGGGTCCAGAAAAAGGCTTAACCGAAATGCTGTCTGTGGGACAAAGCTACTGGGGAACTCACGATCCTATAACACAAGCAAAAAATCTAAGAGAAGACAGTAAAACATACGTATTCTGAAGGAACGGGGAAGAAAAGCGGAAGCTAAGGGTCTGTGTGGGCACGGGGATGTGGGTGGTGTGAAGAAGATGTAGGATGGGCTAACTATAATTATGAATGTATGAAGAAGCCTAGTATAAAAGCAAATTATCTGTCAGGAGTAAGTCCCCAAGACTCCCATTAGATTCCTGAAGCTGGGGACTGTGACAAACCCTATATATTCTGTTTTCCTGTTTACACTCACATGTCATGTAATGATGAAGACACACTTAGAGATATACACCACTAGACAATTAACATCAGAGAGGGAGCTGGATGGCATAGGTCAGCTACCTAGAGGCTTGTTAAGATACCCAAGATGCATGAGATTGATATCAGTGTGGCAAGGAAGCAGAAGGAATACATTTTCAAACAGCTACCGGTAGTGTAATAGGCAAACACACCAACAGCAGAGCCCTTTGATCCAAGCACCATGTACTGTGACTGTGTGTGCTTCTCCTTCCATGCAACTGGCAGTGGAGTACGTTTTTACAGTGGCATCACCACACACACACACACAAGCAATGGTGTGATGGTGTAACAGCACAGCTCCAGCACCACACACACACACACACACACACACACACACGCAATGGTGTGATGGTGTAACAGCACAGCTCCAGCACCACACACACACACACACACACACACACACACACACACACATGCAATGGTGTGATGGTGTAACAGCACAGCTCCAGCACCACACACACACACACACGCACACACGCAATGGTGTGATGGTGTAACAGCACAGCTCCAGCACCACACACACACACACACACACACGCACGCACGCAATGGTGTGATGGTGTAACAGCACAGCTCCAGCACCACACACACACACACACACACACACACACACACACACACACACACGCAATGGTGTGATGGTGTAACAGCACAGCTCCAGCACCACACACACACACACACACACACGCACGCACACACGCAATGGTGTGATGGTGTAACAGCACAGCTCCAGCACCACACACACACACACACACACACGCAATGGTGTGATGGTGTAACAGCACAGCTCCAGCACCACACACACACAAGCAATAATGTCAACAGTACTGTGTGAGAGGAATTTTCAGCCGTTACAATATGAGGCGACCACTCTTGCATGCAGTCTGACTGGATGACAGACCCTGTGTAAATGTACACAGATCTTTACACACGAATAATAAAGTCCAATATATGGATTTGGCACAGGAAGAGCAATGACAATCAACAGTAATTATGGCAATAGTTATGAGTTACTTAAGAGTTACGAATTATTATTGACTTTCCCTTTAGTATTTCTGGACCGCACTTGACTGAGTAATTGAAACTGTAGAGAAGGAAGCTGAGGCCTAAGGGAGCACTGTGTTAGGTGAGCAAGTGCGGGAAAGTTACTCATGCACTCTGAGCCTCAGCAAAAAGCAGAGAGCAGCCCCGTGTGCCATCTGTGGTAGCGCTCTGCTGGTGTGGTCTGCAGGGAAACCAGCCACTCCCAGAGGAGGGGAGTAGTGGAAACAGGCACGGGACACCTGGAAGACTTGGTGCAGTCATTTGGGGGACTTGTAGGGAGTGGCCTTCCTTTGTGGCCTCTTCCTGATCTGACCCACCAGAGTGAGCTGGAGCAGGCTATGACCCCCGGGTCTAACACATTATTTTCGTATACACTCTTTTGTTTGTTCGTTTGCTTGTTTTGTTGTAACATCCTGTCCAATTCTTTGCCAAAAGATTTAGAATACAGGGGTAAAAGTATCATTATCCCAACTTCTAATTAGTAGATTTATCTTGAAATAATGTAGTATACTTAGTTATTTTGCCTTCTTACCTTTTCAATTTTTTCATCCAGCATTCTGAAGAATTCTTGTTGGCTTTCCGAGATGTGCATGCTGCAAAACAAAGAACAGTAAGTGCACCCTTGAACCCCGCTATCTCAAATAAGCGATGGTGAACCCCTAATCTCTGGGCAGACAGTTGTTCAATACTGCAGACTTTCCTACTAAAATACCCCAAAGCTACTTTAGAACACACATCATCACATTGATCTTGCAAACCTATTTCCTAAGTCTACAAGCGCTCATGACTTAAGCAACATAACTTCCACTCAATGTGTAGGGGCTACTTATATTGATATCACTGGGTTGGGCCTGCCAATTTATTTCCTTCAAAAACACATGTGAGATTTTAAAAGAGCAAAGGCCATGCAACATGGGAATTTTCAGCCCTGTGTGTGACAGAGAAAATTATTCTCATTACACTGAAGCACGGATTTTACAGAAGTTGTAGCCCCGACATACCTAGCTGATTCTATGAGTACGGGCTGAAGACACAAGAGCAGAGGACAGAACAGTTGCTCGACACAGCCGCTGACCAGTTCTGCACCGTTAGTAACTGGAACTCCACTGGACTAGGGGGCAGTTAAGAGTGCCGAGGAGTCATCCTCATACACGTGCTTCTCGTCCCATTCACTGCATCGGCTGAGCTGTTGTTGGGGTTAACACGTAAGAAGGCGAAGAGAGCAGGGACCATAGATGGGAAAGGGGTGGCAGAATGGGCCTCGGTGCTAAGGTGGTCCTAGCCTGATGATATTTTCTGACAGGTCCATGGAGGTGAAGGGCACTGGTTGCAGTGTCTGGGGACAAGGGTGGAGAGCACGCCTAGAATAATAATAATAATCTTTAGAGCACACAGCGAGAAGCCTACCTATGTGCCATTAGCATGACACATGTCGTTCCTCACACCTTAGAAACCCTTCAGGCTTCCCATGAGCTCCACTCCCAGGAGAAGCTCTCCGCTAGGTGTAAGGCCACGACTTAAAATCTGTGAGCGAACGGCAGCAGCTGTGCCATGCAAGGAAAACAAGGCAAACCCGTGACACCACTAATCAGTTCACAGTTGACAAAGCGCTTTCACACATAGCGTGTGATTTTGCCATCCTTTACGAAACCGCCCCAACAGGAAAATGTTCTGCTTGGGAATTGGACTCTCGTTCGTATGCAGTTCTGAAAAGCAGGGCAAGAGTCTGGGATGAAGCGGACGAACGACGCCAACAGCCTTCTCTCTGCAGAATCCTGAGCAGAAAAGCCAGCGTGCGCACTGAGCTTTCCCAGCCCCAGCCCCCCCCCCCCCCCCCCGGCTTGACCTGCTGTGTCTGTTTCCCTGAGCCACTCTGGAGGCTGACCTGTCCTACCACATACTCTTTTAATAGAAGGCCCACTATAGACAACCACTCATGTTCCCTTGCTGACTTCAGGCCATCCTGGTAGTCTTAAATCACCACACTCTCCTGCAAGACTGTGACACTCAGGGCCACGAGCACAGATAGGGCTGGTCAGAGTCCACAAGCCTGTGGCCTTAGGGCTTTAGTTCTGCATCTCATCGCGACACTGTTCTTTCTCTAGTGGTCTCTTGCTGGAGTGGTGCTGGTCTTCCCTCTGCCATGTTCCCGGATGTTACTTTACTGCAGGCTTCAGATCAGCACGGCCAAGCTTTTCCGCGATGTCTGCAGGGAGGGTGAGACGCCGAGGTTTCCTGAGGGTGCAGAGCGTGAGTCGCTCGACACCCATATTAGCTGTATGGACATACTTTGACTCTTCTTGTTCTTGGCCAGGTTCTCAACAGCTGTAGGTCTCAGGCAGCAATTGTAAAGTAGGTGTGCATCTTCTTACAGATAACAAATGCATCACTGACGACTAACGATGTTGAATACTTTTTCCATTTTCATGTATATGTATGCGGTTTGCATGTGCTTATGTATTTACGTTTGCAAATATAGGTGCATGTGCACGTGTGTGTGTGTGTGTGTCGTCTCCTTAAGGATGTGTAAGAGACTCCATGAAAATGGTGTTTTTAGGCTTTGGTGTTCATGGCGCAAACTGCTGCTTGCAGTTCTTAGCTATATATACATTGCATGCAACAAAGTATATATTACATCGTTTGCTAATTAACGGATGGAGTGCCATTTAAATTCATGTGACTCTTGACCCCTCACCGCGGCGGTGTGGTTTGTCACGTGGCTGAGGTGCCTGGCCTCAGACGCTGCTTCCTACATAAACAAGCCTTACTGCTAACCATCTTCAGGTGTTGTCAATTTCCATGTGCGTCTTCATTTAATGATTACAACATGAGGACAGCCATGTCTGGTTAGCAGCCATGTACAAGCACGGAGGATGAGGGAGGGTATCGGAACTCTGCCAAGTGTGGTTGCCATCTCTGTGGTCACAGTGAACTTCTTACGGGTTCTGTTTCAGGAACTAGAGACTGAAGGTGGAGGCCACTAGCCTAAGGATGTGTGTGGAGACACAAGCACAAACACCTCGGTGCTTTTAGTTTGTGTTGTCCGATGTCAGGGAAATGCTGCCTGCCAGCTTGCTTGCCTGCCTGCCTTTACAGACCAGGCAGGCTCACTCTTGAAACACAGTATGCTTCCTGCTGTAGGTGGAACGGGGTGAATGGAAAGGGGGCTTGCTATCAGAACCTCATGCATGACAAAAGCTCCTTCAGACAAATGTTTCTGTCGGAGAGACTATGGCATGCTTCTCCAGAGGAGCAAATGCTCCCTCAAGGTCCTAGTTAGCAGCCATCTATCACCTCATTTAGCGGGGTATGAAAGATGAAGGCTCACTCTCTTTTCCCTGGGCTCATTCCAGAGGGATGAAAGAAACCTTGTCAATACAGAATCTGATGAAACACATGCTTGCCCGGATGCACATGGACCCTTGCCTTACCACACGGAAATCCTATCAACACAGCAGCACTGATATCAGAGTGCAAACCGCGCTGTGAGGACCAGCTCCTCCCTGGGTACCAACACTATTCTAGGCATCTTCTTTTCCTGATGCACACCTGGATGGCTGTGAGTTGGTCAGAGAGAGGGAAAAGCCACCGACAGTCTTAGCTTTCCTCTCCACATACTAGAAAGGGACTACGGCTACACGGTACATGAGTTTATACAGCAAAAATATATGGGGCTAATATTCCTACTTAAACCTTTACAAGAAGTTACACAGTGGTATCTGCTTTAACTCACAAAGCTCAGCAGATACCGAGTGGGCACTGCAATGTTCTGTAAGACCAACTTGTACCCCGAGAGGCTTTTCTTTCCGCTGCTTCTCAGTTTCATGTGTAAAGCGATCCAAAGAAGGAATGATGGGCAAAATGGGCTTCAGAAGTAAAGGCATTCAGCTTTCATTTTTAGTGACATATAAAATTCCCAAATATGGAAACTTCAGCCACAAAAATGTAAGGCAGTAATATGGTTTGGAACTGAAAACTGCCTCTCAAAGGTAATGCCACAAAGGCTTACTACCCAGCAATGTTCAGAGGAATGGTCTCTGGGGGGCATCTGGATCATGAAGCTCACTACTGATGAATTTGCTGACAGTTATTGATACTGGGTTACTGAGAGGTGGTGGGAACCTTAGTATGTGGGGCTTAGCTGGAGGATGCAGGCCACTGGGGGCAGGCTCCTGAAGGATGCATTTTGTCTCTGGCCCTTTACACATTTGCATTATCCCCGTCTCTATCTCCTTGCCTCCACTTTCCTGGTTGCCATGAGTTGCTTTGTTTTATTATATGCTCCTGGCCAGGATGTTTCTCCTTCACAAGAGGCCAAGAAACAACAGAGCAAGTGGCTCTGAGCCAAAATAAGCCTTCCGTTCTCCAGGTGCATCTTCTCAGGTGTTTGTCACAGCAAAGAAAACCTGGTTTATTATAGGGGGCAGCCTGTCTGTTTGCAACTTGACATAAGCTAGAATTGTTCAAGAAGAGGGAACCACAACTGAGAAAATGCCTCCATAGGCTTGGCCTGTAGGCAGGTCTGCGGGACATTTTCTTTATTAGTGACTGATGTAGGAGGGCCCAGACTATTGTGGAGGCGCCATCCCTGGACAGGTGGTCCTGGATGGATGGGAAAGCAGGCTGAGCAAGCCAGGAAACAACACTCTTCCACAGCTTCTGCTTCAGTTCCTGCTTCCAGGTTCCTGCCTTGAGTTCCTGCCCTGACTTCCCACAGTGTTGGACTACAAGCTATAAGATGAAATAATCTCTTCCCTAAGATGATTTTGGTTGCACTGTTTTATTACAGCAACAGAAACTTCACTAAGACAGGAGGCAAGACACTACCTTCTTAATGTTCTACCTTTGAAGGTACAAAGTATCATCCCCAAATACTGCCTCTCCTTGCTCAACTTACCAACACTGAGGTTTTCAACAGCTCTGGGTCTTTGTTTTTCTATAGCCCTTCCCAGCACTGATATGCTTATCTTGTTTATCTACCTTGTAACAATTTAACCCTCAGGTCCAGATGGAAACCCAAGTGGACAGAGGCAGGATTTGGTCTGCCTTCACAGCTGCACACACCAAATGTGACCACGGACTGGGTTCCTCTTAATCTTATCCTGCTTGGCTTTTTCCTAATGATCACCAGCCACTTCCAAGTGAGCTTTGGGGCGGAAGCCTCACTCTGGCCTTTCTGACACTCCCAGTGGCAGCTCATACACAGCTGCTTCTATTTGCTTAATTATTTTGTTTGAAATAAAAAACAAAACCAATATAAGCAGCTGTGAAGCTCAAAACAAAACTAATTACTACAGCCTCAATTACAAGCTATAACTGACCCAAGGTTAGTTGCCAACTGTGTGTCCCTCTGCCCCAGGGGAACCATCTCTTGCCTTTTATCTTGCTGTGCCTCTGAATGTGCTAAAAAAACACCCAGTTATCTACTTTGGTTGTATTTTTAGAGTCTATAGAGTGCAACAAGCTCTATGTAACTACTGCAGGATTGCTATCAAATTGCAAGGGTCTATGCAGCATCGTGCACCACTGCAGAAACTTGGCTAAACTGCTGACCAACCTTTCATTGTGTAAACATCCTGTATTTCATTTACACAGCCCCATTTAAGGGCAATTATCCTTTTTCCCTCATTCTCAAGGCACTCTAAGTACACAAGATTCCATTTACAACTTAAAACACACACACAAACACACACATACAGCTTCCCCCTCTCATACACACACAAACACACACTCTCACGCGCACGTGTGCACACACGCTATGTGGAAAATGCGATTTCTAAAGTAAGCATACAAGTCCATTTAATATACATCTCTAAATGCTGTAGTGCACTCTCTCCCTGCAGACGGAGCAGCTTCCAGGCGTCAAGGTGAAATAAAGGGTTCTTTCTAGCACAGAGGTTCTCAATCTTCCTAATGCTGAGACCCTGTAATACAGTTCCTCATGGTGTGGTGACCCCCAACCATAAAATTATTTTTGTTGCTACTTCATAACTGTAATTTTGCTACTGTTATAAATCATAATGTAACTACCTGTGTTTTCCAATCGTCTTAGATGATCCCTATCAAAGGGTCAAGTGACCCCCAAAGGGGTCGCAACCTACAGGTTCAGAACTATTATTCCAGCAGGATTGAGCAGTATCCATCCATCCATGCAGTTACCCCCTAAGACTCAGATCTAGGGGAAGCCTTTTAAAAGAATAGCCCATTTTCAAGGTGCTTGCATGGAAAAGTGATGGGTTGTGTTATCAGGGGTCTTGTGGTTTCCAAAGGCAGACGAAGTTACAGCGGTGACGAGCATCAGAGAGGCTTCTGGGGAGGGCCTGGTGACCAGCAGCAGGGGCCTTAAGTGGGAGACAATCAGCTGCACCATTACTCTGACACAGTCAACCTTAAGTGGATTAATTATTTTTAATTTAAAAAACGTATTTAACTTTATGTGCATTGGTGTGGAGGTGTCAGATAACCTGGTACTGGAGCTACAGACAGTTGTTAACTGCCATGTGAATGCTGGGAATTGAACTCGGCTCCTCTGAAGGGCAGCTAGTACTCTTAACTGCCGAGCCATCTCTCCAGACCCTTAAGTGGGCTTATAAGTGTTCATTTTTCTTTGAAATGAGCATCGAAACTCTTAGTCCTTTCCCTATCTGCTGACGAGTTCTAACTGCCATCACGTGGGCCTATGCTCTAGCAAACCAGAGACATGGAAGAACAGAACCCACAGAATGACTATCTATCCATCCATCCATCCATCCATCCATCCATCCATCCATCCATCCATCTATCTATCTATCTATCTATCTATCTATCTATCTATCTATCTATCTATCTATCTATCTATCTATCTATCTGGGATTTGTTAGAATGGCTTACAGGCTGTGGTCCAGCTAATCCAACAATGGCTGCCTAAGACTGGAAAAATACAAGAACCCAGTAGTTGCTCAGTCTGTAAGACTGGATGTCTCAGCTGATCTTCAGTGTACACTGGAATCCAAAAGAGCAGGCTCTAAGGCAGTGGAGGAACGGACTTGCTAGCGGGGGTGAGAACAAGCAGGCAGGGAGCAAATGGTTCCTTCTTCCATGTCCTTTATATAAGCTTCCAGCAGAAGGGCTGCCCCAGATTAGAGGTGGGTATTTCCAGCTTAAAGGTCCAGATTAGAAGTGGGTCTTACCACTTTAAATGATTTGGTTAACAGCCCTGGCAGGTGTGATCAGTCATTTGGGTTTTGGTTAATTCTAGATGTAGTCAAGTTGACGACCAAGAACAGCCATCACAGGGATCATGAAGCAGGTTGTTTTAAACTCAGTTTTCCAGGAAGGCCTAGCAATGATACATTTCTTCTGCTACGGTCTTGATGTAACATCAGAACGGGGAGGAGGTGACATATGTCAAATATGCTGAATCCTTGGGAATTTACTTGGTTTTAAGCAGAGTACTACAGTAAAGACTAACAGCCTCTCTTAAGAAATATAACGGTAGTCTCATGATCACAAAGTGAATTTTATCACCAATATGGAATAAGCCCTAGAACAATCTAGAAAATGAGTCAATGTTTATTTTTTATGTACTGTTTTATTTACTTTTTCCTTTAAGACAGCTTCTTGCTTTGTAGTCTTGGTTTGCCTGGAACTTACTAAGTCAATTGGCCAGGAATGCATGGTAATCCTTCTGCCTCTGTCTCCAAAGTGTTAGGATTTAACCCATGCACCACCACGCCCAAGACATTAGCTATTTTAGTAAAATGATGAATGAGTCTTCATTTGTTGGAAGCCAGCAAAGTATCTTCAAGTACCCAGGCCACTGAGGAGATGTACTAGGTACAGCATATTTTTTCAAGTTAAAGATCTCTTAAAATTACACATTATAAGCAACAATCAGATTAGGAGAGAGAGCCTCTGGGGTCCACCTGTGTCTCACCCAGTCAGATGCACCATTTCGACTGAATGCTTTCTGATTTCCTGGCTTATCTTTGTTATTTTGCCATATACTTATACACGTAATCTTTGAATTTAAAGGAACATCCGGCTACTAACTGTTCTGAGAATGCCCCTCCCTGACGTGTGGAACATGTACCTTCCTCATTTATTTTCCCTCACTGCCACGCAGCGTTCCCATCAGAACACGCCACAGTACTGTTACACATTATATTACCGATGGACACTTGGCTTTACCTCTAAAAGCTTATCTAAACTGCTGTTATGGCGATGTCAAAATGTCTCCCAGCAGAAATGTGTTTCTCAAGGGCATATGCCTGTCCCTGGAGGTGCTGGAGGGTGAAGTCTGCCTAGTTTCAACTTTACTAGATGGGAAACCTGCATCCCCTGCTACTCCCTTCCAGTTGCACTGCTGTGAACCCACAAGTAGGGGTTAAAGGGGATCTGGAGTTCATCATCTCGACAACTTCTGTTCTGTCAGACTTAGACATTTTCGAGAATCTGATGGAATGAAATAACATACTTTTCAAACAGACCAGCCGCTCAGGTTTCCTCCTCAGTCAGATGGTTCTTCATGTGTTAGCCCTTCCTCTGGGTTATGCAGTTTTATCTGTAGAATTAGTTCCTGCATTCTGGAAAATCTATATTGTCATCTGTACGTCATCCTCGGTCTTGCGACCTCGACTGTCTTATAGTATATTCTAATGAAGATATGTTCACAATTTTATTGCAACCACCAATCAGTAAATTCCCATAAGATTTATATTATTTTATATCTTAATCAGGATCTCCCCATCTGAGAGCCATAAAGCTATCCCTCTTATTTATTTATTTTACTAAATGGCCTGAAACTGTCAGCTTTGCTATGTACTGAGCATGTTCTGAGAGTATGTTTTGTTTACTGTCTCAATTACTAAAGCTCTATAATAAACCTTGATTACCTGGTAGGCAGAAATGGGACTTTAAGGACAATACAGGGAAAAGAGAAGGCAGAACTTACTTTGCTCTGGGTTGATGGACCAATCCAGGGACTTCTTTATTAGTTTTAAGCCTCGCATTCGAGCTGGCACTTTTTTCCTGAAACGCAAGCACACATGGACGAGATGAGAACCCGTGGTTAGGTAATAAGCGGGCATTTTCGTCAGAAACTCTTTGATCCTGATGGAGCCCCTCCACCGAAGCTGGGCACGCCACAAAGACAAGGGTCCTTGCAAAGATGTTACATAAGGCAGGCAGAACCTGCCAGACCCTGGAACAGGAAGTACTGTAATGAAAAGAGTTGGCTTTGTAACAGTTACCACTGGGCTTAGAAAACAGCACGCAGCTAGAGTTTAATTACCGATTTTCAGTGGTGAGAGAGTCGACAAAAGGTTCCAGTATCAGACAGAGGGAAACAGGACAATCGCAGGCACTGCCTACCTGTGCGGGGGAATTGGCTGCAGTAGCATGCTAAGACACAGTGTGAAAAGGCCCTAGCTGGGATAGGGACGTGACAACAAATGACTAACAGTTTCCCGTCACAGTAAAATTCGGGACCAGATTCTAGTGGATTAGTAGAAGTCTTGGGCTTTCAGCTTGACAAGATTTTGTATTTCCAGCACAGCAGCCACAGGGCAAAGAATACGCAGGTATTAAAGTGCTGGTGTGTCAGTAAGCGCACTACCACCCCGCGCTTGTAGAGGCATACACAAAGTGCTTACCACGAAGCTTGCAAAAATACCCTTGAAGTGGAAGGAAAGAACATTCTGAGCCTCGTTAACAGGAGGCTGCTCATCCTCAAAGAACTTGAACTGTGACCAGAGTTGAAGAGGCCACTATTTAAGAGCTGGACTACCTTCCCAGCTCCGCTACAAGCCGAGTGGCCCAGAGGACATGAAACAGACAGGTCCCAAACAGACTCTTCTGTGTCCCTGCTTCTCTGAAGAGAGCGAATCCCCTTTGAGTCAGTGAAATGCCAGCAACTTTTCTATGCTCTGGCTGGTTGTTATTTACCATCAAACATGAGTGGGTCTGCATAATATTAGCACTCTAAAAATATGGTAATTTCATGTTCTAGGAAAAGAAAACAATTACCATTTTCCTACAGGCCACCTTGCCTTCTTTATACTAAAAATAATACATTCATAAGCATTTAAGAAGTATAAACTAAGGCTGGTGAGGTGGTTCAGTAAGAGCTCATTACACAAGCCTCATGCTTGAGTTCCACCCCCAGAGCCCATGGTGCAACGAGAGAATGAACTCCAAAAGCTCGCTCCACCAGCATGCTGTGTTGGCCACGCTCCCCAATGATAAGCAAACTAAATTTAAAAGGCATGGACTATATTCTGGTTACTTCACTGGGGTAGACAGGGAACAACAGATAGTTACTGAAGCTTTCACAAAGCAGGTGGGAGAATTAGCTAAGTACCGCATGGGCTCCAATAGCCCAAACCCAAAGTCCATTGTTTCTCTTGGGGTTGTGCTGCCTGACAAAGACCTAGAGCATCATGCAGGGTCTTCTGCAATCATGCAGGGTGTTCTGCACAGAGCAGCAGAGTACATGAACAGAGCCAACGACTGGTCTTTCTGTCCATCTCAGAGAAGAAAAGAGACTGACGGAAGCCTTCCAGCCGGGTCGAGCACACAGGTTTCTTCCAGGTTGAACACTTTCTCCTTGAAGCTATATGTGTTCTTAAATACAAGGTGGGCAGGTATGATCTGCCATTTCCCTCTGGTCACATAATCTCCCAAATTCCTAGAGCTCAAATGATACATCAAAATTTTCAACATCCTGGAGGCAGGAAACTGAAATGTGACATAATTGTAACCTACTTATATTCTTATTAAACTACTCTACATAATTATATTACCTCTTCAAATCTGCCTTAAAAACCTATTATACATACTTGCTAAGAACAACCCTCAAACTATAGAGGCTCAATGGCAAAACTTTCTACTATGTACTTATGTCTTTATTTTATAGATTATAATTCAACAAGACCAGTAATAACAACTGAGGACCTATATTTTAATATATATTGACTTATTTAGTGTTCATAAATATTTGCATACATTAGCTCATTTTCACACCTACAACACCTCTGAATTAGGTAACATTTTATTACTTTTTTTCTCTCTTTCTTGAGACAGTGTTGGTCTTGAAGTCTCAAGCGTCATCCCTCAGTTTTACAGTACACACCACTATGCCTAGTCACTTAATTCCCATTTTACAGATGAGCACACTGAGGCATAGAGCAATGAAGAACCTAACTGAGGTTATATAAGTAATGAGTGGTGATACTGGGCTTTGAACTTGGGAAGCCTGACTCCAGAGTTCATGGTATTAGTTACTGGCCACAGCTCTCAAATGTTTAGAACCAACACTTCTATCCATAGTCTTCAAGATATGACACCTCATACGTATTGTTAAAAAAAAAAAAAAACCAAAAACTCATTTGCTGAAATTTCCACCACATCACCAGAAATCTCTTGACTGTTGTTGTCAAGTTCATCATGGAAAGCTTTCCAACGTTACAAGGTTACAGGTTTTGGTTAAGGTTTGAATTTTAACACTGGCAAAACTGAAAACAAACCCGTCAATGACAAACCTGTGTCAATTACTTTCCTTGAAGCAAAAATCTCTCTTCATTCATTTTTGAGGAAATGATTTACCAAATTCCCAGGTTTGAGCACCCAGGATCTTTAAAGGAGCTATGCTATCCCATTAAAAGAAAGAACCGCACACTCGGCTAACATCTCTATCAAATGCACAAGGGCTTTTCTTCCTGGAGACACTGTCCTTGGGTAGGCAAGGGAAATGCTTCATCCACATCTCCTACTTCATTGCAAGGCTGGGAGACAGATATGCCTCCGAGCACGAGATGTAATGAAATGTAATTTACAGTGCTTCACTGAGGGCCTTCTTAAGCGAAAATGGAAATGAGTTTTCTACTGAGTCCTGATGGGGTGGCCATACATGCTGACTGCTGTATCACTACTGTTTTCTGTGGCTGTGATGAAAAACTAGAAGCCTGACGATTTGTTACAAAGAAAAGGGACTTATTTAGCTCAGTTTGGGGGAGAAAAAGTCCAAGATTTGGTAGTTTAATCGAGTTCCTCCCAGTAAGGGCACCCTTCTTAGGAAACTCAAAGCTGTGCGGTCCACCCTTTGGCCACAGTTCCTGTCTCTCACACAGGAAGAAAATTTACTGCACTGACTGTGGCGCGTGCAGTCAACATCAACAGTCTCATGGGGTAAATTCATATTTCATGAAACTTCCCCAGCATAAGCATAACTGAGAATACAGATGACCACAGCCCAGTTTTAACACCTCCATTATCCCCCCCCAAAGGCGCCTTAAAACCATCGTAGATCCTGACAACCATAGCTCCATTGTCTCTACAAACCTGCATTTTCCAGATTCATATAAACGGAATCGCACAATGCGTAGCTTTTTCTTTGGCATTTTTCACTTAGTATATTTGTTGGATTTGTTCACATGCAGTATATATCAGAACTTGGTTTTTAAACTTTATCATTCCAGTGTATGAATATACTGTATTTTGCTCACCTAGCCATTACTTAATGGACAATTCAGATTCTTTTCAGTTTGTGGCTATTATGAAGAATGATGCCGTCACCATTCACATGTGAGCTTTTGTACAAATATGTCTCAATTTCTCTTGGGGAGAGTCCTGGTAGTGCAACTGTTGGGCTGTGCAGCGAGTTTAGTTTCCCGACTGAAAACATTAACATGCTATTTTATAAGTGGTTGCATGATCTTACATTTCCATTCACAAAGCAGGATGGGTCCAGGTTCCCCACATTCCACCACCACCACCTGGCCATTTCTCAATTACTGCTACTCCAGGGGCCATGTAGTAGTATCTTACTGGAAACTTTATTATTAAAATTGGACTTTTAAGGATTTGTTCTTATGTTTTCTTATGTATCCCCCAGGGATACTTTGTGCCTTGCTATCTATCTATCTATCTATCTATCTATCTATCTATCTATCTATCTATCTATCTATGCAGAGTATTGATTTAGTTACTGATTGCCTACATTTATCAAAGCCAGCTTTATTTGTTTATAAACATAATGAACTTATACTTCAGGACTTGTTTGTTGAGGGTGATGAGGGATGTGGAGTGATTTGCCTTTTTTTTTTTTTAAAGAAAGGACGGGACAGGAAACAAAAAAGGGCTGGAAGAGGTTGATGTGGTGGAGACCCATGGTCACAGCCAGATGGGTCACGGACAGGCACCTGCTCTAGGAATGAAATTGGAAGGAGGAAGAAGAGACACCAGGATGCTGCTTCCCTTAAAGACGAGACTGTTTCAATGCTATTTCAGTAGGATGTAAGTATCCTTTCCAAATAAGCTGGGGATGATGAGGCTGAGCAGAAGTCACGGATCTTCCTCGCTCCACACTGGCATCTGAACCCTTTGGGCTAAAACACGAACTCCCAGCCCTCTCAGGACACCCTGAATAAAGCTCCACAGTCCCAGGAAGCTGTAACTGAAAAGGAAGCCCTTGGCGATTCTTTACAGATCTGAGCCTCCATATTGTGGATGTCCCCATCTGCCCTTCACAGAGCAATTTCCGGGGTTCTCTACAGACAGCAACTCAGTGTCCCAGACAACCCTACAGAGGCCGGCCAGGGCAGCCGCCCCTTAACTCTAATGCCCAGTGGCTGGCCCCATCGGCTGGAAGAAGCTCCCATTTTCCAAAAATGTCTGCGAACTACTGCCAGGTAGTGATGAGCTTACTCCAGTAACTAAGTTTTCCTTTGCGTGGAATCATTTCTTTCTTTAGGAACGGCGCGCGCTTGTCGTGTCAGAGTAAACGTATCACCCCTTCTCATTTGCTGCAGACTGCCAAAGCAACTGTATTAACGCTGCTGCCAAGAGCTCCCCCACCCGCTGGGCAACTCCCCGAGGGGAGGAGGGAGATGGGAAAGATCCTAGATGCTCACAGAGGAGCACCTGCTCTGGACAGGGATGCAGCAGGAGGGGACATCTTTTCTCCATCACCTCTGTCTCATCCATCTGCCTGGGCTGACAGCAGGGGCTGCAAGGGTCTTTTCTAGTTGGGCTTAAAGCACCTAGTGTTCTTTCCTGCCCAGCAGCAGGGAGTTCTTTCCTAGCAATCCCCAGGGTCAGAGTGAGGTCTAAGTACAGCTCCTGGGACTGCCACCATGTGCTGTATGGAGAAATGACACCCAATAAGAAGGCTCAAAGGGTTTGCCCCACCTCTGTCTGTCCGTCTGTATCTGTCTGTCTTTCTCCCTCCATATCTGAATCACTTCATTTTGCCTCATTTCCATTCATGGAAACTAAGGGGGGGGGACTACTTTGTCAGATCCTATAATGAAGAAATTTTAGGGCATGCATGCATATTTTAAAAATATGTTCAGATACAAAATAATCATTTCACCCCAGAGGGATGTATTTCACAGAATGTAAACCATCTCTGACATCCAATCTTTTATTTCTCACATAATATTAAGATGCAAAAGGACGTCATCGTTTTGAAATAGCTTGTCTGCTGCATGATCAGGATTCGCTGGACCACATTTACCTCCCCAGTGTATGCTTACATACAGGAATGTCCACTCTGCCACCTGCAGCTATTAACTCGGCCAGCCAGCATCAGAACAACAACTTGAAGCCCAAACATCCATCATGTTATTTAGGTATAGAGATTTCTAAACTTACTAGTATTTTGTTAAAGTCATTAACTGGTGATGAGGTTGAAATGGGAAGTCTTGTTTTTTAGGGATTCTTTCCCCTTCAAAGAAAAGACTGTTCCGCATCCATTTTACAGCAAAGTGACGCAAAAGGGGCAAGTCAACTTTAGAGCAACCAATGCCTTTCATGCAGTTGCTTTGTAAGGCAGACAGGAAAACATTTAAAGTACTCCTGTAGCTAAACAGCCACAGGAAACAGCTCGGAACAGATTTAATTGTCTATCAACAAATTTAGAACAAAGTCATTAAGTCACTATGTCGGTAATTAAAAGATACAAGCTACAGTGTTCCCAAATCCTGCTGACAATTATAAGTTAAGGACACTTTAAAGAGACAATGCTTCTTCGGGTTCTTCAAGGCATACACACACAGGGAATGCTTTGGAATACCTGCTTTGGAACTACAATCAATGTTCGCCCATGATGCTTTTATTAGCTAGGGAAAGGTAGCTTGCGCCGTGTAACAAGCAGCCTCCAGCTCAATGGAATGAAAGTTGAATGCGAGTACATGTGACTTATCTGGTGCAGGGTACAGAAGTCAGATACTCAGGCTAACAGATCTCACATTAATCTATCTTTCACCATGAGTGGAGGTCAGCAAAGGATAAATCCTCATATTTACTTGGTCATATGTTACAGAACATATAAAGTCAAAAGCACAGACAATGTGAGTCAGCCAGGGCAACTTGTCTTGAAAAAAATGTGTGTGTGTGTGTGTGTGTAAAAAGAGAGAGAGTGTGTGTGTGTAAAAAGAGAGAGAGAGAGAGAGAGAAAGAGAGAGAGAGAGAGAGAGAGAGAGAGAGAAAACGAGCACCATTTTACTAGACCACATTTGTCAGGAGAACTGCATTAGCTCTAGGTAGCCCTAGTAACTACCACACCTGTGGTTTTTCTAAATGCATACACTTTCGATCACAGTACTACCTAACATTAATGACAGAATTCTCCCTTTCTGAACAGTTGGATGCATAACAAATACCATTATTTATATTAAACCTTGAATTTTTATAGAAAAAAGCCACATCATTGAAAATTTAAACTGCATCAAAATGCCAGGCACTTCGGGAGGTGACCACGGTGGCTAGCACTGGTAAATGACACCACACACAAACTGGACACACTCCAGAAAAACGCATGGGAAGCATTCAGGATCACACTCACAGCTTCTCCATTGCTTCTTTTCCTTCCCAACCGTCAAACAGAGCCAAGCACATAGGAGCGGGAATCCCACTCCCTCTGATCTTCATCAGGAAGACCAATGGTCTCAGGGATTCGATTCTCCGCTCATCCGTCACCCCTGTTTGCATGGGGTTCAGGGTGGGGCGGAAAGAAATAGGAACTGAACACCTGCCCTATTCCTCCAGGGTTGGAAGAGAAATGAAAGAATTCGGATTTTATTCTGGACATAGTGGAGAGCCCTGCAGAGTTTTCAGCAGGGAAGTCACATGACTAGATGAGTTCTAGAAACATCACAGCAGAGCGTGAGAAGCAGAGGCAGGCTGTCTCCGGAGGAGCAGGCTGCAGCAATCCTATGGTCTTTCGTGGATAGTACCGGGTAAGCCTGAGGGGAGGGAGAGTACTGGACTGGGCGGTGAGAGGACATTTCAGTTCTCCAGGGCCATCCATTGGGAAATGTGATGAAGAGACCGGAGGGGAAGGAGCGGAGCCAGGAGATGCTGAGAGGTCGGTTTGCTTGGGAATGCTCCCCATCAGTGAGGACACCTTCTGATACAAGTGCCAGAAAGGCCATTTGACTTCCTTCGAGCCAGTAAGGAATGTATTGGATTACCTAAGAGAACTGGATCCAATGTCATCCAGGTGGTAAAGTATGTCTATGTCTGTCTGTCTTTGCTTATCATCTTGGTTTAATTTATTTCATGACCTTGCCAGCTCTAGATCCAATCTTCCCTACTCTGTAGGTCCATGAGGCAAGAATCTTTCTATCTGGTCCCAGTTACAAGCACAGCAGGAAACATTTCAATCAGCCAGAGAAGGACCCAGTTGGCCACTTCGGTGGCAGTGATGTCACAGCAGGACAAGGGCCTTTGTTGGGAAAAGAGGATGCAATGGCCACCACAACATTTGTTATTCATCTGCCTATGGGCTCTTTGTCTTCCAAATATTTTCCATTAGGACACACATGTGTATGCTTATGTAAAAACATAAACTATTAAAATGATAATCTATGCAACACAGACCATACAGTGGGTGTACATGCTCACATTTAAGAGATTAAGTTTTGGAGTGGTAAACAAAGATTTCTCTTTTCCATTTCCCTTTCTCGCAGCCACGCTTAAATTCATTTTAACAGCGACAGGTAGGAATGTGCACATTTATGAGGCGCCATGTTCTAGTACTTCTACAAAGAGATTTAGCGACTTTCCAATTTAGTTCCCACCTGGCACATTTTTCCCCATCAGAAGCCTAAGCAAATGAAAAGTCCCTGTTTTAACGGCACCCTCCCTCTCTGGCTTTCCAGCTCATATAAACGTCAGGTCTGCTGTGCTGTTACGGCTTTACAGAGCGGATGGGATTTGTCACTAGATTCCTATATAGTCCTGTACTCAGTAATCAAATCTGGCATTGTCCCATTATGTAAGTGCTCCAAGGCCTTAGGTAAAGACTGGCCGTGGCTACAGTTTGGGCTGAAAAGGTTTCTTCATGATTCAGAGTTACAGTGCTTAGGCCATAAAGAGCGAATACGACTCTTTCCCCTTCCTTCCTTTAGAGAAGCAGCAGCCAGAAACAGGAGCACTGATCTGGACATGCCTAAAAGGCGTGCTCAGCCTCGAGTGTCTTCACTAGTCACTCAGTCTTCTAGAAGCCTTCTAGCAAGGCTCCCACATTGCCTTTTTCTGCATCGCTCCTAAATTTGGTGTACATTCCCTTAAGTCTTAAGCAGGGCATTTACAGGGGTGGAGGGACAGTGGTGGGTCTGTGACAGTGGTAGACACAGCATGGTGGCGTGCCAAGGAGGAGAAGTCTACCATGTCTGCTGCCCTCATGTCCCTCCTGAGGGTCAGTGTTGGGAGATTGTTCCATTAGGGCTTCATCCCTGGGAAGTCAGCTGAGGCCCACTGACTCGGTCCCTGTGGAAAGGCTTCAGAACATCTATCTGGTCTTCATTCTTTCTGTGTGCCTGCAAGGTCTGGATGAGGGGGTCGGATAAGAAGGCAGTTTGCTAATAGGCCAGCTGAACGGGGTTAGACGGCTATGAGACTCAGGGGCTACCAATATGATAGACTTCGATGATGGTGGCTTACTGTCCTTTGCTGTAAGGGCACCTTTGTATCATTGTTAAGCTGCCTGCTCCCATCATGCACCTGACTCATGCATAAGAATTACTCTATTTTGGGAAATCCTGACCATTCCCTGGACTGTTGCCCAAAACTCACTAATATTCTCCTCCATTAGAGTTTGACTATGAACAAGCCACCCACAATCCCACCTATGCACCCGATGACATCCTTCTCTGTACCAAACCACATTTTTCTCAAGTACTATTTCTATCCTCTGCTCAGGTGACACTGTAGACCCAAGTTTCTGTCCCACCCGGTCCTACAGCCATTCAATCCCCCCAAAATACACAGGCTTATATTAATTACAAACTGTTTGGCCTATTAGCTCAGGTTTATTATTAGCTAGCTCTTACAACTTAAAGTAACCCACAATTGTTGTCTATGTTTAGTCACGTGGCTTGGTACCTTGTCTCAGTGAGGTATTCTCATCTTGCTTCTTCTGAATCTGGCTGGCGATTCACTCTCCTCCCAGAATTCTCCTTGTCTGGTTGCCCTGCCTATACTTTCTTCCTGGCTACTGGCCAATCAGCGTTTTATTAAACTAATACAAGTGACAAATCTTTACAGTGTACGAGAGCATTATCCCACAGTATGACACCTCTCTCTCTGGAGGACTGGTGCTTAAGTCTTAATGTAAATAACCTTTTCCTTCCTTCTTTTGTGACTGCACAGATGCATTTGTGCTAGAAGCCCAAGGTTGGCCTGGGAGGGTTCTTTAATAATTTTCTACCTTATTTATTAAGGCAGGGTCTCTCATTTGAGCCAGAACTTACCAATATGGTGACTCTGGCTAGCCAGCTTGTTCCAGGGAGCCCTGGTCTCTACATCTCAAAGGGCTGGGATTATAAGTGGGCCACCATAAATGTCCCAAACTTTGGCTCTCATAGGTGCATTGTAGATATAGGAGCTGTGGGCCGCTTCCCGCCGCCCAGCTCCTGGCCGCCAGCTAGCTTTACCCAAAATAATTACACGGAAACTGTATTCTTTTAAACACTGCCTGGCCCATTATCTGTAGCCTCTATTGGCTAACTCTCACATCTTGCTTTAACCCATATTTAGTAATCTGTGTAGCACCACGAGGTGGCTTACCAGGAAAGATCTTAACCTGCGTCTGTCTCGAGTGGGAGAATCATGGCGACTGCCTGACTCGGCTTCTTTCTCCCAGCATTCTGTTCTGTCTATTCCACCTACCTAATTTTCTGTCCTATTAAAGGGCCAAGGCAGTTTCTTTATTAACCAATAGACAGATGACCCTCCTCCATCAGTACATCACAAGCACTTGGTCTACCAAGCTGTCTCCCTGGCACCCTTATCTTAATCTTAAAAAACAAACAACATACTTTCCTTTGCTTAAAAAAAAATCCCGTTTTAACTTGATAAATCCTAATTTTGCTTCATATGGCCTTATCTTAAAATTCTCCTATGCAGTGTCACTCAGGACCACAGCTGTTCCTAGAGAAGCCCACGAGGGACAGACTCATCAGGCTGCATCTCCTACTGCCAACTACACTAGAGAAAAATCAGTTTTCAGAGCCATCTTGTTGATTCCTTCATTCCTTATCTATAGAACCCAGCAAGAATTTTCTCCTACTTGAGTCAAAAGCAAAAACAAAACAAAATTAAAGTGCAGACTTATGAGCTTCAATCAACTATGTGGCCCTGAAGACAAGCTCGCTTGTTTTTCCAAGGCATGTCTTGGCAAGCCTAACTATGACATCCTTTGGTGTGACCGCAACCTCTAGATTTCAATATAGCTTATTAATTCAGATGTACCTGCATGTGTTTACAGTCACATGATAAGGACAACCCACCTTAATTAGAAATAGGATTTTCCATACTCAATTTCATGAAATAATTTAAACTTTTCTGGTGCCTCTGACATTGACATTTTCATATGAGCACTTTCAATTCATCTCATTTTCAGGCATATTATTCTCCCCTTATGCATGTGAAATAAGAAACACTTTGACCTTTTAATAGTAAGCCACCAGCGTGGAGGTTTGCCAGCCACTCACTGTACTAGCCTTTCAAAGTAATTGATAAAAAGCTGCTTATGCCAGGTGTGGGGGCTCATTCCTATAATCTTACCACTAGGGACAGGCTCAGAAGTTCAAGGCCATTCTTAACTCTGTTTCAACTTCCAGGACAGCCTGTGCTCTGTGAGACCTTACATCGGTCCCAAGAACCTCTGGGAAGGCTGTTTATGAAGACATATCCGAAGTCATTACTAAATTAGAGTTTGTTTTCCTTTAGGAAAAACAAAACAAATAAACAAGCAAAAAAAACAAAAAACCATGACCTGCTGGAAAAGCTTTACGAATGTCCAAAGGATCCACAGACACGTCAGTCTTTTAAGCTGTATCTCCCCACAAATTCTGCATTCAAAACCCATGAGTGCAACTTCCTCTGAGACTCAAAGACAGGGTGGCATCCATTTTCCCCAAACCAACATAATCTATAACGCAAAAGGAACTTACCATAAAAATGATGGCTGAAAGGATATATTTGATAAAATCTAAGGTTTCATGATGAAATTTAATTGACATGTTGGACCTTATGCCACTTTGCAAAGTCTCACGTCAGTTATATGCTGACAGGAAAGTTCACAAACAGCGGACGTTTGTTGTCCAACAGTCGCTTGTCATTCTGGGGGCACCCAAAGAGAACACGCATATTGGGGTCTTCGTGCCTCATGCTCCCCTCCCCTCCCCTCTCCTGCTCTCTCTTTCGTTTCATGCTACAAAAGATAAACTCCCAGATAATACTTCATTTGCTTCTGACATGACAGCACACACATTTAACTGATGTTCCCATGAAAATTCAACAATGGAAAGGCAGAGACATTGATTCTGGTTACCGAAGGTTTCTTACAATTATAAAGGCAGTAACAAGAATAAAAATAACAGCTAGCGTTGATGGCAGCTTTCCCTTGTTAGACACCACATTAGCCCGTGGGCCTTAATTGATTTAGATACAGATAAACTCCAACCACAGGCCCCAGAGGTATTAGCTCAGTAAATGTCAGCCATTATTCTTACTGCTATTATTGTTTACTTAATACGTACCAGTTAATTCTGACAACAACCACAGAAGGAGAGACTAAGGAGGAGGCCATTAAGGAAATGGATGTCGAAGATAACTGTCATCTGAAGTGAAAGTGTGGCCCCAAATGGACTCTCTTTCAATACAACTTTGCATTATTTAAAAACCCAACTCTGCATAAATTAAAGAGGATGTGGGAAAGAGGAGTCCACTTGTTTTCAAAGCCGTCTTTTATGTCCTAATACCAAAAGATGAGCCACGGCCTGGATGGAAGACACATTTGTAACAACACAGTCCTGAACACTGGTGCTGTCCCCATGTCACTGCTTAGATTCCGTAACTGTCCTTCCAGGCCAAAAGAAGTCAAGGGCCATAATATACAGGGATCAATGAACCCCAAATCACTCACAGGGAATGGGGACCAGGCTTCATTGTAAGGGCATGCCCTCTTCAAGGATAATCAATTAAAACATTTCAAAAGCTTAACTTACGACAACCAAAAAACACATAAATTAATTATCTATCCTGGGTATACTGGAGCTAGTTCCTAACTATTTAAGGGTTCTGTGAGCCAACCACAGTAGATAAACGGACTGACATCATCAACGCCTGCCTCCTCCTTCTGAGCTGGTTCTTCAGTTCTTGCTATAGACAGGCATTATTTCATCTGTAAGACTTATCCGCTCTAGTCACCTAGGCTGCTGTTCTGTAGTCACCAGGGTGGAGTGACTTTAAATAATTAGGTGGTAATGTCTCTCTCCAGTATCTAGTATGTGGTCTAGAGAAAGTGAACGACATGGCAATGGGAACTGACTACCCTTACCCAAATGAGGACCCACTATGCTGCTCCAGAGTTACCCAATGGTTCCAAAATCCCCAGGAACTATGAGCAGTTACTGTAGAAGCTAGACACAGTAGTCTAGTCAAACGACCCAGGCTATGAAGGAAGGTAAGGAAGACACCAAGATGAAGATGTCACCCTCCTTGGCAGAAGCCCTACCTCCGCTACTGTCTTGGTGGATAGCCATCACTCTAAGTTTACACATCTGTCTCAGGGCCTGGGTTAAACGCCGACATCTAATAAGTCCTTTAAAGCTAGCCATAGTATCGAGCTCTTTATGAACAGATGTGCTAGGCTTCTGTTGCGATGACAGATACAGGGGGGAAAGAACTTAAAGAGGAAAGATCTGTTTTGGTACATAGTTCCAGAACCTTTAGAACAAGGTCAGCTGAATTCACGCTTTAGGCCCAAAGTGAGACAGAACATCCTGGCAACTGGAATTTATAACAGAGGAAGCGGCTTATCTCACCGGAGCCAGAAAGAAGACAGGCAGGAAGGGGCCAGGGACAAGGGATCTTTCAAAGACATTCTCCGACTACTTCCTCCTACCAGTTCCCATCATCCTACCATGTTCTATTAGTAACATAGAATTAGAATCCATCTGCAGATAAATTCACTGATTGGCTCAGGGTTCTGATGATCCAGCTGCCTCTCAAAGACTGGATCTACTGATTGGCTCAGGGTCCTGGTGATCCAGCTGCCTCTCAAAGACTGGATCTACTGATTGGCTCAGGGTTCTGATGATCCAGCTGCCTCTCAAAGACTGGATCTACTGATTGGCTCAGGGTTCTGATGATCCAGCTGCCTCTCAAAGACTGGATCTACAGATTGGCTCAGAGTTCTGATGATCCAGTTGCCTCTCAAGAACTGGATCCACCAGTTTTGGGAGCCAGGCTTTCAAAACATGAGCCTCTGGGAGACAGTTCATGTTCAAACCACAGTAAGAGACAGCAGTGGTAGTCACTCAGTAAGCGTTGGCTGAATGAATACAGGAACATTTGTCTTTCTTACTTGTTACACTGTTCGGTGACAATAATTCCACTCAAAATAAAACTGGACACAGAAAAGGCTGGAGCCTCTTAAGAATGAACCATAGATATGAGACACAAGGGTTGGTATCTTTATGGTAGCCTAGACTAAAGCTGTGACCAAGGAGGGCTGGGGGAAAAGAAAAGCCAGCTAGAAATAGCATTTACCAAAACTTATGGCATCATCACTTTTAAGCTAGGTTATAAGAAGTTCATGGTGGTTTTTCTCCTTAAAAACAAAAAGTTATTTCAGGGATGGAAAAAGAGCTTCATTTCACTCCTGTAAAGTATTTTCACCATAAATTGTTGGATCATAGTGACAACAAATGTCAGCTGTTACTCACTCATTCATACTAATAATCATTTGTGTAGGAGCTAGAAAACTCACAGCATCCAGGAGATGTAGAACAGTGGTGGTCAGAGGCTGGGAAGAACGGGGAACGAGTGACTTATGGGAACAGAGCTGGCGCCTTGCAAGCTGAAAGAAGCCCTGGAGAGGATGCTGTGCTGGTCGGGCAGCAAGGCTGATATGATGTACTAGTCTACTATATACCTAAATACTGTCAAATGATGAGGTTCCACCCCTTCCTGAGGGGCCATTGGTTGCTGGAAAGGGCGTGTTGTTTTCTTCAGTGGGGTCATCACTGATAAGTATCCCATGCTTAGTAAATAACCCTCTGTAAATGCTCTTGGAAGTAAGCCTAAACTTGTCAGGATGGATGCATGCACACACGTTCGCACGCGCGCGCGCGCGCACACACACACACACACACAGAGTAGGAGGGGGATGAGAGGGTACTAGGAATGAAAAACTAAAATTCATTATATGTATGTATATATAATTATGTAGTTGTCAAATAATAAAAGAATTAAAAATTTCAAAACAACAAACCTCATGTTATATATATATTATCCTATATAATTTTAAAATATAGAATTTAAAAAAAACACCAGTTTAAAATTCTTTATCAAATCTAGTAAATGTGCTATTTTTGTATATTTCAAAGCCGACATTAAACAGAAAACATACCACATACATAGATCTATTAAAGCGTTTAGTCGTGTGCTTACACAGTGTAATCTCAAAGGATCACCTCTGTACCACATAATCCACTGAATAATAGTGGCAAGCCTGGCTGTTCTGGAAAAACTATCCATGCCATAGAGGCTGATACACAAGGCACGGGCCAGTGCAATCTCACACCTTTGAGAACTCAGAGCAGCTAAAGTTGAGAGCAAAAACATGATGAGAAACATGGATGGGACCAGGTCTGTGTATGACTCCAATACCCGACCTCTTTAGAGGGAGCAATGCCATTTCTAGAGGGCAGCAGGAGGAACCGACAGCAGCCGACGGTGGCAGCACAGCTCCAAGCTTCCCTGGTGAGAATCCAGGACTGAAAGGAAGTCCATAGAGAAAGGAGCCTTGAAAACCAGGGACGGAAGATGAGCTCTGGGACAGAGCTGCTGTCTGACAGTAAGGCCCAGCCTTTGGTTGGACACTGTGGGAATGAGTGTCTGGATAGACTAAAGGACTTGCTGAATTCTGGCTCTTTGTCTGCCTGGTACATGGAAGAGGCATATGAGAAGGCTCATCTCTTCCCATCTCGTCTCGTCTCGTCTCACCTATGGGGAGACTCTACGCCTTCTTGTTGACTTTCCAGGCATCAAATGGGAGGCGACAACCAAAGGTCTTGGCAGTATGAATGCAGACTTCCCCATTAAGAGCTGTGATTTTAGCTTGGTATCCTTCCCTTAGAGTGCCAGACTGCAGGAAATGAGCATCATGACCTGGGATCTGGTGTGTCTGTGCGTGGTGGTGGGTATGGATGGGCGTTGGGGCGGGGGTGAGTGAGGAAGCCAGAGGTTGTATTCCTCATATGCTCTCAAGCTTAGTTTTTGAGACAGGGTCTCTCACTGAGCCTGGAGCTCCAGGGATTGTCAGGATCTTCTTGTCTCCCCCACTCCCCCAGAGCTGGGATTACAGGGGCAGACCTGACTTTCCGTGAATGCTGGGGATTTAAACTCAGGTCTTCATGCTTGCGTGCCAAATGCTGCCCTCATGGAGCCAGCTCCCCATCTCCAAATGGTTTTTAAAAATGGAATCCCAATCAACCCTCTTGGTTTGAGTTCATCTTCTCTTTGGTACCTAGAGAGGCCAGGTGCTAGCAATTCCTAGGCCTTCATCATCTGTAGAGTTTAACTGGGTTTTTCTAGGTTTGCAGAGTCAGCTTCTACCTCTGCTTCCCGTTTACAGAACACTGACATTGCTGTCTCCTAGTCTCAGTGAATTAATGTTGTTGTCATTCTGAAAAGCCCAACAGCTGTGTTCTGCTTGTTCTCCCCATTCCTACTGTTGTCTAGACACTCTGCATGAGTTTTCTATTTGTGCAACTGTACCCAGCAGTTGTTATTACTCCACTTAGAGATGAGGAAACCGAGTTTCAAGAACTTGCTCAAAGAATTTCAGGTTGGAAATCAAAGCCTTAGCTGCTACTGCGGTTCACATCCAAGCGCTCCTGGTGGAGTGATAGTAACAAAGACGGAGGGCTGACACTGAGTGTTTCCTTGGTGACCAGTAGCTTTCAGTCGCTCAGCAACTACACTGGTGCTGTGACCCATTTCAAGGAGGACCACAGCCTGTTGCACAGTTAGTATAGAGCTTCCCCAAGAGCTCAACACTCAGAGATGGTGGCTTCAAAGACCAAACCCATTCTCCAAAGACAGTTATATATGAAGCTTTCCCTAGCCTACTTTAGGAATCTTTCCCAACCCTGTCACTTCTCTTCCCTAAATGATTGACCAAGGTTTAAAAAAAAAAAAAAGGAAAACAACTTCCTAATCCAGTCAACTAAGACAGAAGCAAGGAACAGAGGTTGCCCAGAGTGACAGTAATATTATTTCGAAAATATTTTTAACAAGAAGTAATTTTGCTAGGTTATGCAATCCCCTCTGACCCGCAGACTGAGAACAATGTCCAGAATTGCCTGTTTAATTAGACACGGAGAAACAACATATGCTTGCGAGAGAAAAAGGCAGCCAGGATTTGCTTCTGGGTGTGCTTTTCTAAGACTACTTATGCTAGGGGGAGCTGCTCAACAGTTTTAGAGTTTTCTTCATGAGCTGTGTTGGAATAACAAGAATGTGTAGGCTTTTTTACACACACACACACACACACACACACACACACACACACACACACACACACACACACACAATTAAAATTTGCTTAGCTCCAGTCTGGTAAGTGTTAATTAACATGACATTTTTCTACAGGAGACATTTAAAAATAGTTTCATTCATTCTATTTACAGTGACTTCTTACTCATGCCGAAGCACCAATCACCACTTCTGCCTTTCTCCATGCACGTCCGAGAACTTAATGAAAAGATAACGCCGTGTAGGCGTTGAACCGATGGCACCAAGAGTCGAATCTTAAAGCAGGTAACAGAACATATGACATAAAAGTTGAAAAAAAATCAAATCAGTGGCACCAAAATATCAGCAGCCGGGAAATCTGGTCCTGGCCTCCTGCACAGTCCTTACTAAGTCATGATGAAGGGACAGATGGACTAAGGAAGAGCGGGAAGGACAGTGGCGCATTGCTGAGCCTCTAGCAGACTCTTCAAACTGCTGTGCTAACAAGGTAACACAAGGCGGGGTAATATCTGCAATCTGTCCCTTCATTTTTCATGTGTCTTGTGCTTTGGGGCACCTGCTTACCTCTGTAAAAATGTGTGATAACCACTCAAGGAGTAGTTAGCTAAAAACTGGTAATGCCTAACCTTGGGTGTCCTTCTTTAGGACCCACAGCCCTAGGATCAGAGTAACCCTGGAGTCTTACCATCAGCTCTCAGGGCCCTTTTCTAGGTTCCCCAAAGATGCCAACAATTATGAGTTGTCCTAAATCTGCAGTTACCCAGAATGCCAGGAGCAACACAGCCTGGAAAGACAGCCGTCCCCTGTAGATGAGGGCAACCACCCTACTATGTGGAGGATGTTTCTGTCCTGAGAGCCACCCTGTCCCGTCTTCGGACCACATCACAGAACTAGAATGGAAACAAATCTTGACACACTGGTTAATTATGGCGACCTCTTGACCTCCTGTCTGCACTCTTCCTGTGAAACCTAAAGCTCATGCCAGTATCCTGAAGATGAGTTTAGACACATTTGTGCCCTTTATCTGTTCCTCTTCCCCAGGTGTACTGATTAAATCCCCAATCTGTTTCATATTATCTTAGTGGCTATCGAAATGTCTGAGTCTGTTTTAAACGTGGTTTGCCTTAAAACTTTGGTTATAAATGACATAAATTTAATTTCATGGGCTCATCCTTAACTGGAAAGCATCCTGCACACATCAGAAGCTGAACAATGAGTGTGATTATCCCGAAGACCAAACAGTTAGGAATTACGCACACATACAAACTCATGTCTATTTCTGAAGTTTCACTGGTGGTATAAGGAATTATTTGTTATAGAATTCAAAAGTTGCACATGAAATAATTTTAGTAGCACATGCCTAGCATTTTTTTTATTCTTAAAGATAACTGATTCCATAGTTATACTTTTTAGTACTTCCTCAAAAGTCAATGAGGAAGATCACTCACGTGTAATGAAGGGCGCTGTGTAGATAAATGATAGCATACTAAGGTACTGTCAGGTCCAAAGGAAACTCTATTTCCCTAAATTCCTAAAGGCAGAAGAGACAAATGGCTATCTATTGTTCCTATTAGCATATCAAAGCCCATGCTGGCCTCCAGGCTCCCTCTGTATCACAAGGTCCTGTTGCACCTTTTAAGTCCAGGCTAGCATCCTAGCTCTTCTCATCTTCTTCCCTACCCCAATCTTTCCCAGCTCATAGGCTATCATTCTCCTTATGACCCTGCCATCTCCATATGCTCATTCTCTTTGTCTTTCTCTCTCTGTCTCTCCCTTCCCCTCCACTCACTCTCCCATGCTCTCCTCTCCTTCTCTCCATGTCCCTCCCTCTCTTGCCTATCTCCTGGCCAGGTCCAGTCAGCTGGCCATGCTCAGTCTACTAATTTCTCTCTCTGCTCTGGGCTCTTCCAGATCCCTCCGGCTGTTCTCTCTCTCTCATATCTACAACAACAGCAACTACAACAACACAATCTTTCCTCTTAATTGTACCTTGGAGTGGTCACATCATCAGTCTCTACAGGTATCACTATCATATCTTAGGGAAAGTGATATCTTTCCATGAATTATGATTATTTTATGTAGCTGGTAAAGCGGTGCTGGGCGAAAGGATCCCAGTGAGTATGTGTTGATGGATACCCTGTCCGGACAGAATCAGACACATCCACGTTCGCAGAGACACGCCTTTGTAGAACAGGAGAGTTATTATCACGTCCCTCTGATTAAGAAGGAAGCGACAGTGAAACATTCCCTCCTTTACTTTCTATTCATGAAGTCCAAGGTAATCTCTGCTGAGTTCTGATAGCTTTTGGAACACAGAGGCACAATGGGCTTTCTCCCTATGCTCCAGGACTCCTGGAGTTACTTCCTCAGGATACACAACACATAGCTCCATTTTGATGGGTCTTCTTTAGAAAGAGGGGATGTTGAAAGGGTTTTGGTGAGTAAAAGCTGCTCTTAGATGATGAAAGGAGGAAGGAAGGAAGGAAGGAAGGAAGGAAGGAAGGAAGGAAGGAAGGAAGGACGGACCGACCATAGGGGAAAATCTCCCACAAAAGGGTTATATTTCAAGAAATTCTGAAAAATATAGCTATTCACCAGACAAAATTAGACTTTTCAGAACCTGAAGTGACTTTTAAGGAAGTTGCCTAGAAAATTTAGGAGAGAAATAACTGGATGGGGATTGGGAAGAAGGTATGTGGTAAGATTATGTCTGTGACCAAATCATGATAGTTGATCCTAAAATGTCAAGAGTTACCTCTACACTGCCACTGGGAGTATTTACCATCCAGGTTACAGCTGCCTAGAGACCAGGTGTCCTCTCATTCTCCATTCTGAGGCCATGAAATTGGGGATGGGGCACTGCTCATGGCCATGTTTCTGAGCTGAGCACAGGGATAGGTATTAGCACTCTGTGGGCTAAGGAAACCTGGTGTCCCACAATTTATTCTATTTTATAATTAGCTATAATTACTGTTTTTGTGGTGTGTATGTGTGCATGCCTATTTATAGGCATAAATATTAGTGCATGTGTGTCACGGCTCCTGTGTGTGGGTCACAGGACAACTTTGGGTGTTGGTCCTTGTCTTCCACCTTGTCTGTTTTCCACAGCTAGCTGACTTGTAAACTTCCGGGGATTCTTCTGTTTCCACCTCCTGTCTCCCCACAGGAGTAATGTGATTCCAGACTCCTTCTGCATGTCCAGCTTTTACATGGGACCTAGGGATTTGAACTCAGGATCTCCATGCTTGCACGGCAGGCACTTTTACCCACTGAACCATTTCCTTAGCCCCATGATTTATTCCGAACCTGGCAGCTGCCTTTGTCAAAGTGACCTCCAGCACCATCAGAGATTTCCATAGAGGCTGCAAGTGTAACTCTACCTACCAGGAGCTCTCACAGAGAGCACTGGACATACGAGTTCTCAAAAATGTTTGCTTAGAAGAAGAAAGGGAAAAGAAGGTGTTTTCAAAAGGCCCCTAAGCACATCAGAGGTTGACATTTACACACAGACAATTGGAGAGCACTAATTAAAAACAATTCCCATCCAGTCTTTAATTCGGGCAATGTAGTCACCAGCTCCTCAACCCACGATCAACTCAAGGTGAAGAGAAGGATTCATTTCATGGTGGCTCTGTGCCCGCTACAGGCTGCCTGGCCAGGCACTGGTGTCTTCTGGAGGTGGTGAGCTAGAGACTGCACTGGTTGCACGGGGTAGGAGGTAGTGGGAGGGGTGGGGAGTGGAGGTTCTGGAGAATGGGAACTTTCTGTTAAGTGTCTGGGGTCACAGGCTGCAAGGAAGCAGCTTCCATTTCCTTAATCCTGACTCCCCCATCCTCTCTCTACCTTTTTCATCTGCAAGATTCTTTCAGCTCATTGGCTTTTCAGAACGGGAAGGGAAGTCATATCCAAATGAAAAACTGAAAAATACATGAATTTCTTTGAAATGATTCTGACAGGCCATTTTTTTCCCCTTCCTTCCTGGCTCAACTGACCCAGAGATGTATGCTATCAAGTTTATATAAACCATTTTATCTACTCTAGAGCATTAGTGTAAAACATTGGCTCTCCAGGCTTATAAAAAGCTTACAATGTCTTTTCTTTGTTTCTTAGAAATCCCAAATCTGAAATAACTTTCAAATTATGTACTAATGATGTCACGTGTTGATAGCAGGGCCATGCTCAATGTCAAGGCAAAGCAAGTAGACCCTTCTTTAGTCTTTTGTACTGAACCAATCACAATGGTCCCATGACTAACTACAGCTGTCCCCTGCCTACCCGCTTCATAGCAGACATCTTCTGTGAGTTCTTGCTAGCCCACATGACCTGGCATTTTACCCACTACCTTCCCCAGCACTGAGGGTGGAATCCTCACCCACATTTTTAACCCAAACACGGACAAGAATAAGAAGCCTACCTCATTGTCACGTTCTCAGTGTAAGCATCAGCACAGAACAGACTCTTCCTGAGTAGGCCCAACTCAGCCCCAGCCTCCTGTGCTCTGCAATTCCACGCACAGAGTCTGTAGTACTTACAGTACTTAATAGAGACCAAAGGGTTTGGCGTGTCATGCATTAACTAATTTAACACTTGTTACTTGTCTAGGCGGAAGTAATGATACATTACTGCCAACACTATTTAGGAGGAAGACAAGGCCTAACTTCACACTAAGGATTTGGCTCTAGATGAGTCGGGTGGACTGCCAAAATGACCCAGGAGATGCCTCTTCTCACATGGGATGTGTTGATGTCACTGGAACCTGTGAGGGTCCCGGGAGGCTGGAGAAGGGCAGACAGCTGGAGTAAACTTCTTACTTTATTCTCAACAATCTCTTCATATTTTTGTTCGTAACTGGATGGTTTACACAATATTTTAACTTTGGAATTTGTTATGAGTTGAGTATTAAAGATAAATCCTAGGAATGACTAGTCTAAGAAGCAAAAGAAATGCACAATTTGCCAGGGCCAAGTTCTGAAAGCCCTGTGAGTGTAATCAGCATCCATGACTCACATAAACGGGGGCCACAGAAATCCTCAGGGTTCTTTACCGGTGTACACCGACGGTTTTCATATGCTGGAGCACATGCGGTAAAGCCTTCTCGTGGGTGTGTGTTAGGACAGATGTGAGAGGGAGCCCGTGGGAGCAGAAAACACAGCTGAGGTCACTTTTACTTTAACGGCTGCTAATGAATTAATGAGAAGTGGGGAGAAACAGGATATGGGAAACGGACCGGAGTAACCCTGCCCTTGGAAAGCTGGCTGCGACACGGGAACAGCTGCCCTTTCCTCTTATCATTGTGAATGCCAAACAGATAAGGCAGGGCACACATGAAGCTTTGTGTGAGGATGCATGCCTGAGTTATTATTAAACAAAAGGCTCACCTCAAGGAAGTCCAAGGACAAGTGTATTCCGGTGAAGTCCCCTGCGGTCCCCACATAGGATCAGTCATCATCTACAGAAAAGGCTCCACCAGCTACCTGTGGTAGCACTGCCAAGCCATTTTAAGTTAAAGCAAAAATTAGTGAAAAATTAACATACTCAAAAAGCACCAAAATAAGCAAAGTACTTTTAAAACAGAAATTAAATCACGAAGGGAATGTTTCAAATTGAGTTTCTCAGGCCAACCCAACACTCTAAGAATAATAATGATTAATTCATGATTCCCTCATTGGCATTCATGAGTCAGGAGGCTTAGATGCTTACACTGTGGTTTCCAATCTGAGAGAGCAAGGGAGGAGGGCAGCTGATACACAGGCAAACAAATCAGAGATAATTCCTAAGTCCCTGTAAGGCCTGCCAGTGTGGAGAAGCCGCATATTGTTTAGAGCGAGATAAAAAGAGATAGGGGGAAAAAAGTCATTTCAGGAACAGAGTGGGAGGGGGGGATGACAGAAAGGTTAGTAAGTCTCGTGATGCCCAGGGCTGCTTTTATCACAGTGATTCAGTCGGACAAAAAATAGAAATAGATTCTGTAAGCCAAGACAGTCTTCCATTCATCTTTTCCTTTCTAAAATTATAACAACCTTCGGTAACAATAAGGCTCAGGCATTTAAGAAGCGAGTTTCCCCCCCTTGGCCTGGTGGCATAAGGCCCAGACACTCTGCAGATGTCACCTTTCCATGCTCAGAAAGTCCAAGTCCCTCTTTCTTTGTGTATTTTTCTTTGACACCCTGAACTATTCCAAAACAAAGCACAGTGGTTTTAGGAGTTTTTGACTGAAATTGTTACATGACCACACAAACGTGAAAAAACAAACGATTAGCTATTCCAGAGGCCCCGTCTTGAACCAGAAGATGCCTTCCTTCCTATTGTGTTTACAAAAGCAGAAGGGGCTGCCCCCGGGACTTCTCTGGGCTTTGGGAACAAAGGTTTCTTCTACAGAGACTTGGGGCTCTCCTGAGCTCTAAAGCAGGGGGAGCTGCTGGATGTATGGTCAACATATCAGGAGCTTGCCTAAGTGAGAGCCCCCCCCCCCAGGGGCTGATCCCAAGTAGGAACCCCCAGTGGGACCAATGCTACTGACCACCCAGCTTCATCAAGCATTGACTTTTGTAGTAGATATGGTCAGCATCCCAAAGTGAGAGGCGATAGCTTGAACACTGAAGTGTGTGTGTGTTCCTGGGGTGGGGAGGGCAGGAACCTTGAGGAAGAGAAGAGGCAGTAACTGATTAGGATAACACGTCCTATAGACTAGAGTACACAGGAAGAAAGACAAAGGAAACAGCAAAGCTTTGTCTGTCCTTAGCAGGGGTCCTCCCTGGGTCCACAATGAGTCTCCTCAGGGGTCCTCCTCAGGTTCACAATGAGTCTCCCCAGGGGTGCTCCCTGGGTCCACAATGAGTCTCCCCAGGGGTCCTCCCTGGGTCCACAATGAGTCTCCTCAGGGGTCCTCCCCAGGTTCACAATGAGTCTCCCCAGGGGTCCTCCCTGGGTCCACAGTGAGTCTCCCCAGGGGTCCTCCCCAGGTTCACAATGAGTCTCCCCAGGGGTCCTCCCCAGGTTCACAATGAGTCTCCCCAGGGGTCCTCCCCAGGTTCACAATGAGTCTCCCCAGGGGTCCTCCCCAGGTTCACAATGAGTCTCCCCAGGGGTCCTCCCCAGGTTCACAATGAGTCTCCCCAGGGGTCCTCCCCAGGTTCACAATGAGTCTCCCCAGGGGTCCTCCCCAGGTTCACAATGAGTCTCCCCAGGGGTCCTCCCTGGGTCCACAGTGAGTCTCCCCAGGGGTCCTCCCTGGGTCCACAATGAGTCTCCCCAGGGGTCCTCCCCAGGTCCACAGTGAGTCTCCCCAGGGGTCCTCCCCAGGTTCACAATGAGTCTCCCCAGGGGTCCTCCCCAGGTTCACAATGAGTCTCCCCAGGGGTCCTCCCTGGGTCCACAATGAGTCTCCCCAGGGGTCCTCCCTGGGTCCACAATGAGTCTCCCCAGGGGTCCTCCCTGGGTCCACAATGAGTCTCCCCAGGGGTCCTCCCCAGGTTCACAATGAGTCTCCCCAAGGGTGCTCCCTGGGTCCACAATGAGTCTCCCCAGGGGTCCTCCCTGGGTCCACAATGAGTCTCCCCAGGGGTCCTCCCCAGGTTCACAATGAGTCTCCCCAGGGGTCCTCCCCAGGTTCACAATGAGTCTCCCCAGGGGTCCTCCCCAGGTTCACAATGAGTCTCCCCAGGGGTCCTCCCCAGGTTCACAATGAGTCTCCCCAGGGGTCCTCCCCAGGTTCACAATGAGTCTCCCCAGGGGTGCTCCCTGGGTCCACAATGAGTCTCCCCAGGGGTGCTCCCCAGGTTCACAATGAGTCTCCCCAGGGGTCCTCCCCAGGTTCACAATGAGTCTCCCCAGGGGTCCTCCCCAGGTTCACAATGAGTCTCCCCAGGGGTCCTCCCCAGGTTCACAATGAGTCTCCCCAGGGGTCCTCCCCAGGTTCACAATGAGTCTCCCCAGGGGTGCTCCCTGGGTCCACAATGAGTCTCCCCAGGGGTGCTCCCCAGGTTCACAATGAGTCTCCCCAGGGGTCCTCCCCAGGTTCACAATGAGTCTCCCCAGGGGTCCTCCCCAGGTTCACAATGAGTCTCCCCAGGGGTCCTCCCCAGGTTCACAATGAGTCTCCCCAGGGGTGCTCCCCAGGTTCACAATGAGTCTCCCCAGGGGTGCTCCCCAGGTTCACAATGAGTCTCCCCAGGGGTCCTCCCCAGGTTCACAATGAGTCTCCCCAGGGGTCCTCCCCAGGTTCACAATGAGTCTCCCCAGGGGTCCTCCCCGGGTTCACAATGAGTCTCCCCAGGGGTGCTCCCCAGGTTCACAATGAGTCTCCCCAGGGGTGCTCCCTGGGTCCACAGCATCTAGTAGGCGTGGAGGGCCAGAGGCCGGCTCCACACAGTGCTGATCTGTGTGAGATTCCAGTTGCTCAGCTGCTAGATGAAAACTATTTTTCTCGCCACAGGCACACTTGGCTAAGTCAGAAGAAAGCCTTTGGGTGGAGAGCCGCCTTCCTGACTCTGGACTTCTGACTTGGTTGAGCCTCCCCCAGCAACCCACCCACAACATCTTTTTTCCTCAATGTCACCCTCTGAATGGTGGACAAAATCAGAAAGTGAGATTTTACTAAAAAGAACAATTTAGGAGCATTGAGGGCTGACTAGGAAGCTACTAGGTGTGTGTGCATTGGCCAGCCTATGCCAAAACTTGGCTTTTAACTCAACGAGGAAAGAGATACTCTGGAGGCAAAGCTGAATGGCCTAGAAACAAGGACTTGGGTCACTCCAGGTTCCAATGCTCTAACATGAACATATTTTTATGGTAACAGAACTAAGAAAACTATGAATCAAGGAATTTCTAAAATATGTTGAATGTGGTGCACATGCCTTTGATTCCAGCACTTGGGGTCAGAAGCAGGAGAATCTTTGAGTTTAAGGCCAGCCTGGTCTACATAGTTTCAGAACGGCCAGGACTACACAGAGAGACCCTGTTTCAAAAGAAATAAAATGAAAACACTGGTGGAAACATTTGAAGGGTGGCTTGGCCAGCAGGGGCAACCTCAGCTACAGACCCAGGTGCTAGTGAACAGGCCTAAGTCCCGTGCTTGGAAGAGAATGTTAATTCATTCCACAGGTTTTAATCTGTTTATCAGGATGCTAGGTCTGACACAGATGTGGGCAAGGAATAGCTCTTGAGGAATGGCTGAAGACCAAGGCCAACTGTAACTAGTCCCTGGAACCGTAGTAATATTCCAATCTCTCCATTGCCACTGAAGTTCTAATTGGCCTTGGTAGACACAGCTTTTATTTCGGGAATCTCCTTCAGGCCCCAGGCGTGAGTCCACGAACTCACTTCCACATCACACCTGAGTTCTACAGGAGAATGGGCTCTGGTATACACTCTTCCATGTCACAGGCAGTGGCGTATGGACACTCACCTCCCTGAGCATGAACCCCGAGGGGCTGCCTTGGTGAGGCCACCAGCAGCCTCTGATATAACCTCTGCTTGGCAGCAACGGCACTTGTGTAAAGGAAGCCCAGACAGACCCCATGGGCAGGAGAGAAGGGTGGGAAGGGGCTGAGGGAGCAGAGGACCTGACAGTGTTTGAGGCACAGATCTTTGCAGCACATACGTGGCTATTGATGCTCTTTTGATAATCACGGTAATATTTTCACTGTAGTAAAGAAATCATCTATTATTATATCCATTAAGTGCTGTTAACATTTAGAATATTGCCTATAAAAGTTTTGCCTCACTGCCTCCTACACGTTTACAAAGTTGGAATTATGAAATTGGACATCTTTGTACTAATTACTTTTATTGGCATATGCCATTTCAATACCTGGTCAGCCTACTTACTGAAGCAACGCTTGCTATTCCCAGTTTTCGCCACCATTGGCCTCCCACGAATCTTAAGAGTCTTCTGTGGCTACGTCTCTCTGACTTTTCCTTCTTAGGACCACTGGCCAACTGGAACAGGATCATCTCTTTGGCTTGCAGTATCTTTACCCGAAAGCTGGTACTTATTTATATTTTCAGCAGCAGAATATGGGGGGGTCTGACTCACACTTTGCCAAAATTAACAGTATGATTTTTAAAAACAAACAGAAACAAAAAGCCCCACAAAAGTGCTGCTGACACCCTAAGCAGAAACATCACTTTGTTGTATTAAGTCCGTGTCCTCTGTACCTCTGCTGAGGCTAACCTTTATTCTCTCCCTTCCCGCAGCCCGTTTTCTCCTGCAAACTGTTTCTCAGCTCCTTTGCCCACTTAAAGGCCACACTAAGCTAGCTATTTTACGACTGTCAAAACAGTTTTCTTTGTTAGAGGCATCGATCATTTCTGCATGACACTTGTCCTAAATATTTTTCTGAGGCGGTATTTGCCCTTTTAAGTGTTTTTGTGCTATCCAATCTATGACATTTCAAATTCACACCTCCTAAGCATACTCTTGCCTTGCCCAGAGTCCCTTTCTGTCCAATGCACTCCTGTCCAGGGGAAGCAGTGAGCTCAACTTCCCAACAAACAACAGATTGCAACAGGAAGAGCAGCTAGCCAGAAGCAGAACTGAGTTATGCAACTGAGCTTCATTAAGGATGATCCCAGCAGGGAGGCAGCTGCAGCTTCAGGTCCTTCCAGAAGCTGGAACAACTTCCCTCTGGACCCTGGGAAGGTCTGCCCCAGCCCTGGCCCTGCCCTTGGGGTACCCTGAGATCTGGTGAGGTGACATCTTGGTTTATTTATGGTCATTTGAGTTAGTTTTGTCTGTCATAATCAGGGCTCTTTCCTAAGACAGGTGGAAGTATAATGATTGTTCCTCTTGTGGTTTCTTTTGCTTTCTGTTCAAAACACTATCCCATTCCAACATGGGCTAAATACTTGCCAATTGTTTTCTTGTAGGTTTTAAGAGATGATTAAAAATGACAATAATTCATCTGTACTCACTGGTATGTGGTTTTTCTGCCCCTGGCTTGCAGCATCCTGGTGCGCACACACTGTGTGGGTATCTGTGGGTATTTGTGGGTATTGCCCCATGTCTTTGTTCAATTCCACTTAATCCCATATCTGTTTTAATCATTTTCACTTCACTGTATTTTCTTAGGGTGCACGATAGCATGTTCCCCTTTATTGCTTTTTAAAATGTTTTTGCAGCTCTATTCTGTAAAACATGTTATAAATTTCTCTTACCATATCACCAACCATGAGCTACGCTTTAGATCCATCAAGTAACTCCATCCTACCAAAGCAGTAGGAACTAAACTGGAAGGCCAGACCGCCTGCCTGAACACCTGCTTATCAGCTCTGTCTGGTTATATAAGTAAGACAGCTAAGAGAAATTTGGTAAATAAGTTCTATGTGGCATTATATTTTGCCTTTAAAAAGTGGGTAAAGAAAATTGGGCAGCCCACAAAATTCAAGAAAATTCATTTACTCTTCTTTAATTTTTTTTTTAAACCAAGAAATCCCATCTAGGGCTGTGTTTTACTATTTGATTTTAGAATGTAATATTTGGTACTTCTCGGGACCTCGAGGGAAGACATCTTGACAACCTTCATCCACCACTACATTTTATCCTTTAGTCGTAATTCTGAAGGCATCTTCTGCAGATCCTAGGTGCTCTGGTGAAATAGAATCAATACCACCTTTCCAATCAGCACCATTTGTGAACATAAAGGTAGATGCAGAAATTTATTATTTTGGTAGCTCAGTGATATTTTCCTTTAACATGACAAGAGATAGCTCAGGAGGAAAACACTAGCTTGGAACATTCCAGGCCTGTGTGGTTGGTTCCCTTTCTTACCTGCATGTAATTTTCACACCCCACAAAACCAATCAAGCGCGTAGACAACAGCAAAGCTCTCAGTGAATCAGCACAGCTACTGTGAAAATCTTCAGAAAGTCCCCCAGAAAACTAAAAATAGAATTACTCCATGGGGAAGCAAAATGACTCAGTGGGTGAGGTCCTTTGCTGTCAAGCCTTATAACCTGACTTCTTCCCCTGGGGACCACACGGTGGGAGAAGAGGACTCTGATAGTTGTCCTCTGACCTCTAGAACTCATAATAAATAAATAAATAAATAGAGGGACTAGAATCATTGTACAATGCAATAACCCCTCATTTGGGTTTGCCTAACAGACTGGACATCAGTTTGTCCAAGTGTCTCCTGTACACCCATGTTCACTGTACACATTCACAACATCCAAGTAACAGCATCATGATCTCCATCAGTGGATAAACAGATAAAATGTGGCACATGTACACCATGGAATACTACTCAGCTTTTTACAAAGAAGAATAATGTTGTGTGGGACAACACAGACCTGGAGGTCACTAAGCTAAGTGAAATAAATTAAACACTGGAAGATGTGGAAACTAAAACCATCAAACTCACATCAACAACCGTTACCAGAACCTGCGAGGTAGGAGGAATGCAGGCACGATTGTTAAAGGGCACCAGGCCACAGTTAGATGTGGGGAGTATGGAGTCTTTACATCTGTATTACACATTGTGTTCACATAGCTAGTTGTTAAATACCGTACATTTTAGTGTCATATGTTCACCACAAAATACCAAATATCTGAAGTGAAGGGTAGGTGAGCCAGCTAAATTTCATCCTTCTGTCCTTTATTAAAAATTATAATATCACTTTGTATCTCCTAAGTGACACCCTATGATAACTATGATTTGTCATTGCAGAATTTAAAAAGAAGACAAAGCCACAGAGATGTTACCCCACAGGCAAAGATGTGTGGAGAACACAATGTTTTATGAACAGAACACCGCAGACTGAAATATTTAAGTCCAACAACTAAAGGAGGAGTAACTCTTGTAGTCAACATTTCTTCATCTTGCAGATTCAAGTACAGACTTTAATACAATGCCATTCACAGAGAAGCACACTGCAAAGAAACAAGGTCCTGCACACACACACGCACGCACGCACGCACACATACACACACAAAATTAAAGGGTGAGGAATAAGTTCCTCTACTGAGATGTCTAGTCACGTGTTTAAACTGTTTCACCAATGAGGAAACCGAGTCCCAGCTTAGTGTTCTAAAGTTAAACTGTGAGGCGGCTGCCCATCCCATCAGAGGTGCCTCACGTGTAAGCGTGAACACTGATAATGCAACTTTAACATTACATGGAAATAACTGTGACTTACGCAGCTCAAAGTGCACAGGCCCTGTTACCATCATCACACCCATGCTCACAGTCAGGGTGGTTTCTGCACAACACTGCACTTCTCTCTCTGAAGAAAGTGTCTTGAAAATTATGCTAAGTAAAAAATACAGGTCTAGCTCTGAGTACAATGCATTTCATATCCAAGTTCACAGGCTTCCTGAGCGGTGTCCATAGACTCCATGAGTTTATCCTGCAACATTTGCTAAGGACTCAATGGGCACTGTTCAGTCTCCTAGAGTGAATCTGTGAGGAGTGTGGATCAGATGACTATTAAAGGGAAGTTCCCACTCAATGCAGATCGGATTCTCTTACAGGTTCACTGTACACTTCTTCTTTTTCTTAGACAGGGTCTCATTTTGTAGACCAGGCTAGCCTTGAACTCACAGAGATCTGCTTGCCTCTGTCTCCAAGTGCTGGAATTAAAAGTGTGTGCCACTAGGCCTGGCCTAGTTCATGCCCTCTGTTAGGAACAATTTAACCTTCCCACTGGGTGGGTGGGTGGAGCAAAACAGGGAGGGAGGGAGAGAAAAAGAGACAGCGAGAAAGAGAATATGCTTGTGTGACTGGGAGATGTGGGTATGAATAACCGCAGGTCCTAAAACCCTTATTGACTGCACTGATTCCCACCTGGTGGCAGCCTGCCCATTGCCCATTCTCCCTCAGACCATGCAGTGGGAGGCACCACCAGGAGCCAGGAGCCATCAACACGGCTTTGAGAGACAGACCAGATGCAAGGCACAGAAGAGGACAGGCCTTCCCCAGGTGTAGCAACTTTGCAATGGTCAGAAGGAGCAGGTGACACCAGAGTGGCTGCTGGAGAGGTGGCAGTGGCAGCTGTCTGTTTCCAGTCACCAGACTGTTACTTTAGAGTGTCACATTTCTGATGTCCTAGGTCAACATCTCAGACTGCTATGAATACTAAACAAGCATTACTGGGATTCTTGTCTGATGTTCTCCCACACCTCTTCCTAGAGGATGGCACACTCATTTCGATTGTTCCCATTTTAAAAATTAACTGAAGATATTAGATAAAAAACTTAAATATCTATCCGAAAGGTTAACAACAACAACAAGTAGAGAAACACGTGGCTTTTTCTGTCTGCTGTATGTGGAAGGTAACACACCGGACAGGTTTGTTTTCTCTCCCTCCCTAGTGTGTCCGTGCAAGCCTGCACATACATGTGTGTGCACTAATCCTGAGGTGGGGGATTAAATGACAAGATCTTCTCTAGGATTTCCTAGATTTCCTCCTCGTGACTCCCAGAAACCACATTCTGATCACCTACCCTAAAAACCTGAATACATGTCCTTTGTGCAGAAGAGATTCTGTATGTTGAAGTGGCAACGAGATAGTATCACAGACATAAATCCAAGCAAGTACAGAACAATTACAGTTAAAGACAACAAGGAAGCTACGTGGGTCAGACCCCTGCAAAGACAAGAGAAGGACACTATTTCAAATACACACCTTAGCACGGCACTCGGCAGCTTGTCCTAGAAGACCTTGCTGTTGTTTACTTCTTTCTATACTTGGTTCCTGGAAGATCCCAAGGTCTCTCCTACTTTGGTGGTATGCATGTGTGTGTGTACATGCATGCACACACATATGGATTTGTGAGAGTATGCAGTGTGTTTAGGCCAGAGGTGAATAGCGAGTCTTCAATCACTCACCACCTTGCTTTTTGATGCAGGGTCCCCCACGGAAACTGGAGTTTATGAAGTGGACTAGACTGGGAGGGCAGCGAGCTACAGGGACCAGGCTGTTCCCAGCTCCCCAGGACTGGGATTATAGGCATAGGCGGCTGCACTTGGCTTTTCATGTAGGTGCTAGGTAGGGGTCCCAACCCAGGTCCTCATGCTGACTCAGCAGGTACCTACTGTGTGATCTATCTCCTCGTCCATCTCTGCTGATTCTCACTGTAGTTTCCTTTGCCTGAAAGGCTACTGATGGCCCCTTTCACTACCCCATCTAGTGACTATCAGTTCATTCCGAGGACTTCTCTTCGGCTTGCTCTGATCCACCATGTCAGCCTGGGCTGTCAACTGGGTGAAAACTGTCATCAAGGTACAGAGGCGGGAGGCTGATCTGCCAGCTAAGACAGGAGTGCCGGCCTAGGCTGGATCCAACTGGAAAAAAGAAGGCTTTGTGAGAACTAAGAAAGGGGCCCATCAACCTGCCAGACTATGCCAGCAAGTCTGCAGAGACCTGGAGGCTGCCTTTCAATTCCTCCACACAGAGGGGATTTTTTTCCCCTCATTTGTACAAAGGCAATACATAACCTTTCATTGATCCTGCAGGTCTAGCCTTGCACATACAAGAGGCCTTTTCATTCCCAGCACTTAAGGGAGTACGTGGTCATTTATGCTTAACCGGGTAGCATCAGGCTTTCCTATTGGACAGCAAGAGCCATCACAGCAGGAACCAGGCTTTCTGCTCATAATTACCTCTGCCACGGCTAAAGAAAATGCTAAAATGTATATTTAAGGAACGCGCTGATGAAAATGACTGCCGTGGAGATGTTATACTGAAAGAAATGCTCAACTTGGGGCATGAAGGAGGTGCCTAGAAGGTTTACACAGACACCGCTGTCTGTGGGATCCTCAGTTTTGACAGACTGAAAGATGGATTCATTCGCTCGTCATCAGGAGGATTTTCATTGAAACGTTTCCCTCTCGGGCTGGAAAGAAACACACGCTCCTTCTAGAAAACAGCAGCGTCAGGCTGGCTGCGCCTCAAGGCCAGCTTGGAGCGGAGCGGCTTTCAGACAGTATTCCCGAGCTGGGAGACAGAGCTCCAGTGACTCAGGAGATTCCGGATAGACCGGGCATCTTGGGACTCGAAGTACTTGTTGAGACAAAAATTCCTGCTCAGTTATCTGAGGACACGAAGGCAAAGCGTGTGCCTGTCACTCAGGCTGCACACTGCAAATGAGAAGCTGAGGCCAGGGGAGGAATGGTTACAGGCGGAGCAGCACCTGCCAGCAGGCCAGGCGCTGCGAACGGAGTGATCTGGGTGGGGAAGGACCAAAGTGCACAGAACAGGCAGTGGGTAGCCATCCCTCCAGGGGGAGATGTCTCAATTCTGAAGTTCTAAAAATTCCCGACCAGGAAAAGGAAGGGAAGAAATGGAAGATTTAGTCGCCAGTAAGAGTTTTCCATTCTTAAAAAAGAGTAGTATACCAAATTGTATGCAAATCTATTTTTTAAATTTACATAAAGTACAGGCTGTGATACGTCACTTCCTATCATAATTCTTTACTTACTATTATAATTTAGATATTTTCATGCCTGCATTTACAGATCTTCTTAACAGTTTGCAACACAGTCTACAATATAACACATCATCATGTCATGGAAAGATGGCCAGGTGGCTTGGTGGCACTTCCCCAGGGCTTGTGTTGAGAGCCATCTCATGAGCCCAGTAACCTCTAAGGTGGCTTCCTGGAATCCCAGCCTCCAGAGTTCACACCTTTGGGTAGTTGCTTCCCATAGGACTGGCCAATGATCCGTGGCAGAAATGTGGGCGCGTGACTTCCAAGATTAGATTATAAAAGCCGGAAGCTTCCCACTCAGTAGCTCTCCTGCTTGCTGGCTCTGTCTCCGGGATTATGCTCTGGCAGAAGCCAGCAGCTGTGCTGTGAGAACATACAGGTTGCCTACTGAAGGCCTCCAGACAGGCACGATGGGGCTTGGAAACCAACTTCCTAACCCCAGTTGTCTTCAGACAATGGAAACCTTGGCTGACAGCAGTCGTGAAATATCCCTAACTGAACCTCCAGCTAAACTGCCCTGATCTGAACTCAGAAACTGTGATAGGGGTTAAGTACTTGTTTTAAGTTAACGCCTGTGGCAATTCCTCACACAGTGATAAATAACTAGTATACCAGTATAATAAAGGCCTACTGGTGATTACCAAGATCAAGAGAATCCACGTAAGCCAGACTTGGTGGCACGTACCTTGCAGCTCAGTACTTGAGAGGTAGAGGCAGAAGGACCACGAGTTCAAGGCCAGCTTTGGTTGCCACGGATTAGATCCTATCTCAACACCACCCCACATCCCCCTGCCGCAAGTATTTGAGAAATTTGAAAAGATTTGGCCCAAACTTTTACCAAGAAATGTGATACCAATAAAGCAGGAGATGATTTCCCTGAGTCCTCAGATAAGTGCGCTCAACTAATGGGGGAATGCCACCTTTGCGTTGACTGTTTCTTTCATCTCTAAAGTTTTCTGGACACACCCACTGCATTATCAGGGAAGCAGAAGAAAAGGTTCTTTGCAAGGAGCCAAATGGTTTATTACCAGATACTGGAAGCCGGCATGCCTCAACCTCCACACCACTACCACAACACTTAACATCTCCCGGACAAAATCAATGCTGCAAAACAATAACCACCGAAGCCAGGTTCGACAGTAGACAGAGCTCCTTCTGAACGCACTCTACACAGAACAGCAAGTGATCGTGAGGTTTATGTGTGAACTTCACGTTTTGAACATCAGAAGAGACCTAAATCCAAACATTGATCTCCTCCACTACGACCCAGCCAAAAGTTCCCAAGGAAAGCAGAGACAGTAACGGAGGTCGGATGCCAACTTAATGTCTGTGCTAAATTTATAATGCCGTAGAACTTGGGTGAACCATCACAACAGTCTCAGGTCAAAGACAAACTCAACAGTTCACGGGGAGGAGAAATGGTTCTGGGGAGAGAAACACTTTACCATTTTGGAAGGCCATAAGACTGGAACTCAGTGACATTCCAGAGAAGCAGAAGAGCACCGGAATCATGAGCACCCCCTACACCCACCTAGCTCCAGAACCACACCCATCACAACAAATGAATGCTCAGTGCTTCAAAACATCATGTACAAGATATTTCACTAAATTATCCATCACATGGATTTCTACCTCTAAAAGTCATTAGAAACATATTTTTTAAAAATGAAAACAAACATAGCTCTTACAAGGATGCAGTAGACACACTATACCAGGGAAGTGGTAATTTTAGAAAGCATTTTCTAAACATTTATGGTTCGAAACCAGTTGGTTGTATGGTACGAAATGGTCTCTATCTTTAATCTCTCAAAGGAACAAGCGAGAAGGCTTGTCTGGCTGCTAAACTGACTTGCTGATTCTCCACTGAGTACACCATGAACAAGTAACAATATAACCCGAGAGTCACTGTTACTTTCCCAGGCTACACTGGTCAGTCACGGGAGGAGCGTTGGCTCCTGTGGCTTGTTCTCCAAGGCTTAGATATGAGGGTGCGTCGCTTGCACTCATCCCCTAAAGAGAGCTCTCCTTTCTTTTCACGGACAAAGATAGCTTTTGATGAAGCCATGAGTTATTCCCATTGCCACCCCCTACCTTCGCCCCAAAGGATGCTGTACTCTTGGGAAGCAGGATGTCTTTGAGAAGTTCAATTGTGAGCTTAGGGCCCATGAATGTAAACTTTACTCCCACCCAAAGCTCTGCTGAGTCCTTACGCAAACATGAGCTCTCTCTTGTCACTGGCACTGGCTCCATACACACCGTACACACACAGGCATGTCACCGGCACTTGATCTATACACACCGTACACACACAGGCATTTCCCACTACTCTAGGAGTGAGCAAGCACTGCCTCTTACTGTACTCAGGATCTGCGTCATCTCTAGGCAGGGAGGGTTAACGGCTTCTCCAGTAAGAAGGTCTCTCCTCCGGTTAACAGCTCAGAATTCTGACATGCTTGTCACAGATATTGCCTGGAGCTTCAGATACTAAAACGTAATGATATATTTCGCTACAACATGCATTCCTTCCCCCAAATCACTATTCATCCTATAATTTACTATCCTGAGTGAATATTACCACAGACTATCATCGGGTCATGCCAGTCCCTCCTGCCGGGCTGCCTGCCTACATGATCTTAAGACAGGTTACAGAGGTACTTAAGAGGTCTTTCTCTGTGAAGCAGGGATATTGAAAATACAGTTATTTGCAGCCAGTGAGCTGAGGTATGTGGCGTGCTTAGCCTGTGGCAGGCACACAGTGTTTGTTCTTGATTTTATTCTGTGAATTTCCTGGTCCTATCCCTCAGTATTTCCACACCCAACAAAGATCCGGCAGAAGGGCTGGGGTTTCTGCTCAATTAGGCAGCTGCAAGCGGCAAAGGCATTGAGCCTCCCGACAAGTTGTGACAATATCATGACAGCCTAAATATGACTGCACCCTGTGTAGGAACGGAATGCCTGACAACCAAAACAAGAACATAGTTTGGGCAATTAATCACCTTGCTCTTTCCCCACAGAGTTCACTTTCGGAAAGTCAGGCATTCCGTCCTTAAAAACGTGTATGTAGAGAGCTGGCCAAGGTGCTATAGCACTCACACATGGAGGCACGTTAAATACTATCATCCTGCTGAAGTTGAGAGGGTTTATCTTGAGCGTCTCCACACAACTCTCCATGATGCCACTGGGCCCCACTCCTGGGCACACCTTTTCCAAACAGCAAGCCAAGGTGAGTGTCCCACTTCCACTTCCAGGTCTACTCTGCTCGCCACGCAGAAGCAAGCCAGGGCACTGCTGTTGAAGTGTTCGCCGAAGCACACTGGAAACACTTCAGGCATTGTCAAGGGACGACAATGAACTCTCTAAGTAAGTATGCCATGGTCAGATGTTCTGCAGGGTCTGGCCAAAGACTTGCACCCTTTTCTGCTACCTTAAGATATCCAGGTAGGTACCGTAAACAGTTCTAGCCTGGGACCTAAGGAAGAGACGTGGTCATGATTGTTGTGTCAGGAGGGAAAAGAGAGGGTGGACAGGTAATCACCAACAAAGTGGTCCACTGTAGTTCCTGCGACCATTACAGATAACTCTGTCAGTGAGCATGATGCTTGACATGGGAACTGTTTACACCTGCCAAACAGACAAAACAAACATATGTGTCTCCTGAGCTTAAAATAGATCACATGCTAAGTGGTAGGACAGACGTACCATTTACGTTCTGTTTGTGTTGCCACCACTACCCCCGCGGGCACAAGCATCAGAGGACACCGCATTTTGGGGTTCTCATTCGAGCAGAAGTCAAGTACTGATAGAGGCTCAGGTGGGACAATACGGTTTCAAACCCCACTTCGTCCATTCTCTGGAGATCTATGTCTTAGCAAATTTCTTCATTTTTCTATTCCTCAGTGTGCTTATGCAAAGATGATTGTTAGGAAGATTTTATGAGCTAATTTATGTGCATCACTTAGAATATGCAACAGACGCACATAAGTAATATTATTTATTCTTGTAATGGGCTTTCAGATAGATGGATTTATCCTTTAAAAAAGGTTATTTTAAAATGTATCAATATACTTCAGCAATATTTTTCAACAGTCAGACATGATAAACACTTAGAGGGGAAAGTTGGGATGCTGGCATTTATTACATGACCATTTACAATTTACAGAACAAAAAAAAATCACTCATGTGACAACATATGGAACATTCTAATACACCAAACTTTCCTCAAAATTAATTTAGAAACTGCTAGAAACCCAAAGAGTGACAACTGCCACATTGAAGAATATACTACATCTGTCAATTTCTTTTAGAAATTAGGTCAGGCAGTCAGTAACTCCAGCATAGATAGAGGAGGGGCTCATGGTGATCCACTCCTGGTTGAGGAGCTATTGGTAACTGAAGACTGCTGGGGAAGAGGGAGCCATTTTTCTTCAAGGATATGACTAGCTTCTGGCTCACACAGGCAGGACTAACTAGATTTAATGAGTTATTAATGATAAAACCAAGTCATAAAGGTGGGAGGAGCACCTACTGGGGAGTTGGAGGGGACTTGGGAGAAGATATGATCAAGAGATATTGTGTATATGTATGGAAGTGGCCAAAAATAAAAAATCTAGTAAAAAAAAAAGAATTGCAAGACCAGGAACAGAGAATTGCAGACAGACAGCAGAGTCACAAGTTTTACAATACACCTCTAAGAAGCTCAAAACATAAGATATTCAGGGATACACATTCATTTTAAAGTTAGTATTTATGAGTAACTATTAGGAAAAGATAGCAAAAAGAAAGTAGTTAGAGCACCACTGATTAGCATCTGGATACGTGTTTTAGAAAGATCAGGATATATATGCTGCATATAAGATTATTTGGTACCTACTAACCACGTTGGACATTTTATTTAATGACTTCACCCTACAAAGACTGTAGAGTGACTACCTCACTTCCCATTGCTTATTACCCATGGGACAGGGTATTTCTCTCAGAGGTGGCTTATATTGTAGCAACGCATTCCTAAGCTCAACGGTTTCAAACGACAACTCAGCTTTCATGTCCATCATCATTGGGGATACCACTCCAAGTCATGGTCTTACTCACCATGGTCATTAAGAGACCAACAATCCAGACCTTTATTGGCCACGACACTAAGCAGGAAGGGATCTGTAGAATTTTGTATTGGCTCCAGGGATCCCCTTGGATGTAACACACATCACCCCCACTATCATTGTAGATTCAACAAGCACATGGTCACAGGAGCAAGGATGTTCCCGTGATCTCGGAGGGACAAGACTGAGAATGCCAGTAGTGGGCATTCCCAGTGGCTTCAACACTATACAGGGGCTTTTCCGTATTCTTCCACTGTAATACAAAGAGTAAAATATATAGTGTGAAATGCCGTGGGCATGGAGCTTCGCTGGTGAATTCAATCGAACAAAGAAAGGATGAATGCCGGACTCTATCAAACTTTCCCAAAAATTAAAAAAGGGACACTTTCTAACTCATTCTATAAGACTAAAACAACCCTAATTCCAAAGCCAAAGGCACTACACAAAACCTAAGTACAGACCAATATCTTTTACCAACACTGAAACAAAATTCTTAACAAAATATTAACAATTCTTAACAAAATATTAACAAACTTAATTCAATAGCATTGGGGGGGGAGGATTATACACCATAACCAAGTTGGGTTCACTACTGGAATATAAAGATGGTTTGTTCAGCCATGTATGGAGGAGTGAGAGAGGCCCAGCAATGACAACACACAGGAACCAGCCTCAAATTGTTTTTAGTTGATGCAGAAAAAGCACTTGGCAAAATCCAACACTCATTCATAATTTAAAGATCAAGAAATTAAGAAAAGAAGATAAAACATGATAAAAACTACATACAAACTCCAAAGCAAACATCACTCTCTGGCCCAAATCTGATGATTCTTCTCTAATATTCAGAACAAAGTATAAAATAAATGTTTGCTGTCGCCACTTCTACTTGGCATAGAACGTGAAGTTCTAGCCAGAGCAATAAAGTGAGGAAGAAAAAGTATCAAAGTTATAAAATGATCTGTTTGCAGATGACATAATCTAATATGTAGAATAATCTAGAAAATGTCACAAAATATATTGTTAAAACTAATACGTTATTTCTGTCCGGTGCTCCAATGTGGGCCTCTGTCTCTGTCTCCTTTCATCGCCTGATGAAGGTTAATATTCAGGGGGATGCCTCTATGTTTTTCTTTGGGTTCTCCTTATTTAACTTCTCTAGGATCACTAATTATAGGCTCAATGTCCTTTGTTTATGGCTAGAAACCAAATATGAGTGAGTACATCCCATGTTCCTCTTTTTGGGTCTGGCTTACCTCACTCAGGATGGTGTTTTCTATTTCCATCCATTTGCATGCAAAATTCAAGAAGTCCAGTAATCTCAAGGTCCAAATCAGGAGCAGAAGGAGAGCACGAGCAAGGAACTCAGGACGGCGAGGGGTGCACCCACACACTGAGACAATGGGGATGTTCTATCAGGAACTCACCAAGGCCAGCTGGCCTGGGTCTGAAAAAGCCTGGGATAAAACCGGACTCGCTGAACATAGGGGACAATGAGGACTACTGAGAACTCAAGAACAATCGCAGTGGGGTTTTGATCCTACTGTACGTACTGGCTTTGTGGGAGCCTAGGCAGTTTGGATGCTCACCTTACTAGACCTGGATGGAGGTGGATGGTCCTTGGACTTCCCACAGGGCAGGGAATCCTGATTGCTCTTTGGGCTGATGAGGGAGGGGGACTTGATTGGGGGAGGGGGAGGGAAATGGGACGCGGTGGCGGGGAAGAGACAGAAATCTTTAATAAATAAATAAATTAAAAAAAACTAATACGTTATTTAAAAAAAAAAACCTCGGCACAGTATGATATTGATATAAAGAAAGACACAGAGAACAATGGAGTGGAAGGCCCAGAAATAAGTTCTTGCATATTTGGTTGAAGGATTTTTGGAAAGGTTCCAAGACAGTTCAGTAAGGATGTGCATTTTCTCTGAACAGCTGCTGCTCGGAAAGCTGCACATCTGCATGCAAAATGACGACACTGGGCCTTCGTACCATGCACAAACTTCGGTCAAATGGATAGAGATATAAGGCCTAGAACTACAGAACTCTTGGAAGACAGCAGAAGAGAACTCTAAATACAGCAACACAAACCAGAGCCACACAGCACTGACGTTCCAAGGACCAGGGCTCCCACCTGCCTGTCCTCTCTACATTACCAAGTGGGGCCTGCTAGACCCAGAAGGATATCTGCTTTGGCCTTCAACTTAGCACAGCTATGCCATGTTGGGCAGAGAAGTTTCTTTCTGTAGAATGCAGCAATCGGTGCAAGGGCTGAGCCTCAGGGACCGTGGAGGGTATAGTCCTAATGGAGACATCTATATCAGCTCCCACAGGGCTCAGGGACTCTCTCAGCAGAGTGGGCAGGGAGAGAACAAGAATTGGGTGATGGGCAAGGGTGCTGTGAATGCTGTCCCTTGGACATGACAATGGTCTCTGCACTTAAGAACTCACAGCAGTTATGGTTACTGAACAAGGTCAGGCAGTCAGTAACTCCAGCATAGATGGAGGAGGGGCTCATGGTGATCTACTCCTGGTTGAGGAGCTATTGGTAACTGAAGACTGCTGGGGAAGAGGGAGCCATTTTTCTTCAAGGATATGGCCTGGGCAGGCAGGACTAACTAGACTTAGTGAGTTATTAATAATAAAAACAGGCCATAAAGGTGGGAGGAGCTGGAGGGGACTTGGGAGTGGATATGATCAAGACATATTGTGTATATGTATGGAAATGGCTAAAAGTAAAAAAAAAATCTTATTAAGAAAAAAAGGATTGCAAGACCAGGAACTACAGCAGACAGCAGAGTCAAAGTTTTACAATATTAGATTGACAAAAAAAAAAAAAGGATCTATCAATAAAGATTTGGGCAACAAATTAAAACAGAACTGAGCATCATGAAAAAAATCTAAAACGTCAACATCAACAAAATTAAAAGGCAAATTACAGAATAGGAGAACAAGTTTGAAATAGATCCAATAAAAACTCATGCCCGAATTACAGAAAATTCCTAAAACCACCACTGTCTCCAGAGGCCATGTTCTCCTTTGTCTTCACTCCAGGATCCCCGTCCACTGGACAGTGCCCTCACATCCAGGGAGGCTCGTCACTGCTCTTTTACATCTTCCTGGAAACCCCCGGCGGTGCCTCTATCCTGCTTCTAAACCTCATCAAGTTGACAGCGAAGACTAACCACTGAACACACTCCACAGAATATCATCCAAACTTAAAAAAGAAAGAATTCTGACACGGCACAATGAGGCTTAATCTTGAAGATGTTGTGCTAAGTGAAATGAGCCATCAATAAAAGACAAACATTATAGATCTCCAGTACATGGGGTACGTGGAGGGGTCAAAATTCGAGGCAGATAGCAGAATGATGGCTACCACTAGCACAGGGGTGTGTGTGTGTGTGTGTGTGTGTGTGTGTGTGAAGCTATTGATTAATCTAACAGAATCTATTTAATGCCATTAAACTGTACAGTCAGAAAGTGACAAAACTTTGTGTATTTTGCCACAACTGAGAAAATCCTCACCTAGTTATAATCAAACATTATGAATAGCATGCTTCTTCAATAATGCTCCTTTGTTATGCCTTCCTATCTTGGGCACTGAAAGGGAGAGAATTAGTAATCTTCACCCAACAGAAACCAGCTTGATACTTATTTGATATAAAACAAAAAACACGTGTGTACAGAGAGTATGAGGAAATTAAAGTCTCAGTCCTTTATTTCTCGCGTTATGAGGTAAGAACAGAGAGAACACTTCTTGTTTGTTCTCCCCTTTGTGAGAAAGCGATCCTTTTCCCCTCAAAGGAAAATGGAGGCATTCCATCAGGGTATTCTCTCGAGTGTGACAATGTCACCCTGTCCACACTGTCTGAAAGTTTATCACTAGTCTGTAGGCAATTAGACACAGTGCTTGTATTTATTATCTCAATTCTCAGGTATATGTCCCTTGCAATTGCTATGTGGGCACACGGCACTTATATTACAAGACATGACAGCAATCCACCACATCTTTTCCAGCAAGGTGTGTGTGGAATATTTCTTTACACGGTCGCCGTGACTTATTTAAGAAAGAAGCTGACTGGCCAGTAGCTGAATGGATAAGGAATAGGCAGGAGAGCCAAACTGAGAATGCTGGGAAGAAGGGCGGAGTCAGGAGTCAGAGGAGATGCCAGCCAGAGGCAGGGGAGCAGAACATGTAGAAAATGAGGTAACAAGCCATGAGTCAATGACAAAGCATAGATAAGAAATATGGGCTAATTTAAAATGTAAAAGTTAGCTGGTAACTATTGGCTATTGGCTGAGCATTTGCAATTCATATTAAGACTGAATTTGGGAAGCAGCTGCCAGCATGGGAAAACTCCACCTACAGGTCTGACCTTTGGCTCCATTCCAGCCAGAAAGGTATACACAGGGGTTAGGGAACGGTCAGGTCTTGGAAGGAGTGCCGTTATATTCCTCTGGTATTTCTCTCTTCTAGCTGGCTGGTATGAGGCCCTGTTGATGGGCACTGAAGAAGCATTTTAAAGGCCAGTCAGGAAGCCGTTTGCTGGGCATGCATGGCAGAGCAACAAGACAGAAGGGGCCTGGGTCTCTGAATCTACAAAGCTTCCATAACAGCCCTTGCAGTCTGTCTGTATGCTAGCATTATGTGGAAAAGACATACATGCTGTAATGGGGCACTTGGCCACAGATGAGCAAGCGTGCTTGTGTGAGCTGGTTCATGCTTATGTTTCGACATGAAGAAATTAAGAGCGGAGAGGTTGGGAGATCACCTCGGGGTTACATGGCTTCCTTTTCTGTAATCTGTACATCAAAATGATGGGCATAAGGTGAAGCACCCTCCAGTCCTTTCGTGATTTAAAGCCATCTCCACAGCATCATGATTCACGGCAGACTGGCAGGGGTAGACACAGTGTGTAATTCTATGAATGACGTCATTTCAAGGGCCTTGCCATGACCAACAAGAACTCTTAGCAGAATGATTTAATCCAGCATAGATCACAGGCTCCAAGGCTAGCAGGAAACTGAAGTTTCTGACAAGGAAGCAGCCACACCAGGCAATTCTCAACCCCTATCTCCTACTTAAGTCCTGGGCAGCTGTCAGTGATCTACTCAGCACCTGACCTCAGACACAACTGGGGTTTGGCTTTGGCTGTGAGAATGAGAGGCTTTTGGTGAGCAAAGGAGAAAACTCAGCCTCACTTAAGGTCAAGTCCATGCGAGGGGCGAAGAGCCACGCTTGTTTCTGGTTAGCTTTCTCAGCAGAACGGAGGAGGTTTCACTGTCTCTTGAGTTTGTTCACTTGTTTTGAAACAACATTCAACAGGGGATGGTGCCTCCTGCTGTCTTTCCTGCACAGGAGGCTGTATGTAAGAAGTTGGGAAATGGCTGGGAACTGCTTTGGAGGCAATTCGCCTACCCACTTAGGCTCGGGATTCAGCCTATGGAAGCGGGGACAAGCAGGGCTTCTTTCTCCCTGCTGGAACATTTAAGGTTGTTCTTGGGAGCTTCTTATTAAGAGAGTTGATTCTCAATCACCTGACAACTGAAATCGAGGGTTGGGGTTTACACACCCCTCTTCCCAAGTCCCCTCACAGCTGCCCAGAGTCATTTCCATGCAAGCAGGACTGACAGCAACGGGAGGGGGGCTTACTTTCCTATGACAAATTGCTGTTCTGCTTCACTGAACTTCGGAGGGCTCAGACTCGTCAACACCGTTACTGTTCCAAAGCTGATGTCGGTACTGGATTTCAAAATCCCCCCAGGGATTCCTGTAGTCTGAGAGCCTGAGCTCTCACCTTAAAAGACCCCCAGCCAACCTTTCCAGCTTCCTCGCCCCCACTGCTCCCTTTGCTGGCGGACCATGGCCGACACTCCTTTCCAGAAGCATCTCTCCTCATCTTTCTGTGCACGGGCTCTCACCAGTGTCCTCGCCGGGTCCCTCCCTGACTCCGAGGGAACATGCTCTGTATCTAGGATCTCCAGAGCACTGCCTGTTTAATTGTATTTTAGTTTCTCGTGTTTCCAAACCATCGCGACAAGTTGTAAGCATCCCGGGGGGCAAGGGCTTATCCCCCTAACTTGATTCCTCCCATGGGGCAGTTCCTGGTTTTTGGAAGCTGTTCAGTTAATGTATGCTTATGGAATGACTGAGCACAAAGGAAAATGAACCCTTGAAATACAGCGCAAAAATGAATCAAACACATTAAAAAAGTTAAGGTTTGTAATAAGGTCGTTTGCTCTATCTTTTGTGCTGAGACGGACAGAAAACATTTGTAACACAGAAAAGCTCAACGAGAGACCCACGCGGGGGGCTCAGGAGACTCGGCAGTGCCACCGTCATTTTCCTTAAAGCCGTGCGGCTGACACTGAGAAAATTAAAACAGAAACCCCACTTCACTCTGACGTAAACTGCAGGCACTAGCTGGCAAGGAGCACTCCTCTGTGCCTTCTCTTGTTGGAAGTCATTCAAATTGACAGACTTCCTAATGCACGATGCTCCACGGAGCTGGCGACTAAGAGTGCCTCGTAAACTGGGGTGACAGGCAATGAACGGCCCTGCTATGAGAGAAGGCGAAGAGGGGTTCTCTTGAGAGTGGTCACCATGGGCCAGGCAAGTGGCTCATGGTAGGGATTCAAAGAAAACCTCAGGGCTGGAGAAGGCGGACCAAAGCCCAGAGACACGCAAGGGCTCACCTGATCAGGGGATAAAAGCCACAAGAAGCCATTGTCTTCACTCAAGACATGTTCTGCATTAAGACGTGGCTTTAATACTGGGGCCGTGGTAAGCAGCAATGGAGCAGACAGGATGGGACGGAAGGGCGGTCATCACAGAGGGACAGCAAAGAGCCACAGAGTTCTGATCTAGCGTTTCTATCTTCAACCATGAACATGGTACCTGCGAGCTCTCCCCTGTGTTTGACTCAGATCTACATTATAGAACTGGCTTTGCATTCCAACACCTGGAGTTTAGTGACACTGAGAACAGTAGCCACCATGTACAGGAGCCTGTAGGGCGGCCTGTTAGGGGCTTCCTCTGTCTAGGAGCCTGTAGGGCGGCCTGTTAGGGGCTTCCTCTGTCTAAGAGCCTGTAGGGCGGCCTGTTAGGGGCTTCCTCTGTCTAGGAGCCTGTAGGGCGGCCTGTTAGGGGCTTCCTCTGTCTAGGAGCCTGTAGGGCGGCCTGTTAGGGGCTTCCTCTGTCTAGGAGCCTGTAGGGCGGCCTGTTAGGGGCTTCCTCTGTCTAGGAGCCTGTAGGGCGGCCTGTTAGGGGCTTCCTCTGTCTAGGAGCCTGTAGGGCGGCCTGTTAGGGGCTTCCTCTGTCTAGGAGCCTGTAGGGCGGCCTGTTAGGGGCTTCCTCTGTCTAGGAGCCTGTAGGGCGGCCTGTTAGGGGCTTCCTCTGTCTAGTCTTCATAGGCTTCTTGGGAGATCGGCATGACTGCTTCTGTCTTACAGCTGAGAAACTGAGGCTCGCATGTATGTTTCTGATTTGTCCGAGGCCAGACAGGCGACGCCGTGTGATCAAGGCCACTCCCTCCGTCTCCAACCTTCCCCGCCACACCTGAACTCACTCTAGATTTCTATCAAATCAGATGAAAAAATCAAGTTTGTTGAGGAAAATAAGACGAGTTTCCTTTAAACTAAACAAACAATACCACCCCCCCCAAATAACCCACGTAAAATTATCTGAGTACTAATTCAATCAGTTACATTCATGCTCACAAAGAAAAATCTAGACAAAGAAGAAAATTTTTATTTCTAAACTAGCACACTGATGACATGAAATTTGAACCATGCTTCTGGTCCTGTTGTGGGGATAAACACCGGCAGTGACCAGGTGGCTGGGGAAAGATCAACACGTTCCCTGAAACTGCCCTGAACAACAACCTCGGCTGTGCCCTGCAGATTCCTGGGGGGCAGGGAAAAGACCTGTCTCAAACTCCATTTGCTTACAATTGACAGTCAGGACCTAAGAGAAAACATCCGGGGGAATCTGGCCCTAGCGAGACAGCTATGCAGCACTAATGAAAAGGAGAAGCTTGGAAGATCTTAGACACACTTACACATCCCTTGGACTAAACATAGCACATCATGCGAAAAATAGTCACGAAGCAGACATTCATTCTTAGGGACAGAAAGAAACATTCTCATTAAGAAATGAACAGAACGGGAAGGACGCACGACCTTTGTGACGGCAGCAGGATCCCCATGGCCTAGTCAGCAGTAAAGTCAGCGCTGTAGGCTGCCGGGTAGGGAGTGAACACGGGCGTGAGAACACAGGTACAGGACGGCAAGAAGAAAGCAGATCTCAGGAAGGGGAGAAAATGGCAGACAGAGACGACACAGCACTGAGAGACCTCCAGAGCGGTGGCACCCGCAAGGGTGAAGAGCGAAGGACACTCACAAGAACCTCCGTTGTGTTAGGTGTGGCGGCAAGAAAAAAAAAATCTTAAGTCTAAAACCACGGAGAAAACTGTAGTCCTCAATATCCCCACTTTAGACACTGTTGAAAGAAAATGAAAGGGGAAGGAGTAGGAGTCAGGCTCTGGAGGGATAAAGGCTACAGAATACTTAAGTGTCTGCATGTGTTTCGTCAGGTTTTCGTGTGCACCCATAGCACCCCAATACCATATCTACAAAAATCAGTTTGCTCCAAACACCAGAGACAGAAGGAGAGAGGAATCGCCTCGTGGGGAGAAGCTGATGGTGACAGAGCTGGGTGACCAGACACCCACTCTTGTATGAGGAACAGGTAAGTGTGATGATGGATTCCATTTCTGATTTAAGAAAAGGACATATGGCTGGGTATGTACGGTACTGTTTGACTGTAATCCCAGTACTCAGGAGGCGGACGCAGGAGCATCAAAAGTTCAAGACCAGTTTAGACCCGTGTTGAGTCTGAGATCAGCCCAGACTCTGTGGTGAGACCCTGAATAAAAAAAAAAAAAGTTATTGAGCATTCATTATGATGATCAAATGGCCTGACTGGGGCAAAAGGAACAGAGCATTAAATAAAAGTCATCAACACCAGCATTATAAACGCCATCGTCTCCTTCCACTGTCGCCAATGCTACCCGTGTCTCAGCACCTACTATGAAGCTGGCACCAATCTCATTTCAAACTTCAAAATGAGCCTATGTGCTGGGTGTTTTAATTATTGTCTCTATTTCGCAGATGTGGAAACTGAGACCCAGGGTAATCAGGTTATTTACCAAAGGCCCATAGTTAAGTCCTTACCTGCTTTACTTCCCTGCCTCCATGACTAGCTGTGACCAGAAGAAAGGGGTGGCCATATAATACATCTTTCTTTTTAAAAAGTCACTATTATATCTATGTGTACATATAAATTCTTTTACTCATAAAGTAGCTAGGGATGGAACTCAGGGCCTCATTCATGTTAGAAAAAGTGCTCTACCGCTGAGCAACCTACAGTGAATGTTTATCTCCTATACATTCTACTTAAAGGAATAGAAACCATTACAGCAGCTCCTATATACAAAGGATCCATACGTGCTACGCATTGCATTAAGCATCTTGTGTCTGATCATTCAATTCTAACAGCTCCATAAAATATGAAGGTGAGGTATAGATATTGTAAATCTTATGATGACAATAGCAGTCCACAGGGTCACCTAGCTAGCAGGCCGCAAGGCCACTATTGGAATAGTGTCTATTTGACTCTGACACACAAACTGCTTCTCTGCTATGCTACCCTCCTGAGAGCATTATGGATAAAAGGACATGGGGTAGACTTTAGTTTTGACAAGACCCAGTGACTGCTTTTGCCAAGTTTACCGAGAACCTCCAGGAGGAAGCCCAATTGAGCAAATGTCCCCCAGGCATCTAAGAGGTGAGTTAGGTAACTCCTTCTGTAACCTCCTTCATGCTTCGCCTTCCAGTGCTCCTCCAGGACTAACCTGTACTTTTCATCTCTTCTGCTGGGTTATGTCCTCACATCTCCTTCCTTGCAGGTGCTCTTATGACAAGCGTCCCTCTTATCATATCATCTTACCATCATAATGGGTAATTATTATATATTTCTAACACTCATACATACACCAATGCATGTGCAGCATCAATAACGCCTTTGGAAATAGCTCAGTGGCCATTTTATTCAACAGGCATTTGTTATTCCTGCCTCTGGTGTTTTCTTCAGACCACTAAAGCTTCAGACCTTCAAGACCACCTTCAAGAGCAAAGCATAAAGCTGTGTGTCTTTCCCTGCCTTGCTGTCTTTAAAGCCTAAGTCTGGCAAAGAGTAAGTACTCCAGACATATTCAGTAACTGAAAAAGAAAAATGAGATCAGGAAGAAAAGAGAGGGGTTATTAAGTTAGGTGAAAACACATTTCAAAGAGTTATGCAAGGCAAAATGCCTTGGGGTATCATTTGTATTTGTCATTAAATCTGTAAAAGTTTTTTAAAAACATAAATTACTCCTCTTACAGCAGTGTTGAAACTGGCAGTCTCCAAACTACTGGGAGGGTCTTGGCAGTGACTGTCAAAAACAATAAAACTATTCACGACCATCAAGTCAGTGATCCCATATTCAGAAAACAGATCTAAGGAAATAAATCGACAGAAGAAACTGCTGTGCTGTGTTTGGGGACACGCTTATAGAAACACTATGCACTACATAATGATGAATAACAAGAAACAGACTAACACTCAGCTGCAGGATAAAAGCTACGGAAAATCAATCTGAAGTACTTTTACACACCCATTAAAATTTAACATGATGATGATAAAGGAAAATGGAAAATGATATAAGGTTAAAGAAAAAGATCTGAAATGCAAAATTCATGCCAGCCATGACTATGGATCTATAGAAGCTATTACTCGAATCTGACAAAGACTGACAGCATTCTCCCCGGGTGAAAAATGTATTATGATGATAGGACTATTTATGTCCTTTAAATCAAATTTTAAGATGTAGTTGCCCCGAAAAACAAAGTCAGACATATATTGAATACTCATTTTCATTTTATTAGATGAACTACCTCAGGCTCAGCTTTTCTCATTTTACCTGATTCATTGTCAAGTAAAAAAACGTTTTTTAATTGCTTTGCATATTTCATTAAATTAATATATGTGTCAACATGTACTCAGCATTTAATATGCACCTGGCTGTGATGCTTAATGTTCCTCATTAACATGACTGGATTTAGACTAACCAAGGAGACACACTTGGGGTTGGGCCTATTAGGATGATTTCATTAAGGTTTAACCGAGGAAGGAAAGCCTGCCCCGAATATGTGCAGTACCATCTCAAAGGCTGCAACCCTCGAGTGAAAGAGGAGGGAGCCAGTTGAGCACCGGCATTCATCTCTCCCTCCTTCTTGACTTCAGATGTGACAGGAAAAGTGTCTCGTCGTCCTCCAGCTGCTTTCCACCACACTTCCCCCTTCTATGACAAACAGCACCCCTAAACTATGAGCTCAAACAAACTCTTCCTTCCTTAAGTCGCCTTTGCCAGGTCAGTCTTACCAATGAGAAAAGTGACCAATACACCAGCCGTCAGAAGCACTTCAGGAAGGTTAATCTGCGGAGCCCTCCAAACCCTTTAAGATGATGCACGGGATTCTGCAGTCTGGAGTAACTACAGCAAGATAATGGCCATGGGATACAAAGTGTCAGCCATGGCAACAGTAACAGCGGCTCCCCATGCTCCCCATCTGATATCCCAGACTGTGAGCAAAGGCTTTCCTTGCACTGTCTCATGTAGTTGTCACAAGAGTCTGTTATGAAGACCTTGTGACTGTGTCCTCAAGAAACTCAGACTCGGGGAGGTAAGCACACGTGAGTAAGAGTGTACCGATGTTTGGACCTGGGAATCTGAATTCACAGTTGTGTATCTGACTATCATGTGACAATGTGTCCAGTTTTGTTAGGGTACAATCAAAGCCCTTCAGATATTGAATCTCCCACGCCATTAGGCCCGGGAAGCTCTGAGTGGTCACCATGATTTAGGTCCCTGACCTCTGCTCCTGTCATCCCTCACCTGACTTTTTCCACACTGCCCTGCAGCTTTCAAGATTCTGCCTTCCCACAGCTCCTCACACGTAACTGACTGTTCCCATGACCTGCTGCTGAGTCTGCAGTTAGAGCTTTAAAATTAGTAAGCACCATCTTTTACATGTCTTTACCATTCTGTTTCTTCTGGAATGTAGACAACCCATAGAGGCCATGTTTCTTACAATTCTGTAAAGCCTTTTATTGCTATTCTAGGCACAATTCCCATACATGATTACTTGTAGAATAAACGAAATATCCCAACAGAGAAAACACTCCTAAGAATGCGGCCGACACAGACGATAAGAGGAGCATTTGGCGCTCTGCAGTGGGAACCTTGAGGCTCAAGCTAAATGAAAACAGCGTGTGGGTCTCTCCCATGGAGGCTTCCTTAAGGGACTGCTAGAGTCAGGCACACACAGTGCCATAGGTTCACATGTTAGGCACACCAGGACGTTCCATGGAAACAGGATGCTAAAGGGTTTGCCTCCCAGTGGCAGACATAGGACCCTGCGTAGTCCTGATCACACCCCAAACCAAGTCAGGAACTGAGACGTAATACACAGTTAATGAATGCTTACTCTGTGAGTGAGTGAAAGAATGGATAGATAGATGGGGTTGAGGCTTCCTTTTTTCTGGGTTCCATTTGTCTGCATGCTTTAGATTTACTTTATGTGTGCGCTTCGCCTACATGTGTATTATGTGCACCACAAGCATGCCTGGTGATCAGAAGCACACCAGGAGAAGTGAGAAGAGGGCACTGATCCCCTGGAATAGAAGTTATAGATGGTTGTGAGAAACCATGCTGGTGCTGGAACCGAACCCAGGTCCTACGCAAGAGCAGCAAGTGCTCTTCAACACTGAGCCATCGCTCCAGCCCCTGAGACCTCCACTTGGAACATGCTCTACCACATCAGTATCTGATTGTGGGGCTTCCTAATTGCATGGCACTCCTTGAATTTCTGTGTAAAAAAAAAAACAAATTAACAAGTTAAAACAACAGGGTTAAACACCGGTCCCTCTGAGCTGAATCTTGAGTCTTTCTCGTTTCTTGTCAAGAACTGAGATGTTACCAAGAGCTTTAACCCTGTGAAGATCCTCCCTCTTTAAAAATAGAAATTTTACTTTTGAAAAAGGAAAAGGTCATTTGTAACGTAAGCATTCTTTCCAAGTGTGAAGAGAGAGATAAACCTGGTGAACCGACGCTCCCCGCGTGGCTCCGAGTGAGGCACTGCCATTAGAAAGCCCAGTGGATGAAGATGCCTTCAAAAGGAGAGATAAGACACGGAAGACTGTTGAGTTCAAAGCTGACTTTAATTAGCCAGGCCACTGGGGTAACAGAGATATGCCAACATTCATCTAATTAGCAGGCTCTTGGGACAAGAGCGCTGCCTAAAGATAGACACAGCTTTTCCTCATTAATATGTGACGGCAAATCTAGTAAAACAAGCAGTGTCATTCGCTAGAAACTCTCTGGAATTTGTGCTTTCTCATATTTCATATGCAATATAGGCTAATCTAAACCTGAAGGTCTGGAGCTAAGGTGCGGAACCTTCCCCTTTAAAACCACCAAGTCAACACTGACCACCATCTCACAATTCTCAGAAGACTAAGCAACGATTAATATGGACTATAATACACTATCTATGTTACATTCACAGAGTAAAGCTGGAATTAGAAACCTAATTTTTAGGATTCTATGGGCCGTGTCCAACAAAACAGTGTAAACTGTGATTCACAAGCACACGAGTGCCCGGAATTTTTCTAGAAAGTTTTGAAGGTGTATGCTGTAGATGGGAATCCAGAAATAGAGACCGAGTAAGAACCACTACTTTTTACTACAAAATCACTGTGTTGTTTACAAAGAACATGTAACTTAGTCCTCAAAATAACGCAGACCTGTGACAATCGTTCCTGTTATAGATGAAGGGGGCAAGGGTTGTAGAGTTTGCTGAGTTAGAAGGAAGGTTAGTGTTTTTCTCAGGCTCAAGTCTGAGACTTCATGGACAACAGGACTCTTTGTTTCCTGGGGTAGAGTGTGCTATGGGCACCTAAGGGGTAGACAGTGTGCTGTGGGCACTTAAGGGGTAGACAGTGTGCTGTGGGTACCTAAGGGGTAGACAGTGTGCTGTGGGCACCTAAGGGGTAGACAGTGTGCTGTGGGCACCTAAGGAATAGACAGTGTGCTGTGGGTACCTAAAGTTTACAAGAGTATTTCTTTCCAAGACATCAAAAGGAAATTCTAGTCCCTAATAATCCCAAGTAAAAAGCCCAGGTAACCTAGAGTTAGCAATATACATTGTTGACTCATAAAATTTCCCACTGCTTGACAGCTTATTCATTTTCATCACCGAGTACTATTCCATTGTATGGATATACCGTGGCTTGTCCGTTCATCTACCAAGGCATCCTTGTTTCTTCCAGTTTTCGGTGCTTGTGAATGGAACCGCTAACGGGAGTCACGTGGTTTCTGTATGGTCACAGGTTTTTCAATCGATTCGGAGAGGAGCCTAAAAGCACGGTTGCTGGACATATGGAGAGACTATATTTAGACTTGTAAGAATCTATTTTTGCTTGGGAATGTTATATTTCTATGCATGCGAGGTCTAAAACCATAAACGGTTCTCGGGGGACTTGTATTTATTTTTGTTCACTTCTATCTTTTGCCAAGTGTGTTTTAAAGTAATTCAAAAGCAAGTAGTGTATTTATGAGCAATGAAAAGTTAATTCGGGAAGCACAGTTAAACACCAGGAGTGAACGCGTGGCACGTGCTACATGTTGGCTCACTCCCTCTCCCTGGCTGGCCAACGGGGATCGTGGATAATGAGCTTGAGCATCATGGGGACTAAGGCATCATCACTGCGGAGCACCAGCAAGAGCCCACCTTCCCTTTTCTGTCTATAGCTGACCTTTTTACGTTAGCATGCCACAGACTCCAGAGAAGTAAGGAGCCCCTGGATAGCATCCGGGAGACCCGGAACCACGTCAGTCCTGCAGTGCAGAGTTCTAATACTGAGCCTTCTGCTTGGTTCCTGGGACTAATCCTTTCTTCATATGCCAGTTCCCTCCTGCAGAATACCATCTCATGTCTGTGCTAAGTTCCCTTAACCATAAAGAAAAATCCATCAAGGAAGTATTGATCTTGGATTAACCAAGTCCCTAAATTACTGGGTTAGGAGAAGTTTGTCCACAGATGAAAATCTGTTAGGTAACCACCCACTCAGACACAAAGCAGAAAACCAAGACAGCTCATTGAGTTTGGAAAGATATTGTCACTATCAACTGTTTTATTTTCAAAAAAGGGGGGAAATCTGGCATCAACTATCATACAGAACACTGAGTAAATAAATTAAATTAGCTTTATTATGCACGTGAGGCAGGCGGTTAGAGCAATATTTTCATGTCTATTATAATACTGACAGGCTAGGCAATACACCCTCCTGCTTTTAAAGGAGATAGATGAATATTTTATTCCTTGTTTATCCAAAATGACACGAACAGAATTTTGCCTTGAAGATGGTGTCTGTCTAGTTCTACTTAAACACTGGGGTCACAGTAGGAAAGGAGACCAGAAATCTAAATCTAAGCATTGCTGTGTCTACTCTATCATATCATGGGCTAATCCAGAGACTGTCCACTACTGGGCAGGAGGAGACCGAGAACAGATTCGTCTAAGACCATTCAAGGAAAGCATCTTGAAAAGCAATCACTCCGCTAACAATGCATGGGAACAGGAAGTCATCAACACCCTGCATCTTTAACTTCGACCAGTAGGATCCGCCCTGTTTAATCTGTAGATACAAACGCTGCAGCAGACTACACAGGGTGACTACCAGTAAATCAGGAACTAATGTGCCACCAAGGGATAAAAGTTAAAAACATAAAACTAGTTGATATGTCAACTAGTTACAATAACTCCCTAACATACGCCATCAGCCTCCGAAGTCACTGGTCATCCCTGCCAAGTTTCCACGATGGCCTCACACTTTCCCTTCTGCTCAACATCTTTCCAGTCTCCTTTGCTAATGACAAGCTGGCCTCGTTCCGGCCCTGCTACAAAGCTGGCCCACTATGATTCTTCTAGGACCCCAAGTGAGGACCTACCATTCCTTGCTGGTTCTCCCCAGCCTTCCCAAGGTCTCTCCAAGAGGCTCCTGCACTCGTTGGCTGTGCACATCTGTCACCCTGTAAGTTGCCTCAGAGTTACCACCTGACCTTGTCAAGCCTTCTGTTCCCTGAGTGCCTAACTGATGGGCAGAACTGAGTTTGCTGAGACAGGATTTATGCAAGAGACAGACGTTCTGGGATCCAAACACTTAACTCACTCTCACCTTGTTGATGCTATGATGTATGGGAGACAGAAAATGCGACCTGAGATAGGATTTCAGTCAGGTTCTTCTATGCCTTCCCTTTGGTACGGTCTTGCTTTGTTTCAGCAACCATATGTGAGAAATTAGGGTTTGGCTCAGTGGTACAGCACCTGCCTTATATGTGAGGGGCTCTGGGCCCAATACCCAGCACCCCCTATTCCCCAGCAACATTTGAGTCATTGATTTCTGTGTACGATGTGTGTAATGATGTGTTTAACTGGCCCTTTGCTTCCTGGAAGCAAATAATAAATAATAAACCATGATAATAACTCTTTCTTCAAGGGTGATGGGTAAAATGCTTACTTAGAACCTACCTTTGTTTCTACCATAAAATACCAATAACAGCCATGGATCCAGGTGACTGTTTAACCAGGCATGGCAGTGATGGCGTGTGCTGGTCTGTACGGTACAGAACACCTGTGAGTGCTGTCTGAATCCCATAACATGTTGTTCCCAAATGAGGAGCCAGGCTTCTGCTAATCACCGGCCACTCAGAAGGCTGAGTCAGCAAACCCCTCCTCCTTAGAGACTAAACTCTCCCTCTGTGCTACTGGAGAACAAATGACTACAGTGCCAGTAGAACCCCTAAGAGCTTGAATGTGTTTGGCAGGGGACAGGAAATCTCCCCAAATCGATGAAGAGGTACTGTTCTTGTAGCTATTCCTTCTATGCAAACCGAGTGGGAGAGATGCATGCCAACACCCTCTACTCACACTCCCCGGAAGAACTTCAGGCTGATATCAACCCATATGACGAGGGAGGAAGAGGATTCCTCATCCTTAGAACACTTAGACTCTATATGCACTTGGGCTACGTCTAAAGCCAAAGCAATAACTACATTGCAGGAAAGTATGTATCTTGTCGTTATAGTTTAAGTGTGAGATCTCCTCCACAGGTTCATGTGTCTGAACACACATACACCCTTAACTGGTGGTGCTGTTCTGGAAGGCTGGACCTTGTGAGATGGGAGTACTGTTGAAGGAAGGAAGTCACTGCTTCTGGTTGCATCAAGAATGCAGGAGTCTCAGTGGGACCCTCCTTTCACCATGGAACTGCCCAGGGTCTTCCTCTCCGTGATGGAATTATCCCCACACACTGGGAGCCAGGATGAACTGTCCCTCTCTTGCTGTTGCCTCTTCTTGGGTATTTGGTCACATCAAGACAGGTCACTAATTTCTTCGTGTAATTAAGATACCAAGCATGTCTTCCTTTACTTTGTTGCAGGAATTTTTCAGTCTCTTTTGGTCCCTAAACCAGAAAACAAGTCCCTCCAAGGTCAGACCTCCATCCCAACAAGTCAGCTAGGCCCCAACCTGGAGAAAATCCAAGCTGCAACTGGAGCAGAGATGCTCCATACAGTTTCCCACTTCTCTGCTAGGGCCATCTTTGTCAGTTCACTTACCTCATGCTAAAAAGTACTAGCCATGTTTCAATGGCTTGGGAAAATGAGACAATTCAAAGTCACAGTGTTTTTGCTTTATTTTGGTTTCTAAAAAGAATGATCTAAACTTTCATTTGAGGACAAGCGGTCAAAGATAGTCATCTCTAGATCAGCAGGCCAAACTTGAAACAGAAGTCAATTTGCTATTGTATTAGCTGCTCCACGGGCCACAAAGGTAAATACAGGGCTACAAGTTACACAAACGCAGTCCACAAAGACTTCTGCATTGCTAATGATGAGAACATCTCTATGGGGGTGTTTATCTGATTAGAACAAACACTGTGTTAGCACCTGAAAGTTGACAACCTCCATTCACATGCCCTTTATTGCTTCCAGAGTGATTTGGTGTCTGTGGTCTTGAGTACTAAGCTTTCCTATTGATCTAAATCACCCAGTGGAATCACAGATGTTTCCAGCTGCTCCTCACATCAGTACTTTGTGGAACAGGAGCCCTCTTGCCCGGGGCACTTTCTTACTTTACCAGCTAGATGTCACCGCTCCTAAGCCTCTCATGTGTTTCTAGTGCACTGTGTCTTGTCAACGATATTTCCTAATTTCAAGTCTTTTCTGCAATCAAATGACCTGATGTTTTTGGGAAATTTAATGCATTAGGGGTATGTTTGGAAACTCACAGACTTAAGAGGGGTGTGTGTGGTGGTGCATAAAACTCAATTGCACTTCAGCTTCCCTGGTGAAGCCGTTAGAGCATTTCATTATAAAAGCTCTGTTCCTTGACTGTGCTCAGGAACTGGTGATTTAAGATATGGTATTTTGTTTTGGTTTTTAATTGTCTTTGTCTTATCTTTATGTGCACGGGTACATTCTGTGTGTGGATATGTGCACATGAGTACAGTTTCTCAAGGAGCCAGAAGAGGGCATGGGGTTCGTTGGAGCTGTAGTTACGACTGGTTTTGAGCTGCTTGACACTATTGCTGGAGCCAAGCTTAGGGACCTCTTCCAAATATACTAAACTCTCTTATCTAACCACTGAGTCATCTATCCAGCACCATAGAGACGTGTTTTAAATCATCCTTCAATGCTAAGGACAAGACAGACATCAAAAGCTCATGCTGTGTATCACTGGAGAGAAAAGGATCTTCTTATTTCAACAAAGATATCTTGAAAGAGTGAATGCAAATAAACAAAACACATGTAAATCTAGGAAGCGCATACCCAAAACAAGCTAAATAAACACATTGGCATGAAATGATTTAACAGCTCTTGGGGGAGGATGTCCTCAGAACGGCAAGTGTTAATTAAAGCAAACCAGACAATGTTTTATTAAACAGTGAGCAGGGCTTCCAAACCATACACGGAATGTTCCTTGTTAAGACAGAAGCAGAGGCGAAGGGCTGGGTACTGCCAAGTATAGAGGAATACACGTTTAAATTATTTACATGCAATATGATGAACTTCCATAGCATAAGACTTAATCAATCTCATGTCTCTTTCTGGCTGACTTCTAGCCCTCCCCACATGAACTGTATCTACCCAAGACAATGAGAAAAATGCCATGGTCCTACTTAAGATTCTCAAGTAGTCAAAACTCGAAATTTGTTATTTTACCTCCTTTGAATAAATGAATTTTTAAATCAAAGTTTAAATAACAAAAATCTCCCTTGAACAGATAATTAATTCTTTCTCATCTGCTCCGAAGTAACACAACTCCATTAACAAAAGTGAAAGAACAGCAGCCAGTAACAGCATGTTCTTTGCCAGGAACCACACCAATCTTATGTAATTTGTGCAACTTCTCACTAAAGTGAGTTTCCCGATTGTGCCCATTCTGCAATCAGCTAGCTGAACTCTGTGTGCCGCTAGCCTGGAACACATCTATCATAGCTTTCTGAAATGTCTATGAGGTTTTCCATCTACATGGAGATTTGTGGGAAAACACAGAGCTTCGCTGTTTGGGGTTCATTTCTAAATATTTGAAATGGCATCACGGTATACAGAGCAATGCTGAAACTGGCGTGATTTTCCTCGTAACAGCTCCAACTCATTCTTTCTAATTGCTGCTGTGACGTAACTACTCTTCTCCTACTTACAGGAAGAAAATTCCTTGTTCAATTTCTTTTTAACCAATAAAAACAGTCCTATAGGTGAACGTCTTGTGCAAGCTTCCCTGTGCACCTGGAGAGCTGCCCACTGCACACTGGCTGTGGCAGCGCTGGTCCATGGACAGACATGTGGAAGCGCTGGTCCATGGATAGACATGTTTAAACTTTCACAGACACCAACCACCACACTGTCCTCTGAGAGAGATGCTTATTATTGGTACATGAACACGTATTTCCCTACAACTATGCCAAAGTCGGATATTATCAAGCTTCAAGGTTTTGCCAATCTTACAGGTGAAAAATGGTATCATATTTTAATTTGTATTTTCCTAATTAAAGTACATCATATCATAGGTGATAACACCCCTACTGGTAGTTAAGAAGTCACTGAGTCAAAGCAGGGGCCATATAAAATGTATACGTACACTAAACATATTATTTTATTTTAAAATACCAAGATGCACATTTCTTTGCCCATCCTTTGTTACCAGAACATGGCTTCTCCTTTTTGTGAGGGACAGCGAGAGAGGACCTCTTTCACTACCCTTGTCCTCAAAGCACAGCTGTGATTCCTGCTTGGGTTCTTAAGTGAAGTGAGAAAGGAAAGACCTTGTAAGGGTCCGAATGCAGAAGTCAATTAAACAGTGAGCTTTTAATAACCTGCCTTTATCAGGACTTTTCAAAGCGGTCCATTTAAATTCAACAGCTCTCTCCATGCTGGTATTTCGCTGGTTTGCGTATTATTTAACTAAATTACATAATTACAATGACATTCAACCAGCACAAACCGGTTTGAAAACCAGCACACCTCTGGCTCTTGGAAACACAAAATCAAATGAAATAAAAAGCACAAGTATTTTTAGAGAGCAGCCGGCCAGAGAGCCAGGCAAGCATGGCTGGGGGGGACAGTACCCTTCCGAAACACACAGAAAACTGGTGTCTCTGAGAGAGTGTGCAGTCCAAGCGATGGAGAACAACTTCTGTATGATGACGACCTCGTACAGTTTACTGTAAGCCTGTTTATTTATCTATACTTCTAACAGATCAATCCCTTTTCTTGTTTATTTAGAGGTATATTTTATGTATCTGAGATAGGAGTCCTTTCACTGTTTATGATCACAAATGTTTTCCTCCGGGCTCTTACTTATCCTTTACCTATGTCTTGCCCTTATCTACTACTTATGTCTTCTCCTTATCGACTACCTATGTCTTGTCCTTATCTACTACTTGGGTCTCCTTATCGACTACCTATGTCTCGTCCTTATCTGCTACTATGTCTTCTCCTTATCTACTACCTATGTCTGGCAACTATTCTGTTTTACAAAAGTATTTCACTTTGATGTCAGGAAAGAAAATTCCTTCTTTACAGATTTTGTTATCTTTGCCTTCATTAAGCAAGGGTCCCTTTGCAAAGACCTCAAATAGTTAAAAGAAAAGTGGACTATGTAGATGTAAACAATGATAGAAATCAGAATATACTTCTATATGGATTCATCAATCATGGAGAACTTAAGCATCTCCTGAGCAACGACTGGGTACATATACTGCTGAGACCAGACACTGACTTAGAAACTAACATAACGGAAACCACTTTTCCCTCTGGAAAGCAGCCTGCTCAATCAGAATCAAAGACATCCTTCTCCTCCCCATTCCCATGCAAAAGTATGCACGCTGGAAAACTGCCATTGGAGTATGGACCCTGACATCTGGCCAAGTAAAGGAGCGGGGGTTGGTATACCTGTCACACCAATCAGTCAGCATGACCAGAAGTCTCTCTCTCCAAGTGTCTAGTGCCAATTCTGACCACAGAGTTAACTAGGAATCTATCAGAAGAGTCAAGGAATTCAAGGACAACAGGAGCGAGCAGGGCGGTGCAGGGGGAGGGGGATTGTGTTGGCCTCAGCAGAATGAACAGTGAGGGCAACTCAGTCTCCAGCTTCCTCAGAATCCCAAGAGACAAGCACCATCTAGCAGAGGCACAAAGGGGAAGCCAAGGACAGGCCGTCCCAGGCAAGCGTCCTTCCACTGAAGAGCCCTTCACCTTCACTATTTAAGACATTAAATTATTCACTGACATTTTACTATTTAGGGCTGTTGTTCACATGTGTAGAGAGAATGATGTAAACAAACAAAAACATCAACAACGAAACAAAAAACAAAGCCTCTAATATCCACTAGAAAACGACAGCCACAGTCGTTAATACTGTGCCAATCTCTGTGCTGCAGGAGAAGTCACAAAAGTGAGAACAAAACATGCATTAGAAAAAATGTCAGTGAGACGGAAATACTTAATGCTACACAACATTCTAAAAAATACATCCACTCAACAATATAAGCAAATAATCTACATATAAAATATATGCAAAATATAAACAAACCCATTTGGTACTAATGCAACTGAATAAACGTACTTTCTTAATTATTTTAACCTCTTAAAAGTCAATTAAGATGATAAGTGCCTAAATATTTCATAGAGGTGGGTTGCTGGGGAAGAACGTGCACAGTGATTTGTAACAGAGGAAGAAGCTCTCTAACTTCCTATATTACAATTCCCACAGGAACTCAGATGTGCGACGCCTTTAAAATCATGAATGTGAAGAACAGGATCTTTGGATGGAGACCGACTTTAAAAGCATGTGGTTTTCCTTTGAAAGGCAACCTCTTCATTACACATTTTGAATAACGAAACGCTACTATTCATCCTGACCTGAATCTGTGTTGGGGGTGGGATCCACCTCCAGTACATCTCAATCCTACATCAAGCTTCTTTGTGTTTTTTTTTTTAATTCCCTTCAACTTGACTTTTAGAAACATTAATAATTTTTCTGTGTTTCCCTGGAGCATTTCTTATCAGGATTAAAAAGGGACCTATTCTGAGACAAACAGGATACAGGGTAATAGTGCCGCTTCCAGGCAAGCTAAGAATAGCTACAGCGTTTTCAAGAAATCTTGTCCCAGGGTGTGAGCCTCAGCTCAATGTGCGACGCAGGTTTTCTTCCAATTGTCACCACAAGTCATTGATGACAGAGAACTTCAGTTCTTACCAGGTTTTCTTGGTTCCTGGCTGCTATTTTCTGCTCCTCTTCTGCTCCATTTTTCATGTATTTGACCTCTTCCACGGGTTTGATTCTATACTCATCTGAATGACAAAAAAAGGGGGGGGGGAATTTACTACAATGCAGAAAAGTGTCAGCAAAGCCAAAGCCGTGCACTAGACCCTTGACCTTGTAGCCCTTACATGTGGCTCGTCTGGGACAATCTCAAAGAAGCATGCATGGGCATCTTGGGTCCCTCTGAGTAGGTGTCCTGCCTTGTCTGCACCGCAGACCTTATCCCGTGAGCAAACACTAGATAAGAAGGAGGCTCTTCCACTGGTGGAAGTCTCTAGAATCCAGACATTGGAAAGCACCACACATCAGGAGACTGGGGAGAATGTCTTCCTTCATTCCTAGAGACCATCTGTCCCGAGTGCCTATAGCAGCAATTCCAGTTCTATGTTTGCAGCACCTTAGTTTTTCCCCTTTTGAGCAATACGGTATTGTTTATGATTATAGAGTTGTACTGATGAACAAATAAAACCAACTGGAAGTTGAAATTTTTCTTTCTTAGGGTTCTTACATTAAATTCAAACAGTTTGCATGTGTGGGCAACTTGGGTCCCTTTCAGTAGGTGCTCGGCTACTACTATGTAGCCTTTAACCTCTCTAAATTTCCACGCACTGAGGCAAAAGACCAACTAGCTCGAAATGGGCCAGTGAGGCCCCAAGGCTGTATAGCACAGAAGATTGGAGATGGAACCTAGACTTGTCAACAAGACAACACGGATCTCAATGTCAACATCCATCGTGGGACAAATCTGGGAAAGACGGCAGCCAATGTTCTCCCGTAGGACAGAGATTTGGCGGTGACAAGAATGACATTTCCACCAGATTCCTGTCAACAGGAAATGTCTTGGTACATGAAGTTCAAAAACAGGTGTGATTTTGACTCATCTTTGGCCCAACTTGTGAAGGGAGAAAAAAAAATCACAGAAATTATGGAATTAGAAAATTTCATCAGCAAACTGCTTTGAAAATGGATGAACTCAGCTCTAAGAAAGCCAGCTGTCTGTTACTAAGAAGGCTTGTATTTCCGGCTAAGAGGTCGTAACATACTTTCCTACTGACTGAGTACAATGAGTATATTCCTTCAAATGTCTTGTTCTAGTATTTATAATACAACTGTCTAATGTGGTTGTACTTTCTCCATCCTGCCTCTAACACAGTATTTCTGAAAACTAGCTATAGTAACACTCAAGACAGTGTGCTAGTCAAATGCTTCTCTCCTCCTTAAGAAGCTAATGGATTTGCATATCTGTGTATAAGAAGACCCAATGTTTGTGACTAGGCCATCTGTGTTTTTCCCCCCTTGCCAATTCAAGGTAGATATAGGTTCTATTCATTTTTCTTTATTCTTGTGTTGTGGAATGTTCCTTCACACTGTGTGAAGAGGTGCACTGTGGCCGGTTTAATAAAAAGCTAATTGACAATGTTAGGCGGGAGGTGTAGGTGGGACTTCTGGACAGAGAGAGCTCTGGGAAGAAGAAAGGAGGAGTCACCAGTCAGATGTGTTATAACCAGGAGGAGCATAGTGGAGAAGGGGTGGCAAACGAGTGTGTGGAAGAACGTAAACGTAAAAATAGAGGGGAACTTCAGTTATAAGAGCAAGTTAGAAACCAGCCTAAAGCTAAGGCTGGGCTGTTGCTATTAATAAGTCTCCATGCCGTTTTTTTTGGGGGGGGGGTGGGGGGGGTGAGCTGGCAGTGCAAAGAGAAACCTGCCTACATTTCTAATGTATGTTTGTGCATGAGTATGGTGTGTATGTATGTTCTGGGTTCATGTGCATACATGTGAAAGCCAGAGGCCAATTTCTGTTGTCTTCCTGTATCTCTCATTGTTTTAGACAAGGTCTCCTGCAGACTGAGCTTGATGATTCAGTCAGACCAGCAAGTCCCAGGGTCACCCCATCTCTGCTTCCCTAGCAGTGCAATTACAGGGTGAACCCTCTCACCTGGCTTTTTATACCAGTGCGAGGATTTGAACCCAGACCAGCGCTTTACCATCTGAGTCATTTCCCCAGCCCCATTTCTACTTCTTTCTAAAGAAACGTGAGAGACTTGAATACAATTACAGTAATGAGCCTTTCGGGAACCCCAAATCTAGAATTACCAAGTTAATAGATGGATCTGAATCGTCAACTACAAAGTAGAAGTATTTCACAGCCCTTTATGATGACCCATGTGCTCATACAACCCCAGAACACAGGAGACTGAGACAGGAAGGTCTTGACTTTGAGGCCAGGCTAGGCTACATTGTAAGTTTGAGGCTAGTCTGGGATGCACAGTAACACTATTTCAAAATAAAAGAACAAACAAGAGAATACCATACTCTGATTTGATGCTCAGATAAAAAAGGAAATTAATAATACTAACATATTAAGTACCGGTTACTCATAAGTTGTGAAACAATTGCTAATTTTAAAAGAATAGATATAATTATGTCCCTGGTATAATAATACAGAGATCAAAATACAGGTAAAAACACAGAAACTTAAAAATGGGCTGCCCAACTTTAGTTTGAGGCATTACTGTTTATAAATCAAGGCACAATGACATAATGCTACAGTTTAACTAAACATATGCACACTTAGTTGAGCCTTCAGCTATAAATATAACATCTCACAACCTGGATCGTGATAATCTGGATTCTATGACATTCTACCCAGGACCCCAAACCTCACGTAATCACACCTCATTACAGAACATGAGCAGAGACTTCTGAAAGAGCAGACAGCCCTCTGCACACTGCCCAGCACAGGTACCCCCGAGAAAGGGCCGCCCTTCTTCTCCTGCCCACTTCCCTCTCCCATCTCGGCCACCATACAACAGTGAAATCACACTCTGAGCAGCGTGGTAAAGTGAACATTCAGTCTTTATTTTCTCAGCTCTCCAGGGATCACAAATGAATTGAAAGTAATAGATAAACTATTAATATTTTTCTCCAATGAGATGGAAAAGCTCCTGATGACTTTCAACACAGCATTACTTCAAACTCGGGCTTTTTCTTTTCCTTGCCTTTCTTTTCTATTCCTTTCTTATCTTTTCATGGAGACTGAATCCAGATCAATTTAGACAGCAGATAGCTTTGCCGGTGTCGTTAGCATCCTTGCTGTCTGGTCAGGGCATTGTCAGGACAATACAATGTGACTGAGTACATAGAATGAGCAAACAACCACCTAAGAGTACAAGCCTCGCCTATCAACACTACCTCTACAACACACAATGTAAAAATCTATTCTAGCATAAAGCAGGAAGACCTCCAAGAAGCCAAATTTCTTTAAAACAATACTTAATAAAATAAAATAAAAAGGCCTGCCAGTTTTGTGAAGCCTGGTGCCTGAAATGAAGATGGAGTCCATCTGGAGACAGATGATCCAGCAGTGAAGATGCCACGCATTTCCACAGAGATGTGGCCGGCAGGAAAGTCTTCAGGCCTCAGGGTAGGTGAGCCCGGCATTCTGGGTTACAGCAGTGAGACAGTCACAACTGAAATCTATTTCCTTTGGTCAGTGGCACAGGGGAATTAATTTGTGGCCTCAATCTCCTTTTATCAGAACCCCACACTGTGGACAGCCACCGCTACAAGCCAGAGAGTCCTGAGAGCGGAATCATGAGGCCACTAGGCGGAGAGCAGAAGCCGGGCTGTCTTCCTGTGCACACCTGATCCATCTTTCCTGTCGTTCTGTTGTCTTGTCAGGTGCCTCATTAAATGCAAGTCGGGAAGCTGACTATTCCCTAGTAAATAGTTTCGGGCTTCCAGTCAAAACAGATCTGTGATGGGATTTTTAGCATCTTATTCAAGGCAACAGCAGAGGGGTGGGGTTTGTGGGTAGCAGCCAATGATGAAAATGAGAATTGGGTGTCTAAGTAGGTTCAGGTTTTCACTGTCTTGGAAAGTAGCTACCGTAAGAGCCCTTAATAGCTAGAGAGCTTTAGAGTTTCCTCTTCAGTCTAGCAAGCTTGCGAAACTTCTGACTTTTAATAATCCTGGAACTAGAAAAGCACCCATATCCTTCTAGTTGATTAAAGTCGGGGTGTTAACGGTTTTTTTTTGGAGATGTTAATTTATTTTTATTTTATATGTATGGGTATTTTGTCTGCAAGTATGTCTTTGTACCACATTAATTCTATGAGTGGCCTCTGAAGCAGAAGAGGGTGTCAGGTCCCCTAGGACTGGAGTCACAGAGAGCTGTGAGCCGCTGTGTGGGTGCTGGGAATGGAACTTGGGTCCTCTGATCTCTCTAGTCCCAAACCCAGGGTCTTAAAAATATTGTTCTTACTATTAAGGAACCTTTAGCAAGAATATCTATAAACCTTGGGAGACAGCAGTGAGTGTGTGACGGACAGCAACTCAGAAGGGATAATCTACAGCGGAAGAGAACATCCAGGGTCACAAGCACAGACTATCCTAGCTAAAGACCCCCAGTCGGCAGGTAGCTCACAGCTGCCTTTAACGCTACTTCCAGTGGAGCTGATGACTCTTTCTAGTTTCTGCGGGCACTCACACACATGGGATACACACACACACATACACAAAAATAAAAATAAATAAATCTTTAAAAAATACAAAAAGAAAAGAAGGGTTGATCCTTCCTTATGGCTCTAGTGACTGTCAATCATCAGGGATGTAATTTGAAAGCACAAAGATGTGCAGAATGGGAGTCAAGCTAACCTTTTCTAACAAGGAGACCTGAAACTAAACAACAGTACCACACACACACACACACACACACACACACACACACACGCACACACGCACATGTGCGCAGGCACCAATGGTCTGCACTTAAAAAAGCACATGTCTGCACACAAAATACAGAAGAGATGGTTTTCTTTTCAGCTTCCTCCCTCGAAGCCGCTTTAACTTAACAGAACTGAGCCAGGCCACGAATTGTTCAGAAACCCTCACAGTAGGTCTTCGGAGGAGACATGAAGCATTTCCTCTCCTGGTCCTGGGCAGAAGGTTGGAGCTGAGCCAATAGCATAAGCAGGCAAAAAGGATGTTTGATGTCAAACAGCCTCTTCTTCAAATGCCTTCCTTGACTCTGTCACTCTGCAAGCCTCCAGTGTGCTGTTTCCCACCCCTGCCCTGCCCGCCACTGCGGCATTCCACTAAAGGCCATTCCTCAAACTTCCTTTCCTGCAAGCCGAAGAAGGATCTTTAATTGGTGCATTCAAAAGTATGCACCACAAAGGGAGAAGCTGAGGCTAGATGTGTGCTAAGAACAGGAGTGGAGGAAGTCAAGGATAAACCAGTCCTACTTGGCCTTATCTCTTGGGGACTCTACTGAGCCTCCTGAATCCTGGGTCACTGCTTTTAATTAAATTTGAATTTTGTTTTTATTAGGTACATCATACTCTCTCCCTTTCTTCTTTTTGTCTTCCTCTTCACTGCCCATTCCCTCCCACTTCATTTTGTACACACTTATAAACAGTGGAGCTGGAACCCAGATATTTCTTCTGTCATTGTGTTTTTAAACTTATCTCTCTTATCATCCTATTTTCTGCAATTTAACAACATTGTGTTCTTCTTTTTGTTGCTATACTTCAGTGAGTGACATCCATTGGACTACAGATGTTTAACTGCAGAGGTATTAAAGTGCACAGAATAGTGAAGGTTTTGATTATGTCAGCATATCTAAGTTCACTCTTACTCATTCCTCATTTGGAAAACACCTATCAATATAAACTACATTCTGGGTTCTGTGATAAGTGATGCAGGGGAGATGGGGAAGTGGATGTAGAAGGTGCCCTAGGAAAATAGCTGTGTGTGTGTGTGGGGGGGGGGGGGATTGGTGTGGGACCATGGTCTGTATTCTGTCAATTATATTTTAAATAAACTCTGATTGGCCAGTAGCCAGGCAGGAAATATAGGTGAGACCACCAGATAGGAAGTAGAGGTGGGTCAAGGAGAATAGGAGAATTCTGGGAGGAGGAAGCCCATTCCTCTGCAGTCCTGGCCCAGACACAGAAGAAGCAAGATGTGACTGCCTCGCTGAAAAAGATACCAAGCCATGTGGCTAACATATACTAGAATAATGAGCTAATATAAGTTATAAGAGTTAACAAGAAGCCTGAACTAATGGGTCAATCAGTTTATAGTTACTACAGACCTCTGTGTGATTTCTTTGGTGACTTAATGACTGTGGAAACCAGGCAGGACAGAAATCCTGACAACAGGAAATGACACATGACTCCTGCTCTGAGAACTGTCTCCTGTTTGGGTATCTCACTGCCACTGTTCACCAAGTGGACCCTAAATTTGCATGAAATAGACTCAACTGGAGAACTCCCCAACTGCCCTCAAGTCCTGAGTCAGGCAGTTCCTAGCTGTGACTTCTGTAATTGTACTTGCATAAGGTGATCTCATCAGTTCAGATACGATAGTTATTATTGAAAATTTTCTAGGGTAGTTATACATGGCCTGCTCCCAAGAAAATCCCTAACACAGGACTTCAGCACTGTCATAGAAAGATTTTTTTTTTGCCAGAGTTTATATCATATAATCCTGATAAATAAAACTACTTTCAAAATGAAAGCATTTAAGTTTTAATGATTTAAAAATCTCAGTTGTTCAAAAGTAACAAGGAGAATTGCTTTTGGACATAAGCTTTGTAGAGATTGGACATGGAAGTCTACTAGGGAAAGTACAGATTGTTCGTATTTATAGATGCCTATTAAGATACCACATAACCTAAGTATGTGACTGTCACTAAGATACAAACCCCTTGTGCCGTTCCCGTGTTTATTCAATAATGAAACCTAATGCTTGTTTATACTTAAATAAAAAGTAAGTAAAATTCCTCGTAGTGGTAATAATGGCCCTAATTTCATGGAACATTGGCTGGGTTGTTATATGGCAGAGTTTCAGATATGGGCCTATAACAGAATTTATACATGTGAATATGTTTTATATAAAACCTAGAATAAATACAAACACTGACATTCTTTCTCAGGCGAACTATGGAGCAATGACAGACAAATATGAAAAGACACTGCTCCAGCGCCACACATGTCCTTCTTTGTATGTAAGACTGCTAACCCCACCACTACCTGGAGCGCCAGAAACACGAGCTGGTTTTCTAATCCGTTTTGGCTGTTCCATCTGCAGCTGCTTCCTCCACCAACCTCACTCACAAATTTATAGGATGCCTGTCTGGTAGGGGAGTGCATGCCATCTAGGGTGAGCTGACGTTCTCTGAAGCGGATGCCCCTACAAACCATGTAGAACGCTGTGATTGTAGTGAGACAGAGTGCCGCAAAACCACCACGGGTCCTCTCAATAAACTCGATCCTCTGCTGTATCCGACCGCATAGCTTTGTCATTATTAGGTAACACCATTTGAGATGTCATTATTGCATCATGGACCATTCGCTTCTATCAACTCTAAAAGGGTAGCATCTGAGAGACTCCTTCCCCTGCCTGCTCTAACAAGCCTCCTTATGTCCCCATCAGTGAATTTGTCAAACATTGAGGAGTGGCTTTGTTTTGTTCTGCGCCTGAAGAAGTTCAAGCATCCTCTGCTCCAGTGGAAAATATCACTCAGGGTAACTTGATCCTTGCGCCACAGTCACTCACTCTCATTTGCTTCAGAATAATCTCTTACTCTTTCGGGAACAGGCACTGTATTTTGAGTCAACACTAGACATTCTGCTTAACTAGCGTGGCTACCTTCTATTTTGGTAACAGTAGGTGTGTGTGTGTGTGTGTTTGTGTGTGTGTGTGTGTATGCACACCTTCTGTGTATGTCTGTGAAGAACCAGAACCTAATGACTGTGTCCGTCTCACTCAATTCTTTCCACTGGCTCCTGACTTAAGTGAACTTCTGGTAGAGGAAAGACTCTCAGATAATCCTGACAGAATGCAGAGAAATGTTTGTCTCATTTGTCTAGATATTAGGCGCAGATGGGCTACTGAGATCTGTGGTACAGACTGAGCAGGGTAAGGAGGCTGACCCCAGGAACCAGGCTAGTCTGCATGGCACCTGAGCTGCAGGGCTAAAGAGAAGAAAACAGACAGATGTAAGGAGAAGCAGGAAGCCCTAAATAGGCTGGTCTAGAGGGAAAGCTGCAGGGCATTCAAGAGAAGAATGAGTTTTGAGGTAGTTCAAAAGAAGAATGGGAACAGCCAATGGCAGAAATTCATGGAGGAATAAGTTTCAATGTGTGGTTCATGAATGAGATGGCTTTTCAGGTCTTAGGGGTCATTCAGCAAAAGTTTAAATAGTCTTTCAATGGTGTCAGGTGTTCCTTTAATATGTCTCTGGACTGACGCTGGCATGCAGCAGCCTGGCTTTACCTGGGTTATAGAACTATTAAAAAGACCTCGGCAGCCGCGAAGTCATTATTAGAAAGAACGGGAAGAAAATGGATGGAGTCATTTTCGGCTGAAGCAATTCCCTGATACAAGCAGTGTGATTGGACTTTTAAAATGGGAAAACACATCCAAACGATACTTCATGGTCAAATAATACAATCCTTTGCTGTTGAAAAGCATTCCCTGCTTGCCCTCACCCGTGAGTCTTGGAAATGAGTGGAGGCAATGCTGGAGTATGAGGGAGGCCTGCCGGCTCCACCCTTCCCTCTGACAAGTCTGTACTCTCCCCACAGGGACGGCACCCTCATAAGACAGAAGTCACCTCCAGTTTTCCTTGTTCTCCTTCAGGATGCTCTGGGGGGGGGGGGGTTGGCTGTGGTTTACTTAATCCCATCTTAATCATCTGTCTCCTGCTCCCGTCTCCACCCTTTCTGCTTGGCCATCTACTGCCCCATCTTCCAAGATTCATCTTCTCTCAACTGCTCCCCAGTCCGCAGAGGTCAAGCCAACCAGCCCTGATCAACTTCACACAATCGTCATTCCATCTATGAAGATGTGTCTGCGTACATCTGTATACAAATACTGTATCTTGCTATGGGACACTTTTCCCTCCTGTAAGACTGTAGAGCACAGCACACTTTTTGCTGAGTACCCTAAAGACTCCTGAAGCTGTTGGGGTGGGGAGAGACCAGCAACACACCTCTCCGGGAGCACCACCCCCAACCAAGGAATACATTCCGATCAAACCGACAAAGAGTGTCTGAAAATCCCCTTTCACGCTTCGATTGAATGCAAGGAAGCACAACTGGGCTCCGAGAGCAGAAGGGACGCTCGCCTCGGGTGTGCGCACTGCTGAGACCTGGACACTCACGTAAGCCCATCATCGCCATCTCTAGTTCTGCCCTCAGCCAGAAACAAATGGAAACGTGCGCAAACATCAACATAGGAGAGTTCTGGCCCTACTAACCGCTCAGCCTGGCTCGATACACTTTCTAAATGCTCAGGTGTCTTGGTCATCCCACACTGTGAAGCTTCAGAGGATGCCACTGGTTCGGGGGACGGTGGGGGGAGCTTGTTGGTGCAAACTTCTACCATTCCCACCCTCATGAAGAAAGCCATGGAGAAGGGAGCTATGATGAAGTCCAGGCTTAACCATTCTTCACACGAACCCTAAATCTGCCCTGGGGTCCCCATCTGCACTGACAACGCTCGTTCAGACCCCTCCCTAGACTGATGGGGTACAGTGCTAAACCATTCATCTGCTCTCAGTCTCCCACAAACACACCCCTGAGTCTCACTGCATGGCCCTGGCTGGCCTAGAACTCACTCACTATGTCGACTGGGCTGGCCTCAACTCCCAGAGAGACACCCGCTTGTCTCTGTACCGGAGAGCAGAGATTGAAGGCAGACTGTATTACGCCCACTCTCTGCAGCCCATTCCCCACACAACAGCCAGGACAGTGCTTTTTAAAAACTTCTTTATAATTGTCTTGATTAACATACCATGCTTGCAAATGTTTACAAGTGTTTTTCCTGTATATTTGCACTGTGTGATGATCAAATCAGGGTTATCCGTCCATTTTAAACACCATTTATTTGGGGTAAAAACATTTAAATATCCGTTATCCAACTTATCTGAAACACATTATTATTGACTATAGTCACCCTGTCATACCAGAATACCAGACTTTCCTTCTGACTGTGACATTACACCCACTGACACATCCCTTTCTACCCTACATAATTCTTTAAGCTTTAACACAAAGTCAGACTTTATCCATTGGAAACCCTCTCCTTAGCGTTTCTACCTCATGTAAAACAGAATCCCACATCTTTGTCTTGGCTACTGGGCCTGGCTGCCCCTCCTTATCTATCACCTGGCCACCAGGGTCTCAGGCTTCCTTCCTGGAACACAGCAGGAAGTCCTTCACTTCTGCTCAGGGGCTAACTCCTTGACTTTTCCTGACCAATGAATATAAACAAGCTATCCTGTCATCTGTTGATACCCTTTCTCTCTCTGTGTGGCCCTGGTCCCTGTCTGACCATGCACATCTGTATTTCCAGCCAATGCCTGGCTCATCTCCGATGGTGTGGGCAAAACAGCTAGCCATTGTCGAATTACATCTTTTATCTGCTAGCAAAAGCCAGGCTATCATTTAATAATATTTGCGCAGTTAGTATTTCTTAAATGCGCAATCCTGATTTTCAGAGTTTGGTTAGAACTAAAAGCACACTGTTTTTTCTCTTAAACGTTGGCACTCTAACAGCTGCACCAAGGAAACGTGGTAAGGCAGAGAAGGAGAGTCATTCTATCAAGATATAAAGGCTGTGAAGTAAAGACACTGCTCGAAGGGAGGTAATCAGAAGTAAAAGATTAATGGAAAAATACTGCCACACAGATGACATAATAAATGCAAGGGTGCTTGGTACATTGAAACTAAACTCATACTCATATATAATTTGAGAATTTCTTCTGTGGTTACATATCAAGATCACTAGTGATATTTATTTACTAAAGCTTAGATATCCATGGCTGGAAGGGAATTCAAATGTAATTTAGTTTGTTTTGAATGTGGTTTTCAAAATGGAAATGCAATGTGGTCTAGATAGAGATTTGAACCTGTGTGGCTTTGCTTGCAGCTTGTGGGAATTGTTCAGTCTGGAAGATGTGCTTTCTATAGTCTATAGATTTGCTATTTCTACTCTGCCCTTACTTTTATAGTTTATGTGTATGCGCAACACCTGAGTGCAGTGCCCGAAGAGGCCAGAAGAGGGCACTGCATCCACTGGAATGGGAGTCTCAGGCACTTGTGGGCCACTTTATGTGGGTGCTGGGAATGGAGATCCTATGCAAAGGAAGCAAGTACTCTCAACTACTGAGTTCTCTCTCTGTCCCCACTTTATTTCTTAATGATCATATATAAAAGCTTATGAAAATTTAGATATTCATATTCACTATATCTTCAAACGTGGGATATGAGTTAAAAGGAAGTAGACTGCAAAAGTTATGTTTGTCCCTCTTAGTCTTCATCCCTCACAGGGGCCCCTTCCCTGCTTATGGCCTTTTTGGCTAAGCTTTTATTCTGAAAAACCTTAAGAATATTCAAAGATACTTTCTATCCACGTTTAAACAGTAACTGTTAGTTACATGTTAGCAGACATGTATATACATACTACAACTGTGACACTAATTATCTGGTGCACACATTTTCATTTGGCCCAAGGAGTTCAAGAGCCAGGCAGAGCCCAACATGCAGGCGCGACTCTAGCAATCAACTTCCAACCACAGGTACCTTTGGCTCTTCCTTGGGATCAAACTGCCTAGAGTCCCACAGCCAGAGTTGGCTCAGGAGGAAATTACAATAAGAGGCTGTGTATTCAGAGCCTCGATGGCGCTGTCATCTGAAGAGTCACAAGTCAGCTCTAGGAACAGGAGCGGGGCAACGCAGCTATTCCTGGAGCTAGGTTTTTCTCTAGGCAGGGGGCCTCACTCATCTCAGTTTACTCTTCTCCCTACTGCTAGCGCAGCAGACACTGCGGTTTCCCAGCCCAGGTAGCTCACCTGTTATACCATAATACTTCTGTGTGCATTATTCCTGACGACTTTGGAGACTGCCAAGTCCAAGATCAGTGTGCCAGCAGACGTCTGGTGAAGCCTGCTTTCTCACAAACGGTTCCTTCTTCGGTGTCATACAGGGTGTACGACAGAGGCCTGCTGTCCTGGGACCCTCTGGTAAGGGTGCTGAGAGCATTCATGAGTGCTGCCTCTCATGACCTAACTGCCTCCCCAGAGACCTGCCTCTTAACATTAAACCAGGAGTTGGAATCTCATCATGTTAACTTGGAGAGGTGTTAAGAACGTTCAGAGCACAGCATCAGGGCACTGGTGGACACAGTCCTGGTGGATGACTGGTCCACAGGACACTTGCTGACCTTTAGTGCCAGCTTCTGATCTTCAGTTTCCTGCTGAGTGGTTTCTCACACTGGACATTTTCTCTGGTAAAAACAGTTTAAAGACTAAGGGGAATCTGTACCTTGGGTAGCCACTACCAGTAAGCGTGCATTGCCTTCTCATAGACAGCCATTCCCACGGAACACTCTTAACCTTGGAACTAGCCAATCAACACCCTTCACAGAGGATTATTAGTTTAGGAGCACTTAATTGGTTGGGGCAATTTCCCTCACAGTTTAGAACACTGTTATCAGAAACACAATTAAACCGTGACACTAATTTATGATCACAAACTGCTCAACTGAAAATGGTTCATAGCTGAAGAACACTGAGGGGAGGGCAGGGGGCTTAAAGCTAGTCTGCTACACCACACTCCTGCTGGCTGACGGAGGTGATGTCTCAAAAACACTTTGCATTATTGGCCTCTTCTGCTGTCCCATGGGAATGGACATACTACAGACATCACCCACCATGTCCCGATCTTCCCCTCTGCAGACAGGTGAAAATTCAGGGCTTACCCGCAGCAACGAAAGCAACTTAAATCGTAAGGCAGCAATAGTTCCCAAAGCTTGATGCATGTACAGCCATGCACGTGTGTGTGTGTTTGCACATGTGTATGGGTATGCATCCATGTGTCTATATGCATTTAGAGGTCAGAGGTCAATGTTAGGTATCTTTCTCAATCACTCTCCCCCTATTTCCTGAGACAGGGTATATCCCTGAATGTGGAGTTCACAGTTCTGACCACACTAGCAGCCAGTGAGTGCCCAGGGACCCACCTGTCTCTATTCTCCAGCACTATCCCTGGTCTGTGTGCGCATGCTGGCATTTCATCAGGTCACCTAGCTATCTAACCAGCTCCCTTGACAGTCTTCATGAGGAAGGTCTGCATGTAACATACAGTGCACAGACTGCATGCATCACTTCCTTGAAGACACCAGCCATTCACAAAAATACCCAAGTCAGGTCCAATCCCGCAGAAGACAAAGGGCATCCTGTCATATCGCGACTCTTCTGCTTCTGTCGTGGGTTAGCGATAATGCAGTTCTGGCAAACATGTGAGCCCCAACTCTAAAATAATTATTTCAGGGTCCATAGTAATCTGAGGTAAGGGTGACCATCTGAGAAATTAGCCTCCAATCTTCTAGCCTCTTTTTCTAGCATTTTCCAAACGTTTTCAGTGAATTTCCAGATCTGTAATATGATTCTGATATTGTCTGTGTGAGCTTTATAGTGTTTGGGGGGAAATTGTGTGAAATTCCCGAATACTTCAGGCTCCTTTCCTAATGTGAGATTTTCTAGCCGATTTCTTGCTGATTCGCACAGCTCCCCAGCCTCCTCTAGACACCGCTGTACGCACGGTCTCTGAGCCTTCCGCCTGTACTGTTGCCATGCCTCAGCCCCACCAGCTCTTTTGTTTGTTCATCTCTACACAAAGACTTTAATCACCCTCTGCATGTGTCCCCTCTGCTCCTATGAAGAGCCCCCCTCTGCAGTATCACCACAGGACACCGACACTTTACTCCAAGACAGCCATCTGTCACTCATTTATCAGTGCGTTGAAGGCAGAGATTAGGTTGGCCCATCTGTATGAGCCGTGATGCCTAGCATGGTCCAAAGCACGCAGAACAGCCAGCAAATGCTTTGTAGACTGACAAGACATACCGAGGTTTGAATGAAACACACACCAGGGATCAGACCCCATCTGTTTACCTGAGCAAACATGACTTCGCACAGATCCCCATGGCGCAAAGCTATTTCCAGTCACACTGTACTTTCCTTGGGGAGCAAATCTGCACTGCCAGAAAACCCAATGGAAGCCCTCTGGAGGGTGGAAACATTTAAATTAGACTTATCAGAATAAATAGTTGCAATGGATAATAAGTGTTAATTATAAATACAAAGAGGAAATTCACATCACCTGAAACTACTGTGAATGTTGATGGGAAACTCCTAAGTACCTTCTTTATGCACTGACACAGCATTTTACAGGCATCACAAACAGTACTTACAGTTGGGTATGGTATCATAGGCTTCTAATCCAAGCAAAGACAGAGGGTTGCCATGACTATGAGACCAACTGGGTAGATCAATGGGCTGTAGGCTAGCCTGGGCTACACTGTGAGGCTCAGAAACCTCCTGCCAGGCCTGATCACCTGGTCCAAGCTCAGGGCCTACACAGTAGAAGGGAAGAATGGACTCCCACAAGCTGTTCTCCGGCCTCCACACACGCACTGTGGCACACACTTCAATCAAACAAAAAGCACACAAATAAACAAGTAGATATAACTGGAAACAAAAACTCTTGGTGCACCTTTATAACTAAGACAAGCTGTGTAAAGGCGTCTCTTTCCCCTTCTCACTTTAGAACACGCGGAAGGATTGGTGCTACGCGCACATCCTGCTGATGAGGAAGACCTTTGGGCATTCAGGTGTGTACCACGTCTGCCTGTCTAGTGAGCCCCTGACAATGCTGCAGGAGCAAAAGGAACACTGTTTAAATCCCATATGTACACTGCTGTTCTGTGCTCAGAAAAACTGCTCTGGCTTGGCATTACTCATCAGAACAGGAGAAAGATGTCTATCCCTGCCCAGTGTGAGGGGGTAAAAACTGCTTTGCTTTGCTTTATTTTGGTGTGTGTTGTGGGGAGGAGGGGGTGAGGTTAGGGGTTATTTATGACTAAGCAGTAGGCCATTTTTCTGTCTGCTTTTATTGGACTTCTGTAAATTTTTCTTCTTTAAATTGCATGGTCACAAATTCAACCCAGTTTTCAATCAGCACGTTCTTTGCTTTTAGAATTCATGTTTGTTTTTTTTTATGTCTCACATTTACCTTATTTGTTTTGCAAATAATATTCATGGGTTGACAGTTGTCCTTTAACTTCCCTCGGAGTGGTTTGTTTAGTTACTCCACACAGAGAGTTTTAGGTTTTTATGCAGCCAAATTTACCCACTTGTTTTTATTGAGATCAGATTTCACAGCATTATATGGAAGCCATTTTGCAACCTAAGACTGTAATAACACTCGCTAGTATCTTTATAGCCCGGCTGGCCGGCCAATGAGTCCCAGTGTTCCTCCTCAGCACATGCCAGCACAGCTGGCACTCTGGGAAAGAAAGCAACTTTTCAAAACTTATTTTCATTCTTAGCTTCATGCATGCATGGAGTGGACTTTGTTCATTTCCATCCTTCATGATCCCCATCTCTCTCCGAAACACTTCTTCCCAGAAGGCTTGCTCCTTACTTCATGCCTTTTGTGTGTGTGTTTAATTAGGTGTCTGTATGAGCATACCTAGAAGGTTCTTACTGGGGCATGGGCAACGTACTAGTAGCTCCACCACTGAAGAAAGTGCCAATAGAATCGCAGGGAGTGGTGGGGGTCTCATAAGCTCCTCTCACTTCCATGGTGAGATGCTGACTGGCCCAATCATGCACACGGCTTGACTTGCGGAGTAAACACAGCTATGGTGAGCTCATGCATGCAGGCCCTGTCTACCCAGTGTCTTTTTGGAACGCATCTCCCCGTCTTCCAACTCCTGCATCCTGTTCACCCTCTCTTCTGTGATTTTTTCTCTGAGCCTTGGAGGGATGATACATATATTACTTTTTACGTGGGTCGTAAGAATGGAACCTTCTGCATGCTTGTATGATAAATGCCTTATGGACTGGGATGGTTTCTTTAGTTCCTGGTCTCTTATCTTACATTTAAATTGTTAGAGTCATCTGCAGGGCCAGTGAGATGACTCAGAGAGCAATGGCACCCGCAGCCAAGCCTGACAACCTGAGTTCTACTGCTGGGACCCATATGGCGGCACCGTGGAAGGAGAGAACCAACTCCGGCAAGTTGTCTTCTGGCTTCCACAAATACACCATAGCATGTGCGCGCGCGCGCACACACACACACACCACACACCACACACTAAGCAAATAAAACTGTAATAGAGTCATCTGGAAATTCCCAATATAAAAGTGAGGAATTCAAGGAATAATATCTTTTGAAAATAAAATGTGAACTGAAATAATACCTATTTTGTACATCGTTTTAAATTCTCCTTTAGTTCTGAATGCAGTTCTCCAGTGACAGCCACAGGCGGCATCAGTGTAGGCTTCCTCCTGGTCTCTCTACGGTGCTTCACTAAGAAAAATCCTTTCAGAAACATCCGTGGTCCACATGCACATGAAGAGCTGGAAAGTTACAGATTATGAGACACACATGTTTCATTTATGTCTGGCAATATGGACTGAAGTCCTCTGAAGGCTCATGTGTTGAAAGCTCGGCTAAGAGGTGGGGCCTGTGGAAGGTGGTTCGGCCGTGATCTATGGACTCATAATTTTTTTATTCATAATTCAATGAAACTATTGAGAGGTGGTGGCAACTATGGGGCAGGGCGTAGTCTGAGGAAGTAGGCTATTGGTCCTTCCTCATTTTCTCTTTGCTTCTTTGTTCTCATGAACGAGCAGCCTTCTCTGCCACACGCTTCCACTGCCATGACTGCAGCCAGCCAGCACCGCCTGAAACTGTGAGCCACAGTAAGTCCCTAGACCCTGCGCTCCCTCGTGTGCTGTCACAGCAATAAAAAGTCAATTCAATAAGTAAAGCACACACTTATCAAGCTGTATAGTGGGAGATTTTTAAAACCACACTTTCACAGACCTGTGTCATCTACCATCTTTATCATTTCTAAGTCACATCCTTCATCTCATTTCACACACACACACCACACACATACACCACACACACACCACACACATACACACACCATACATACACACACCATACCTACACACACACCACACACACACCACACACACCACACACACACCATACACACACACCACACACACCACACACACACCATACACACACCACACACACCACACACACACACACACACACACACCATACACACACAGACAGAAGTCAAGACTGAAAGGGATCAAACCATTATAACACAAATATTTAGAAATCTCAAACAAAAGATAAGGATCAACCCGCTATTGGAACAGTTGCTCAAATTGGATCAATCTGACATCTGTAAGAAAATGATAAGGAGTCTCCCAAGTTTAATCGCAGAGGACCGACCGACAACTTTCAGAAGTTACAGCTGCACACAGAAGAGGCTGCCAACAGGATGACGGGGACCAGCAGTTGGCACCTACTTAGTGCTTATTGTGTGTCACCATGCAACACCGCGTCTAAGGCCCACAACTCCATGACACCCCACACACTGCACAGAGGAGGACCTAAGTCGCTAGCCTGACAAGTCTGTGTGTCTGCGGGGAGCCAGTTTACCAGATTCCACCGCTCTGTGGACGACGTGACGGTGTTTCAGGTCCACCGAAAATACCCTAATTACCACAACAGACTCTCCAGACATCCTCGTTTAACAGTCAAGGCTGAGGTAAAGCAGGCAGTTAGCAATTACTTCCCCCAAAGCTCCAAACGCTGGTTTAGATCTAATGCTTCCCAACAGATAAGCTTATTCATGAAGAGGGAATCTCCTCAGTCCAGCTACCCTCTCCTCATTATACAAACAAAGCCCCGTCTTTAGTCAAGTGACCAAGGAGGGCTCTTAGCTTCAAGCTCCTCTCTTACTACAGAGGCGATAGTGCAGCTGCATGAACAAGCCTCATCAACTGAATGCCAGAGTCCAAAACTGTGTGTGTGATGCCTTGCGATCATTCAGTGGCAAAAGCGGCAGCCACACTCGAGCCCTAGGTGCTGGATTCTACACAGGAACTCCAAAAACTCCATGAAGCCAACCTGCCAGGCGGGCAATGCTAGGTGGAGATTGTCTAGAGACAGGCAGATGCCTCGGAAACTTCCTTTTGTTACACCAGCCAGGATTCCAGGAAGAAGCCAGTTTCAAACCCTTTGATGTCATTTGGGAAGGAAACACTGAGACTTGCCAAGGGTGAGGAGACGCTTCCCCTTCCACTCCTGCTGATGAGTCACTGTCTTAGACTCCCCTAGCTCCAAGCAAGCCTTGCTGCAGCTCCAGAGCGACACACAGAACACTGGAAGCTGCCAGAAGCACCAGCAGCTTCTCTTCTGCCTTGCACAGGGCCGAGCTCACTTCACTGCAGCCAGAGGGATCCAAGCAGCTGAAAAAACTTGACAAGACTCCTGGAGGACAACTGAGTACCTAAAGGGAACTGCGGGGGACACCCCCCCCACCCCAGGGCTCTGCCAGTAACCCTGTGATAATGGGAACTGAGGGCCAGAGTTCCAGATTAGAAAATCAATGGCTGTGTGACTCTGGATAAGGGCCTTGGTTTCCTCATTTTAATAATGATCATGGAATCCACAGAGAGGACAGGTTGTCTGTCGGTCTGTCTGTCTCTGTGTGTGTGTGATCACTGGACAGTAGATCACATTAGAGGCCCTGTTTTCTTGCAGGCATTTTTTGAAGATGAAGTAAGATTCTACAGGTGTCATGTGCCTAGTATGGTGCCCAGCACACTGGAGAAACTCAACTATCATTAGCTACCTGGTATGGCACAAGCAGTTTAAAAAAAAAAAAACTGAATTAATTAAATACTGTCAAGTCTCCAGAAACAGCTTCCCTCAGGCAGAAGAGTGTTGCCTCTCAAAGGCTTTAGCACCCAAGCAGACTGCAATTTTTTACAAAAAAGCATGTTTTTATATACTGGCCACCTGTGTTTCTTTTTACTATTAATAATGTATAGTAATATATGAAAGAGTGAGTTTCATGGTAGTTTTATACATGTGTATAAAGTATTTTGATTTTAATGAACCCTTCACACCCACACTTATACCACCCCCAGCTCCCAATACTCCCTCTTCCTTTGTTAGTGTCTTTTTAAAAAAGGTAATCCACACATAGAAAACAAGTGATATATTTGAGAAACAACTGTTTATTTCATATGTCCACTTTTTGACTGGATTATCAGATCTTTTGGTGTTTAGCTTTCTGAGTTCTTAGCTTCCACAACCATAACCTAGCCCTATCCAAGTCCCCCTAGACACCTCCAGCTTTAAGATTCTGGCTGTGTGGTTGTTGTGTTTTTGGATACAGGCTCTCACTAGGTAGTTCTGGCAGGTCCTGGAACTCACTCTGTAGACCAGGCTGGCCTCAAACTTGAGAGATTTGTCTTCCTCTGCTTCCCGAGTGCTGAGATTAAAGTGTGCCACCACTCCTGGCCTGGACTCTTGGTATTTCTAGTGGCTGCATGAAAAGTAAGCAGGTGCACATAATTTTAATAATGCAGTCTACTTAATCTGGAAGACCCAAATCATCATTTTAACATGTGAGCAATAGTAGAATTTTTAATGGGCTATTTTATATTACTTTCTACAGTAATTCTTCATTTTGTCCAAAATGTACAAGCATCTTGGGCCTAGCGACATCACCCACATACCAGAGCCACGTGCAGCCAATGGCTACTGTACCACACAAATACACATTCTCCTCTCTGTAATTACTGCAGGAGCAAAGTGTCCTTAATGAAGCTTCACTTTGTACAATCAACGTTATGAGGGATACACAATGAATTATTACTTTGCCTCCCACTGATCTGCACTTGTAAATACATCAGGAAGAATTTTATCATTTAATCTTCACCACTGCCCTGAGAAATTGGTCCCTACAGAGTTTTAGACAGGTCATAGACTGGTGTAAGAGTATCTCCCTCCCTCCCCCCCCCCCACGCACACACACGCTTCATGTTGTTACTTTATGTACCGCCAAGAATGAGAGGATATTTAAGTCCACATAAAGACAGCCGCCAGGTTCCTGACTCGCTTGCCAGCTTTTGATCTTACAATGGCAACCAAAAATTTTTACTACATCTACCCGCCTCTGTTTAAACATCAGGTGCTCCTTAAACCAGACTTAGCAGCACTTAGAGCCAGTTTCGTTACAAAAGGGGGCTGGTACGGTCAGTGTTCAACTTGACCTCTGGGTATCCCCTCTGCATCCGGCTCCTAGGTTCTCTGGAAACCTGGGTCCTCTGAAGAGTGTGCACTTTCTGCCCACAGCTTGCTAACCAACTGATAAGAGAGATTAGACTTATCAACAAATATACGACTTACTTTAAACACCAAAACAAAAGAGACGCTTTCCTGAGACCTTAGAAACAGCTCAGGCAGCAGTTTACCTTTGGAAAACAAAAAGATTTGAGGAGAAGAAAGTAGGAGAAAATTCACTCGGCAGCCTCACCTTCCTCACGTGGACGAGACGCACCATTTGAAAAGTTAGACAACCATGTGTAAAGAGAGGTCTGCAGCAGAGGCTTGAGGACTTCCTGGACAGTAGAGCTCACGGAAGATCCTCGCTAAGTGAAGCTGTGTGACTGGGCGTGGGGAGGACAGCAGCCAGGTCCCAGGGATCCACCAAACGGTGAGAAATAACACATCAGTACCATGAGGTGGGACGGAGTTTGAGGCTGTGTACTGTACAATAAGAGAACCTTGAAACTGCAAGAGAGCCTGATGGTGGTGGCGCACACCTTTAATCATAGCACTCGGGAGGCGGTGCTCTCTGTGAGTTCAAGGCCAGCCTGGTCTATAGAGCTAGTTCCAGGACAGGCTCCAAAGCTACTGAGAAACCTTGTCTCAAAACCGGGAACCTTGTACTATCTGTGAGAATACTGGGACAGGGGCTTTGCCCTGCAACTTAATTTAAGTAGAGAAACAAGGATGTATCTTGTCAAATTTAAACTACAGCATTCAGTAACAGCCCTTTCTTCAATACTGAATTTCTGGAATTCTACTGTCAGACTCTGGTAGGGTTTAAAAAAAAAAAAAGAATCTTTCATGACTAGTTATATTCTTGCTTTAATTAACATTGTACCACAAACTTGCAAATGTTTATGTTAAAAAAAACTAACAAGATAGTAAATACTGGGGGAAATAAAATTTCAATGAGTATTAGGGTAATTAAAAAACAACAAAGAAACAAACAAAGGCCACCTCAGCAGAGTCTTTAACTACACTTCCTATATTTGGACCACAAGGACGCATAGAGCCATAGAGGACTAGGCAGACCTGGGACAGTCTCATTACCCAAATTCTAGCTGCTCATTGCATGTATATCCTTGCACGCTTGCAGTGTGGTCAGGCACGTCCTTTTGTCCATCTTCACCTTGGGCCTGTCACCTGCTTTGACTCGTGAAATGTGGCATACATGCGCATCTATCCTTAGGACCCAGTTATGGGTGGTTCATACTCTTGTTCTTAGAAGGGATGGTTTGCCTTCAGTGGCTCAAGGTGTGTAGGACCAGGAAGATGAGAGATGAGTAAAGCAGCATCCCAGCTGACCCAGCAAGCAAAGCCACACTGCCTGTTGCACAACCCTGAGACTGAGAGTCTACCCAGCAACAGCTGGCGAGCAAATGCTAACTTCTAAGAAACACACTCGGTACACTAAAGAAACACAGTCTTCATGCATGTGCAAGCTGCAACTCAACAAGGAAAAAGATGGCTAGGCGGCACAGAATATAAATACTCTATACTGACATCACAAAATTTTGTCCTTGAGCCGGGCGGTGGTGGCGCACGCCTTTAAACCCAGCACTCGGGAGGCAGAGGCAGGCGGATCTCTGTGAGTTTGAGGCCAGCATGGTCTAGAAGAGCTAGATCCAGGACAGGAACCAAAAAGCTACAGAGAAACCCTGTCTCAGAAAAAAAAAAAAGAAAGGAAACAAAAACAAAATTTTGTCCTTGCAGTCTAAGATTTTATTTCTAAAGATTGTTATTTGATATTATTTTTCCTATAATTTAACCTTGACTTGGATTTCTTCACCTGCATTTTATTCTCCATTCAAACTGGAGTCTTCAAAACTCTGAGTATGTCTGCCACTACCTCCAGCCTTTTCTCATCTAGTTCTCTCCTGAACTCTTACCCGGCAAGTTTAGATTCTTCCAGGCCAGGTTTGCATGCCACTTCTGCAAAGAATTCATCCTGATTCTGCCTTTAAAGTTAAGACAGTCCATGCCTGAATCTTACCATGACAGGTATCTTCTGATATTTGACTTATTCTGCCTCACAACACTTCCCTATCCTTGTAAAAGACAGCAAGATCTGTGGACAGCAAGATCTGTGGGATATTTACCTCTGTAATCTCCATGATGCTTAGCGAAAGGCCTTAAACAGTAGACAGCGATGGGAAGCAGCCATACACTAGGGAAAGGCAAGGGATGAAGAGGTGACCCAGGGCCCCAGGATGCGGATGCTGATGCTGAATAGCCAGGAGGCTTTGAAGCAGTCAGCTTTTTGTGATTCAGCCTCTACATATGCAAATTGAGACAGCACATATTTCACAGGATTGTTGTGAAAATTCAACACGAAAATGAACGCAAATGCCTCCCGGTGTTGACATATGGTGGCAGCTCCATCTGAGGTAGCTCCCTTACAAAACTGATCATGACAGACCATCACACAGAGGCTAGTTTAAACAAATCCTGATGGTGGATCATTTTCTCTTAGCAGTTAAGGGTTACAATAATGACTCCAGTTACAATTAGCTGCTTTCCCACTATCTGCAGTTCCAGTGAGCTGGTGTCTGGCTTTGTTAAGATGCTCAAATATCCATTACTCCCTTACATTTCTAAATCCTCCAGATAGTCACCACAAGAGGCAAATTTGTCACAGGAACAGAACTTCTCATTCATGAGAATACATTTTAATAGAACAGTAGAAATTGCAGCTCCAGAACAATCATTACAATGGCTCAAATTCCAGGGCTGGGAGACGGTTCAGTCAGTTTAGAGCTTGCTTTATATGACAAAGACCTGAGTCTGTTCCCCAGAACTCATACAAAGAGGCCAGTGTAATTCCAACACTGGAGAGATGGAGATGAGCCGGGTCCCTGGGTCTTGTTCAGTCAAAGAGATCCTGTCTCAAAAAAAAAAACAAGGTAGACTATGTTTGGGGATAAATAATCCAAGGTTGCCCTCTGAATTATACACACGTACTCATCTGCATGCTTGTGTGTGTGCGTGCGTGCGTACACACACACACACACACACACACACAAAACTGTTGTCCAAGTGACAGCATCATTTGAGGATGACTGGGGGATGAGACATTTCTCAGTGAGAGTCCTTTTCCAGCAAGAGATTTTTAGAAATAAAAGAACTGTTTTTATTTATATTTTCAGTCAGTAGATATTACTATTGAAGTCATTTAGCAAAAGCTGTTAAAGATGCCCTGTACTAGCTTGAATTGTATATAGGTATTCACATTCCATCAGAGCAAAAATTGATTTTTCAAAAGACAAACCCAAGGTCAAGAAGCTCAAAATCCAGTAAGTGACCTAGGCTTGGTGCATATGGACGGGGAAAGAGTCTCTGGGTCCAGAGTCTACAGGCTACTGAAGCAGCGGCAAACACCACCCTACTCCACTGGTCCCCCCAAGTAATGAAGACCCAGACTCCCAGAGCTTCTGGAAGCTGAGTTTCTATGTGGAGCATATTCACTTTTAAAGGCTGCTTTTTTGGGGGGAGGAGGGGAAGAGAAGAGGCCACGAAACTGTGATTTGTGTGACTTTTGTACTAGGAACACAATAACTACTCTTCGTTATATGTTTTAATATGGATTCACGCTATTAGCCCTACAACACACCCACATTCTCATTTACAAGCCTCCACTCACTCCACTCCCAGCTTGTATTTTCAGTTGTCACCCACCAGAACACACACAGCACTGCCTGATGTAAACTGACGAAACCTCTTCGGTTCTTTAGGTTGAATGTGAACTCTTGTATAAACACCTCTGTGATCCTCCCTCCCGAGCCTCCCTAAGTACACATGATATAAACCGACAATAGGAAAAAAAGATCTGTGTTGATTTCACTCAAGTCTCGCCGCCACTCTGACCCGGCGGAAGACAAGAATCAGTCAGGTTACTCACTGCCACCAAAGTGAAAGGCCTGGGACTGCCAGGCCAAGAGCAAAGTGTGCGAGCACTCACCGCCAAACACATCTCCGTTCTGGTAGTTCTTCCCTTTCTGAGCCTCCTCTTCATTTTGAACAGTAGCAACATGCTTGGCAGAGGCACAGCCCATAGTCTCATTCGGTCAGCTTCAGCCGGGCTGAACTGCAAATCATCTCTACAGACACGGGGACATTTTTCTTCTTCTCAAAGGAAATCCACTTCGTCGTTGCGTTGGTCACAGTGCGTGCACCTGTAAGCAGAGAAAGCTGGATGAGAAGGGGAGACTCCATGCCTGGGATTGCTCCATGCTGGGTGGGGGATTGCACAGCCCAATTCCACACTTGGTATAGTGTGGCCATCCCCTCTCAATCCCTGCTGAGAAACAACCTAGGAAGGCCTGCCACACACAATGCATGTTGGGAAGGAGCATTTTCAAAGAGATGTAGAATGTCTATATTTTTCAAGGAAATGAGAACCACTGACTGGGCACCCCGGGCTTACAGACTTGCTGATGTTCTGAAACCTCAAAATGTCTAGAATAAATAAAACACTAGGAAGAGCCACAGTGAAACTCTTTGCCATCCCTCCCTGCAGGCCAGGGCTCAAAAGTTTTCTTGGTTTCAGGAGACCATTTTCCTCCTCAGACTGAAACATATACTAGGTTATTCATCTAGACTAGGCTACACATCTGGAATAGGCTATGCATCATCTGGAGTAGACTACAGGCCTGGAGTAAGCTCTGCATCCGGAGTAGGCTCTGCATCTGGAGTAGGCTACACATCCGGAGTAAGCTACGCATCCGGAGAAGGATACGCATCCGGAGTAGGCTACCCATCTGGCTACGCATCTAGACTAGGCTACGCGTCCGGACTAGGCTAGGCATCTGGAGTAGGCTACACATCCGGAGTAGGCTACGCATCCGGACTAGGCTATGCTTCGGGACTAGGCTACACGTCCGGACTAGGCTATGCATCCGGAGTAGGCTACACATCCGGAGTAGGCTACACATCCGGAGTAGGCTACACATCCGGAGTAGGCTACACATCCGGAGTAGGCTACACATCCGGAGTAGGCTACACATCCGGACTAGGCTACGCGTCCGGACTAGGCTACGCTTCCGGACTAGGGTATGCATCCTGACTAGACTATGCATCCGGAGTAGGCTACGCATCTGGAGTAGGCTATGAATTTGGAGTCTAGTTACTAGAGTTGAGAATTAGGCTTCCTTGTGTTCGCTTTTGGCTTAGCTCTCACTGTTTTAAGGACTGAGGAGAAAACGTAAGGAGAGAGAGAAAAACACCGCTCAGTTAGTTGTCTAATTCCAGGCTTGGCCTCTGTGTGCCAACTGGTCTCTCGTATAGGCATAAGGACTGTTAATGAATAGGTCACTCAGAGCTAATCCCCGTTCTATTAGAGTGAGATGCCCTTCCCTGCAACACTGATAGGAGCTGCCCCGGATTCTCAGGGTTTGCTGTGCCCAGTGTGCGCTGATATTTTCATTTTGTTTTGTTCTTTCTGCATTTCCACCAGTCTTACCCAGCCCTTCCAGTGCTGTAAACGAGGGGCTACAATCTCGAAGCTGTCTGTTGAAATCCCCCCTTCCACACCCCTTACCAACATAACCCTGACCTCTCGAGCCCTTGGCAGCACCAACACAGCACCGTTCTTTTTCAACTCCCACCAACACCCACATCCCACATCCCACCATTTCTGCTACGAACAATTGAGCCTGTCAAGTCTCCCAGATGGTGTTACCAAAGCACAGTGCAAGCCTCACTTTTCAGCAAAACTGCTGGACCCTAGGCCCTTCTTAGAATGCAAAGGACATCAATAGAAATCACATCATTTAAGCCATAAAACCTCAGCAAAGAGCATTTTCCCAACATCCTGATTAATTTAATAAATGAAATTAAATGTAAATATAATGATCATGCAAATAATGACTGCAATAAATACTACAGTGATAACATATACATATATATGACAATAAATACTATGACATATGTTATCTGTATATAATCCCTCAGATGAGTCTCTTATTAAGGGCCATTAGAAGAAAGTATAAGACTGCTTACAGAAATATTACAAATCATGACACTCTGATTCTTAGAGAGTTGATGCTCACACCTCCTTCACACACCATTTTCATCTAAGGCTCTATGAGATCTAGGTCTATGGGTGTACGTACTAATACACATGCACAGGAGCTATTTTATGACTTAGCAGTTCTGCCTTTGAAACAACTATACGCCTCAGGATCCTGACAGTGACGTGCTTCTGACAATGAAAAAGGATATACACACACAGTAAGGGATGTGGTAGAACGCAGAATCCAAAAGCCGTCAAATTCTGACTGGGTGGGGGCAGCGACTAGACAGAGGAAGTGAGATTTCTGTGCCGTCACAAGGCGAGGTAGAAACTGACCAGTCTGAGAACACAGCGACAGCATACAGATGTGGGGAGCAGATGAACAGGAACTGAGCTGGGGAAAGACAGAGCAGGCCTGTGCGCTTGCTCCAGAGGGGTCAAGGCAGGAAGAGGCTGCAGGGCTGATGCTTTGTGAAGAGCCTCAAGAAGGTGGGGCTGACCAACTCCATCCAGCTTAACACAGCTGGAATCGTCATCGCAGGAGGGCTTCTTGTGAGACTATTAGACTAGTAACACGGTTACCCACTCTGCCTACCTCGTCCAGTTTCTGAAGAATCAGCACTGAAACAAGAGATGGGACTGGTCTCTACAGGTAGGAGAGAGCAGGTGAGAAACCCTCCCTGGCTCATGGCAGCTGGAGTTCTAGCTGCCCACGCTGCATGGTTTCCGGTTTCTGTGAGCCCTTTCTCAGGCCGGCATCTCCTCCATCCTCAGCTTGCCAGCAAAGGGGAAGGTCACAGGTGGGGAGGGAAGCCCCTTCCTTTCCAAATAGGAAATCTACAAGCAGTCTGCCTCACACAGGCACAGGGAGACAAACCACTCAAACAGGAACCTGTCCTTGCCTCTTGTCACCTCTTCAGAACCGACGAAGCGAAAACAGGAGAAAGAAATGGAAAGGAATTAGGCCAATCACCCAGGAGTCCTGAGAACTGAGAGACAACATCCTACCCTTCCCCATTCACCTCAGTTTGTTTTGTTTTCCAGTCTAAGTTCACATTTGAAATTTCATGCTTCTTATGTAGAGACTGAAGCCACACGCCTGCCCACGTGGGTGAAAGCAGAACAGAGCTAACCCTGCATATGCTACGTTTGTCCTTAGATACATATCCGTGACAATTATTTTACAAATTAGACACTTAAGAGAGTGTTGGTGACTAGCAACAAAACAGAACCATTGTGCGGCACTAAAACACGCGTGAACGTATTATTCTCCTGGGAATGAGTCAGGAACATTAGAACCTTCAATGATTTCAAGTCACTGAAACCAGTGGAAGCTGTAACCAGAGGCGCGGAGAGATTCATATCAGAATCTGACAGGAACAAACCTTCTGACCCAGAGAAGCATTTCATGACGCTCCTCATTCGTAAAAGCTGGGCTTCAATTAAAATTTTACTTGGGTGTAAAAAGTTAGTGATATGGAAAAGAACATGTTGCTTCAGGCTAACAAAGATGAGATAATTTAAGACAATGTAAGATGCTTCTTAAAAGAATGTCTCTGTTATTCAATACTGGAGTGAGGGTCAGGTTAATAGGTACGAGCACAATCTGTATCCAATTCACACGATTCCATAGGAAGTTTCAGTTTAATTACTTATATATTTAGCATACATTATATCATGTAATATCACAGAGAGTGGGGAGAGAGAGAAAAAGGGAAAGGGGAAGGGGAGGGGGAAGAAGTGAGGGAGAAAGGGCGAGAAACCGTGAACTCCTGGGCTTAAGAGATCTTCATTTCAGCCTCTCATGTGGCTCGGACTATGGGCATGCACCGCCACATCCAGCTCATTGTGTTTTGATAAACGGCCACTCAGTAAGCACTCCCTCGCCAGCATCAGTGTAGAGTTTATTTTTTTAAATATATTATATAGCTTGTAGCATTAATTTGATTTTAAAAGTGACACTTTCAAGGTTTACAGCTATTTTATTAAGATCACTCCGTTGGTGGTGATGGAATCATTTGAGGGGCAGATCTCCAATTCCTAGCCCAGATCACCGAGGAAAAGTTCTGACTATGTCATAAGCGCTTGTCCAATCATTCAATCATTTAATTAGCGGCTGTTAATCGAAAACTCCTTAGTAATACACCGTGATTGGTAGGCACCAAGCACACAGTTGTAAGCAAGATGAGATACGATTTTCCCCTCTGCCCCCATAGGATACAAATGATCACTGAAACCGGTCATTAGACCAGTTTTGCAGCATTGTGGTCCAGCTACTGCAGATTAAGTACAGAGCCAACAGGGAGTTTACCACAAGGGCACCTGGCTCCACTTTGAGCAAGTGAGTCTAGAGAGGTGCTGGGGTTGAGACCAGACCACAACTAAGGAGTCATCATTAAATCACCTTTGAACTGCACAATCTTTCATCCTAGCATGTCACGTCAAGGTTTCATCTCCACTTACAATTCTCTCACTCAACTTGAATTCAACTTAAGACTTCCTTCTGCACAAACTTGCAGAAATGTCTCCCCGGAAGACTGCCAGAATCACCTGCTCGCGAAAACTCCCCTTCGGTTTGTCCCCTTCCCAGAAACACTGGCTTCCTTTCAGCTTCCCTGTCTCCTTTAGCTGGCTGGGGTTCTTCCCCAACCCCCACCTGGCCTACTCATTTACGCCTCTGAGGCAAGGCTCAGGGTGCACACGCCTGCAGAGCCCACATTTCCACCTCTCGCTATTAACAGCACGCTACTGCTTGAAGTTGCACATCACAGGGTGGGAGCTGAACTGAAGCATCTCTTTGAAGTCTGATGGACACTTCTAACACTGACTCACAGGCTGGTTTGTTTTCAAGCTAAAGAATCTATGAGACAGGCCCATCAGACAGCTCAGAAAACAGAGCCAAAACAACTGCTTATGGCTTTGTGTGTACTTCTCCTCAGATGACTGGAGCCGACATAACATGCGCAATGTCCTCACAACGTGAAAACCACAATACCACGGACTAACCTAATCCAATGTCATCTTTAGAGACCATTTCCCCATTTTTTTTTATAAAATGCATCAGCAAATCTATAAACCTAATTCAATTTTTTATGAAGGACTTTAAAGATGTGTGACCGTGTGTGCGCATCCCTTCCCTGTCTTTCCACGCCTCTTGCAACATCCTAAGGAGCGTGATTATTACTCCACACTAACTCATGGTATAGCGTGGGAAGTTCTGTCCATATGCACCCCTACCACATACCGCATAATTCAGCCCTATTAAATAGGAAAGGCGGGCTTTCACTTTAAAAATCACTTCCATAAAACTCAAAAATGAAGCAAGAAAAATTTTATTTTTGAGGAAAATCAAAGAAATAAATGAATCCTTTGTTTAAACAAAAAAGATTTTGGATTATGCAATGTTATAGGTAACCTTGTCTCCCACTAGTTAACCAGAGACCTTTCCATTTTGGATAAAAATATTAAAGACAATTTTCTTGTGAAGAAAAACACATCTGGAAAATAAATAAATAAAAAAATGGTAAAATCCATAAAGAAAGCCTAGGCCAGAAAGAACATGGATATAAAGGCCCACACGAGGCCTGCAGGACTGGAAAGAAACCAAACTCTGATTGCAATGGGCACACAGAGGGCTATGAAGTCAGCAATTAAGAAAAGGATGTAGTTGCATTATGAATAGACCAGGGTGAAGTGGTCCCTTTTGTATTTTTAATTAAAAAGGAAAAGCAAGACAAGACAGCATCTAGAAGCTCCTCTCTCACTGAAGAGTCAGCATCCAAGCGCCTTAAAAAACACACACACACAGACACACAGACACAGACACACACACACACACAATATATATATATATATATATATATATACATACAACTAATCAGTCTGTCTGCACATCTGCTGTATCTCCCAGTAATGAGTGCTAACACAAAAGCCCACTTGGGGGGAGACGAAAGGAAACTTAAAAGTGATTTCTAATCTTGAAGCTTTGCTATCCCTGAGCTACTGTTAACACCTTTTCACATCATCGTGATTGCTAAAAATACATAAAGATGTCACGTTTGACATGAAGGTATCTGGAAGTCAAATCTTCTGTTAGCATCAAAGAACATTCTCACCTCTCCCCTCACACTCATGTGGCATCACGGTGATTGGCACTATGCTATTAACTCCCAAGACACGTGGATTCTGACTTCTGTTTTTGCTGTGGGACAATGGTCTATACCCTGTCACTTGTGTTTTAATAACATGCTGATTGGCCAGTAGCCAGGCAGAAAGTATAGGTGGGCAACCAGGCAGGAAGCAGAGGTGGGGCGATGAGAAAAGGAGAATTCTGGGAAGAGGTAATGGTCAGTCTGCAGTCGTCATCCAAACACAGAGGAAGCAAGATGAGAATGCCTCGCTGATGTGGCTAACACAGATAAGAATTATGGGCTAATTAAGATGTAAGAAAGAGTTAATAAGAAGCCTGAGCTAATAGGCCAAGCAGTGAATTAATTAATACAGTTTCTGTGTGATTATTTCGGGGCTAAGTGGCTGGGAACCAATAAGTGGCCTCCTTCCTACAAACAAACAATCAATCAAAAAACCACTTTCTTCATTAGCAGATGCCTGTAAGCTTGGATTTCTTAGAATTGTACAGGGTAGTAAAATTACTTCTGATAATGGCTGGCTTATGTCCAGGTTATGGCTTCAATGTGCAAAAACTGAAAAACAGAACAAACCTCAGCTCCTTTCCCCTTTCTCTATTCTGGCTTTCATAAACAAAATTAATTCTTAGAACGCTTCTTGTAGGGAACTGGTTAGGAAAAGCTGCGTAACGACCGTCCTTCGAGCTCAGGACAAGAACTCTGTGCCACTAGCGTGTGCCCCCTAACTCTATTGCTGTGTTACCTGTATAGATAAACTGAAGTCTGTGAGCAGGAGCATGACTTCTGGGAAGGCAGCCAGCCAAAGAGCTCTTGATTAAAACCACACACCTACAGTAGCGTGAACTCTCAAAGTTAGTCCTGCAGAAGTCCCAAATTCTGCTCCTAGTTTCTGTATTGGGTGGCCTACAACTGCCTATAACTCTGGCTCCAGAAGATCCAACTCCCTCTGAGCTCTACAGCCCCTCCCCCACCTACGCACGTGGTACACACACAAACTCTATCCTCTCCCCGCTCTCTCTCACTCACACATACACAAAAATAAAATGAATCTTAAAACAATTCAATCAAACAAGCAGGAACCAGAAACAAACAAGTCTTCATACCTTGGATACAACAAAGGACTACATGGATTTTATTTGAAAACTTAATTTGGTATTGATATTTCAGAATGGATATATTTAAGATGGCCAGAATTAGTAACACTTTTAAATAAAGTAGGGACACTGAAAAGACCCTAAAATCTTGAATTGCAGTTTCTTTATAAATATAAATACATATGTAAAAATAAATATAAATAAAAATATAAACACACCTCTTACGTCTTCCCTCCTGAAATAACTTCCCCTCTTCCTTCTAGTGTCTGAACCAAAATACACGGAATGCTCCCACAAGAGGCTGGTGCCCCCTCTGACCTAAGAGCTCGTTCGGAGATCTCAGCCTTACATCCAACTATGTGTGGAGTCTGGGAGGGCTAGTGGCTCACGAAACCCAGACTGCAGGGCAGACGGCTGCTCACTGAGACACACACTTCTACAGGAAAGCCTCGGCTACCTCAAACCCTACCTTCTGGAACCTTTATACTTTCTCTTACTGTTTATGATCTGGAAGGGCCCTGAAAGCTTGGAGAATTTAACAGGTAAAACCTCCTCGTGGATGGGAAGACGTTTCTGTCACAGAGACACCATCCTAATGAGCTAGGAAATTACACCCAGGGCCTTGTGGGAAAGGACGTGTAGGCAACTTCCTCACTTCAGCACGTCTTGGGTCTCACCTGTATGATGAGATCAGGCCTTGTGAATGGAGACAAAAGGATGACCTATGGCAAGCACCTAAGAGGATACCTGCCTGGCATGGAGAAACCAACCAAGTAAGTACCTATTGTCACAGTCCTCACTATTAATGGGACATTGGTGAAGAAAACTGGAAAGAATAAACAGAGGGTCAGTAAGCTGTGGCAGGTTATTGGTTCTAGTAAACTAACGTTAGCAGGCTGACCCAACATGAAGAGTTCAGTGGGAGAGCACCCTCTCTGCAGGAGAAGCGCGTGACCCAGTACCAGGTGTCTCAATTAGGGTTTCTACTACTGAGATGAAACACCATGACCAAAAAGCTCACTGGGGAGGAAGGGGTTCATTTGGCTTATGCTTCCAGATCATAGTTAATCACTGGAGGAAGTCAGAACAGGAACTCAAGCAGGACTGAAACCTGGAGGCAGGAGCTGATGCTGAGGCCACGGAGGGGTGCTGCTTAGTGGCTTGCTTCCCCTGGCTTGCTCAGTCTGCTTTCTTATAAAAGCCAGGACCATAAGCCCACGGATGGCAACACCCGCCATGGGCTAGGCTCTTCCATTGATCACTAATTGAGAAAATGGATCTCATGGAGGCATTTCCTCAATTGAGGCTCCTTCCTCTCTGATGACTCTAGCTGTGTCAAGCTGACACACACAACCAGCCATTACACCAACTGTTTCTGTTATGCTGGGTTGGGGGTCGCCAGTCTGTGTGTAGCATGTCCCAAAGCTCTACAGGCAAAGGCTGTGTGCAAACACACCACAGGTCAGAAAGCGACACTTGGTCTCAGCTCCAGTGAGCATGAAGCTTGTTCTTACCAACTTATGCATCTGTCTCTTTCACCAAGGGATTCCCAGGATTACAGCCTGTCTGAGGAATTTCTCTCTGTATTCTGTGCACCACACTGGCAGGCCAACAGTGGGTAAATCAATGGCCAATGAACAAAATAGCTTGGAAATTTCTTTTCTCAGAGATATGGCTCATAATCATTTTAAGGAAGGGAATCTGCCTTCAACCCTATCTTCTTTACTTTAGTGGACAGTGACATCTTCACCATAACACCAATGATCAAAGTTCAAAATGTTCATCTGGGTCATCACAGAGAACTGAAAATGTTCAGTATATTTCTCCCCTCAAAGACAGAAGAGGACTAGTGAAGAATTTTCAAAGCTTTTGGCCCTAATCTGTCCTGAGAAATGTGCTATTATTCTGACCTTTTTTGTTTTTTTGACAACATGTTTTATTGTCCACCTTCCTCTAGGGTCCAGAGATTCAAAATAAGATATCCAGCCTCCCACATGTATCACCCATTGTTAATAAGAACCAATACATGAGCTGAAGCACTTCCAAGATGGACCCATCTAATAGATCAAAGATTTCGACTGTTCTCGCTGGAATTTAAGTCCTTGGTTTACTATAGCAGAGAAAGGCTTAAGGAGACATTTTCAGGAGATTAAATGATAAACATCATTTTCAGGTAACATAAGCCAGACCCTTCCACCTACTAAGCTGGGTTTTGTTTTTTGAGTATCTCAATTTTCTTTCCTATTTTTCTCCAGGAAAGTGTAAGGCTTTGGGAAACTACACTGATTTTGCAGCATTCAGCCAAAAAGCCATTTTGCACAGTCACTGTTATAAGAAGCCTGGAGAACAGATCCGAGAGGACGAGAAAAAGTCCCAGAGTGATGGCTATGCCCTAGAGCGGGTCAGCTGGCCCTGTCACCACAGTTAACCGTAACTCTGGGCTGAAGGGTCTTTTCATTGCATCTGCGGTTCATCTTTGATCACTGTGGCCAGAGAGGACAAAGAGAAGTGATGCTCCCCTTTAGTTTGGATGCTCTTATCTGGCCACTGAAGAGCTACTGAAGAACATGTAGGGTTAAAGGTCTCAAGCCATGATGACCTTGTAAATGGTGCCAGAAATTGTGACGGACTGAAGTAGTCATTCTGAATCTATCCAACGTCCCCTACTTGAAGTTCTCTTGTTTGTGTGCATGGTGTTCTCTCCTACTGGTCCACAGCATGTACTTACAGAAAGAGACCCTGGGACAAGCTCAAGAGGACTCCACAACACAGCTGGAAGGCCCAGTGTAGCATCAAGACACGCTTGGCTATAAGCAGTCCTCACTGGAAACGAGGAGGCTTCACCTGAAACAGAGCACTCAACCCTGGGTTCAGTGAGTGACTATTCTACCAGAGAGGTCTTGAAGAAGTGAAATGAGGATCTCAGCGTTCTAGTCCAGCTAGACCTTGTCCTGAGCGGTATCTGGAGAATTACCAATAGCTCATCTGCAGTGGCTATATAGATATGCCTAAAAAGTGACAGACATACACCGGGCAAGCTGTTATTATTGCTGCGCTATGGAGACTGCCACCACCCTGTCCCCTAGTTCTATTTCATCCCTGTTATTACCACCCCAGATTGGAAAAAAAAAATAAGACAAAATGTTTCTAATTCCAAGATATCAATGAAAATGCTCTTTTAAAAATTAGGATACAAATTAAAATTAGTATTTACAGATCATCTCCAGACCTGGCCCTCAAACTTCAGTTTTCACGATACTGTCTTCCTTTGTTTATATTTTGCTTTGCCTCAGAGAGGGAAAACTGCATAGTCATGGCCAATGGATGTCAGGGGGGCAGTTCTGAAAACATCAGAAAATGATTCAAACTTTTACTAAAAAAAATCTGCTTCCCATAAATTCCTAAGAACCTTATCAACTTTCCATGGCACAGATAAATTAAGGCCTTCCTCTGGCTTCATACCCACCAATATTCACAACGCTTCCAGGGTAAAGACTTTAAGAAGTACGGACTCGGAAGCGAGCCACATCCTCAGGCTAACAACGGCCAGGTTCCAGGAACTACAGATGAGAATACTGTGTGCAGGGGATTTGGATTACTAACTCTCACTTGGACTTGTTCAACCACGACCGCTTCCTCCTGCTGTTTCAGAATAACCAGCACCCATCACATGGGTCTCCCCAAGTGCCCTTCTCCCTCAGCACTCTACCCTCCGTTCACCACCGGCCTGCACATTTCCGGAGAAAGCCTGGATTGCATCACTGTGGTGCTCCTCAGTCATGCCAGTCTAGCAGACACACTGAGGGCAGTAGTCCTTTGAAGGTGGCCCCATCTCTGCATTTTCCTGCTATGTCGGAAGCTCTGACTGGGAGAGGAAAGAAACTCAACAAGTCTTCAAAGTGCCAGGCAACAACGGGCTGTTGTGTCTCCCACCTGTGTGTCTGCTGCCACCCCACTTTGCACAGAAAAGGATTCTCCTGCCTCGCCTTTGCCCGACGTTGGGTGTAAGCAAACCTTCCCAAAAGGCTGGAGCCAATGATGGTCACCCACCTCAGAGCCAGCAAATGGGCAAAGCAGCTTTTGTTCCCAAATAGTTTTATTCATCTGTCTATTATTTCCAGAAACAGGAAGTACAAGACTCCTTGAGTGGCACAGTTTGTGGCATTTCTTGTTTCTTGTGTTTTGTTTTTAAAGGTAGAGTCTTGCTGCATAACCAAGGCTGGTCTCCAACTTGCCATCCTCTGCCTCAGTTTCCTGAGTGCTGGGTTATAGTCAACAGTCACATGCTATCACCTCACGCTAAGCTCGGTTTCTGATAGAACTTAGCTTAGAACATGTACTAAAGTGCAGTAAGGGCTACAGAGATGGCTCAGTGACTAAGAGCCTGCTGCAGAGGATCTGAGTTTGGTTGCTAGCATCAATGGGGATCTGATGCCTCTAGCCTCTGGAGGTACCTGCACACAGCATAAATCCCAAACAGAAACACACATGTGCATAATTAAATGCATCTTTCTCAAAAAGTAATAAATGAATTTCTTCCAAGAGCAAGCTTAATTCCTTGTCATAGGACCGAAGGTTGTCCAAACACATATGCTATCCCATCTAGGTTTTACAGCTGCCTTGATGCACAAGCGTAGTGTCTTGCTACAAAAGCCCGTGTTCTCAGCAATCCCCTTAACTCCACCAAGCCTGCCCACCCCTCAAAGGCCAGAACACATCTTAGTATCTCTAGGAAATGCCACTCTAGGCCACAGCACTTCCTTTTCCCTTATGTCATCAGTATGGATCTATGAACCGGCTCAGTATGGGTCTACTGGACCCATTCATCACCTTCCATGTTGCTAAACGTCTGCACTTATCTTTCTATCCCCACCCACCATTTGGAGTTAGTATTTAACTCTCATTTAGAATATAATTATACACAGCCTTGGGGTATCATCTATACAATTGTTTTGTATTGTGAACTTTTGGTGTCGTTTATAAAATTCTGAGGGCCAGAGATGCTTTCAATGAGTCTGACACTATAGATCTTTGCAAAACGTAGGAAGCTAACAAACATGTTACCTTATATGCTGGTTAGAAGTGTGTAGAATGAGAAAACGTAATTTCAGCTTTAAAATCTTTTATGAGAGGAATAGCTAAACAAAATCACTATCCCAGACTGTTTAAAGTCATCAAATGTTGATATAATTATACAATTTGGTAAACATATTCTCTGAATAAGGGCTTTTCTATTTAAAAAATTGCCCATATGATTAAAAATACAAACAAAGGAGAAATTTCAGTGGGAAGAATAAATGGGGGAAACTTTAAAGACCCTGTATCCAAAACTGATGCTGCTCATCCTGCCTCTAGCCCAGGAGCACCGACTGCAGCAGCCACCACAGCCTCGCCATCTAGCTCTTACTCCAGGGCTCACGCTCGTGACTGAGTTACCACCGCAGCTCTGCAAAGGTAGCCTCCAACTCCCTGAGCACAAACAGTAACTTCAAATCAGTCTCCTTCACCAAGCGTGTCCTAGACATCTGCTTGTAGTTATGTGATGAGGTGCTGTGTCTAACGATTTGGTCTTATTCATTTTGCACCCCATTGTTTACCCTCCAAAATATGAGCAGCAGCTGCTTGCAACCATAAATAACAAATCTGCAGCATAGATGGTATGTTCAGGGTTCAGTACTTCAGGGTTTAGTAACCTAGCAACAGAGCAGTGAGAGACTTTTTTCCTAAACTGTGCCTACATCGATGTACCTGCCTGGCATAGACTTGGAAACCCACTGCTCAAGTCATGTTTGGCTAATGACGAATTGATTCTGGCAGTTAGATGGGAAAAACAACTGGAAGATAAAAGGAGCCTCGATGCCAGGCTTCAGAAACCGGAGCATCAAGACGAGGAAGGGGAAGAACACACACTACTTGGGACCAGTTGCCAATTACACTTTTGCCTTGGCACAACTCTAATAAGAATCTAGAAGCTCTTAAGGGCCAATGCCTAACATTTTTATATTATGGGTTCTGTAGGTTGATGTGCATGTCAAATGAAAACAATCAAATGAACTCATTACTACCTACATTCTGACAGATAAAGGGGAGAAGAGAGAAGAGGGCATTCTAATGCTTTCTTTTCATGGATGGATAAACGTTGAATCAATTTAGCCCCTGTCCTCCTCCCTTATGGTGTGGTCTGCTTTATCTGCTCATCTAGCAGACTTGAGAGGACTCTCGTTTCTAGTGGTATCTGTAGTTAAGAGCCCTTCATTTCCTATATAATAACATCTAGAGACCTATTTATTGTTTCTTTTCCTTCCCATCCAAAAATGAAGGTCAAAACATGGTAAAGCAACATGGCAATGTGGTCTTTAAAAGCTAATAGTAAAAATAAATAAATAAACCAATGCGGGAGGCTGTTTATTTATATGTCAAAGAGAAAGTGGAATTCTCGATAGGATGACATGGTCATTTGTTTTCTCCCAATGAAGCCATCAAAGGAGAGTAAGCCAGGAGCCTACCCTTCATCCCTCAAGGGGTAATGAGCTCTTGCTAGATAAAAACCACCCTCCTCCCTTGTTGCACTCACTTTGAAACACAGATGCACAATGACATCAGCAGAACAGCTAGACACCATCAATCTGTAAGACAGGAAGTGCTGCAGCCAGACCTGCAGCTTTTTCAAACATCAGCTGCCTCTTCCTTTGCCAGTGGCTCTGTTCTGAAATGCAGGAAGGGCTCCTGGTAAGACCCATCATTGGGAGGCAACAAAGATCAGACACAGTCCTATAGGTGGCCGTGCCCAAGACACAGCTTCTTAAACCATGGCTCAGCACCCCACCTGGGGTCCCGAACATACAACACATGGACTTCATACAACATGTGCCATCACGCCATGCTGAAATGGCCTGACTCAGAACAGAGACTACAGGGCAGTATTTGATTTGTTTATTTTACCATCACACCAAGTCTTCTGCTCTTACAGAAGTATGGCTTAAAGAAGACGTAGGTTTTCTGTATGTGAGAGTTTATGTGTGTGTTCATGTGCATGCAGGGTGTGTGTGTGTGTGTGTGTGTGTGTGTGTGTGTGTGTGTGCGCGCGCATGCAGACCAGATATTAGTGTCAGGCATCTTCCTTATTAAACCTGGAGCTCACCAATTAGGCTGACATCTTCCTTATTACCAATTAGGCTGGCAGCAAGCTCCAGGGATCCTCCTGCTTCTGACAACCCAGTACATGGATTACAGACACATGTTACCACACCTGGCTTTTTATGTGTGTACTGGAAATCTAAAATCTGATCTTCCTGTCTGTATTGTGTGACAGCTGATCTCAGCTGTCAATTTGACACATCCAGGAAAGGCGAATCTCATTTGAAGAATGCCTCCATCAGACTAGCCTGTGGACACATCTGTCGGCATTCTCATTTGAAGAATGCCTCCATCAGACTAGCTTGTGGACACATCTGTTGGCATTCTCTTGATTGGTAATTGATGTAGGAAGGTCCCACCCACCATGAGCAATACAAACCCAAGGCAAGCAAGTCTGTGTTATAAAGAAGGGTAGCTGAACATGCGTCTGGGAACAAGTCAGTGAGCAGCTTTTCTCCGCGGTCCTCGCTTGAGTTCTGCCCTAGCTTCCCTCAGTGATCTAGAAGATCCCTCTATGAGCTATAAGATAAAATAAACCCTCCCCCCCCACCTCAAAGCTGCTTTTGGTCATGGTGGTCATCGCGGCAACAAAAAGTACTTTAAAAACTAAGGTATCTTCCTGGGGCTGGAAAACAAAGACTCTGACTGTTCCAACCACCACTGCTCAGCATGTATCAAGTCAGTGTATCTTGAACTGCACTGTGTTAAAACGTTTGACTGTACAAGCTGATGCTGGGGTTGCTGGCTTGAGTTTCATTTAAAGATCATTAAATGAACTTTGGTTTAGATTAGAACAGAATTTCCAACAGTTTGTGAAGTAAATACTTCTAAACATCTGCTGTTTTATGCTCTGTAGTTCTGTGACACGGAATTCTGCACACTGACAATGATTAAAACCACAAAGTCATCAACTCTGAAAAACACTGAAGATGTTCTGCTTCCTACAGAATCCAATGTTGAGCCAAGATTTAACTCTCTGGGTAAAAACAATCATGCCGATCTCATTGGTAAACAAATCTGCTTTCATCTTTAATAAACGGGAAAATTCTATGTATATCAATTGTTTATGTATATCAAGAATTGTTTTAAAATAAATTTTCTGACGGATTTGTTATCGGTAAATGTCTAGTTTATAAACCTATCAAGTCATGTCAGAATTTCTTTGTAAAAAAAGATCAAGAATGGGAAAAGTTTAAAGCTTTAACTTGGAAACCGAGACTCAAATCTGCCAAGGTGTCTGAGGTCAGGTACCGGGGATGTGGATGGACTGCTTAAGGCCCCAAATCCTACATCAGTTTTGTGGTACCTTCCTTCCTGTAAACTCCATTATAAGAAGCATTACACACAACTCTGTCAAGAGGATGGTGTGTTATATAAGCCACAGGGGAGTCCTGCCCACTGTTATTGAAAGAGATGGAACACACAGTCCACACGGAACAGCCCAGTTCAGAGCCTGTCTGGCTTAGTCAGTGCTTTGAGGCTCTAACCAGAGATACAAACAAAGGAATGAGAGAGATGGGTGTTCCAGGTCACAGCAGGAAGTGAGGTGTGGACACCAGGCCATCTCCAGCAGTGAGGCCCAAGGACAGCAGGTAATCCAACCACACCTGGACACCAGGGAAGATACCTACCCTTCCTCAACGTCACCTGGTGATGGACAACTACAAATTCAGGGGCGCGGTTACAAACTCGACTTTTATTTGTGCAGCACCTGAGCACGAGCAGTGCCTTTCACGCCGGCCCCGCCAGGCTCATCCAGGCAACGTAACAAGTAACAGGATGTTCTGGATGCCAGTAGAGCTAACCCAGAGGCAGGTGTCCAGGCAAAGTGAGGGAGAAACATACTTTTACAAGGGGAGGAACTACCTTAATTTGATCTCTGCTGGAGTGTTATTTTTCTAAAAATCAGTATTGGATAATAGTCAATGGTATTTATAACATCTTTAACCTTAGTTTCTCCTGTTAGCACAAATGTAAGTCAATTCCTTTTTATCTTCTTTTGGGAGAGGAGCTTCTTTTGGGAGAGGTCAGTTTTATATTAACTTAGGACAAACCTAGACATACCTGGGAAGAGGGAACCTCAACTGAGAAAACGCTCCCCACCAGTCGGCCTCTAGGCGAGTCTGTAGTACATTTTCTTGATTAATGACTGTAGGCCATGCAACCCTGGGATGGTGGCCCTGGATCCTATAAGAAAGCGATCTGAGCAAGCCAGTAAGCAGTGTTCTAAGGCTTCTGTTTCAGTTCCTGCCTCCAAGTTCCTGCCCTGACTTCCCTAAGTGGTGGAGCATGATCTGAGAGCTGTAAGTAGATAAAAACCTTTTCTCCCAAGTTGCTTTTGGTTACGCTGTTTTTATCACAGTGGTAGAACCCTAACTAAGACAAGAGCACGAGAATTTAGACACGCTAAGCATGTGTCCTACCACTGAGCAACATCCCCAACCTCCACAAAAATCCATTTCCATTTAATGTCCACTGAAGCTGCAGAATGTTTGCAATGCCAATAGCCATTCAGGGACCACGACCTACCTGACAGTGGCAGTGGCTTCTCAAGTAAGGGGGAAAATACTGGCATCTGAGGCCTCACTGAGTGATTTTCTTCTACCTCTTACTCATCTCCCTTATCGAGTTTGATCACCGCAGATCAAGAAGATTGTGATTAAATATCTCTTGAGAAATAATAATGATTTCTAGCCACGATGGAACTGTTTTCTCCCAAGGCTCTTGCTGGCTTTGCTATCTCGGGTCTAGGAGCAGCCATCTTTAGAGTTCTGATAGAAAAAAAGTCTGAAATGGCTACAAATGAGCTGAACAGTTATAGAATGAAAAAAATTAACTATGTGCTAAGGGGATGTGGGAGACTGGGAAAACCACAGGAAAGGAAGAATGAAATACAGAAGTGAGTGGATGCGAAGGTTTTTGGGGATGCTCTCTTTCCCTGTCAGCTCAATTCTTTCTGTTTGCTGTACTTTTTGATACAGTGTAGCGCAGCTGACCTAGAACTCACTAGATAGCCCCAGCTCCCCTCAAACTCATGGCAATCCTCCTGTCCCAGCCTTCAGAGTGCTGCGGTTACAAGTGTGAGATTGCCTAAGCAGCTCACCTCAACCTCGTATAACCAGCTCCAAGCATCTGGTTCCTGGGGACTTGGGTGACCTCCACCCTTCCAGAGTATTCACACTGCAACTCCCCGTCCACCATTCCCACGGCTTTGCTAAATGTCTGTTCCTCCAGCCAAGAGAGAGGGACGGAAGCCAGCGCGCCTCTCCTCGCTTTTAAATGATGCCGCATACTGTGACTGAGGCACAGGTGTCCAAAGCATGCTTCCCGAGTATCCGATAAGGCTTTAGAAAAATGTAGACGAGGTCAATACACAGGACAGGCTACAATGATCCCCGGGCAGTGCTGGGCTTTTAAGCCAACACACAGCACAAGGAACACCAATAAAATCTCTTTTATGAGAAATTCAGGGAGTCATTCATTCACAGGGAAATAAAAAAAGAAAGCCACATGCTGTTTCAATGTTCTGTGAGGCTGAATTAGGCACTTTACCACCGTTGCCAGTTTCTTACTGGTACAAATTTAATACTTGACAGTATTTGCTCTAAAGCCATGAAAGCAAGCCTGAAGAGCCTGACAGAGCCGAGGAGCTGGAAGGGTAGCTAGGCGGTCAGTGACTGTTTCACACTCACGAGGACCTGGGCTTGATCACCAAAAACATTCATAAAAAATGCTTTAGAAGTCTGATTTAGCGTCTATGCTCTCCAGAAGAAAAATAAAAGAAACATATTTAGAGAAAATACAGTTTATTTTGTTAGTTATGAACTCCCTCCTTGGACACCTGGCTGTTCAGTAAATAGCTTACTCTCCGCAACACGCTGACTTAGCCAGTGATGACGATGGAAGCTGACATGGAGGTTTGGCCTCTGGAAAAGTCCTTGCTGTCACTGTTGCCTAGACTGGCTGACACGCTGCAGGAAAGGTGTGGCCTAACAAACAGCCTCGTGTGACACACTAAAAGCAGCTGAGTAGCACAGCCATCTGAAAACTACTCCTCGGCTGCTTTTTAAAAACCCCAACTTTTCTCAAGGAAAATGACCTCAACAATACAGAAATTTAATAAAGACATGAGCACCACTCACTCTGACCTCCAGTCATTCAGCCTGAGAGCCTTCACGAAGGCATGACTGTCCTGCTGTGTCTGAGGCACCCTCGTTTCATCGCTGTCTCCTGACACAAATTCTAACGCTCAAGCGTGGAATTAGCCTGAGACTCTTAAGTTCCTTTAGTGGCATATACTTAACAACAAATTAAAATTAACTTTGTTATGAGATAATTTCCAAATCTCTTGTGATAATCTGGCGGCAAGCCAGATCGTTGTAAAAGTCAGACTTGCTGTAAGTGAATGGAGACGTTAAATTGAATTATCATGGAGTTGTTTCAAATTATAGCGGACTAGACAGCATAGCCATTTACTGCAGCACACATGGGCCAGGCATAAGATGCAGTTCCTGACTGTCTACGTCTTTAATTACACGGGGTAACTTCTTTAGAGAAGCGTCCGCTAATCTATTTTCCACAGGGCCCAGCATGGTCAAATGAGCGACGCTGGGACTGTGACAAACTCCTCCCAACTTCTCGTTGAACTCCTGAAGAGAAGCCAGCACTGCAGAAGATGGGCTGAGGACAGCTCGGCAGTGCTATACTCACGGAGCTGCCATGACCGGGGTTTGAGGCCCAGAACCACCCCATGCTGAACAAAGCAGTTTGTACCTCAAGAACAGCCCTAATCAAAACAATAGTCATTTCCCCTCTATGCTTCAAATAACTGGTTTCCAGCAGGAACAGGGAACCTTCATGAACCCCAGCTCTTTCCCCCTACCTACAGACAGACCAACTGGACAGTGGACAGAACCTAGGCAGAGCTAATCTCTCCTCTTCCATAAAGTAGGTAAAATAGCATTTACATTGTAGGATCCTCCTGAGGATTTGAGGCAAAATATGCAAAGCAAAGGCATATTATCAAGAACTTAGTAGGCCTTTTACAGGCGGTAAGGACCCTTTAAAACTATGTGCCTGTCTATGAGGAAGTACACACACCCTTCAATGATAAAGGGGGCCATTACTGCCTTAGTGACCTTTATCCTACCTGTTATTCCCAGGAAAGGTATCTCAGGAAATTCAAAGCTGATGCGAGCTCACTTTATCTGTGTTAAGGCCCATAGCCAATCAGAGGAAAGAGAATGTGGATGCAAGCGTGATGGTAGCTGGCACAATACCCATGGATGCAGAACAAAAGAACTGTAAGCATGTGCAAGAGGCCACAAGAGCTTCGTCCATGCAGTACAGGGACAGTGACTTTCAGTGCTGCGTTCCAAAGCCCACGTGTCTTACTTACTTTTCTATTGCTGTGATAAGACACCATAAGCAAAAGCAACTGGAGGAGCAAAAGGTTTACTGCATCTTCTATTTCCAGGTAGCAGCCCATCACTGAGGGAAGTGAGGGCAAGAACTCAAGGTAGGAGCTGAAGCAGAAGCCTTGGGAAGAATGCTGCTGCTTTGCTCCTCAGGGCTTACCCAGCCTGCTTTTATGTAACTCAGGATACCCGCCCAGTGCTGGCACTACCCACAGTGGGCTGAGCCCTCCCACATCAATCATTAATCAAGACTTGCCTCTACACCAGTCTTACGGGGGAATTTTCTCAATTGAGAGTTCTTCTTTCCAAATGACTCTAAATTTTGTCAAGTTGACAAAAATACTAACTAGGATATCATGATACTGTATTCACAGACATCAGACTGTCTGCAACCTACCGAGTCTGCTGAAGAAGCAAAGTGAAACAGAATCCATGATTTTAAAAAAATGGTTTTAGCTGGGCTTAGTTGGACACAACTTTAATCTCCACACTCAGGAGGGAGAGGATCTCTGGTCTACCTAGTTAATCTCTGACCAATCAAGACTAAATAGTGAAACCCTATCAAAAATAAATGGAAAGAGAGTTGGTAAATAGACAGACAGACACACAGACAAACAGACAGATGGAAAATAAAGGAATGTTTCCAACTATTATCCTGAACTCCCTTCAGCGAGGATCCAGGTCTCCTCCCTTTAGATTTTCATAGCATTCTGTGTGTGTCTGTCTTGACAGGCCAATGCCGTCAGTCTACGTAGGTCTATGTACTACACAGCATATGCCCCTAGGAGGCAAGTACAGTGCTACTCATCCTTGTTCAGTGTGTGTTGAGCATACTAGTTTACCTCTCAAGACGACAGATGCAATCCTAGTCATTCTATGTCTTGAATACCTTCCTTCATGCTGCAGAGTATTAGTTAAAGACATATCGCATTTGTCTCTGCTGTGGAATGTTTGTTTAATGGTGCAAAGATGTGTTGCAATCTTTGATGTTGCATTTGTATAACTCTGTGAAGCTGTGTTACTGTGCCTGTCTAAAACACCGGATCAGTCTAATAAAAAGCTGAATGGTCAATAGCAAGGCAGGGCTGGCAGGCAGAGAGAATAACAGGAGGAGAAATCTAGGACAAGAATGAGGAGCGAGAAAGAGGAGGAGAGAAACACTCCAGGGGCCAGTCACCCAGTCACCCAGTCACCCAGCAAGCCATGGATAAAAGTAAAGAAAGAAATACAAAAATAGAAAAAGGTAAAAGCCCAGAGGCAAAAAAGTATACAGGATAATTTAAGTTACGAAAAGCTGGCAAAGAATCAAGGCAAGCTAAGGCCAGGCATTCGTATGTAATAATAAGTCTCCATGTGTATTTATTTGGGAGCTGGGTGATGGGCCTGCCAAAAAGTAAAGAGTAAAAGCAGCTAACAACACCTTCAAGTATGAGTTTCTAAAATACTCTAAGATCTGTGTTGATCACTGGACACAAGGCAATACTATCCTGTAAAGAATTTGCTTACAACACTAAAGCACAAAAGTCAATGTTATCATTCTAATGGATGTCTTACACAGAAGTCTGTATAAGTCCAGGGATGACTTATACTATGCTAGTCTAACAATAAATGATAGATATCTGACTTCAGTGGAGCAACTTTTACAGAGCTAAAGGTGAGTGATGAGAGCTGCAAGGCAAACTGGCTTCTAAATACTTAATCTCGATATCTACAGATTAGTGATGCTTTGGGCCTGCATCAGAGAAGCCCCTTTCTGCAGTGGATGGTGGGTAACACAGAGACTGAATAAAGTGCAGAGACTGGGACTTGTGAAGCGCTTATGTGTAGAACGTATAGCCTCCTCCCCACGACTCAGGGACACTGCAGAGAATGAGCTAGAGAGAAAGCAAAGGTTGGGGCAGAGTGTTAGAGGTGGCATCTTCTGGATATGACATGGCTGATGCAGTCATGACCTGACCACAGTGTAGTTATCTACACAACACCGGGCCACTCAGCATTACATCATGGGAGAAGGGTCCATGAAATGCCACACTCACTGAGAAGCTGTGGTGGGAGGAGGGTCACTCTCTTCAGTGGTGTAGCCACTCATAATTGGTGATGCTCCAGTAGACAAGCTCCCGTTGATGCTTCTATGGACAACTGTAACTAAATCCAGTGGGTCACATGCACAAAAGGACCATAAAGTCAGAGGCTGGCTTGCCTGGAAGAGGGTTTCACTTGAAGAAAGAGGGGAGATCAGACAGGATAATAAGGCCTCGAATAAATTAAATTCATTATCTTTATGAGTGAAAACATCAAAGAATAAAAACAAATATATAAAAAGAACTTTATAGCCGGGCAGTGGTGGCGCACGCCTTTAATCCCAGCACTCGGGAGGCAGAGGCAGGCGGATCTCTGTGACTTCGAGACCAGCCTGGTCTACAGAGCTAGTTCCAGGACAGGCTCCAAAGCCACAAAGAAACCCTGTTTCGAAAAGCAAACAAACAAACAAACAAAAGAACTTTATAGTTAAAAGGGGAGATGGGGAGAAGGACCTAAACAAACTTATTTCTAGAGCACATACAAAGAGCCAACAGGTATTTGAGAAGGTTCCTGGGAAGAGCCCATGAAAACCATGAGATACACGGCACATCGGCTAGGATGGCCATTTTTAACAGTTAGCTGAGCAACATGTGCTGGTGAGAAGGTGAAGAAATGGGAACCTTTGTGCAGCTACTGTGGACGACAGTATGGACGGTTCTCGAAAATCAAGACTAGAACTACCATATGACCTAGCAATCCTCTTCCTCGGTACATATTCAAAGCCAGTGGAATGGGCACTCCACATGGACGCCTGTACTCTCGTGCTGTCTGTAGCGCTGTTCTCGGAAGCTATCCTATAGAAAAAGCCCGTGTCTGAACGGATGACTAAAGACAGTACTAGTAAATGGAGTGTTGTTCAGTCTTATAAAAGAAAGATCCCACATGTACAGAAATGTGGATCAAACTGGATGGCATCAAAATAAATAAAATAAGATAAGCACAGAAAAACAAATACTGCTTGATCTCTTTTAAATGCATTGGGATACATGTTTAAAATAAAGTTAAATGTGCATAAATGAGAACCAGAATAGTGATTACCAAAAAGAGATGTGTGGCTTGGGGAGAAGCAATTCAAAGAGCACAGGGCTGCAGTTATGGAGGATAAGTATTTTACACTGGAAAGTTGCTGACAGTAGAGTTCAGGTACTGTTCCTAGACACATGCACACACCCTATATACACCTTATATATACCCCATATACATACCACACACACAAACATACACACTGTACATACCCTCTAGAAAACAACTGTTATGAAGGTATCCTAAATGTGTTGCTTTGTTAGAATGTTATGGCCATTTCATTAAGCATTCATCTATCAAAATATCATGTTACATACTCTAAATAAATAAAAAAAATCTAGTAAAATAGAAACCCTGTGATACAGTAAGGTTGAATTAGCAGAAAAGCAGGTATCAAAGATCAAGCTACAAGGTGCATCTGGATGGAGTCAGGGAAGGCTGTATAGGAGATGGAGGGTTTGAGTTGGTAGTGGAGAGTTTTAGCATGAAAATTCTAAGATCTTGAGCATGCACCACCCACCACACTCGCTCCTCCAGAGGCACGGGAGCCAGGAGTACCATAAAAGAACACGGGAAATGCATAACCTTCCCAAGGATCACGTTTCTATATATTGAACTTAAGCCCTACTGGCTTTGCTGAGCTATCTGGGGTAATCAAGTAAGTAAATGCAAGCTCTAATCCTTGAGGAGACCAGGGGTCAACATCCTCCAACAGACAAGATCCGGATCTCAGCACATATAATACTCGTCTCTACTTAAAGAATCACAGAGCTTCTCGGTGTGTTTGATCCCAGAAACCATTTCTGACAACGTGACACTGACAACCCTCCTAAGATCCCCAGTCTCAGAGTCACGTGGTCATTCATTCATAACTCCTCGGCAGACACTTACTCAAGGCCTTGTAGTGTAGGTATTGTAGATGCTGGGAATCGATAGGAAAACCAAAAGACAGAAACTTCAAGTAGCTACTTAGTAAATCTTAACATTAGCAATCACTTTGAAAGGTAATCCAAAGGTGTGACATTATATTCATTGCTGTCCCCAAAGGGGGAAATATTGCTGCCCAAAGGACACACTACACAGTTGTGAGGTACACAGCGCATGATGTGACACAGCCACTTCCTAAGGCTTTTTGTCAAGGTGTGATCTGGGGACCAACAAGACCGAGAAGGATTTGGGATTATTTTAGGAATGCAGATGATGAACCTTACCCAGAACTCAGAGTCTGACTGGTAAAAAACTCACATGCACGCTGAAGTTGCAGAAATGCTGCTGGGACTGGGTTTATTTATAAGTTCAGTTGCTAGACAGCTTCCCTAGCAAGTGGCAAATAAGACATCTAAGGCTCCTTCCAAACTTCTGGGAGAGCCAGGTCGGAGAACTTGACTCTGGTGAGGTTAAGTACTGCTGAGTTCTTAACTGGGCTTAATCCTGATTAGGCTCCGAGGATTGATTCTCTTTGAACAGATCTGGTCCTTATTAATAAAGTGGTGAGAAGGTCTCTACAGAGGGCTAATTTCTACAAAAGAAAAAATAACTTGAAAAACCTCCCAAAGCACCCACGATCAGCTCCACATCTCTTCTCTAATTCAGTACCATAGCAATGCCACCAAAAGTCTAGAGGAAGCCCAAGTACCCTTCACACATGCCAGGTTTTAAAGATGTTGTTAAAGATGGTTTATCCTCACCATCTTTAACAACAGAACTTTGAGAAAGCCAAAATTCAGATGTCAGAAGAGATCTATTATTAGATACCCATGACACAGCACACCTCATTAAACTTTAATTCCCACTTTCAAAATCTAGACTGTTTTGAAACAAGGACGTAATTCATTTAAAATTCTTTATATAAGAGAAAATAAGTACTGTTCTCCATTTCCTCCAAAGAATGCAGATATCTGAGACCGTACAGCACTTGCTTGGGACCAATGTCTTTGAAGAAGTTTAGGGAGAGCAAATTGCAATTCCAGGTACCTGCTAAAGGACCCAGACTCTTCCGTAAGCTTGGGACAAGTAGGTTATGCTGCCTGCTGCTGTTGAACACACTATTAAACTTACCTCTAAGAATCCATGACTGTAATTACTGATCCTGTTTATCCCGACCTGACAATAATTATTCATACAAACTAAAGGAATTATCTGTCCCAATCGTATCATACCGAAGTAGAAAAATGTGGAACATTTGAACCATTCCTATCCTTTCCTTCAGTTTTCAGTTACCAAACAGGTCAAGTTTCTAACATACAAAATTTCTTACTTACTGTATTTCCAGAAGAAATGGAACTCACTCCGTGTGTGTGTCTGTGTGTCAGTGTATGTCTGTGCTTGTCTGTACATGTGGGAGGGTGTGTCTCTGTGAGATAAATGTTCTACCAAAATCTGTAGGCCCCCACACTATACAGGTTAAATTCTCATCAATGAAATGTATTTGTTTTTAAATTCAGAAACAAAAGTTCCATCGATCTTTCTAAAGACTTGCTGCAATTAAATTAGTCCTCTCTGTGGGTCACATTTCAAACCATAATTCTAAGTCTCATCCTAGGCAAAGCAAAGGTAGGATTTTATTTACAGGAACTCTAACTTAAATGGACAAAGGCAGAACTATCTGGCCCTTCCTGCCCCTCATCTCAGAAAAAAAGTAGCTATTTCTCTAAGAACAGGCCAAACAAAATTAGCAGAAAATAACTTAATCCAAAAAATTAAAAAGAAAAAAGAAAATCATTTTAAAAATTAGTTCTAACTGAAATTTCTTCAGAGAGTAAAAACAAAATAGGTGCCAGCCACTAATGAAGTCTTGGAGCATAGAGAGAGCATTAAAATCAGGCCAATGGTCAGGCTGGAGCAACAGAACAGTGGAACACTGAGTTGTTTCTCTCTGACAAGAAGCATCAGTTTCCTAACAAAGCTGGGTCTAGATTTTTCAAATGTGTTACTACACTGTACATGACGCAATACTTCAAACTGGAATTTTATCAATGGCCAAGGAAGAACTGCAAACAAAAGCAGGCTGTCAAAAGCAGTGCTTTCGGCTGCCCCCCTACCCAAGGCAATACTGCAAGGTCCTGGGGCGCCCCATGCACCCTGCAGCTCCTACCGCAGGGAGCCTGCAGAATGGAGTGGGGCCGTTCTACAGGGATGGTTTGGCTAGAACACAGCGCTGGCTCCTTCTCCCCCAAAACGATGGCTTCTTCATCCATTAGAGACATTTCATAGTGTGCTTCCCCTACCAGACGGCCATTCTAGAAGTCCACCATGGCTCTAGCGAGTCGGCTCACTGTTTAAGAGGGGAACTGCTGAGGAAACGCAATCAACAGCTTCTGGAAGACGGCAGTCCTCCTGGCAGAGGACTTCAAGCTTCCTTCTAAGTGACTTTTCCACCCCGGAGGCCACTGAAAGCTTTTAAGGGACAGACAATGGAGATGAGGAAAAGCTACTAAATGTTTTAAAGGTCTTAAAAATTCCTCATCAAACAGGGCAGTTTCCAGTAAAACGATACTCGGTCACAGAACGGCAATGCTCCAAGGGGGTCAAGGCAGGGTGTAAACAAGGACACAACACAGATTCCGTTCTGCCCCAGAGAATACAATTTCACCGATTCTATGTGACATGGGAAATAAGGGATTCACAGAACTTTTCGTGGTGTTTATTGATTAAAGAGGCTAACCAAAGCTTGCTTTGAGACACCAATCAGCGAAAAGGTACGTCCAGTCAATACGGTGGCCGAAACGCCTCTTTCCTCTGGGAGATGATGGGGGTCCCGCTGCTATTGCATGAGGCATCTGGGACATGACTTTGTCACAAACAGAAAACTCAGGTCATTTCTAGAGCAACTCCCAACTCGCCGGTTTGACATAACCGAAACAGACCCAGGGACTCTCTAGTGGTGACCCCACTAATGAGAAGAGGTCAGGGCATCCCTGGTGATAACCTCAGTAATAACGGGGGGGGGGTCTACTCCAGTTCCAGTCTGTGATCTTAGTCTCAGGTGGCTAAGGTAGGTTGACTACACAACAGTAAGTAAGGCAGTGACATATCATCCTTCCTTCCGTGACAGTTCTCCCATCAGCCAACATTCTACCTTGTCAAAAAGAAGGTCCCAAACTTTCTATGGAAAGTATTCCTCAAGAGTGCTTCCCTACCACACAGCAGCTGTCCGGGGATTTAAGAAGAATTCCGTATGTCACCAAGGGAGTCATTCATTTAAGCACCCAGCCTTAGCTTTGACCTGGGATTTGAACCTCACAAAATATCTGCCTTGAAGGGAGAGAGACTGAGAGATCACTGGGACACTCATTAGCACTTTAATTTCTGTCCAACAACAAGCTAACATTAACATTTATTTCTCAAATCAAAACAGTTTACAAAGGCTGTAACCAGTCGGCCAAGCGTGCGCTCGTCCCGTTTATAAACATGGGAAGCCGAGTTTTCTGATGCCCGGCTTTCACTCCTGCCCTTTCTGTGAACTCGGAGCAGAAGAGCCTTCGATGTGCCAAATGTTCACTGGAGGAAATTACACAATGAGCTTTAAAGAAAAAAACTGTCTCACTGTGTAGCTGAAGCTAGCTTTGAACTCTCTCGATCCTCTCAAATGCTTGGAATGACAGGCATGTGCCACCAGACCAGGCCCAGCACATTTTTGTTTGGGGGCATGCTTTGCAGCCGTGCTTCCTCAATCTTTAGAGAGACCTCTTCTCCTCACCCCCCCACTCAACAGAGCCACAAGACATTCAACAGATGTTGATGGGCTGGGGGAGATTAAAGACAGTGTTCAAAACCAAATTAAAAAAAACTTAAAATTACACTTAATGTACACTATGCACTTGTATAAAAATGTCCTTACATAGCACAGTACGACGTAAAAATGATTAGCATCATAAATACCTTAAGACTTTTTTTAATTATGTGTGTGTTTATGGAGGGGGCTGCACAGCCGAGGGGAGGTGCCTGCACAGGCTAGAGGGGTACCAGGTCCTTGTTGGAGCTACAGGCAGTTCTGTTTCACCCTGCATGACTGCTGGCTATAAAGATTAAAATAATTCATTAACTGGAAAAAACAGGTTCTATTCTAAGTTGACCTTTCTAAAACCTTTCATGAACATCAAATTTCATTCATTTTAATGCTGATGTGGACAAACAGTATATAAAAGTTAAAGCAAAAGAACAGGCGATCTAGATGTATTCTCTCCCTTCTCCCTCTGTGTGTTGGGACTGGGGGGGGTCTAGGGGCCACAGACCCCTGCAGTATGCCAAACCTACAATGCAGACACTCCATCACTTACCACAGTAAAGCTCACAGACTTCCCATCCACTGTATTAAGATATTGCTAACATCCATTTAAACGCATGTCTACTGGGCAAATGACACACATTCTACCACCTGCACTGTCCCCACATTCCATTTACCTGGCAAGCTGCGATGGGACCAGGAAAGTAGAGGAAAAGACAGCCGGAAGCAGCTTGTCTGGAGGAACACTAGGCCCGGCTGACTCCAGCAAAGCCACACCTCCCATGCTCTGCATTTGGCTGATTCTAGCAAGTTTCATAAAATGGACTTCTTGAACTAAAACTTGGGGGACCCTTTGTAAAAAGTCTAAAGTGACAGCTGTATCAGGCATCCAGCCAGGACCCCACCATGCTGTCTTCAAGGCTCACAATCTCTGAGCTGTAACACACCGTCTAAGCATAAAATTCTTCCCTCAGTTCCATGCTCTGTTCCCATGTCCTACAAACCAGTTAGGGGGACTTAAGATTTCCAAAATCCAGCCAGCGCAAGCCCTCCTTTCCCACTTACAGAACTTGTAAGTATGCCCTGCCTCTTGGTTCAACCCCCTGGCGTGAGGAAGTTGCTAGGCACTGAAAGGAAGCTATGTAGAGAGGCATGATCACACAATTAGATACAAGCTCACAGTTGCTAATCCTTGGCTTATAAATATATTAAACACAGGGATCTTAATTATGACTGGTATTATATGTATAATGCTGAGATAACCGGGAAAGCCTTTTCTGTTTAAAATTGTTCTCAGAAGAATTAAATTATTAGTTTCTGGGGAAAAAAAAGGGGCTCTACTATCAATGCTGAGTTCAGTGGTTCATGGGTATTAAGAAATCCAGTTAGAGCTGGTGACACACCACGTAAGTCTGATGATTCAGAACCTATGTGAAGGTAGAAGGAGAGAACTGACTTTACAAAGCTGTCTCCTGACCTACGTAGGCACCAAGAAATGTGTGGATACATGTGCGTGCACACACGCACACACACACACAAATAATTAATAAAATAAAAATTAAAAATAATCTAGTTAATCTCTTTGTATTGTTAAAAGTAGTATATAGCAAAGTTAAAATAATATTTTACTGCCTGACTGATTTCAAAAGATGTATTTAATCAGAATGATTAGGAAGAGAATGGTCTTACCACAAATGCTTTACCCCCATATTTTAAAGAAGTCACTGAAAAAAAAAAGAGAAAACAGGAGAACTTAGAAGTGGAGCAGCACACACAGGTCCCTAAAGAAAACTACCTTTAAACACGCTGTCACGTCCTGTCTCTCCTCTCTTGCGGAGATAAAAGCCAACAGAAAAGGGGCTATGCAGTGTCCCTGCCTCCATCTCCAGGCAGAGCAGGGAGTGAAGTCCACAGCAAGGAAGACCAGTCCTTGGAGGCTCAGGGCAACTTGCACTCAGCAGCTCCGAGTCTTAGGCATTCTCAAAGATGCTACAGAGGTCTAACAGGTGAGTGCACAGCCCTGGAAACCCATGGCCCAAGCTCACAACAATCCTGGGTGGTGATGTTTGCAAACAGTAACACCCGAGGGGCCCAGCAGAGCCTTCCCATAAGATGGGAAGGATAAAGAGACATTTTCCACATTGACGGCAGGGCAGGGCAGGGCAGGGCAGGGGACCAGAAAACGGTGGGGATCTGAATCACCATAGTCTAATAGTTCTGGGGAGGAATAATGAAGACAGGAACTGGTTAATGGAGCGCTTTACTGAGACCCTATAAGCCCTAGTATCACCAGAAATGCACAGCAAGCAAATCTGATTAGTGTCACATTCCCAGAACAGACAAAACGGGGCTGGGAGCAAAGCAATCGGCACCAAGTACATGGTGGAGGTCGGCTGAGCAAGTGCGGGGCGGTGAAGGTCTGCCTAGGACACTGTCAGACATAGACTCAAGAGACATTCCGGTAAGAAAGGAAGAAAAATCTAGGCGAACTCAGAGGTGTGGCACTGAGCAGAAATTACCCAAACCTAGTCTCTGAAGTGTTGATGCAGATAAGAAGGTAAGAAGTAGACAAAAGGTGCCTAGGGCTGATGCAGAGGGCGGACTTGCAGGCCAGAGGCCAGAGGTGAAGACTCAAGCATGCAGTGGAAGGGAAACGTAGTAACTGAGGACCGTGTGAGGCAGTCCACAGCGTCCTTGAATCATGCACAGCCGAACTAAGATGAAAGTCAAAAGCTGACTTCTGAGAAAATACTCATTTGCATACACAAAGTCCTACACCTCAGAGGAATTCATTATTTTTTTTTTAAAGAACTATGAACTGATTAAGAATTCTAGAATAAAGCATGAACTGAAGAGAATGGCAGTTCAGAAAGGAGTAGCCAACTGGAGAGAAGGCCCAATGATTAAGGGCACCTGCTGCTCTTGCAGAGGACCCAGCAACCTCGTGGCTGCTCACAGCTGTCTCCATTCAAGTTGCAAAAGATTCAGAGCATCTTCTGATCTCCACGGGTGCCATCCATGCCTGTGGTGCACATACATACATGCAGACAAAACTCATACTCATAAACTAAAAATAAAATTAAAAAAATAGGCAACAGAAGAAGATACTGGATCAATAACAAAGTCTAGACGACAACGACAGGCCACCCTTTCTAAAAATGTGCGGTGGGGATCCTGGGAAGGACAGAGAAACGAGAGTTCATTTTCAAGTCATGTTTTGATTTGTTGCTGTTTCTTAATATTTACTTCTGGAAACTTAATATATATGAAGTAGAGAGAACACTTAAGTGTGAAGACCTGAGTTCTAATCAGCAGGTTCACTAAGGCTGGGTGCAGCAGCACACAGATTGATGGGTAAGCGGGAGGTGGAGTCAGGACCTCTGGTAGCTCTTGTGTGGGGACCAGATAACCTAGGGTAGGCAGCAAGGGTCATGATAAACCCTGTATCAACAAGTTAAAAAGCAAGAAGTGATACTCATGGTTGTCCTCTTACCTACAGAGGAACTCTTAGATTCGTCAACACACACACACCACATGGCAACAACAAAAACCCGCAGTCTTTTATTTCTGTGTTTCCTTCCATAGGAAGTTTTCAAGTATGTCATGAATTTTAAAATGTCTGCCATTAAAACTGTCAGAATTACACATTTCTGTGCTTTCTTCCAGGAAGACTCATAGAAGAGAATTCTCTACTATGTCAACTCCAGGGATAACTATCTTTATCTTGTAAACACAGTCTTGTAAACAGATAAAGAAATCAAATTTCTTTATCTTGCAAGAAAAATATTTAGTCAATGACAGTGCCAATGTAACTATTAACATAAAATAATGCAGTCACTCAAGGCTGCACGTGACACTGTAATTCTCACCATTGTCCTCACATGACATCCATTTTCAAGCGAATACACTCAATACATCAACTGTCCTTCTGAAAACCTACTTCAGGCCTTTGACCTTTCTCTTGTCTATACCCCTAAAGAATAAATTTTCCTTCAACATTTATATCAAATATGGTCCAAAGCATTAAGTGTCCCTGTGTATTATATAATTACCCAGCCATTAGAAATAAATACCATGTCTAAAACAAGGCAACTTTTGATTTATAGAGCTGTAGTTTGGGGCAAAACTGACCCAGAAAAGTAAATAGATTTTTCATTATAAAAGTGCACATCCAGAAACCGGCATCTGAGAACCAGCAGCTTTCAGGGCATTTGTAAGCACACCTAAAAAGTGACTTCTGTTAGGACAAGCGTTAAGTCAAATAGCCAGCAAGTGATGCCAGTACACAGACCAGAGACAAACAACCACTGTAGAGAACAAAAAGGAAAGGCAAAGGCCCAGTTCAAGCATTACCTCTACTGCTAGGGTTTTTTTCCCACCTCTCACAGAAGTAGTAACCCACCATGCCTTGCTATTTTCTCATTTGCATCCTGTCTATTTCAGCACAAGTCATATTCCACATGACAGCTGAACAAATGCTTAAATCATTCTAGGTGTTTCCATGCTGAGAACTCAACAGGTGTATGACAGTTTAGTTTGGAGACTCTTGCTTTTATCTTCCTTGTCTACCTCCACTCCTGGTTAACCTCCTCTCTGAGAGTGTTAAATGTTGTTCCCTGTGGGACAGCATGAAGCATGCCATTCATTCTCCTCCTAACAATCACATGACCTGCACAGGAAAGCTAGATATGACACCTTCATTTTCACATTATAAAGAACTAGGTTAGAATGTAGTAGGACCTCCCCCGAAGTCTCCCAGGCAGTAAGAGGGGGTCCTGGAGTCCACTTCACTGCAAAATGATGCTGAGAATAACAGACCGGGGTGATTATTATTATAACCTGGGGAGGAAGCCCAGAAAGAACATAGCAAGGATCTTCCTTCGCTGAGATCTGGATCACTAAGCCTGGGGGGTCTCCATGCAAACTGGCTTCATAGGAAGCAAGAACCTCCTATGAGATATGGCTAACATCTTCAGATGAAAGGCTCAGAAGGAGCCTGCACTCCCCGAGAAACAAGAATTCTTTGATTGAAAGAACTTTAATACCTGCTTATTCTGGAAAATCATGCTGTGCTTCCTGCTTGCGTGCAGCCCCCAGCAGGAATGGGGTGTCTCGCTTCAGGTACACTAGAAATGGGTACCGTTTTAGACTTTGTTTAGCTATCATGGCCCAGGGATTTGTTTCTGAGCCGCCAGGTCAGCAGGAACCTACAGTTGCTCGCATCTATCTCTTCAGCTGCTCTGAAAGGCCAGCTAGACAAACGGCACTGATGGGATAAAGAAGTTCAAGAGACTTCACTAATGTCCCTCTAGGGATGCTCTGGACAGCTTTGGGAAGAAGGGTTGTAGCACCCACAGGAAAAAATCAAGACAAATTACAGGAAAAGACCTTTCCCAATTTTCCCAATATGTCAAAGAGCCCTGTGTGGTGGCATAGGCCTGTAATATCTCAGTACTTTGGAGTCAGAGGCAGGAGGATGATGAGTTTGAGGCCAGTCTGGGGTACTGAGAGAAACCACAGGCTCAGAAAAAGAAGCAAAAGTAGAAGTGGACATAACACTGCTTTCACGGGTACAGTGTTTACAATGGAATCTTAGATCTGGAACCAAGCAGGAGCTCGTGAAAACTGCCACAGGAGGTGGGGCCCTCTGTGAGAGAAGAGAGGAAAGCTGTTACGGTACTTATAGACTTTTATCTGGTGAAACAGAAATCCAGTACACCCAGTGGTGAACAGAACTTCAGATTGTAAAACCAGATGATGATATGCATCAGAGCAGTTCCTGTCATCCCCAGTTCCCAAACCGTGAGAAGCTAAGGAAGAAGATCTTATCTTATGCACAATAGTCTCACCCAGAGCAGTGTGTGCAGGGCGCACCAACAGCCCACAGAAATAAACAGACTGCGGTAAGAATAGACGTGCTAACGAAATGATTACGGGACTTTGCACCTAAACTTTAGGGAAGTACCTGTGAGCAGGGGCTCTCCAGGAAAAGGCACAGAGCCATTCTTCCCCAGCATGGCTCACCTTCCCTTCACATTCGAACCCAGGTACCGCTGCTGCCAAGACCAACTTCAAACTACAGTGCTTCAGAAAGAATTGGAAGGGGGAAATGAAGCAAATGCTTCTACATTAAAAAGTCACACAATGTTTTTAATTATTTCAAACATTGCTGGTCTAATACCAAGCTCTGACTCAACAGTCACACCTGGAAACATGCAACTCACACGGTAACAGGATAAACTGGCAGACTCCATGTCACAGCCCTTTCATTTAGAGCTTCCTCCTTCATACACAGAAAGTTTTTCAGCACAGGATATATCCAGAGAGATGCAAATAAGGACCACCTATCAGGTGACATGAAAGGAGACAGGAAAGGTGCTATTTGCTGGGGGAAAGGGAACCAACAGAAGAGGGCAGGGGAGGGCAGCGTGGAGGAGGACACAAACAAGGTATAAGGATAAATACACATTAAAATGCCATATTGAAGCCAATTACTTTGTATCCTGACTTAAAATTAATTTAAAACAGAACAGAAGATTTTCCAAAGACTATCAACTCTAGAAAAATAAAGACTTTAATCTTCACAATCAAACTAGTTCAGATCCTCAAAGTATTTAAAGATCATCTAATCCAAGTCTTGACCCAGAAAGCATATGTCAATCACTAGAAACATGGGATTGGAGTCAAACTGGTAAGTGCCCTGGAGAAACTAATGACCGGTGTACATAAAACCCCAGTAATTCTAGGTGCCTAGAGCAGCCAGGACCCAGAGCCTGTTAGCCAGAGGGCTGGGTCATCAGCATTTATGAAGATCATTTAATGCTCTATATTTCTCATAAGGTTTACTATAATCCTCTTTTAAATATCACCCTCATATAAATCAAGAAATTCAGAGATAAAGGGACTTAACGGAGGTTCTATTGCCAACAGACTCAGAACTTGCCTCGCCCAACTTACAGTCTACGATGGCATTAAGTATTATGAGCAGCTATTTGAATGAGTGTTTATTATGTGTCCAGCTCTAAGCATTTATAGACATTTTTCCATTTAATCCGATCACTCCCACCTAAGGGCTCACTGTTTCCACTTCATAGATGACTATCCTAAAGTTAGGTCCTGGGTGACTTGCAAGATCACCCAAGAGTAAGGGGAAAGTCAGGACTTAACTCACGAGCCATGTGACCCCCCACAGTCCAAGGAGCAATTCCTTATCAGCCTCTTCTATTTACTGATCACACCATAACTGAAGAGAATCCAAAGGTTGGGCTGTGATGTCATGGCTACCTTCCATCTTACCAGAGAACACCAGGCCAATATCCAGACCTGCTGGACATGAAATACTGCAAAAGCAGACGAACAAATTACTTTAATTATTGTGTAAACCTTCTACAATAATGACAAATTTTAGATTATCTTGGGGTTTACAGCAGTTTTAAACACACTAAGAAGTTTCCAAGATGCTCAGAAGTATACATTTAATCCACAATGCTTACATTGCTAGTTCTGCCCAATCATTGATAAAGTAGGAAACATAAAACCTATCTCCCGGGGCTTCAGTATAGGATTTAAGGAAGGTCATGTATGACCTTAGCTTCGATGCTTATAATCACTCAAAACTGTTAAAATCACACAGCACTGCTACTGCCTTCTCATTTGGAATTGGACCTAAAAAGGAACGAGGTCCTTTTAGGCTCACTAAGAATAAAAGAATAAACAGTCCAGGGAATAAATGCTAATTGTATGAAAGTCTAACACTGGAAACAAGCTCCTAAAGTTAGGGCAGAGCTGATACCTGATTTCCAAACAAAACAGATGCTCGTCCCACCTTTTCCTAAAATGAACACACACACACACACATATACATATATATGTATATATACATATATATGTAGTAACTCTCAATAGAGGGAAGATTTAAGAAAGAGCTGTGGGAATTAATTAATGGTAAAAGAGAAGGAACAGACACAAGCAGAGACAAAAAGGGACTAGGAGAAACATGGTAACTCACTAAAAATAACTCCATCACAAAAATTAAGAGGAAGCTGTACTGAGGTGAAATGTCTAGTTAGCTCAGGATGGAAATTTCCACTAACCAACTTGGCCTGTTCAGAAGGTACCTCTCCCCTCCATGCCACTCCAAAGGAAGCAAGTGGAACTTCAGCTCCCAAGTAGGCTGAGCTAAACAGAGGGCACTAGACAGGACCCTTTAGGTTCAAACATAGAAGACACCTCTCCCAGTCTCTGGCATCAGTATTCTAACAGAAATGCTAAGCCACTTCAGGACTGAACCTTTTTAAGAGAAGCTGGAATCTGGCTAGTCTCTTAGCCAGGAATCTTTCACTGAACAAAGAAAACTAGGTTTCTGTTGTATGACAAAACTTTCCTCGGGGAGACACACCCAAATGTCTACTTACCCCAGATAGGGATCCCACAACAGAACAAAGAACAGATACCACCGAAGTCCTGTGAACCAATGCGCTCCACTGGGTTCCTTACAGCAGGAGTATAGGTGAGGGGTTCCTTACAGGGGCAGAAATTACTCAAATGACTCACCAAGGCCCACCCCAGCATAGATGACAGCTCCCAAAGCTGGGAAACCTGAGGCACACTGCACAGCCTGCAGGCAGCTCAACAGGCTGGGATGTATCCTTCCCGAGCAACTGGTCTACTCTCATAGGGATGTTCGTTTCTGCTTCTTGCAGCACGGTTTATCTGTGAGTCTTCTTCTGAGCCCAGCTGAGTCTTCTTTGCAGCTTCTATTTCTGACTCTGGCAGGGAGGGGCCGAGTGAATCTAGTCAGTTTCAGGAACTTCCGGGAGCAATTTTGAGCTGTTTACCTTCCTGTTTAAGGAGCTTCCCTGGAGGATGGAATGTTTGAATCTCAGACAGTTTCTTAATAATGTTTACCATACTTAACAATAATTGCTGAATGCCTAACTTAAGGGAACCTTTAAGTGACACACAGATCACAACCCCCACTCCCCATTTTTACACACACACAAACCACACACACAGTTTTCACATTGTACTTAAAAAAATCTTTAACTTTCTTCAAGGCAATATGTAAACAAATTCCTTAATTAAACAAATAAAAAAATAAGAGCAAGTGTTTTCTAATGCTTTTGATTTTGAAGCGAGTTTCCCAAAGCCATCAATATGTACTGTGGAGGAGTCAGAAATCACTTCTTATAACTCTATTCCCCAAAATCATCTTAAAATCCACATTAGTGGCTCCCACCCTCATGTGACTTGGCTCCATCAGAACTGGGGGAGCAGAACCAGGACACATGTCTAATATGATTCCTCAAGTTATGGTATCTGGAGAAACCAACTGACTATCAATAGAGCAAACTCTTAATTTCCTTTTTTTTCTAAATCAACCACGAGAAACAAAAACCCTTAAGGAATCATTAGATTCTATTTTTATCCCACTGTTCTTTGCATCATAACCCTAACTGTCCTTGCAACCCTGAACACGTAAGATGATGTCCCATCACATCATGATGTCCTGTCTCTAGTTCACAAACTGTCAGACTGGTCTCAAGTAGCTTACAAATCTTATTAACAGTTTCTATTTTAACTAAAACACAGAATGTAATCCTGGTAGAGAGCAGGTTTAGGGAGGGAGGGAGGGAGGGAGGGAGGAAGGAGGGAGAAAAAGTAAAAGCTTTTCCGGAGACTGTGATAATCAGGTAAAACAGTGCTTACAGTCTGGGCTGTCCTGGAGTAGGTTCAGCTCCATCACACACAACCCTCTCACCCTCATTTGTGTTGATGTAGAAACCAGGGCCTCCAGAGGCAAGGCAAACCTGTTTGTACTGGTTATTTTTCTCAGTGCTGTGACACTCTGGAGGGGGGGACAATTTCACTGTGATGGGGAAGGCACGGGGCAGTAGCAGAGGTTAGCCCACAGCAACAGGAGCATGAAACAGTTTGTTTCTGGATGGGAAAGCAGAGAACAGGACCATAGGTAAGACTAGCCTAGAGCCGTCACAGCAAGCTCTAGTGACACATGCGTAAGCTAGGCCCTACCTCCCACCGGCTCCATGATCTTCTCTGACAGAACCACCTCAGCACTGCTCAAGATCAAACAGTGAACCAGGGTCAGCACCAGGATTTAAGGCGGACCCATGTGAAGAAACAAGCCAGGGACAGAAAAATGACATTTTTAATGACGTGTCATGACTGCAACCCCACGACGTAGCTTCTGTTATCTGTTTGTGTTGTTGTGTTTTTTTGGTCAGTGGGGAGATTCTTGTTGCATTTAAGGTGACCGTATTCTTGTGTCTCTCTTCCAGTTGCAGAAAACTTTGCCAGGGACTTCAGATTGGGTCTGGAATGCCTCCCAAACACCTACATTTTAAAGAATCAATCCCAGCTTGGCACTACAGGGAGGTGGTAGATACTTTAGTAGAAGGTGGGGAAGGTTTTAGGCTCTAAAGGGATTGTGGGATCAGACTTCCTTCTCCTTTCTGTCTCTCACACAAGGCACAAAAAGAATGAGCCTTGTTTACCTTGTGTCTTGCCAGTTAGTACTGCTTACCTCAAGCAGTGAACTGAAACATCCCAGAGCCAAAATAACTCTCTTCATAAACGATTGTTGTATTATTTTTAATAACACAAAGGTATTCAATAACAGACAAAGCACAGTCCCTATCCTCCAGGGGTGCACAATCTAATAAAAAGGTACGTCCCATCAGCAGTGCTTCCAACCAGAGGGTCACCAAGAGATCTGCCGGTGTATTACCCTCTGCAAAGTGTACCTCGTACTGGAAGCCAATCTATGCCTGACCTTGAGCAATCTTGCCAGCTTACTCAATATGTCTTGCTAGGAGGATAAACTGCTTTCTCTCTGCTGGGAGGGGAAAGCTAGAAGCATTACGCTGGGGAGCAGAAATGGCCACACATGCAAAGGGACACATCTGCCCTTCCAGTAACACGTCATCCAAAAGGAGAAAAATAGGGGCTTCCCTGGGTGACTACAGAAGCCCCGAGACCACTTCCAGCTCTTCAATTCGTAACAGCTGGAAAACAAAGCAAAATCGACTTCTCAGTGTAGCACCCCCTGAAAGTCAGCAAGCACAGAGCATGGAAATGAGCAAAGCCCCGTGTCACACTAACCTGGAGGAACAAGTCAGCTCCTAAACGCAACTGACAATGTGAACTCCAACCTCCTCTTTTTGCTTAAGTTTTAAAATATAGTCATTTATTTATGGCATGTGTGTGCATATGAAGAATCATTCCATCAGAGGTCAACAGAGGGAAGCAGTTCTCGCCTTCTACCATGTGGGTTCCAAGGATCAAATCTCAGATCGCTGGGCTTAGTGGCGAATACCTCGGCTTGTTAACCATCTCCCTAACCCTTCCTCTTTTTTGGCCACTGGGAAAAGTTCATAAAATGGTGCTTGTGTTGTAGATTACATGTAAGTTCCCACTGGCCCCCACCAGTAAGCGTGCATGCCATCTGACACCTCCATGTCTCCTGTCCACTTCAGCTGCAGTTGCTCCCTGTCTTTACACTCTGGGTGTGACACCAGGAGGAAGGGTTCTCAAGGAACAGAGGAGCCAAACACAGGGAGTTGAGATATGAGGTGAAGCTAGCCAAGGGGTGTGGGGTGTGTGGGAGACACCTCTTGTTAAACAAAGATTTCCTTATTTACTCCTGGTGTTTAAATGACTAGAACAAGAGCCTTGGTTTCATACTTCAGGTCAGTTCTGTGTTCTTTATAGGGTAAGCTTGATCCAAATACCAAATCCCTTTTGTGCTTACAGGACAATGTTTGTACCCTGAAATGCGTGTGTGTGGTTGTGTGTAATGGAGGAGAGAGGCTATTAAAATCCCTTCCACGGTGGGGTTCTGATGTGGGAAGGTCATTTGTCAATCTGTTGTTTCATTGGTTAATCAATAAAGAAAACTGCTTGGCCTGATAGGACAGGAAAATTAGGTAGGCAGAATAAACAGAACAGAATGCTGGGAAGAAGGGAAGTGAGGCAGACGCCATGCCGCTCCTCTCCAGGGCAGACATGATGAAGCTCCAGACCAAGATGGACGTACACTAGAATCTTTCCCGGTAAGACACCACTTCATGGTGCTACACAGATTATTAAAAATGGGTTAAGCAAGATGTGAGAGTTAGCCAAGAAGAGACTAGATATAATGGGCCAGGCACTGTTTAAAAGAATACAATTTGTGTTTTGTTATTTCGGGGCATAAGCTAGCCAGGTGGCTGGGAGCCGAGTGGCAGGAACGCAGTCTGCCTGCTCCTTCTACAGGATTCAAGGAGCTTGCTCTTCTGAGAAAAAAAAAAATTTCAAGTGGATTCCATTGCCACACCCCCATCTAGTCTCCTCTTTTCCACAATGGGCAAAAGAGCCTCTAGGCAGTCAATTTCACACAGCTGGCTTTTCCCCACCCTTTAGGTCTCAATACAAAACTCCTGGTTGAGAAGGATCTCCCAAGGTACATGCCAGGCACCTGGGCCAGAAAACTACTGACCTAGTTTGTTGACTTTATGGCACTCACTAGTATCTGAAATGTTTGTATGAAAACAGTTCTTTTCTTGGTTATGGCTGCCACTCGCTCTTAGGACAAGGTGTCCCATGAAACCAAGCACCCTCTGTGTTGTTCTCAGCTGTGTTCCCAACCAGAGATCAGTGCCGCCACTAGGATATGCTCGATAGAATATTTACGGAGTGAAGCACAAACTTTGTGGGCTGCCTCAGACAGTGCTGATCCTGACCCTCAGTGCAGAAATTCTGAGGCTGAATGGAGGTTTAAAAAAAAAAATAAAGATTCTAGACCCTGTCTTTGGATATCAACTATGATCATGAAAACATCAAATTTGCACTCAAGATTCTTGTTCTCATCACTGAACGTAGCAAAAGAAGAAAGGAAATTCCTAGTTACCTCAAGGATTTGGCAGACCTCTTCAGTGCATACTTTAAATCACCAAAAGCCTATACATTTTGCAAAGGCATGGGGCTGTATTTTTCCTTCTTCCTCACATAGGCACCAGATCTTAAAAGAAGAAATGATGAATGGTCATAGACATAAATATTCCAAGGCTAGTGATTATCAAAGACGAACTACAGACCACTATTTGGGGAACAGATGCTGGTGTGTACGTAGCTCATTGACAGGTCCTAACCCCTATCAATTTCAGACCTGCTTTATCAGTCAAGAATCATTCATAAAGTACTTTATAAATTCAAACTTCATGAAATATTAATTTAAAAATCTGCTTTTTAAAAATATAAATAACTGACTGGAGAAATACATTATATTTATGGTCACTTTAATGAAAGGATTGACACTTCATTAGCAGTGAGACAGAAAGAAACACTAAATTCTTACAAATAATAAAATATATCATGCTTGAATTACAATTAATTTCTGAGTAGGGGCTTAGAATGGATGAATCCACTAGAATTGACTGCAAAGTGTTTTATTATGTGATAAACATTCACAAGGACACAGTTTATAAACTGATCCTGCCTAGGGTTGCCAAATTTGGCACACATACCATACATACACAAAAATCTCCAGTTGATTTGAAAAATGGATGAATTTATGGTAGATAACGTTGTTAAGTATATTCTAAAGCAGATCATATTGGGTAGACTTACACTAAAAATTATTTTCCGTTATAAATAAAAGCTTGTAATTGTGGCTTTTTTATATACTGTACATTGCCTGGCAAGCTTAATATTGTCTGACGGCTATGCTAAACTGCTAGAATATTCTAATGTTTCAGCTGACTATTAGGACAGCAGATTCCCCGTCAGTGCCTTGAGTTGCCCTCAGACCAAAATTCAGCAATTCTCTGATGACAGATGGTAACAAATGTGACTAAGCAGACACCTCAACACAACATCCACAGTGTCCATGGAAACACATTCAAAACTGTCTGCCTACTTTCCTAAACTAATTTAGAATCATATAATCACAGAATTTTAGAATTGGAAACCTTCAGAGATTCTTTTTTTTAAGAAAAAAAAATTATGTCACTTGCAAATGCAAAGAACTTTCCTATGACCGAAGTCAGCACGGGGGAAGGGACGGGTGTGCTCAGCACATTTAACTTCAGAGGAGCCAGACGCCAGGCCTCTGCGGCTCCAGATTCTCTCGACCCTCCCAGTGTCAGCAACTTAGAGGCCACCTTGATGAGTACGTCTTCAACAGAGAAGAAATGGACTGTGAGCGTCTCTAGACTGAATAGGCACCAAATTCATCGGTGTGAGCCAAGTGTTGGGAATGGGTGTTTAAGATGTGTCTTGATGAAAACTGAATGACCTCGTGGTCTGGAGTCACTGAGACCAAATATGGAGGAACCTAGGTGAGGAAAACACCCCAAGAGGGTAGACCTATGCGTACGGGGGTCACAGCTCTGCCTGCGGTCCTCTTCCTTAACTGGGTCCTCTCTCTGTGACACCCTAATGTTAAAACAGAGCCTCTCATCACTCCCTGCATCTGGATCCCATCCAACAAATCTCATTCTTCATTCTGTTCAGACCCTCTTACTTCTTCACTGTCACCTAGTTTATCTACTCAGGCAGAGGCCAGCAGACCATGGGCTTTGCAGGAACCTATGTCCTTAGGAAGGAACAGTATCTCCAGACACAAAGGGATACTGGAACAAACAGCACCCGGAAGACAGGAGAACAAGAAGCTCGGGGCCAGCCCTGGCTCCATAAAACAATCAAAAACCATCTTGGGCTCCGTGAGACCCTGTTTCAATGCAACAACAATGAATAAATCCTTACTTGGATGCCTGGAAAATATTAACACAACTCAGTGCTCATGTAGTTAAATGCGTTGTATACTTTATTAATTCAGACACCTGAGGCACAGCTAGCTTTGTCCAAGCAACGTACTTCCCCTCCTCATCTGCAGCTGCTCTGATCATGTCTCTCACACTGCTTAGGAAAGGGAATCTTTCCTTCTGGGCCCTGGTCTCCATCTACAGTTTTCCTTCTGAAGCTGCACACTACGGTCATGTTCCTCTTTGTGCAGCAAACATGTTGATCTGCAAAGTTTCATCCATGGTCCCCTACATGGTGATAAGATAAAAAATTCAATGGAGTTCTGCTTGGGGATTTCCCAAGGGTTGAAATTCAAAGGGGCTATCGTTGAATGGTCGCTCACCAGAAATAAATTACTAACCTCCAAGATACTGACACTTCACAGTGTCCACAGAAGTGGGGTCTATCATCGCTCTCAGTTTAGAAATAAGGGAAGAGTGGTGAAACCCAGAAAGGTAAAGTGTCCTACCCAAAGCCAAACAGCTGGAGCCGAATTTAAACATGGGCCTCTCAATATAGTTCTAATCAAGTAAGTGAGCCTTAGAGAGTAGAGTGGACAAAGTCATTTCCAAGGCCGGTCCAAGTCTATACAAAGTTAGGATGGTCACACCCAAAATAAACTAAATCTAGGAGAAAGGGGCTAGAAGGTTAAAGAAGAAGACAACAATCCAACTTTTCCAACCTCGGACAACAGGAAAGGATGGGAAAGGTCGGATATGTAAGCCTTGAACTAAAGAGCTGCTCGGCCTACATTCTGGAGCTGCAAGGTTGGAATTCAGGAAGTGGAGCTGCCTGGGGCCAATAGCTGGAGGGAGATACAGAGTTCAGTCACATCAACTCTATCATCAACAGTCGGGAGCCAAAGGCTGCCTAGGACCACCAGGTCAAAGAGAACACCAGGCTTCCGGATGCCATCACTCAGTTTCCTACCCCAAAACACCTCCCTGGGCTTGCTAGGGGAAAGAACAAGGACAAATAACAAGAACTATCTAAAAAGGGGAGAAGGCGGTGGAGGACCGATGACTTTCTGGGAATCTCTGGGGATCCACAGAGACCACAAAGTAACTGCAAACACAAGGAGACAGGTCAACTTTCTTTTTTCTCTGTCTTTCTTTCCAAACTGGAATAGATTCAGAAAACTAAAGAAGTGGCCAGGTTTCTGTCAAAGCTAAAATGGAGTTTTAGCAGAGATTTTTATAATCACAAGACACTAACGGGGATTCACTAAGAATATCATGTCAAGTTAACTTTTATATCCTATTTCTGACAGAGCCATTGGTGAGCAGAAAATGTCTGGTCCACTTGGGGTGTCAAGAGTCTTGACACCTGAAGCATATAATAGCAAATTAAGAGCTGAACTCTGCCCAAACAGAACCTTCTTGAGACCCCTCTGCCAGCAGCCCTCTGAACACCTTAGCATCTCCCTCCCAGGGGAGCCAGTCACTTGCTGGGGTAAAGGTAGCACGCCCAATGGTTGTTTTACCTGTCTGAAGCACCCAAGTCAAGGTAGTTACTCAGTGCAGGGCATAGAGAATCTCAGAGTCGCCTGAGTGGGGGAACTGATACACGTCCACTGTGTAAGGAGCACACAGTACATCCTGCCTAAGAGACAGACGAAGTCTTGACCTCTCCTCAGAGAACGTTGAGTTGTAGTCTGAATGAGAAATGTCCCGATCAACTCATGTATTTGAACACTGTCCCCCAGTTAGTGTTGTTGTTTAAAGTTAGGGGACCTTTAGAATGTGAAGCCTTGCTGGGGACGGGCTTTGAGAACTCCTGGCCTGCTCCATTTACAGTTAACTTACTCTGCTTCCTGTGTGTGATCTGTGAGTTTCCGCTCTTGCGGCCTGCCGCCATGCCTTCCCCATGGCTGTGGACATCTAGCCCTTTAGAGCTCTAGCCAAACTGAAGTGTTGTCTTTTTTACAGCCATTGTATTTACCACAACATCAGAAAAGCACAGGCAGGGATTGAATGAATTAAGAAGCATATAGCTGACGTCAGGGTGAAGAAGGGATCCTATTGGATGTTGTGAGAGAAGGCATTCGGAAAGACATCCTTAAGCACCAAATAGCACTGAAGCCAAGAATCAAGGTGGGTTGGAAAATTAACAGCTAAGAAGACAGTTCTTCTGAAAGGGATTGTCAAGCTCAGCAGGTGGACCAAAGGCCCGTAAAGTGGAAACAAAGCACAGTTACCCAGAAGGCAGGCTGTGGAGAAGGCCGAGCCCGAGAGGGGGGTGAGATGCCGGTGACGCCTGATCCAAGGGCAATGGGCCTGGAGCTGAAGGGCTGGCAACAGGGGAAAGATAAGATCTGCTGGGCTCTGAGAAGAACCATTCTGCCTGTGTGTGCAGAACAAATTGGGGGATGGGTAGATGGGGGGATGGAAGCCCCCAGTGAGGAGAGTCTCTGTAATAATCCTGGCAGCTTCAGTTAGAATGAACAGATGCGGATCACTCCCAGGTCTGAGGGTTCACAGTTACATAACAACAGCCAAGTTCATTCATGCTCTGGTAAGAACATGGAGGAAGCACTCCTCGGGGCCATGTTTTTCCTTGGCTCTGCCCTTGGTCCCTGTCCTTTTCCAACATCTTTATCTTGATGGGGACGAAGCCAGAGGGAAAACAGCAAAGCCTCCCACGATATAATTTTGGGAGGGATGTTCAACACCAGATCCAACCGAAGCATCCTTTGACCTCTCTCTAGACTCAGGCAAAGATGGGATTCATAAGACTGAATCCCTCTAGCCTGTGTTCTCAAGGACCTCTCGGGCTGGGGGTACATCTGGGCAAACATTCACCAGGCTGTGATAAGGGCTTCCACAGCACTGTAAACACGCTTGCCAAAACGTGTACTGACAAGAAAAGTTAATTCTAATCCAGAAAATATGAGCTGTTTTTCAAAAGTGGCCTCTGGCCTTGCCGTCACAGGCTGGTAGCATCACGAGTGGTGGGAGAGGAGGAGGGAGGGCTCTCCTCACAGCGTGGAGAACCTGAGGAAGGTGAGAACAGAGGACAAACATCCAGCAGGAGTTCAAGGGCAAGACAGGCCTCATCCTTATTTTAGAACACAGGATTAGTGTCCACGTGCTGGCTTACAAGTCACTCCACACACATGGCCTGTTTAATCTCACATCCTGATTGGTTTCTATGAATGCTGCTAGCAGCCCCTCCTCCATCCACCCACCCACAAAGGATAGAGTCATAAGACAGAGCCAAGGAAACAGGTTCCCCTCAAGAGCTTTTACTCCACTCTGGATCTAGGAGATCGTGTATAACCAATGGCGTGACATTTAAATGAAAGTGATGGTCCTCCATTCAGATTTTAAGACAGATTTTAAGACTCTTCCAGAGGTAGAAGAATGGAGAGAATCTGATGCTGGCCATTCAACACAGGCTCACAAATACTCTGCTTCATTCCGTGCATCTTCGTTATGACTGGTCAGAAATTCTGGTCAGGGCCCTTCTAGAGAAGAGATCGATGAACTGATGCTGAAGTCAGTGCTATCCAGCATGCCCACACACTAGCTCTACGGCCAAGAGTCAGTAAGCACTTCATTCCTACGAGGTTCAGTTTGGGCATCTTGAAAGTGGTCCAACAAAACTCACAGGGGCCACTGGGATATGGGCGTGACGGTCACATGAAGCTGGACCACTGCACTAATGGTCGTTAGAACTCTAGCTCATATCTCTATCCGGATCAGAACACAACTGCATCAGAACACTCGAATTTGAGAGATATTAAAAATGTGTAGAGCATCTGGGAGGAGCTGTGAGACAGACAGCTTAGAGCCTTGCAAGTCTGGACACTGGGAAGCCTGAGTGCCTGCCCTGGCTCTGTCACTCAGCAGCTGTGTGATCTGAGGCAAGTCACAACTGATTTGTGACTCAAATCTTACCTTAGAGTGATGAGAGCTGAGATAGAGGTTCCAAATGACTTCCAAAGCCTCACTCAGCTCCTCACTTGGCTTCTTAAATTTTACAATCTACCATATGAGGCTCTCATAAAGGAGCTAGTTTCCCAGAGAAGAAAGTCCTCTAACACAAGTTTGTGAACATGAAAGATGCGTGCAAGGAGATGAAGGCACACAATGAGGGAAAGAGAACAAAAACAAAAACAAAAAAAACTACAACAAAAAAAAATGGAACTAGCAAGACAAGGACTCAAAGAACAGATTCAGGCTCAAGCTAAAAAACCAATTTCCAGTCATCAGGATTATTCAACAACGGACAAAACCAAAAACGAACACCAATACATGGCTACTGGGCTGTGAGATTCTCAAGGCAACGATCCTGATCCTCAGCTTTACATCCCCAAGACCTAGCCTCATAAGGCACAGAGGAAACACTTAAGGGATGGGTGCATGCATGGATGATGGAAATGGATGGGTAAGAGAGAAGCAGAGGGGAACAGAAAAGAGGGAGCTGTCTGATGAGGCAGTGAACTTCCCATTGCTGGAAGGTTCAGGCATCAGCTGGATGACCATCTGTACGGGCTGCTGCAGAGTGGAATTCTATCCCGTGTAGGAGGTTCCACTAAAGGTCTATGTGGTATTTATTTCCTAGCTTCTCTCCCCACTAACTCATCCTACATATTTTTGTCAGATTAATCTCCCTAAAGGACAGCTCTGTTGATGTCACCCTCCCACTCAGAAACTTTCAATTTCCCTATTCAACTTCCCATTCGCTATTCAATTAAATCCAGAATCCTAGCATTTGAAGACCCTATTCCTGCTGTGTCTTATGAAGTTTGTTCATCTGTCAAAACCCAGCTTACCCATCTTTCCACCAAAGTGCTGATGATTCTTCTCTTTTCCTGCAGTTTACCCAAACTCTGCCTACTGTACCTTACTGTACGGAATTATGTATCTGGTGATAGTTCTGTCTTGTGATATGTGA